>NC_139222.1:156085331-156704498 GCF_055691185.1 Crinia signifera | reverse complement strand
GCTGCATCCACAGATGAAGGGGTGCGGGCAAGCACATTGTTAATGATATTGAGCATACACACTACACTTTTTTTTTTAAACAATATTGCTTCCGGATCGCGGTGAAGCAGATCCACATATCTTCGGAATGTATTATAAGTGATGAAGCCAATGAATGGAGTGCATTAAATTTCCCTTCAATAATATCAGCTGTCCTGTTCATTTGTATAGGTGCTAGGTCTCCCACTCCCAGTGGCCCCCTGTGCCTCGAGCATGCAGGTTTATTTTTGCAGGACAGTGAGGCTCTGTAGAGGACTGCATGACTTAAGTAATAGATAAGGAGGGGCCTTAGACATACAGTAGCTTATGTCACTTTTGACTCTATCACATTGCAGACTGCTACACAGCAAAAGCATGGGATTGGATACCAAGATGGTTGAATGGATAAGTTCTTGGTTGCAGGATAGAAAACAGAGTTGAAGTAAATGGAGTGCATTCACAGTAGGTGAATGTTATGAGTGGCATACCTCAGGGATCTGTACTTTTTTAATCGGAATTCATGAAATTGCAAGTGGTCTTAAAGGGAAAGTATGCCTTTTTGCCAATGACACAAAGGAATGCAACAGGGTAGACACACCAGCACTATTTTTGTAACTACTGAGGTGGAAAGGGTACCAAGATTTACCATTACAGGTGACTTAAAAGCAGGTAAGAAATGTAACAAAGCAATGTGGAAGGCAAGTCAGATACTTGGTTGCATAGGGAGAGGAATACGCAGCAGAAATAAGTAATAATGACACTATATAGGTCACAAGTTCTCAAACTTGAAGAAAAAGCAAATCCTGCCCTTTACCACATATCTGACCCTAAGAAGCGCATATAAACCCAATCTACTTCATTTTATATATTTTTTTTTGGGCCTAGGGGTGCCGTGATTCAAAAAAGATTGGGAACCCCTGGTGTATACTGACGGGGATGGGGAGAAAAAAAAAATCACTGAGCTGAAAAACGCTCAGTACATATACATGGAGTGATTTTCCCTGAGGTGGACAACATTCCACAGCAGGACGCTACCGAAAGTCGTCCACCCTGTCGCTCAGCTGCTGGTAATTCCAGCAGATGAGTAGCTGGGCCAGTGATGATGCGGGAGTGAGCATCACCGCTCATCGCTGCCCCTTAAACAAGGAGCGGCTTTCGAGCTGAAAGCAGCTCAAACGAGTAAACTGAGTTGCTTTTAGCTCAAAGTCGCCCAATGTGTACAGGCCTTAAGGATGTTATTCAGAACGGATTGCTGCTCTGCTATCAGATGACCGCCAATCTGCCAAAGTGAAATCCCACCCTATGAAAGGCTGTGAGAGGCTTGCGGAAACCACACCAATCAGAAAATAGTTGCAAATCCATTTGCAGCTAACTCACCATCAAATGAAATTTACAGTGTGTGCAGTCTGTGCATAACCGTACTCTGCTTAAATTATATAAACAGGCTTTAGCACTTATAACTGCAAATGTATTAATGTTAACAACGGACACAATTTTGGGTCCATCGTTAATTATCATCAGTTAAGTTCGTATAATTTAGGAATTATTTACCATCATTTTTCGAATAAATTGTTGCAGTGAAGTACTGCACATTTATGCACATCACACAATTATCAAGTACATTTAACACTATAAGCCAATGTGACTTCACCACTACACTTAGGGGTTTATTCTGGTTCACTCGCAAAGACAAATTCACTCTCAGATGGACACAACCAGGTGCACTACAGGTGTGCCTGATGTAACATGTGCAGTGAGAGTTACACTTGGGTAGGGTGTGTACACCAAACTGATACCTATACTGCAGTGTAAAAATAAAACAGCCAGTAGTTACCCTGCACAGAAACAAAATAACGCACCCAAATCTTACTCTCTCAGCCCCACCTGCAGTGCATACGGTTTTGTCCATCTGAGAGTGAATTTGTGAGTGAACCAGAATAATCCCCTTAATTCAAAGAGGCACCATAATATTTTTCTAAAATGATCTTACCACCTACCATAACACAATACTACACAAAGCACTCCCTTGACCATACCTCTATGCAGGGCCACAATACAATTATATTGCACAATACATACATACATTTATTTACATGAAAAAAAAAAATTATAATACTGATAGGTGATGAGAACTGCATGCAGAATACTAAAGACAATTGGAAACCATGGTCCATTGTCCACTAATGTCTCGGTTGAGACTAGTTCCCCTTCACCGTAAGGACCTGGGGAGGAGATGGGGCAGGGAGAGGAGGAGCAAGTTCAGAAGAAGGGACCCAAATGGACCCTCGCATAGCTCGCTTCGCTCGCAATGCTTCGGGCACGGTGGCTCGCTTCGCTCGCCACAGCTTTAATAACCTCCTCCACGCCCTAGTGGATGGTAGGGCATGAAATACCGCCTGTCGGCACATGTCGGCTCAAAAAAAAGTTGTCTTGTTCTGACCTTGCTCCTCCTCTCCCGCCCCCTCTCCCGCCCCCTCTCCTCCCCAGGTCCTTACGGCGAAGGGGAACTAGCTGCTACCCTAATGTCTCACCTAAGTGCAGCACTGCACTTCCGCAGACTCACTGAAACAGCGTCTGTTGCTAGGAACTCTTCTACCTCGGAATCCTGTTGCAAAAGCACCGGAGGATTGGTTTCCTAACGGACTGCATATCCAAAATGGCAGCGCCCAGGCCAGTGTGTAACGTATTCAGATTCCGGGATACCCGAGCGGTTCCAGATCCCGTACACACCCCAGTGGCGGAGGGACCGGCCGTGCTGGTGTTTGATAACGGCTCCTTCCAACTGCGAGCGGGATGGGCGGGACTGGGACCCAGTTTGCAATTGCGCTCAGTGGTGGCCCGAAGCCGCGGAGGGCCCCGCAGCCTGAGCCGGGTGGGGAATGACATACCGAGCCTGGAGCCGCTACGCTGGCTGCTCCGGACACCGTTCGATAGGAACCTGCCGGTGAATCTGGAGCTGCAGGAGCTCCTGTGTGATCACGTGTTCCAAAGACTAGGCGTGACGTCAGAGGTAACCCATTTACCACCACCAGCCCCCTAAAAAGTGAAGTGTGGTCCCCAGCATCAACTAAACATGCAGCACGTGTGGGGGTCACTGGCATAGAGAAGACAATTTGTGCGCATAACATCCAGCATGCAGGTGTATGGCTCTGGTAGTACAATTTAAATTATATAGAGAGCGCATTTACTTGTTTATTAGTATACACAAGCGTTGAAAGTTCACAGTAGAAATATATAGCTAAAGAGGATTCAACAAATAGTTTAATTATTCAAGAAAGTATCTAAAAACTGTGTGATCTAATCAGTTTTTGTTGGTTGAACTTACACAAATACTTACAAAAATTTACTCTGAGACACACATGAAGGGTTTAAACAAATGCAATTCCTATTGTTTTTAATAAAACACTGATGCAACAATGTTTCAGCTGTTAAGTCAGCATGCAAAAAAAAAAGTAATTTACTCAATTTTTTTTTCACTATGTAAAGTAAATTACCTGGCTGTGGCATATACTGTAAGAAGACCTTCTGACTTGTTCATTGTGTTGAGGGGCAGTTTCTTGCTAATTAAATCTTGAGAACATCAGTGTCAGGTGAGGTAACCTTAACTTTACAGTGTGTCTCTATTTATGATTGATTTATACAAATTGCAACCATTTTCCTGGAGGCCAAATCTGCACATGGCCCTATGCAAATAACCTAGCTTAAATGTTGTGGTCAAAATTGTGGAACAGTTGATCACCAAGTGGTAAGTAAATGGAGAAACAATTCAGTGAAATGTAGGACAGGACACTCCCCCATACATTTGTACCCCACTAATGGCAGCCATAAATATGACTGGTTTAAATTAATCTGGAGAAAGAGGTGCACTATAGTGAGTAAGTTATTTATGGCTAAATCTTAATTAATTACTCATTTACTGATCACACTCATTGATTGGTTCCTGTTGGAAACAGTGTGGGCCATGGGTCCTCAAACTGGTAAACTACAATTCCCAGCATGCCTTGCCACAGTTTTAACACTCCCTTATAGGAAAACTGTGGCAAGGCATGCTGGGATTTGTAGTTTCACCACATCTGGAGGGCCGCAGTTTGAGGACCCATGGTGTGGGCAGTCATATTGTGTTCAAAGTCCTTTTTATTTTTCTCCAGTTAGGTCCAAATCATATTTATATGTTTTGAGGTCCAAGACAACACATTTGCCATTGAAATTGGAAGAAGTATGGGAACTTTAAAGTGCTTACAGTGTTCCTAAATTATGACTACAAGGAATCAGTGTAGCTTTAAAGTAGTTACAAAGGATATGTGGCCAATAATACCTCTTTTAGACATAAGCAAAATCTTTGGATTTTTGGGAAGGGGAGGGCGGAGTGAATATCTTGGTTTACCATGGTCCAAAATTGACCTAATTTGGAGTGCAGCCAGGTAAGCCTCATCTGTCCAACCCTTTCCAAATTTGTAGAGGTACCAAAAAAAAAAAAAATGGGCCTCCTCTAGTTTAAGATGACGTCACAATGAATGCAAGTGGATATGGCTTATTTATGAAAGGTGGTGACCCTTCAGAAACCCATGTCAGAGCTGTGTATTTGCTAGGATTTATGTATTTAAAGGGATGTAAGGGTGAAGAAGTCACATAATAAGTATACTGTGACAAGGATCATGTGCATGGGGATTCAGATGAAGACTTTGATCTTTATTTTATAAAGCAGGTCACAACATACCAGATTAATTCCATAGACAAGCGTAGTTACAGGCAGCAACATACAGGTAATCACAGCATAAACAGACACTTGCAAATGCTTCAGTGGTCCCTATCATAGCCCACACCCTGGCCTATCATGTTGGCAACTAAGCCACCATCAAGAGCATTTGCACTCTGCCCTGTAAACACTTATATCAGGGGATCACAGGTGCTGCTGATTACACCCTTGGCATCTGCTTCTGTTCCAAAACCTGGTCCGAATCCTCCACATTCTTCTCATGAGGAGTGATGCTGTCTCTGCCACAATACCTTTCAGAGAGCTAGAAAATACCTATTTTACACCACCGCAAAAACCCGGGTTTTTTCCTCGTGAACCCGGGTCAGCAGCAGTGTAAAAGGGGTTAACCAGTGTCTCTTTACATGGGACTTCTAACCAGGTCTTGACCAGGGCAGGACCTGGGTAGAGGGCAGTGCAGGATCATCCAACCCGGCTCCCGTTTGTAGCAATGGGGGAAGCCCAACCTCCATACCGCAGCGTCCTGTGGTCAACATGGGGGTTGGGCGGGGAGCACACACAGCATCCGCTGCTGTCTGCTGTACTTAGGGTGACCAACTCATCCCTTTAATCCGGAACACATATTAATTACACAAGTTCTGTGGCTTGCTTTCACCTGGTTTTAAACTGCCACAGAACCTGTGTAATTAATATGTGTCCTGGATTAAAGGGATGAGTTGGTCACCCTAGCTGTACTCTGCAGACAGCAGCAGAGGCAGGGAGGAGGTGAATGGATACCTGTGTGTGGCATCCATTCACCTCATGGACAGGGGCTGGGGTAAGCCCAGCATCTTACCTGGGTGCTGGGCTTGCCCCCAGCACGGCGATCGGTGGGGTGATTGGCGATCTCGGCGCTTGGAGATTATGTAATTTCCAAGCGCTGCCCCCCATTAACTCTGCTGATAGGCACTGCAGTGTAAACAGTGCAAATACTGGATCCGCCCTGGCTTGGAACCGAGTTCCAAATACGGGGTCGGATCCGGGATTTGGGTGTAAAAGGGGTATTACATGCATACCTATGCATAGGCCCACTTCACATTGCCATGTACTCTGTCTAACTTTAGTGGTTTTGAAATCCTTTGGCTAAATAGAGAAATAAAAAAAACCTGCAGTTGTGGAGCTTCATTCAGTGCAACAAACAGAGCTTTCATAAGCACATTAAAACCATATAGGCACATTCATACGCTATTCATGCATCACAGGACTTGAATTAAAGTCATTAAAAGCACATGACAAGGAATGTATTTTTGTTTGCATGCATGCAGTGTTCTATTTGACTGTGTTGTGTAATACTGCGACCATACATATGTTGTTGAATGGATTTCTTGTTCCTATTATATTTCCCTCCTCTACATCATTGTGTAATATTTACCATTCTTATTTAAATGTTTTTCTCTCCTTTTAGAATTGAATCTCTCTATGTTAACATTAAATTGGTTATCTTTTCCACATATCTCTATTTGGGACCTTTAAAATAAATTTCAAGGGTTTTTTAGAACCGGGCACTTAGTAGCTACACATACAATGGGGAAATTTACTAACTGGGAATTTATTTCAGATGGGATGTTACTATGGGCAACCAGTCTGATACTGTATATCATATTCTAGAAGGTGCTAAATAAATAAGAAGTAGATTCTGATTGGTTGCCCATAGCAACATTCCATGTGAAATGGAACTCCCATCTTAGTGTATTTCCCAAAATATCTTCAACCTATATTGAATATAGATGCATGTGTGTGTGTGTGTGTATTCATTCTAGCACCCGCTATCTTTGAAAACCCATGCAGTTCCTGTTCACTGCCTGGGGTGTCGCTGTCTGCTGTGGTGTTTCTAGCACAGGTCTGGTTTGCATATCAGTGCTAATATACAGACCACACTGTGCTAGAAACACTACAGCAGACAGTGACACCTCAGGCAGGAAACAGGAACTGCATGGGCTGTCAAAGATAGCAGGTGCTAGAATGAACACTATATACAGGTTCCTGAGGTGGCACTCCAGGATTGGTGGGTCTTGCAGCCCATAATTATGAAATACAAAAGCTGGTGCCTTCCAGGAGAGTGCTGGCCGATGTCAGCACTCTAGTATTGTGGTGCGGCGGCACTCAGCAAAAAAGCAAGAGACAGCAGGCCGGGGTTGCCGACGTTTTAAAGCCGGCAGGCTTTTTTATCAAAGTGCTGGTGGTATCTATCTATCTATCAATCATAGAGGGAGAATAAATTAGTGTGGCAAGCATAGCAAGGCACCGGGCCCGCTGCGTGGTGAGCACAGCGACCCCGCAAGGGGGGGTGATCCAATGATCCAAGTGTCGCACACCCCCCGCCCCCCTTGTCGGGATTTCGGCGGTTGGGATTTTGACCGCCGGGATTTCGGATCAATCCCTTATGGAACACTTGTTCTCATTGCTTCTTTAGATTGTACCTGCTGGATCCAGGAATACCCTTAGGGTGGAGAACAAAGCTGCTGGGTTGTTAATCAAGCCTGAGTGCTTGGAAATGAAACAACGTGTAGGAGATTAGACTCTTGTGGTGCACATACAGCTGGGACTTGTAGTGCAAAGTAAATTTTTTGCACACTATTTATAGTTTGATATATATATATATATATAATGGAGAAAAGGGGGGTTTTCAGGGTGCGCTAAAGACCTTATACGATTGAATTGTACAATTCAAATGGCAGTAAAAAACTATTTATTAAAAGGTTGCTCACAGGAGTGTAGCAGTATATAAACAAGGTCCGATTACAGTTACTGTGAACCGATGGTATAACAACAATTTGTACAATTAGATAGTAGACGGATGTCCATAAACGTCAGTTAAGCCCAACGCGTTTCATCGTTCACACGACTTCCTCAGGGGCATGGTACAATACGATGGTCAAACTGTAAGTTACAATACATAAACAAATCAATATAGCATCCTTGATAAATAAAAACACTTTTTTCAATTTTTATAATTTTTTTTAAAAAAAGGTTAGCTGGAAAATTAAAATATGAAAGAGAAAGAGAGCGGCAGGTGTAGGATAGAAGGACAAAGATTATATTTGGAACAAATAGATCCTTTTGGATCACATACCAAAAAAAGGGTCGAACGCTAGGATACTCCTAGGAGGCACAATATTTTGGCTGTAGAGACTCGATGGGTATACAGAAATGGACGTGGTGTCCTACAATTGGAACCAATAGAATCCTCAATATAACATCAATTTGACCGAAGACACCAAAAAAAAGGGGCGGACCGATTTAAGAAGACAATACATACCACCAGCCGTAGTGCATATGAGTATGGAAATAAAATTCTTGATGTGCAAAAGGTATCTGATAATGGAAATGAAATGTATATCCAATTAGCTGAAGAGAATTTTTAGGCTACCAAACATACAGCTACAGGATGATTACTGCCGAGCTGGCATGAATTAGGTATAAACATATGACATCCAATCTTAAATGCCTGCTGGTCGATTTTACAGGTTCAAAACATAGGTATTATCCATTTAGTACAAAACTGTTACATTATACAATATGTCAATTGCATCGTGACTGAAATGGCCCAATATTGGCCATATACAAAAAAAGAAAGTGTCACTTGCTAATATTGAGCCGTGACTTCAAAGCTTAAGTTAATGAAGGGTTTAAGTGAACATACTTACTCAGTCTTCCAGTCAATGTAGAGTTTACTGCTAGGCTCCACACAAGTGAATGACTGGGAAAGAATGAACAGGGTATATATAGGGAGAGATTAAAACGTCACTTCCTGTATACCTGTATAGGGTTTGTGTTCAGTATACCCGTTTCTAAGCATCCTAAGTGCTTGTGAATAGCTATGGTGAAGTGTTATTATGGCGCCACATTGGGAGTGTTTAAAGACTAGTTAAATACTAAATAATAAGAGGAGAAATTAATAATTCATCAATTGGAACGCATGGTGGATTCCCCGTGCGTTCCAGTGATATCACTTCCGTCCGTGTACTGTAGGCACAAGGTGGGAGGAGTGAAATCCGTGTATGGGGATTGGCGTTGCTGATAACGTGCGGTGGAACGCAATATGCGTTCCAGCTATAGACGCTGACACCGTGAGGGATGTGGGCGTGGGATAGTGGGCGCCGTAATTATCGTATTTTGGAACGCAATATGCGTTCCAACTGTGGGCGCAGTGATCGCGAAGGGGGTGGACCTAGATATCGATGGCTTCCGCTGTTTATAGGAAGCGTGCAGTCCGGACATCCGGTCTGTGGAACGCATTGCGTTCCAACTATGTGTAAACCCTGTGCGTGTATGTGCAGTCTATTAAAGGGAAGTGTGTGTGGAAACGATAATCCTCAATGAACTAAATGATTATTACGTTAACTCATGATGTGTGATAGTTAGTGTGTGTTGTACAGAAAATGCGCAATAGGGAAAATAGCATAAAATATAGATGAACATATAGATATGTGTGAATATGTAAGGGAGTAGATCTAAATAAATATGAATAATAATAAAATAAAAATAAAAATAGATATAAAAATAAAAATATAAAAATGAAGATAAATAAAAATAAGAATGAGAATAAAAATAAATAAAAATAAATAAAAGTAAAAATGAAAATGAAAATTAAAACAATAAATATAAAAATAAATAAATTAAAAAAATAAAAATAAATCACCAAAAAATATATTAAATGAACAATGAGTAAAAAATGAATTCTAATCCTAATGGGATAAGAGGTGTGGTGTGTTGATAAACCTGGCTGAGAAGTTACAGCTCAATTTACACAAAAAAAGGTGAATAACATGAAAATAGGTACAGAATTTGTTAACATAAATACAGGTTAAGAAATGATTCAATGGAATGAGAATATTTGGGCATGTAGGGGTAATTGGAGAAAAAATGGGACCAACTGAACATGAGAATTTCTTTATCTACATATATAGAACCCTTTGGGGACTGAAAAAGAATGTATATAAAGAAAAGGACCCAGAAACCGCTAGAGAAAGGCCACAATGTCTATTCCCTCATTTAAGCCTTTAGGGGACAGAGTGTTGAGGGTATAAATCCAATAGCTCTCTTGTTGGATGAGTCTAAGACCCCTATCTCCGCCTCTTGGATTTTCTTTGACCTTTTCAAGAATGGTGAATTTGAAGTTGTCCTTTGTGACGGTCGAATTGTGTTTGTCCAGGAAATGTCTTGGTACACTATGGATGCATACTTTGTTTTTTATATTTCTCATATGTTCCTGTATCCGTATTTTGGCTTGCCAAATCGTTTTGCCAATGTACCGAAGGTTGCAGCTGCAGATAATCATGTAGATTACATGGTCGGAATTGCATGTTACGCAATCCTTAATGGTGTAAGTTCTTCCATTAGGCTGAGTGCAGGAGAATTTGGTTTTATCTATGAATTTACAACAAATGCATTTGTTGCATGGCAAAATGCCTGTTTTTTTCTCCAAAAAATTGGAGGTATTGGGTGTTTTTTGGTCTGTTGATTTTAGCCTACTCGGTGCAAGCAAGGTCTTAGAAACGGGTATACTGAACACAAACCCTATACAGGTATACAGGAAGTGACGTTTTAATCTCTCCCTATATATACCCTGTTCATTCTTTCCCAGTCATTCACTTGTGTGGAGCCTAGCAGTACACTCTACATTGACTGGAAGACTGAGTAAGTTTGTTCACTTAAACCCTTCATTAATTTAAGCTTTGAAGTCACGGCTCAATATTAGCAAGTGACACTTTCTTTTTTTGTATATGGCCAATATTGGGCCATTTCAGTCACGATGCAATTGACATATTGTATAATGTAACAGTTTTGTACTAAATGGATAATACCTATGTTTTGAACCTGTAAAATCGACCAGCAGGCATTTAAGATTGGATGTCATATGTTTATACCTAATTCATGCCAGCTCGGCAGTAATCATCCTGTAGCTGTATGTTTGGTAGCCTAAAAATTCTCTTCAGCTAATTGGATATACATTTCATTTCCATTATCAGATACCTTTTGCACATCAAGAATTTTATTTCCATACTCATATGCACTACGGCTGGTGGTATGTATTGTCTTCTTAAATCGGTCCCCCCCTTTTTTCTGGTGTCTTCGGTCAAATTGATGTTATATTGAGGATTCTATTGGTTCCAATTGTAGGACACCACGTCCATTTCTGTATACCCATCGAGTCTCTACAGCCAAAATATTGTGCCTCCTAGGAGTATCCTAGCGTTCGACCATTTTTTTGGTATGTGATCCAAAAGGATCTATTTGTTCCAAATATAATCTTTGTCCTTCTATCCTACACCTGCTGCTCTCTTTCTCTTTCATATTTTATTTTCCAGCTAACCTTTTTTTTTTTAAATTATAAAAATTGAAAAAAGTGTTTTTATTTATCAAGGATGCTATATTGATTTGTTTATGTATTGTAACTTACAGTTTGACCATCGTATTGTACCATGCCCCTGAGGAAGTCGTGTGAACGACGAAACGCGTTGGTCTTAACTGACGTTTATGGACATCCGTCTACTATCTAATTGTACAAATTGTTGTTATACCATCGGTTTACAGTAACTGTAATCGGACCTTGTTTATATACTGCTACGCTCCTGTGAGCAACCTTTTAATAAATTGTTTTTTACTGCCATTTGAATTGTACAGTTCAATCGTATAAGGTCTTTAGCGCACCCTGAAAACCCCCCTTTTCTCCATTTCTTTAACCGGGTCCCATCTAATAGGGGATCCTTTCAGGGTTGCAGCTCTTTCCATTACTCCCATTGAGCGCACTGTGTGGCCCCCCCTTTGCCATTTCCCATATATATATAATTAGTAAGCACGCTCGAAGCAAAAGCTTTGAAAGCTAGTCTGCTACCTTCTGTGTTTGTGCATGTGTGAGAGAGATGTACTTTCACTCTCTGCCAGCAGATGGCAGTGTTTCGGAGACTCACAGACACTAGTCTGTATATTATCACTATCATAATGTACTATCAGTTTGTTTTATTAAGGCAAAACAATATTTTGTTAATCTAATTTTAGATGTAAGTAACCAGCTTACCACTGTGGTTTCCGATCTGTAATAAAATGCTTATTTAGTACAATTATTAATTATTTAGAGTCCTTTTTCCAGTGTTTAAGGCAGTCTTGCTTTATCTGGGCCAGATTCCAAAATGAATTACTCTCTAGACAACGTATTTAAATTCCTCTATTTTTACTTTCTACAGTGACGTACAATTATATGGCTCTGAGCATTATTTATTAATTAACAGATATTTATAGGCGCTCATATTCCTCAGCGTTTGACAGAGAATATTTCAGTCAGTCACATCAGTCCCTGTACCACTGAAGTTTAAAATCTATACTCCATATCACATGGACATACATGTTACACAATATGGTTACATTTTGTTTGCAAGCAGTATGATTTTGCAGTGTGTGTGTGAGATTCAGAGCAGAAGAAACCCATTCAAACAGAGAGAACATACAAATGCCACACAGATAGTACATTTGGCAGAAATTGAACTCATGACCTTAGGGTTGTGAGGCAGAAAAAGTGGCCATACACTACAGTGACAAGTCCCAGCAGTATATGGCCATCCAATCCCCCTTGAACCAACTGGGATCTTCCCGGGCGGCAGGATCGCATTTGATACTTCGATTTTGGTCTTTCTGCATGTTATGTATCAAATGCGATTCGGAGGTTGGGTGTGCAGGCAGATCCGACCTTGGATCCAGTGCGCAGAGGGCCGTGCCTCTGATCGGATCCAATGTCAAACACGTGATGTGAGCCGATTTAACCCAATTTCTCCGCCCTTTATGCCGGAATCGGGTAAAATCGGCCCATAGTGCATAAGTGTATAGTGTTCACTCAAGGGTTTTTTTTAGGGCAGGGTGCTGACCACCGGGCAGGGCACTTTTTTCAATCGGGAAGGCACATTTTATATTAGAAATTTACAGTACAAAAAGAAACCATATATAAAAGAATTGCACACTGCACTAGGATTATGCCCATTAAACATTGTCATACTCTGCTATTACCATTACATATACTGTCGTAATGACAATTACACATTATGGCACACACAGTAATGCATTTAGAAAGAAGAAGAAGAAAGACTCTCTTTTTTTGTCGGGGCTCTTTAGTCAAGATTACATTACGCTATCCTTAAGTATTGATATAGTATGGCTTTGTATGGTTCAAGAACGTAAGGCAGGGTGCAGCAAAGATTCAACTTAACAGGAGCCTTTCCTAAGTTAAGATGGGTACTAGTATAACAGTATTTTCGGGACTGGGAAAGTGCCCTGATTTAACGGAAGTGTGTTAAGATTTAACTTTTAAAGATACATTTAAAATAAATACTAGACAGACAAATACACATAGGCACACATAGAAATTGCTAACAACAATAATGCATAACACTTCTTATGTAGGTACACTGTATAGTTTGGAAGCGATACTTGAAATCTTGATTGACTGTTAATAAATAAATAAATAAATAAATAAATAATGTGTGCACTTGGTCTCCGGCAAGAGAGAGGTAATGATTAGTTTCAAAGACCAGCTACCACACAGTCTATGTCAGAGAAACAGTGTGTCTGGCAGGATTTGTTTCTACAATGTTTCAAAATTGCTCAATACAATAAACCATCCAATATTTGAAATCATGCCATGTTGTCAAAAGGTTGGGCTAAAGTGTGCAGGGTAGAATTTTCCCTGCCACACTGCAGCACGCTCACCCGCCATACCTACAATAGCCCACCACAATCACGTTGATGGCAGCTGGTAAAACGTGGAGAATACACTAGAAGAGAAGGATGACCTCTCAGATAATCTATGTAAAACTCCCACCTTTACTGATGGTATAATAAGTCGGGCAGCAGCTGCTCTCTGAAGGGATATACAAGAGGTTTTTCTATCCCTTATATCATCCCTAAGACGTGATCTTCCACAATACCTAAAGAGCCCACTTTACACACAGTGGCAGCTGGCAAATTTTGGGGGGTCCTGCTAAATGGGAAAGGTGACTTCCCTGTAAACTTACCAGGCAACCCATATATGCTATAGGTATATAAAATCGGTTTGAGACCACTCATTTGGGCCAATTGGGAGACTTTAATCTACACTTTATCTCTCTTTCTTTTTTTCCCCCCTATCTTCTCTCTCCTTCCTTGCTCAATCTATTTCTCTCCACAGGGAAGGGGGGGGGGGGATTTATTACCTACATTGCCTACTGATAAATTACTTTGCAAAATAATCCTTTTTTGGCATTTATCTCCTACCACTCATAGGAACTGTCAAAACAATATATATGCAAATAATTCCTTTAGCACTAACTGCTGCGGTATACAACTGGCGTATATTGAACGCCACTATCTAAAATTATACTTTTACGCTATTATACCATTATTTTTCACTGGTTATTCCTCAAATAATCACACTTGTTTAGATCTACATACGGTTGTTATATAGCGATATATAACAATGTTTTGTGCTCTCCAACCTTTTGACAAGATGGCAGGATTTCAAATATTGGATGGATTATTGTATTGAGCAATTTTGAAATATTGTAGAAACAAATCCTGCCAGACACACTGTTTCTCTGACATAGACTGTGTGATAGCTGGTCTTTGAAACTAAGCATTACCTCTCTCTTGCTGGAGACCAAGTGCACGAATTAACAGTCAATCAAGATTTCAAGTATTGCTTCCAAACTATACAGTGTACCTACATAAGAAGTGTTATGCATTATTGCTGTTAGCAATTTCTACCTTGCTATTCCTTTATCCCTTTATTTTGTGTAAATACATTTTGTGAGTCTTAACTTGGGGGAAGCTTGATGACTAATGAGTTTATTTTTCTGACCAGGGCTGTGTTGATTACCCCCTTGTGTTTACTGAAGCACCGTGCACCCCTCTTCATATAAGGCAGATGATGTCTGAACTATTGTTCGAGTGCTACCAAGTGCCCAAAGTGTCATTTGGAATAGATGGTCTGTACAGCTTTTATCACAACAAAAAAGATGAGTTTCCCACCAGTGGGCTTGTTGTGTCATCTGGATACCACTGTACACATATACTTCCCTTTCTGAATGGCAGGTGAGTTCACAGTCCAATCCGTGTTTATAAAAAATAGCTAACAGAAGTTAGCAGGAGCGCTCACTTAAATGCACCGTAATGTCCAGTGGTTATAGCCACCCTGATGGATTAAAGAGAGAGTAGGTGTTAAGTGTATGAGTGATGTCCTGAGAGTGCCCTTTATATAGGTTGGATGCCAAGAACTGCAAACGCATGAACCTTGGAGGCTTCCAGTCTGTGACCTATCTCCATCGCCTGCTGCAGCTGAAGTATCCTGGACATCAATCAGCTATTACGCTGAGCCGCATGGAGGAGATCTTGCACGAGCACTGCTATGTTCCGGATGATTATATGGAAGGTGATTCTCTTAATAAACTATATACGTTAGAAGCTTTCATAGTGTCCCTTAACGACACTGGCAAATTGTGTTCTTTATACCCATACAGGTGTGTCCTAATACCATATGTCATGTGGCATGAGAAGCCTGGTGTGAGTGACCCACCAGGTCCAGTGCAACTCTCCTAGTGCCAGACGTCCATTTTTTTTTTAAACCTAGATAAGTAGACAATGAGTGTTACATAACAGCACAAAGACTTGAGTAGGTGGCTTTCAAGATGGTATGGTAGGTGTAAAATAGAGCATGCATTCACAGTACAAGGAATTATTCTAAACCATATAGGCCAAACAGAGATTCTGAGGAATCTATGTAAATGAAAGCCATAAACAAAACATAGGGATCTCACAGGGGAATTTATCATAAGTCATAGTAATAAATAATATCAGTAATCTCAAATCTAAAAATCTAAGCTGGTGCATCTAAGCTATTCAGCTTAGATGCACCAAGTCTATGACTATGTATAGTCTGTATAAGAAGCACAACAGAACTTGACAAGAATAAAAAAGCCATGGCTGCTGCATTATAGCGCTTAGTATAAGATTTAGTGACCAAGATTTAGAGAGTGCTGTCTTCATTTTGACTGCACTGATCATGAATTCTGTCCTTCCCACTAGAAAAGCCGGAAGGCTAGATTTGCCGCCCCTTGTTGTTCTTTCATCCTAGGTTTTCCAGACCATGCCCGAAAGGTACAAATTAAGACTATATCAACACAAGAGTGGCCACTTTATTTGTCTGCAGTTCTTCTGTACTATATGATAATAAACACAATGATTTGTGATGCCATTTAATAGTAGAAATGACTGCCTGTTGAAAACCATGTTCTTAATCCCCATAAAAATGTGTTGTATCTATCACAGAGCTCAAAAAGTGGCGGTGCCCAGATTACTATGAGCAGAATGTGCACAAGATGCAGTTGCCGTTTTCCTCGAAGCTTCTGGGCACAGCTGTGCCATCAGAGGAGAAGCAGGAGCGCAGGCAGCAGCAGCTTAGACGCCTTCAGGAACTGAATGCACGACGTAGGGAAGAGAAGCTTCACCAGGACCAGGAACGACTGGACAGACTGCTCTATGTGCAGGTACTGTAAGGAACAACTAGGCTACCATCCTATTGCCATATAGCAGTGTTTTCCAACCACCTTTAATCTGGTTGACAATCTTGCAGTCAACAGTAGTAAAGCCCCATACACACTACACGGCTGTGGCCGATATAGTTAACCACTAACAATGTCAACCAACGATACCATTCAGTTACATTACCGGGACCCGCTGAACATTCAGGCCATTTGGCTATATTGCCATATTTACCTGCATGTACAGTAGATATCACTTATCATTAAGGACATGCAATATTGAGTGTTCACAATAGAGGATATTGTGAACAATATGGCCAAGAAGACCCTTTGTAGTGTGTGTGTGGCTTAACACAACCTTCTGCCAAGTAAATGGCAGCGAATGCTGACAGTCACGTATTGATAGAAGAGAATAATCAGAAATGTCAGTATCCTCTCAGCCAAACGCAAACATTTTGCATGTGATTTAGTGGCAATGAGAGGGGTTCTTTCATTTGAGCACTAATTTTATTTTTGATCACACATCTCTCTCGGCATGGTAAACAGAAAGTGTATCAGAACTGTTGGTTGTTCTGTGTGTGGGTCGCCATACTTGTCCTGGTTCCCCCGTTAAATCTAAATCCATCAGCTCTAGTTATCTGTGGCACATTCATTTTAGTGAGGTGTTCTACATTTAGCACATAACCCAATATAAATGTAAAGGTAATAGGAATTATGGGCAAAGTATTGAACAAAGGGCCTGTATTTTCTCCTGCTGCATCTCACTTCTGTAGATAGAGATCCTTTCACTTTTGGTACTGCACAATGAAGTTACACAGTATGTAAGTGCTGAAATTGATCAAACAGTATTCAAATGGTTTGGGGCATATTGGGGGGTATTCAATCCAGGATTCCAGCTGTCGGAACACCCGACAGTCAAAATCCCAGGCTGTTTTTGTCCGATCCAACAGTAACTCAGCAGTCGGAATTCAATGTTCTGGCTGTCGTATGTCGGTAGCGAAAGCAGACGTGAATTCAACAATTCGTCGCTGTTTCCGACAAAACTGATCCAGCTGCCTTCAATACTGTCAGCAACTGCAGCATTGAATATGCGAGTGCCGCTATTTCAACCGGCAGAAATTGTTGCACATATTGAATACCCCACAAACATGCGTTTGACATTTTACTTGCATTTTAAATGCCTATGGATAATGTCCCTTATGCTATAAATTTGAAATGCGAATTTCATCTTTCACATCCTCCTCTACTTACACACAATTCGGCAGGCAAATAAAAGACTATATAGACCTGTACACACAGGGCAATTTAAGACATTATCTCTGGCTAAATGGTTGCTGAGCAACCATATCGTCATTGTTTTATTTTTATTTTTTTTTGTGTTGTGGGCGATAAATCGCTAGGAGCAAGCTCCAGCTGTTAATGGTCGCTGTGCACCAGCGAACAGAGATTTCTAGCCAGAATGAGGTAAAGACAGAATTGCTTGCAATTTTTCTCAGTATATAAAACAAAAGGGATGGTCCACAGTAAAATTGCAAGGCCTGGCGGGATTTGTTTTCCTCACAATGGGCCTTATTCTAGTTCACTCTTTCTGACCAAATCCTTCTTAAGGCCCATACACAATTGAAGATTTTCATTTCAAAAGACTTTGCCAAAATCTTTGAAAGATATATCTGTCACCAAAATAGTGCGTACACACTGAACTATTTTCCTAAAGAGCGAGAGATTTTCAGGAGGAGAAAGACTTTGCTGAAAATCTTTCATATAAAAGGCTATTTACATAATGGGCGGGGTTTGTATTCCAAGGGTGGGAGCAGCGGCCATTTTATTCAGTGCATTTCTGTTCTTGGGGCCTGATTCAGAACTGATCGCTGGGCTGTGTATATTCGGAGCCAAGCAAACAGGTAAAATCCCGAAACGCCATTGGCAGCGCAGTAAAAGTACTGTAGTTTCAAGAGCCTGGAGTGACGTTATTTCTTCCATAATTGTGTGTGTATGTGTAATATATATATATATATATATATATATATATATATATGTAGAGGTGTAGGCCTGGCACTCCTCCAGCAGTACAGATAACCCAGGTGCCTTCAGGAACAGAAGTACAGGATAGTGAAGAGACAACAGCGGCACTCTGGGGATTTTTTAAAAAAATATATTTTCAGCAAAAAAGCTTCCAACGTTTCGGGGTATGTGACACCCCTTTGTCAAGGTTATACGTGCAAGGTTTGCACGTATAACCTTGACAAAGGGGTGTCACATACCCCGAAACGTTGGAAGCTTTTTTGCTGAAAATATATTTTTTCAAAAAATCCCCAGAGTGCCGCTGTTGTCTCTTCACTATCATATATATATATATATATATATATATATATATATATATATATATATATATATATATATATATATATATATATATATGTGTGTGTGGGTAGTGGAGCCATTAATATATACATTGCTGGCATGTGCCAGCAATGTCTATATTATTACTGACCAATATATAAATATTCATTGGTGGGTAGTGGTGCCAGTAGTATATACATTGCTGGCATGTGCCAGCAATGTCTATATTATTACTGGCCAATATATAAATATTCATTGGTGGGTAGTGGTGCCAGTAATATAGACATTGCTGGCATGTGCCAGCAATGTCTATATTACCGGCTAATAACATTGGTGGCCAGTGTACAGTTATATGCTCCGTTTGGAGCAAGTCGGAGTGAGCAGGGCGGGTAGAAGCCGGGAGGGGCGGGGCGTCAGTTGACTCAGTCTGTGGCCGGGCGAGAGCAGCTGCAGCCTGGAGAACTATGGAGCCAGGTAGACGAGCGGGGCGGTGCTTCAGCGGCGGTGAGTATGATCTGCAGCCGGCGGGGGAGCAGGGGGAGGGAGCGGGGCGGTCAGCTGGGCTGAAAGCGTATCATCTTTCAGCCCGCGCTGCGTACACACCTGGCGATGATGGCTGAAAAACCAGCCATCATCGCTAGATGTGCTGGTAAAACCAGCAGACTGCCCACCTCGCTGGCGATGATGCGGGAGCGCGCATCATCGCCAGTCGGCAGTCGGGGGTGCATACACACCAGGCGACTTTCAGGTGAAAATCCCTCAAAACGGCTGTTTTGAGCGATTTTCAGCTGAAAGTCGTCGAGTGTGTATGGGCCTTTAGATGGACAAAACCATGTGCACTGCAGGGGGGCAGCTGTAAAATGTGCAGAGATAATTAGATTTGGGTGAGTTATTTAGTTTCAGTGCAGGGTAAATACTGGCTGCTTTATTTTTACACTGCAATATAGATCTCACTTTGAAGTAAAACCCCACCCAAATCAAATTCTCTCTGCACAAGTAACATCTGCCCCACCTGCAGTGCACATGGTTTTGTCCATCTAAGAAGGATTTTGTCAGAGTGAACTAGAATAAGGCCCAATATGTAGAAAGTCTTCTGTCCCCATATTCCCCTTCTGGCCCGTCACCTCCCCGCTCTGCATATAAACGTGTGCTAGCAGTGCAGCATTTCTGGCACACATCTACGGACTGTATCGGTTGCGATACATCGCGGGTGCTTAAAAGCACACAAAATGTTCTGCTGGCGGCTAACTCTGATCCAATGTGCACAGGGCCACACAATGGATCGGAGTGGATACGATTTGGGGCGCTTTCTTGGCCCGATTCAAAAGAATCGGGTGATATCGGGCACAAATCATCACATAGTGTATGGAGGGCCTTATGTCACCTATCATCTATACCAGGCATGTCCAACCTGTGGCCCTCCAGATGTTGTGAGTCTACACATCCCAACATGTCTTGCCATAGTTTTGCTATTAGGGAATGCTAAAACTATGGCAATGCATGCTGGAATGTGCAGTTTCACAACAGCTGAAGGGCCACAGGTTGGACATGCCTGATCTATACCCTCATCTCTTCTCACCTGTGTTCTTTAATCTCTACCAATGACAACTTCCCCTGGTAGCATGCTGATAACTCCTCTATTTGCCTACATCTCAGCTTTATTATGTACTAATAATTGTGTTGCTAATTGTTACCTGTGCTATGCTTTAGTTCTTCAGCTACTGTTATGTTTAGTACTGTGTACCCTGTATTGTTCTAATGTGTGCTATTTGTACAGCACTGCGAACCACTTGTGGCGGCTTATAAATAAAATGTAGTAATTCTTTCATTCTCTCTACCAGTAAAGAGTATTTATCCTTGGTGGAAACTTCACATGAGTTTTCATGGTTTACAACTAAATCAGTGTTTGTAGTAGCAATTAAGTCTGTCCATAGAGTAGTACAACTATGGGATAGATATTCTTGTTCTCACTCATTAAGAATGTTTTATTTATTTTAATTTAATTCAATTATAAGTCTAGTTTGTAGTTATTTTTAGGTACTTAAAGTAATGGCTCTACCATGTTTAACTTTTTGTTAGATTTAAGCCGTTGCTATGCTACGAGCCCCTTTCGGAATGTGTTCATTTCAACATCTTCTCAATGTGCCCTAATCTAACTCCAGTGCCTCCTTTTACAATAGGAACTTCTTGAGGATGGACAAGTGGAGCAATTCCACAAAGCCCTGGTGGAACTGAATATGGACTCTGCTGAGGAGCTGCAGTCTTACATTCACAAGTTAAATATAGCTATTGAGCAGGGACGGCAGCGAGTGCTGGGCGATACAATAGATGGAAAACCACAGGTGGGTCATTTTCACATTAGTCTACACATACAATAAGAATGCATTGGGTGAAGTTTTAAGTGCTCGATATCTTTATTGGGTTTAAGAAAAAAGAAACCCACAGAGATCCGATAGCTCAAAAACAAAATGGATGCATTATACAAAGTAATGTCAATACAATAATTAATTGCAGATAAACCGTATGAGGTGTAAAGAACTGAGAAGTAAAGAAAAATAAGGAGTTAAACAAATCAAAGGGGAAAAAAAGATGAGCGAAGAGTATGGGGTAATAAGGGATAGTATCTATGTGTCCCAAGAATGACATGGGGTGGAGAAGAGGAAGAGACTAAGTGGAAGTTTCTCCACATTATATGGAAATGTCTGATGCCATCCAAATCCAGCTTAAAATTTGTATTCGTCATTAGACACCAGAAACTATGGGAGGGGAACAAGAAGATATGGAAGGGATTTCAGAGCTGGAACCTCTTTATTCTGAAGAGCAAATGGATCTTGAGAAGCCTACGCCAAATGTTCAGGTACAAAGTGTTATGGTACAAAACGAATCTACATGTGTGTCTTTTTCTTAAATATTCGATTTAAATCAAGCCTTTTTTATTTATTGACAGGCCATGTTTAACATTGCAGAATACCACCAGATGTACCTGGGCACTGAGAGGATTCGCGTGCCCGAAGTCTTGTTTCAGCCATCACTGATTGGAGAAGACCAGGCTGGCCTGGCTGAGACAATGCAATATATATTGGACAGGTAAGTGTTATTCTTTTTGGCTAAGATTTGGAAATATACTGAATCCCATACTGGCCTACCTTTTAAAGTTTACTTCCTGGGGGAAGAACATAAAAGGAGATGCTGCTTTCACCTTATGGGGGTAAGGCTGGACTGTCAGTCAATAGGCCCCACTTCTTATTGCAGAGATTTGTGGGTCTGCCGTGGGGGGACAGAACTAAATTACACAAATTTAGAATATTAAGCCCCACCCCCTCCATACAGCACCACAATTCCTGATCAAATCTCCTCATCCTGCCCACTACGCTAGGAAGCGAGCAGAATGCAGGTGATCTTGCCACTCTTTCGTGAGTGTGGGACTGCCTGAAAAATCCTGACTCTCCAGACACTTGCAGGAGAGCAGGCAAATATGCTGTATGCTAATTATTGTTATTAATCAGAAGTTGCTGACAAAGTGAATGCAAATTGTGTTTGTTGGGTCTGTTTAGAGGTACTCTGTTCATTGCTTTTACGTTTTTCTTTCTTAGGTACCCACAGGAAGTGCAGCAGGAACTAGTACAAAATGTCTTTTTAACAGGAGGCAATGTGATGTACCCTGGAATACAGGCCCGGATGGAAAAGGAACTGCTGCAGATGAGACCATTTGGGTCAACTTTTCGTGTATGTTACTTTGCAAGCTTAAGCCCTTCTTTTGTTTTGCATTCTCCAAGTCTTGGGGTACAGTGCATCTGGAAACTATTCACAGTGCTTTACCTTTTCCACTTTTTGTTATGTTAAATTCATTTTTTTCCCCTCAAAATTCTACATACAATACCCCATAATGATAAAGTGAAAAAAGTTTTTGGGAGATTTCTGCAAATTCAAATAAAAACACCAAGCAATCACATGTACATAAGTATTCACTTTCCACGGATTATCCTTGAGATGTTCCTACAGCTTAATTGGAGTACACCTGTGGTAAAGTCAGTTGATTGGGTGTGATTTGAAAAGGCACACACCTGTCTATACAAGGTCCCATACTTGACAATGCATGTCAGAGCACAAGCCAAGCATGAAGTCAAAGGAATTGTCTATAGACCTCGGAGATGGGATAGTCTCAAGGCACAAATCTAGGGGAGGGTATAGAAAAATATCTGCTGCTTGCTTTGAAGGTCCCAATGAGCACAGTGATCTCCATCATCTATAAATGGAAAAAGTTTGGAACCACCAGGATTCTTCCTAGAGCTGGCCTGCCATCTAAATTTAGCAATTGGGGGAGAAGAGCACTAGTCAGGGAGGTGACGAAGAACCTGATGGTCACTCTGTCAGAGCTACAGCATTCCTGTGTGGAGAAAGGAGAACCTTCCAGAAGGACAACCAACTCTGCAGCCATCCACCAATCAGGCCTATATGGTAGAGTGGCCAGATGGAAGCCACTCCTAAGTAAAAAGTACATGGCAGCCCACCTGGAGTTTTACTAAATGCGCTTGAAGGACGTTCAGACCATGAGAAACAAAATTCTCTAGTCTGATGAGACAAATATTGAACTCTTTGGTGTGAATGCCAGGCATCATGTTTGGAGGAAACCCAGGCACTGCTCATCACCAGGCCAATCCCATCCCTACAGTGAAGCATGTTGGTGGCAGCATCATGCTGTGGGGTTGATTTACAGTGGAAAGAACTGGGAGACTAGTCAGGATAGAGGGAAAAGATGAATGTACAGAGACACCCTGGCTGAAAAACTGCTCCAGTGCGCTCTTGACCTCAGACTGGGGCAATGGTTCATCTTTCAGCAGGAAAAATGACCGTAAGCACACATCCAAGATATCAAAGGAGTGGCTTCAGGACAACTCTGAATGTCCTTGAGTGGCCCAGCCAGAGCCGAGACTTTAATCCAATTAAACATCTCTGGAGAGATCTGAAAATGGCTGTGCATCAACGCTTCCCATCCAACCTGATGGAGGTGGAGAGGTGCTGCAAAGAGGAATGGGTGAAACTGGCCAAAGATAGGTGTGCCAAGCTTGTGGCATCATATTCAGAAAGATTTGAGGTTGTAATTGCTGCCAAAGGGGGCATCAACAAAGTATTGAGCAAAGGCTGTGAATACTTATGTACATGTGATGTCTTAAGGTGTGTACACACGGTCGACATGTCGTGCAATGCAAGTCCCGATGCGATCTGGAGAGGAGAGGTCAGTCAGCAACAGCTTCCCCCCGCCGCCCCCCATGCATATATCAGAGGCCCCCCGCTCTCCTCTATACAGCGGACTGGGTCACTGCGCTTCAGCCATGCAGCCCCAGGAGAAGCGGCCGCCGGAGCTATGTGAGTAAAGGCACAAAAACTATATAGTGCAGATCTGCACTATATAGTCTTGCCTGACCTCACTATGTCGCTGCCTATTTGTGCTCACTCTGGAGCGTGCATCAGCAGCGCATCGGGCTCGTTAGCCCTAAAAAGTACACAATCGGCATGCGATATGGCTTCCGATGTGCACTATATCTGCAACATCGGAAGCCATATCGTGCCCATGTCTACACACCATTAGTTTTTTATTTTTAATACATTTGGAAACATTTCCAAAACTTTTTTTATGTTGTCATTATGGGTTATGGTGTGTAGAATTTTAAGGGGAAAAAAATCACTAATTCCATTTTGGAATAAGGATGTAACATCACAAAATGTGGAAAAAGTGAAGCGCTGTGAATACTTTCAGGATGCTTTGTATATTCACGGTCAATTTGTGTTGAATTTCGAATTATGAAAATCTGTCTGAATCGATATTATGTTTTAATCGGCTAAAAAACTTTTGGCTTTTAAAATGTGTGCTTTAGCCCCTGAAACATTATCTATTTAGATTTTCCATCTATTTAAATTCCAATAAGAAATATATAAAAAGATTGAAATCAAACTTCACTAAAATAACCCCTAGTTCTAAACGTCTAATATATTTTAATGATTTGGACAGATAGCGAGCTATGGTTGTCTGCAATTACATGAGCTCCTATTTACCAATTTCAAAATGTCACCTGTGCTTTTTTCGAGGACCATTGTCCCATGCGCCAGCTTTAATCTATTTGCTCACAGCACCAGATCCAGGGACAGGCACCCCTCGCTGACTGGGTCTGGGACTGGAGTCCCAACAGTCGCCCTCCCCCTGTTGGCAGTCCTGCCTGTTGTTTTGCTAGGGAATGCCTCCTAGTATATACAACTTTAGAGGTTGGCATTGTATTTTTCTTTAATTATTATTTCTGCTCAAAACAAACTGTGTGTGTTCTATATCATCTTTATAAGTATGTCCAATTTGCTTCCACAGGTTTACCAGGCCACCCATCCTGTTCTTGACTCTTGGCATGGTGCCTCTGACTGGGCTCTTCAAAACCTGGAGGGTGATGAGGGTTGGATAAACCGTAAGGACTATGAGGAAATGGGAGGAGAGTATTTGAAGGAGCATGTTGCATCCAATCTCTACACTTCCATCCGCCTACCCAAACCTGCTCCACGTAGTGCAGCAGCTCCTACTAGTCAGGAGAGCGAAAGTGTTCCACAGACCATCTCTGGTGCTGCTCCATTATAGGGGAACAAGGCTGTGCATTATTCAGAGATCTGGATTTATATACAGATACAGTTACTCCACCATTTACAAGATATGCATTAGGGAATATATGCAGTGTTAGAATGATGTGTAATTTTCAAAAAGGCCAGTTAGATATTGGACATTTCAGAGAAATTAGTTTTTTGTATGTATATTTATTTTTATAATAAAACTGGAAACAATCTAAAGTCAGGACAGTATCACTATTACATTCAAGATTTACCGCATAATCCTAATGTGTGCAGGAACCTCTTCTGTCCATGTGTTGGTTAAATGATACTTCAGGTAAATCCCTCATGGCGTAAATTATCTGAATAGCTTCTTGTTCACAAGTACAGTATGTGGCTGCCAGACTTCTTGTTTGCACAGGGTTGTGGGAAACTAATATTTGTAGGGGCAAAATATGCGTGCCCATTAAAAAGGCCTACTCCTCTATCCATGTACATATTTGGTACTTACACCTCCTTACTCTTGGAGATGTGAAACTGGGGTTAAAATGGACATCTAAATGCAGACCTTCACAGAGATCCATATACTGTATGCCTGATGGTAGCTGTATCACTAGCAAGTGAACAAGGCTGGTGTAAATATACACATTCGTGATAAGGAATCACCAGCACTAGGCACAGGCACTTCTAACAGATGAGCAGATGTATTAAGCCTAGTAAAGTGATAAAGTGAAGGGTGACAATGCGCCAGCCAATCAGTTGTTTTAAAATGACAGTTAGCAGCTCATTGGCTGGTGCGTTATCACCTTCCACTTTATCACCGCTTTATCACTTTACCAGGCTTAATAAATCTGCCCCTAAATCTGGTTTTATCTGTGAAGCTGTTACCCATATTAAATCATTTGAGAAGGAAGATTATACCTGCTCTATTATCATTATTCTATTTAGAACAAACTTTTTTCACTGTCAAAACAAATGTTAAAAAAAAATAATGTTCTGCTTATAACCTGGTTGGGTCTCAGTATATCTGGGTGTAAGGTAAAGGTAGGGCAGAATTGGATGTAAATAAGTTATTTGTGTGCTTGAGGCTTTTTCCAGCTTACAGTATTTCTCCCACGTGCGTATCTAACTCCACATGAGCTGCTGTACAATTACATATTTCTATACAATATTACTTTATAATCAGCCAGCTGTTAAATCAGAACTCATCAACTTTATTTTGTTCAACGCACCTCCATGAGGATATGAACATGTCATACTCATGTGAAAGTAGGTAAATTATTCCTATGGGAGAGTTTAATAGCCCCCCTCCAAAAGAAACAAAAACTTGGTTGAGATTAAATACCCCCCCCCCCCCAATATGGCGTTGTAAGAACACAAATCTAAAATAGTGCTATAATAACAATAAATTACAAATTCATTTGATGTTTAAGAAAATCGCTATATTAAAAACAGATAAGTCATATATAGATTGCTAGACAACAATTACATGCACTTGATTTATATAAGCAATTATCTCACCGAGGGTGGGATGTTCCAACCACTTGTGGTACATTCTGCCACCTATCACATACTAACTTAATAGTAACGCAAAGGGCAGCTCTCCCAATAAGAACTGCACTTAGTGATGCGCTCTTGTATCAAGACTTCTGGTTTATGACCATGGTAGTCCCGCTGTGTATGTGCAGAGTGTTGCAGGCAGATACAGTGCATGCTGGGAGGAATCCAGTCAGTTCCCACACATACTGTTGTGGAAAGAAGCCCTTAAGCTCCTTGTTCATGGAGCTTGATTGGAAATAGGCACTTTGTGGTTACCTTTGGGCGATGTGGACCACGATGGTAGTGTGTCTCCCAGATCTTATTCGTAAGGCTCTCAGCAGGTCCCAATTGGGGTGCGTGGGTGCGCTCTACCCTACAGTGTTTGGTTGTGGGAAGCAGCTACACCGGCCAGCGACCCGAGTGTGAGCCGCTGAACACTGCGGCGGGTGGAAGCGTCCTCTCTGTGCGTGCGTCCTCTCTATTTGGTGCGTGCACGCTCCTGCCGTGTGCCGCCGGGATGACAAGTGTCTGTCCGGAGTGCGGGAGCTGCTGCGTGTCCGGAGTGCGGATCTCGGATCACTTTAGTCTGAGACGCCTTTAAATTTTAGGCGGTCTGCTGGATCCAGCTCGTAACAAAGACACCTCCCGGCGCCGGGGACTGGTGTAACCCTGTGCTGCCCGGAGTAACCCACTCTTGCTATGAGCTTGTTTATCTTCGCACCTCCAGAACCAGGTTGTAATACTTAAAACATTCCAGATGAGATAGCAAAGGAAAACAGAAAGAATGTCGCTATGTGGCGCACCAAGGAGAATTAACAATAAAATATAACTTTTATTATTTGCATACTTAAAAAGCGAAATAAAACACAAACATATAACATATACACACAGACGTGGTTAAAATGGGATATTTCTTTCCCTATAACGTGGGACCCCAATGTCTTTGTATTTCATTCAATAAAGCAATCATATAATGCAGGTGGGTGTTTTAGGTATGCGTTCTATACTGGTGGCGGCAACTTTTTATCTATGGAAAGAATTTCTCTAGCCTTTATTCCCTGTTTTAGTGATCGCCAAGCTTAAATAAAGCTATTCTGTGGGTACAGGCTAAGTATGAAGTGGGTGGCACACTTTCTCATCTAGAAACCTGTGTGTGTTGTGTAACAGGTTAGTTCTAGTCCTTATATATCGCACTCGTGGACAAGTTATTATGAAAAATCGGCTAAGTGACTGGGATCACTCTGGGTACGGTGCCAAACGTACAATGGTCCTTCAGAACTCAGGTTTCGTACCGCGTGTATATAGCAATCTCCAGTGACGGAGGTTGCAGCGGTGTATGTAGTATTGCCGGTACCAGCCCAGATGCCGCTCACGGTCTTGCGTCCCTCCTCTTGAAGTGTAACTCCGGAATGCCGGAGAACAGCCGAATAAGAGGCGCCTACCATTCTTTACTAAATATACTCTACTGTGCGACTGGTTTTCCTTTCTTTTGTGCATTCCAGATGAGAGCCCGTCAGCCCCATTTTCTGGGCATACCGAGTCCAGTGGCCGTGTCCTTGGACATAACTTTACTGGTCCTGGATGCATGATATCAAAGCCATTCTGAGTAAATCAAAGTAAACATTGAACTGGAATTTTCTTACCTCCTTTTAGGGCAACGTTTACAGGGATGTGTTTGTCTCCCTGATTGATAAATCTCCATTTCCCCTGTTTTAACTTTTTTTGGCATGAACAAATAATTATATGATCATTTCCTGGTTCATGTAGGGTAACAATAGATGTGTCATATTCTCCTAAATGTTCAGCATGCTGGCATAAATATGCGGTACATCCGGGCTTAATCTGCAGTTAGGAATGTTTTTATATTTAGCTGTATATGACTAAGTACATATTGGCACTGGATTTAAAGGTGTGTTTGCCTGCGATTCGAACCCGATCCGATCGGGATCTGAATTGAACGGCAAGCGAAACACATTCGACTTGCACAGATCTGTACTATATAGTCTTGCCTGCACAGTCTATTTTACTGTTCGATTTTCAGTAAACGGGATCAAATCGGCATTTAATGAGGCTGAAAACCATTCGATTTCGACTACATAGTCAAAATCGAACACACAATCTCACCCTGTATAAGCATTAGTGTTCAGCTCTTACTTCATAGTACTAATAAACACATATCAAAATATGTCCAAGGGTGGACTTTCAAAGGAATAAAGATTGTGTCCAAAATATAATTTTGTTCTTTTTATGTGTTCTGTGAATGGTGAATGTTTCAAATGGAATAGACTGGGAAAACATAGGCTACAGCGATGAGTGGAAAACCGTACAGCATACAATGCTAAAAAGCAAAGTAAGGTCCCTTATGAGTTGGATTGCAGGTATTATAATGGCATTTTCATATTGCATCCAGAAAATGAATAGTCTATTGTATACTCCCAATTTTTTCATAAATAATAGTAGTTTCTGTGATATTTATCATGAAAATCAATGTATAACTGACTGGTCTGTGTATTCCTACCTTTGTTTGAGACTTCTTCCTAAACCAAGCATGTCCAAACTATGGCCCTCCAGATGTTGTGAAACTACAAGTCCCATCATGCCTTGCCACAGTTTTGCGATTAGGGAATGCTAAACTATGGCAAGGCATGCTGGGATGTGCAGTTTCATAATAGCTGGAGGGCCATAGTTTGGACATGCCTGTCCTAAACCATTGGTATTTCTGAGAAAATACAATTATTATATATTAGTTTCAATGACAGGCAGGAATATTCATACCTACCTTTATCTACATTGATTTGCCTGATAAATATTGTAGAAGCAACTGTGAGTGTTGCTAAACATCTGGTGGTAGTATACATTACACCTTACCTTGTAGTTCTTTTGTTGAAATATTTTATTATTTTCCCGCTTCACATACCATTAAAACAGTTATAGTAGCTGTTCTTTTTACATTGAGTTCAGAAAAGTAATCTAACAAATGTTTATTAACAATTTGAGTGCTAACACCTCAGTGCAAATTTAAAGATCAGTTTGGGTCTGTTTCAAGTTATTGACAATTTATCAACCCCATTGATTTTTGGGGGGCGGGGGGGTTGTTTACCTCTGCAAAAACTTCCAAAGCGCAAGTAACCTGGATGCTGGTTCTTCTAAAGAGATGCTGCTCTGGAGAATGGACTAGTAAATCCTATAAAGGAAATGCACAAGAAGATATTATAGCTGCTTTTAATACATGAAAGTGGGCTTGTCTGTAATTGTAAAATTATTTTAATATACTTCTAAAAAAAAACTATGAAACATATTTCCGTGATCATCCACTAACTGCATATATTGTAAATAGTATATACATTACGTCACACTTTGGGGGTTTGGAGGGATAGGCAGGAGAGGGACTGAGGAGGTGATGGTAGGCTTGTGATGAAAGCTTGGTGGCAGTATATAATGCTCACTCATGTACAACAGTACTGGATGAAAAGGAGGAGAGTTAAATATTGTTTTAGAAGATTTAATGAACAACTGGCGATACAGTTCCAAATTGGTATGAAGCAAAACAGAACTTGAGCAATATCAATGTCTTTAACTGAAAAAGAGTTCACAGTGGTAGCTAGGAGACTGTGGATCGAAGAACTACTGAAAAGACTGGTAGAATGACTGAAGAAGACTGTATTTTGAAGAAGACTGTATTCTGAAGATGATATTGAAGAAGACTGTACTTTGAAGAAGATATTGAAGAGGAGAATTGACACTGCAGACTTGGGCTTGACACCGGGAGCTGGTAGTCGAAACCAGGAGCTGGGGATCAACATTGGAATCGGGCAGTTAACACTGGACACTGGAAGTCAACACTGAGAGCTGGAAGTTGACACTGGAAGTCAACACTGGAAATTTGCAGCCGCCACCGGACACTGGCTGTCGACACTGGGATGCTGGGAGTCTACACTGAAAACTGTCAGTCAACATTGGACACTGGGAGCCGGAAGTCGATACCGCTGCCTGGGAGGGGATACTGAAATCCAGATGCTGTATCCCAGACAAGGGAAGGCAGTTTCCCTGCAGCACACTGGTGGATCAACAGGTAAGGCAACCACTCAGGAACACTGGACAGGAACAGCAACAGGTTAAACAAGGTAACTATGGAGCACAGAGCCAGAGAACCATACACCAAGAAGTAACTTGAAGCACTGGCACAGAGGCTGGAAACCTGATCCCTTTTAAGGAAGTGGATTAAACCATAGCACAGGGACTCAGGGATAATGGTCTGATCCAGTCTCCAACATGGCACCTCCCTGCAAAGAGGACACCTGTAGTATCCGGAGTACATCAGCTCCCAGCACCAATACCCACACGGGCCTCAGCAAGATGGAGATCATCGCTGCACCAGAGCCCCCTCTGGCTGCCCTATCCGGAGATGTCGCTCTGCCAGCCCGAGCCTGCAACGCTGCCTGCCGCCACACACACCCCACTGGACGTTTCCTGCTGTGGAGGTAAGCCTCTGGAGCGTGACAAATTAGGCGATATATTCTGAACATGTTTGGTCAAGATGGATAAGCAACCTGTGATTGATGTTAGAAGCTACCCATTGAGTTAAGTTAAGTTACCCATTGAGTTAAAAAAGTTAAGGGCCTAATATCATCTCTTTACCAAGTACTATTAAATTATAAGAAACAGGAGCATCTCCCACAGGATTTAGCATGGGAGTCTGAGCTTGGGAAACAATTAAAGCAAGAAGACTGGTTGAGGATCAGGAAAAATCTGATCTCAGTCTCCCAGTCAATTCGCTTTAGAGAAAATGCTTATAAAATATACTCTCGATGGTATCTTACGCCGAATAGACTAAACCATATATATGGGGGGGCTTCCAATTTATGTTGGCGGGGATGCGGGGATAGAGGAGATCTCTTACACATCTTCTGGACGTGTCCCCACATTCAACAAACCTGGAAAGCTGTGTTGGAGCTAATCAAACAAATTACTAAGGTAGAGGTACCTAGACTTCCAGAATACATGCTACTTCCTTTAAAAATCTCAGGGATTAAAACATCGACCCAAAAACTTATATGGTTCATACTAAGCGCAGTAAAAATAAAGATAGCAACTCACTGGAAATCGAATAGGACCCCCGCTATGGCAGCTATAAAAGAGATGATCTGGCACCTTTATCAAATGGAATATTTATCTGGTATAGTGGAGGAAAAAAGGGAAGTTTTTAAGGAAATATGGGCACCTTGGGCAGAATTCCATAACACTATGATCTGAGGTTTTCGAACTGATTGAGAGGTAGTAGGCAGAACCATTTAGATAAAAGTGAAGAGATCAAGAATCAGTAAATTAGAGGTCTAATCAGGGAACACCTACCCCCCCCCTTCCCCCCTCCTTCCCCCCACCTTGTATCCCCACAAGTCTTATGTGTTCAAGGATGGTTTTATATGAATTATATTGAAGATGAAAATCTTATTAGAGCTGGAATATATTGTTAAAAAAAAAAAAAAAACCAATGCCTATGTAAAACCGTCTTAATTGTATGTTATGTGAATTAATTTGAAATAAAAAATTTAGAAGTAAAAAAAAGAAAAAAAAGAAGCTACCCATTGAATGGAAATGTCCTGATAGTGTCCAGACTGGGTCCAAGGAAGCATTGTAGAGTTTGGGTATGATGTGTAGCAGTGAATGTAGTAGACATCTGACCTGTTTCACTGCCAGCTGCAGCTTTTTCAAAGGTGGTTTGTGAAGTGCACGTCCAGGGTTTAAATGCCCATTATGATTACATGATAGTACACACCTGGTACAATCACATTTCATATCATGTAAAAACTTGCTAAATTACAAAATAAACATTTCTAATGATGTAGGAGATGGACTTAAGTTTGAAATAGTGACTCTACTGAGACTGAGAATGAGCATTGTACATGCTTAAGAAAGCTTCTTATTTCTGAATTACACCTGTCCTGATGTTTTTAAAGTAGCGACCTAGCATTTGATGACTGCAAAATTGTATAGCCAAACCACATGTATGATCCTTATTATATAGCAAGTTAGATGTGGGTGAACTTTTGGTTGTGGGGTACCCCAGATTGCTCTGTTTGGGGCACCACCATTAAAAAAAAATATTTGTCTTTTATCTATGTCACACTTTCACACACCTACTTTTTTTTAACACTAAGCAGCCATTTTCACTTACCTAACACTCTGATACTTCACTTTTATTTTTATACTAACACTCACCGCTTTCTCTCTTTTAACACTTGAGGCCCATACACACTGGGCGACTTTGAGCTGAGAGCCGCTCAAAACAGCAAGTTTGAGCGGCTTTCAGCTCAAAGCCGCCCAGTGTGTATGGCCCGGCGATGATCAGTGATGTGCTCTCCCACATGGTCACCGGGAAAGCTGCTCATCTGCTGGTATTACCAGCAGATGAGTGACTTTGAGGACGGCTTTGCGTAGCGCTACGCTATGCAAAGCCGTCCACCCCCCTGCTGGCCTCGCTGGGCAGGGGGAAAGCCAATCAGTGTGTATGCACGGTCATCGCTGTCTATACACGCCCAGTTTGTATGGACCTTAACACTCTGATACCAACCGTGTTCATAGTGTGGACTTTCCTATTTCCAAGTGCTTTACTCAGAACTTCCAAAACATTCCTCCCTCGCGAAGGTCGTTGGAATTTATACTGTTACTATATGATCAGCTGTCACTGCTGAGTGTGCTATCTTCAAGCTTTCTCATAAGTCCACTCCAGCCTTTCCAAACCACGATCCTCAAGGCACACCAACAGTGCAGGTTTTAGTGATATCCAGGCTTCAGCACAGACGGATTAATCAGAATCACTCAGGTACTAATTAAGTCACCTGTGCTCAAGCCTGGCTATCACTTAAACCTGCACTGTTGGTGTGCCTTGAGGACCGTGGTTGGGAAAGCCTGGACTAGAGGAACAAGACAGGTTGTCCTCTCTAACCTCTACTTTTTAACTTGGCACTAGACCCAATGCTTAGAGTATTACTGAACTGGACACAAGTTAAGGGCATTGGTTTGGGAGATGAGATTAAAATATCTGCTTTTGCTTATGATGTTCATTTCTTTATTTCTAGACCAAAAGGGACCCTTAGGCCATTAATTAATCGTATGTGCTGCTGGGTTTAGAATATTGCTTAGTGAACCACGCTGAATATAAGGACACCAGACACACTGCGCTATTGTGGACTTTATATTTTATATAAGAAGAAACATATAGTTAATAATCACAAGTAAAAATGGAATACACACACAGAAATATAATGTAAAATAAACAGAATTAAATGTAAATAAAAAAAAATTAAGACGAAACACATGTGCCTTTAAATAGCACAGGGGTGGACGCTAGCAACCTGTCTTGAAAAAGTTTCCGGTTGCCTAGGAAATGAAATGCGTCGACGTCACTTCACAAGGTATTAAAAACATTTGAACTATATGTTAAATTGATTCCAGCAGCGTCCTATATGGAATTATTCTTAAATATACTCCATAATATATACAGCAGGCATGTCCAAAGTCAGGGCCGGGGGCCAATTGCTGTCATTTCAAGCGGCCCTCAGCCTCCAGCTGGAAGCGGGCAGAGCATCAGAAGTGGGAAGCACAGGACACTAAAGGTGGGGCCCCGGCGAGCGCGCCTTTACCTTGCTGCCTGCTGCAGTGAGGGGTGCCGGCCGCCACAGTCAGATGTGTTTGGCATCCTACCCCTGCTGCTGCAATCGTATATCACCCTACTCCACAATCACAGTGACAGCAGTGTTTGGGGAGGGGGCAGCAAGGGGGAAGCTTGCTCCCGTAACATGCAGAGCGGAGGAGGGCAGCAGCGGGAGCCCAAGCATCTCCTGTCCTTGCAGTGCCTGCTTTGCCTCTCCTTCCTCTGGCTCACACAAGGGGCTGGGAAACATACAGAGAAGGGAGGGGGCAAAGTGGGGGACATACAGTGAATGGAGGCAGTGATGGCCATTCAGAGAAGGGGGAGTAGGGGCAGGCTGGGGGACATACAGTGAATGGGGGCAGAGTGGGGTACATAGTGAATGGGGGTCATACAGTGAATGGGAGTCATACAGTGAAGGGGGGTCAGGCTTGGGGACATACAATGAATGGAGGCACTGATGGACATTAACAGAATGGGGGCAGGCTGGGGGAAATAAAGTGAAGTGGCAGGCTGGGGGACATACAGTGAATGGTGGCAGAGTGGGGGACCATTCTGATGTGATTAATTATTCAAAGAATGTCAGGATAAAAGGTCGGCCCCCACACATTTACACTTCACCAAATCTGGCCCTCGTTGCAAAAAGTTTGGACACCCCTGACATACAGTATCTATCGCCACATCGTCTATACTTTATGGGAATGCTAACAAATCATTCCTGTCCTAGATGCTGTTCCCAAAGGGCAGAATTATTTCACTGCTTATGGAACTGCCCAATAATAATGAGATTGTGGGTCCAGGTTTGGAGATTCGTTACTCAGCATCTAGTTAATTGCTTACCACTGACCCCTAAATGGGCAATATTTGGTATAACACTGGAACAAATTAGAATAGCACTGTGAGTTATAAAGTTACTTTATATCTATATATGTTATTTGTTTGTGTTTTATTTTGCTCCTTTTAATATGCAATTAATAAAGGTTACATTTTATTGTTAAAAATCCTCTGGTGCGCTACACAGCGACATCCTTGCTGTTTCCCTTTTTTCCCATAAAAAATGCACCCTCCAATTATGGATACAAACCACAGCCCCCCTCTTTCACTCTTCTTGACTAAATTGTTCTATATTTTTAGAATGAAGTGGGTTGAGGATTCGTTTCAAAAAGAAAAATTTACTGAGAAGTTCTTCGAGACGTGGGGAACTTCTATAGAAACCCTATCGTAATCGCTGAAAGAGCAGATATGGAAGTGTTCTAAAAACACATTGTGGTATACAGGACCCTCAAATATCACTTTCCATGACGTGATCTGCTCTTATACAGATGAAGTGCCTCTAAACCTTGCCCGCGGGACAGCAGCATGCCTGCGCTGGTGATCGCCGGCGCAGAGGCGCTCCATCTGACTGGGATGCGCCTGCGTCTCACACGCACACGCTTCCCAGTTCCTCTTCAGGGAGACGGGCAGGGATAGGGGGGCGGCGAGGGGCACCGGGGGAAGCGGCGGCTTTGAGGATGGCTTTGCATTGCACTGCCCTATGCAGAGCCAACCGCCCTCCCCGCTGACATCTTCCCCCAGCGATGAATGCAATCATCGCTGTCCATACACGCTGGGCATATTTGCCCAGTGTGTATGGACCTTAACCATGACTGTCTTGAGTAAAGCCTGATATTGCAGAACTGACATGAGACACTGTAATATATCCTTTGATCACTTTTATGTGCTTTATAGCTTTCTCTAACACATTTTTCATAGTAGACTGTCACCTTGTTGGGTTGTATTTTTTTTTTAGTCAGTGGCGAGTGCGCTGGGTCTGAGTGCACTATAGTCAGCTTTTCAGTGGCGGCATTGGGAGGGCGGACGTGGGCTAGCATGGGGGCAGCAGCATCACAGAGGTCCTGCCGCTCTCCAACTCCAGGGCCTGCTGAGAGCCCGCCACGTGATTTGGGAGTTTACTCCTGGCAGAGCATGTAACCCTTGGCAGAGCAGGTTAATCCCATGGCAAAGAGCATGTTAATCCCTGGCAGAGCATGTAACCCATGGCAGAGCATGTAACTCCGGGCAGAGCATGTAACCCCCGGACAGAGCATGTAACCCATGGCAGAGCAGGTTAATCCCATGGCAAAGAGCATGTTAACCCCTGGCAGAAAATGTTAACCCCTGGCAGAGCAGGTTAATCCAATGGCAAAGAGTATGTTAACCCCTGGCAGAGAATGTTAACCCCTGGCAAAACAGGTTAATCCCATAGCAAAGAGCATGTTAACCCCTGGCAGAGCATGTTAACCCCTGGCAGAGCAGGTTAATCCCATGGAAAAGAGTATGTTAACCCTTGGCATCAAGCATGAAGCCCATAGCAATGAGTATTTAGGTAAGTGGAACTTACAAGGGTCCACAGAGCTCCATCCGTGGGGGCCCCAGGAAGTTGTACTGGGGGGCAGCTGTGAACTCCTTAGTCCTCAGGGGCCCTGGTGCAGTGCACCTGCTGCACCAATGGTAGTTCCGCCTCTGGCCCGTGTCCCTGTATGTCAAGGAGATTTTCCTCATAGCCTCAGGAGCTGCAAGGAAAATGTAGCCTCTGGTGCTTAACACACAGAGAAAACCCATAAATTCCATCATTTAATGTGGAATCTATGGGTTGTGGGATACGGTCATTTGGTCTAACAGTATGTTGGTCAACAAGCATTGGGTCGACATGGAGATAGGTCGACAGGTCATTAGGTCAACATGGTCTAGGTCGACATTCAAAAGGTCGATATGGGAGTTTTCACTGTTTTTTGAGCCGACATGTGCCGACAGGTGGTATTTCATGGAATTTATGTGGTTCGGGGTTTCTATCTCAGGCGCTCCTATAAGTTGCAGCCGGTGATATATCAATAGGGTCCAACCTTGAGGCCCAAAATATGAACTTGGAAAATGTGGGGTGATATATCACAACTCAGCGCTACTTTTGTTGGGACATCAAAGTGACGTGAAAAAAGAAAAAATGAAAAAATGAAAATAAATGAATACTTCCCCTTTTCTGAGTTCAGGTATACTTCTTATTTTTGATTGGATGATTCTGTCTAGTGTGTTTCAAATTGGTTATCCAGATGTATATAAGAAAAATGGAGAAAAGACAAAAAACCGCTGGTTTTGTATTTGACGTTATTTCTCTCTTTGAAATATTGTATTCATGAGGTTTGAAATAATGGCGTACCTCACTTACACAATATTAAATTCAGATAATCACATAAAGGTATCTTTTAAATACGTTGGGTGGCGTACCCGTACTCACGATGCAATGGTGATGTCGACACGTATCTAGGTATCTTTTTCCAGACTCTTGTGCCAAAAATTGTGTTTATTGGGTAAGTACAAGGAAAAATTTTTTTTTTTTTTTTTTTTTCTTAAAATTTGAGGTTGGAGCGTGGCAGGTTCTTAGGGTGACTGGCAATATTAACAGCAGCGCTTGGTCCGGACAAGACACAGCTGGTATGTTTGCCAGGTACTCTATAGTTCCTACCTTCGGTCCACAACAAAATGGTAAATGAAAAGGTGGTTGCAAGCTTCCTAAACCGACATGTTTCGGGACTCCAAGTCCCTTTTTCAAGGTGGGAGCTTGAACCACATTATACTGATTTATATACCCTCCTCCTGAGGGACTTCCTGTTTCCGGAAGTCTCGCTTCCGGTCACTCCTTTAGATTAAAAATCATACAACAGATATAAGCATTCCACATATAAATACAATATTCCTCCTGCTGTTATAACGCTATGTCAAAAGATAATTACTGTAAGGAGGACGCTGTACTGTAGCGTCTGAGAGGTACTTAAGTTCTTTCTTTCCGGAAGTCATCTTCCGCTGTGTGGAGCGCACCGCTTGCGTTCCAACTGCCGGATGTCGTCGACGTATCACTCTGTGGAACGCACGGCTTGCGTTCCAGCCGCCGGATGTTGTGGGCGCTGGTCTTCCTGGTTTCTGGATTATACGATGGTCTTAATTTGCGGAAGTTATCTCTTTCTCTGGAACGCATTGTTTGCGTTTCAGTGGCCGGATATAAAGAGTCAAGAAGGTGTATTTACACGTTTCCATGTCAACGGAAAATACACCTTCTTGACTCTTTATATCCGGCCACTGAAACGCAAACAATGCGTTCCAGAGAAAGAGATAACTTCCGCAAATTAAGACCATCGTATAATCCAGAAACCAGGAAGACCAGCGCCCACAACATCCGGCGGCTGGAACGCAAGCCGTGCGTTCCACAGAGTGATACGTCGACGACATCCGGCAGTTGGAACGTAAGCGGTGCGCTCCACACAGCGGAAGATGACTTCCGGAAAGAAAGAACTTAAGTACCTCTCAGACGCTACAGTACAGCGTCCTCCTTACAGTAATTATCTTTTGACATAGCGTTATAACAGCAGGAGGAATATTGTATTTATATGTGGAATGCTTATATCTGTTGTATGATTTTTAATCTAAAGGAGTGACCGGAAGCGAGACTTCCGGAAACAGGAAGTCCCTCAGGAGGAGGGTATATAAATCAGTATAATGTGGTTCAAGCTCCCACCTTGAAAAAGGGACTTGGAGTCCCGAAACATGTCGGTTTAGGAAGCTTGCAACCACCTTTTCATTTACCATTTTGTTGTGGACCGAAGGTAGGAACTATAGAGTACCTGGCAAACATACCAGCTGTGTCTTGTCCGGACCAAGCGCTGCTGTTAATATTGCCAGTCACCCTAAGAACCTGCCACGCTCCAACCTCAAATTTTAAGGAAAAAAAAAATAAAATTTTTTTTTCCTTGTACTTACCCAATAAACACAATTTTTGGCACAAGAGTCTGGAAAAAGATACCTAGATACGTGTCGACATCACCATTGCATCGTGAGTACGGGTACGACACCCAACGTATTTAAAAGATACCTTTATGTGATTATCTGAATTTAATATTGTGTAAGTGAGGTACGCCATTATTTCAAACCTCATAAATACAATATTTCAAAGAGAGAAATAACGTCAAATACAAAACCAGCGTTTTTTTGTCTTTTCTCCATTTTTCTTATATACATCTGGATAACCAATTTGGAGCACACTAGACAGAATCATCCAATCAAAAATAAGAAGTATACCTGAACTCAGAAAAGGGGAAGTATTCATTTATTTTCATTTTTTCATTTTTTCTTTTTTCACGTCACTTTGATGTCCCAACAAAAGTAGCGCTGAGTTGTGATATATCACCCCACATTTTCCAGGTGGTATTTCATGCCCTGCCATCCACTAGGGTGTGGTGGGAGAATAAAATAGTGTGCTGAGTGCAGCGAGGCATCGTGCCCGAAGCATCGCGAGCGCAGAGCGCGATGTGAGGGTATGTGGTGCACTTCAAACTGTGTCCATGTCGACTGTGTCAACATTCAGGTAAAAAAACTGTGAAAAACCCCATGTCAACCTTTTACTGTCGACCTAGACCATGTTAACCTAATGCTTGTGCCAACCTGATGTCCTGTCGACCTAGAACCATGTCGACCTAATGGTGTCAACCTTATGCATGTCGACCAACATACTGTAGACCAGAGGCGTAACTAGAACGATGTGGGCCCCATAGCAAAATCTTGGATGGCCTTGCGCCAGAAGAAAGAGTGAGAGAGGGTGTCAGGAGAGAAACAGTGCGGGGTAGAGTCGGGGAGAAAGACTGTCAGAGAGGGTGTTGGGAAGAGACAGGGCTAGAGAGAGAGAGCACAGGATAGAGAGAGGGGGTTGGATACTGAAAGAGAGAGAAAGAGGAGATGGAGGACAGAGAGAGGGAGGAAGTGTGGGGAAGAGAGAGGACTAAAACCAGGGGCAAACGCAGGATTTTCAGAAGGGGGTTTCCAGAGGGGCGGAGCAAAGCACGGAGATGGACACTTAGGTGACCCAGTATATGCTTTGATGTCCCGCGGGTGGTAGGGGGTATTATATCAACCGCTCAGCATGTAGGGCCTGGATCAGTAATTTTCACTAATTATCCTTTACGGCACAGATGGTGGGAGATGAGGTGGGAGAAGGGGCTGAATGAAGGGGCCCTGATACATAACTTCCGGGGTGGTAGAAGATGTTTAATACGCAGAGGAAGGGTGTATAGTGGAGTGGGCTTATTAATCATAATTTTCTGGTGGGAGGACAACTTGCTTGACTGCAGATATCTCCAGTTCCCGGAAATAGATTTCTTAGATTTTAATGTAATTAAAAAATAGAGAATCCCACCTACCAAATGGTACTGGGGACTAGGGGATCAGACTTCAGGAGGCAGAGCAATCTGCCAACGAGTATATAAAACTACATACCAGGTGTATGGAGCTGGAGCAGTAACCAGCTGCTGGAAGGCTGATATCTCTGGTTCTGGGAACAGGAGAGACAAGCTGCTAGTGTCCATCAAAGGGGGAGAGTCCCAGCTTTTGTAATATACCCTCAGATAAACTCTTATTCAGACAGCACCTGAAATATCTGACTGGGAAAGCAATTAAAAGGCTTGGATGGGGACCACTTCTTTGAAGTCAGATATCTCTGGTTCCCAAGGTCCGATTTTAAAAATTCTTGTACTCATGGAAAGAGGGGACCCTCAGCTTTCAGGCTAGGGCCCTTAGACTCATGGGGGGGTTTCTGGGTACTCGGAAACCCCCCCTGCGTGCGCTACTAAAAACTAAGGGCAGAGAGACAGGACATGACAGGCAAACCCCCCACACACACACACACACACACAAACACACACACAGGTGCCGCTGTGTAATTACCCCCCACACACACACACACCCAGTAAAGGTGATGCTGTGCCCCCCCCAGGGCAGATGACAGTACCATTGGCAGCACAGTGTGTCCCCTCTACACCTCTTCACCCGGCCGGGCCTCCGCACCGTCGGGCCTCCACGGCACGCCACCTGATCTCCTCTGCGCTCGGTCTCTGCGTCATGAGCCGGGAGCTGCACACGCGCTGGGTCTCCCGAGTCCTCACCGCCGCACCAGTCTGCACACTGCACATCAGTGGCGGAAACTGTATGCAGGCGCTTTTGTATGTCGCGCTGGGGCTGGTCACTACTAGAGATTAACGTTGAGCCCCAGGACAGACTAGCTGGAGTCTGGACTACCACGTTTATAGTGCTGCGCTGTCCCTGGGACACAGGACAGGGGCGCTTTCAGCCTGCCACTGCCCGCAGCATTACTTTAAAAAATGTAAAGGGTGCAGGGGATGTTTGCTTGGCCCCAGGTCCCCCCAGCCACTTAGTTTTCCGCGGCCCCTCACGGGGCTCGCTACACTCCCCACGCTTCGGGCTCGCTGTGCTCACCACACTATATATAATCATCTCCATGCTGACATGGATAGTGGGGGTATGAGCGTACTAACTATAGTGGGCGCCCAACTAACATACGAAAATAGTCCACAAATGTATACTTACAATTGCAATATAAAACAAGCCAGCAGGGGGAGCACAAAGCATCACAATTCTATGTACTTCCAATATACACAAGGAAAAAAATAAAACGTAGACATTCTAATCTGTAATGTTCTAGCCGAGTTTAATGGCACATGCACCATCAATGTGTTACCACTCCTAGGTAGACTTCCATATCTTTGAATATGAGAAATAGGGGTGGGCAGGAATATTATAATTACACATGGAGGCATCAGCCCATATTTGTTTAGAGGTGTACTGTATTGTTGGCGTTGGAAGGTATATAGCTACTTGGATTTTTGTATTTCATGTGCACTTACATTTCTTACTATATTCAAATTTGTGTATGTGATTCTTCATTATATTATTACATTGTACTATTTTACTTCTAACACTGTCAAGCCACAGGTCTATACTATCTCTATGCTATTGTAGGACAGTATGTATGCCCACATGTTCTCAGTGTATTTGAGTTACATTGAACCAGAAATGCATCTTATTAAACATATACAATTCTAACTACTGAGTATATGTTTCCTCATCTAAAGAGAACGTTTCCTAACAATTCTGTATATTGGGAAATAAAAGGGTTTTTATTCATGTTTTTGAATTAAGTCCTAATACAGTGCTGCAACATGATACTCTTAGGTCCCTCACAAGTGACAACACATTACATAGGTAGGTCGAGAAACAACAAGAAACATAAAGATTTCTGAGATGCAGACTGTTCACACACATATATTATGATGCGAGTTAACCCAATGAGCAGCACAGTAGGATAGTGGTTAGCTGGGGACTTTGCATAAGCATAGTGTTAGGTTATTTGTTGTATGGGTCATAGGCAGGGCCGGCGCCACCACTAGGCAAACCTAGGCATTTGCCTAGGGCGCCGGCCACTGGAGGGCGGAAAATGCCGCCCGGGTACCTGTCCTACCGGCGCTGTCTATTTCAATCTGGCGGCGGAGGCAGCGGGGGTCCCTGCAGTCTATTAAAAATCACGAGCGCTATCCGCCGGGCTATGCGGAAGCGCTTCTAGTGTGAAAACTCTGGCAGCACGGTGCACGCTGATCTCAGCCAATCAGCGTGCTGCCAGAGTTTTCACACTAGAAGCGCTTCCGCATAGCCCGGCGGATAGCGCTCGTGATTTTTAATAGACTGCAGGGACCCCCGCTGCCTCCGCCGCCAGATTGAAATAGACAGCGCCGGTAGGACAGGTACCACCCCACACCTCACACACACCACCCCCCCCACCCCCCCCCCCCCCCCCGGCACCGGGGCGCCCCCAGCCCGACTCGCCTGGGGCGCTCCGGTGCCTTGCACCGGCCCTGGTCATAGGGTTGACTATAAGAAGTAATTAGGTCCATACGTCAAACATGGACACGGTATAAGTGTACTGTGTTACTCGCTATGCTCTGCAAACTATTATATTCTCCCCCTATATAGGAGATTACATGAGGCAAATTGTTATAGATACTGCTGGAGGATTCATCTGTGCAACCTGTTGTTTATAACATCCACAAAGTATGCATACAATTATACTGCACTGTATATACCATAGCTCAGTGGTTCCCAAACTGTGGGTTGCCTTGGAGCACGTGCAGGGTTACCTTGGGTTGGCAGTCCATGGAAAATTCAAATTATATAATAGTCACATCCCATGCTTGTGGCTTCCAGTCATAATGGGCCTTATTCTTGTTCACTCTTTCTGACAAAATTCTTCTTAGATGGACAAAACCATGTGCACTGCAGGGGGGCAGATGTAACATGTGCAGAGAGAATTAGATTTCGGTGAGTTATTTGGTTTCTGTGCAGGGTAAATACTGGCTGCTTTATTTTTACACTGCAATATAGATCTTACTTTGAAGTAAAACCCCACCCAAATCTAATTCTCTCTGCACAAGTTACATCTGCCCCACCTGCAGTGCGCATGGTTTTGTCCATCTAAGAAGGATTTTGTCAGAAAGAGTGAACTAGAATAAGGCCCAATGTGTGGACAAACAGAAGAGAATGGTGTCCCTCACCACAGGATATGGTCATTGGGTCTACAGCAAGTTGGGCAACAAGCATTGGGTCGACACCGTTAGGTTGACATGGGTTTAGGTCGACAGGTCATTAGATCGACAGGGTATAGGTCGACAGTCAAAAGGTCAACATGGGGTTTTTTGAGCCAACATGCTGACATGCGGTATTTTCTACCCTACCATCCACTAGGGCAGGGCTTGGCAATTGCGGCCCTCCAGATGTTGAGGAACTTCACATCCCAGCATCAGTTTCAGCATGGTCACACAGCAAAACTAATGCAAAGCATCCTGGGATGTGTAGTTCCTCAACATCTGGAGGGCCGCAATTGCCCAGCTCTGCACTAGGGCATGGTGGGAGAATAAAAAAGTGTGCAGAGCGCAGCAAGGCACCGTGCCCGAAGCATTGTGAGTGAAGTGAGTGATGCGAGGGGTATGCTGTGCACTGGAAACTGTGTCCATGTCGACGGTGTCGACTATCGGATAAAAAAAGTGAAAATTCCCATATCGACCTTTTGACTGTCGACCTAGACTCTGTCGATCTATTGCTTTTGTCGACCTATTGACCTTTCAACCTAGACCCATGTCGACCTAACGGTGTTGACCTAATGCTTGTCGACCAACTTGCTGTAGACCAAACGATCCCAATCCCCTCACCACATAACTGTATCTAAGCATGAGCTATAAACACAAATTATTAATTTAACATTTTTCTCTGAATATCTAAGTGAAATACTTATGGCCTCAGTGTGCTATTAAAAAAAATTCTGATACTCTAGGTCACCATGATACAGAAAAGTTTGGGAACCACTAACGTAACTAGTATGCATGTAAAATGCTAGATACAGTAGAGTTATTATCAGTTTGTGGTAATGTAATGTAACCTGGAAATATCATCAGAGGCATAGGTGTGCGCACATTGAGTGTGAGGGGTGCACAGTCACCCCCTATTGCTGTGCACACCTTATGAACACCTCCCTGTTGCTAGCAATACCTTTTACCAAAGACTTGTGCTTTTTAGAACAGTATTCCATTAAAAGAAGTGCCCATCAATTAATTGTGTGCTTTGCATTGTTACTTGTACTAGACCATTGACCTATAATTACAGACCTGCATTATCCATACCGTACTGTACTGTACTGTTACAAAGAGTAATTACCATATATGTTTTTTACTTTATTTGCATGTACTGTTACAAAGAGTAAATTAAACATTAAAACTGAAATAGGCAGTAGAATATGGTGTGTCTGAGAGACGTTTTATATTGTAGCAAGTGCCAATAGATGATGGAAGACACGCCTAATTGGCAGTGTTAGACTCACCCAATAGGAGGGGGTAGATACACCCAATAGGTGGTGCTAAGCACACCCCTTTGACGGTGCACCCCCTAATAAAATGTGCTGCGCACACCTATGATGAGTTTGAAATTCTAACTAGTGCACAACTGACTGATGCCTAATTTACACAAAGAGGAAATGAACACAGAAACAAACTGCAACACCAAATTCATTTTTAGATCTGTTGGTCTATGAAAACGTGACATTTTATATGTGGGTGGAGAAAGGTGAACTTAATAATAGAGCAAACATTTCTACCTCTGCGTCTACCAAAAGCTGTATTTGTTGAGCCATGTCATGATGCTACCTACAGTATATTATAGCACTGTTCTTCTCTCCCTCTCCCCTTTCCCCCATTATTATCCTTCCTGCATTTTCTATTGTTATACCCCATTGAGCTGGAACCTATCTCTAGTTTTTCCATGGCTCTCGTGTACGTAACTAATGAATATGTTTTCATTTTAAGTTAGATAAGCAAAAATGAAAAATATTGTGGAATATTCATCTCATTCAGCATTTTGGTGCAGTTTTTCAACATAGTAATTTGGCCTTAGAGTAAGTATTCCATATACAATTATTTTTATCAATTTGTTTCTACACAGAATTCCCAGTCTTCCACCAATCAAAATATAATGAATTGTCAGAATAGTTAGTTACTATCACATCCAAAACTTTCATCCTTGTAATAGAAAATGATAATATCAAAGTTTATTATCCCTTCTACCCTACTCATTTACACTGAACATAAGCAAATATGTGGCATATTCACCGTGATAGTGCCATTGTGTTTCATTTGCATTAAATATAAGATTGTGTGCCTTATAAATAATATTTTATTATTGATTAATCACAAGCATGCAATTGATTTAATCTATGAACTGAATGGTTGGCATAGTGGTTAGCATAACTGGCATCATGTTATGAATTCTCATTCTCACATTCTCCCCATGTTTGCATTAGTTTCCATCAGATGCTCTGGGTTTCTTCCCACACTCTAAAAATATACTGGTAAGTAGTTGGCTTCTGGAATCATCTATATATATATATATACATATATATGTCTAGTGTCCGTGTGTCTCCCAAACACTGCCATCTGCTGGAAGAGAGTGAAACTACAGCTCATCCTCACACATGCACAAACACAGAAGCTAGCAGACTAGCTCTAAAGGCTTACTAGTTATCTATATAACTATATATATAGGGTGTGGGGGGTCCGGCACTCTCAATGAATATGTGCAGCAATTCCGGTGCCCTCACTGGAACAATTTGCAGGCACTGCGGAGGGTGCGGCACTCGGAACAACATTAACGTCTCCAAGTCTCAGCGTACATTTTGTTCTGAGTGCCGCACCCTCCGCAGTGCCTATATATATATATATGTCTAGTGTACATTTGTGTATCTCCAAAAAACGCTGCCATCTGTTGCGACTGAAACTCTACATCTCTCTCTCACACATGCACAAACACAGAGGCAGTCACATGGTAGCAGGCTAGCTTTCAAAGCATTTGCTTTGAGTGGGCTTACTAGTAAAACATAACCATAGTGTGTGTCCATGAGAGAGGTAATATAGATTGTAAGCTCTGCTGCGGCAGGACTGATGGGAAATTGAATGACTGGAATATCCTATGAAAAGCGCTGTGGAATATAATAAATAATAAACAGATCCAATCACAGATAAATGTACCAGCAAGATGTCAGTATTTCCTATACCCATATTTCACAAGTGTTGGACAGGGACAAGTACAGATACATTTCCATGTTACAGTATATACTGATTTCTGTAACACAGTAGTATCATACCTCCCAACATTGTACAAATACAAAAATAATCATTTGTTCCTCCAAAGTGTAAAAAATGTACTTGATTTTTTTTTTCTGGTGGGCACATGTCATTACTGTGTCATAGTTATATATTATTAGCTATTCAATACCTTCCTACTGTCCTGATTTCAGGGGTCACAGTTGACTTTCTCAATGTCCCACTTGCGGTTTGCACTGTGTACACCTGACACAAACTGCAGAGCATACACCTACCATTCACACACACTTTGGGCCTGATTCAGACCAGTTCGCTAGGCTGTGTACGTTCGCAGCTTAGCAGGCAGGTAGACACCACCCATCAGCCTTCTATCCGAATGCCCCCCCCCCCCCCCATCACGCAAATCCCCTCGCATGCAGCCACACAGGTGAAAAACCATTCGCTTGGTCGTCGACCGTCGAATTATTGGTTTTTCCGTTCGCAGATAAAAGGCAGTCTAGACTTGGCACGGAGATACCGGAGATAGATGAATTCAGGTTGGGCACCGATGTCGTGCAACGTCAGCCACCCACTCCGAGCAGGCATCGACCCATAAAACTCTGGGTGTTCCGCTCCCATGCCCCTTTGAACGCCTCTGCGAGTTTGATACTCAATGAAGGCATTCATACAGAGGGTCTGCACATGCGTTTATTTGCCCATCCACATGTGCAGCCCCACACCATCAGAAACGGGGCCGAGTAAACCTGAATCAGGACCTTTATTTGATCTTGGAGAGGCTGGGGACTGTTCAGCCAGGGGTTGTGGTGTGCAGGACCAACATTACCCACAAGGCCATGCTCCTTAACACTAAGCCACAGGTACGTGCATTTGTCTCAACCTCTGCTCCTCACGAGTGTTTCAGTTTAGCTATACTGTAGTATATGTGTATGGTTTGGTTGGTTCTACTTTATCAGAAACCACACTGACTTTCCGTCAGCTAAAAATATGTTACTTTATACAAATTTTCAGAAGTTTCAATATGATGTGTATACTAATGAGAAAAGGCATTGACCTTTATAACCAGAAACTTTGATAAAGGGTTTGAAGGATAATATGTTTGGCAAGGTCTAATTATGAATTGGACACATAAATCACATCTTAGACATGTAGAGGTTATAAAAACATAGAAAGAAAGGGAACATTGCAGGAGGTTGGTGCCTGTAGTTTAAAAGTTTAAAAGTTGGTTGCAACTGGCAAATAAAAAGAATGAGCATAATCTTTAAAACAAACAAAAAACATAAAAAACTTGCTCTGCAACATAAAGGAGAACTCAAAAGGTAAAAACACTTCCCAGCACTCTGACAAACTATGTGGCCTTATTTAGTATGGATCGGTAATAAGAGAGTTTTCAATGTCCGCATAGCACATGCACAGGGTCAGTTAGTGAAAAAACATCCGTACGCATAGAAGTTGCCGCAGCTTGATTAAAAGAAAGCTGGCATTTAGGGGCAGGGACACTGTGATGTGTGGTGTATTTATGAAAACGCAGGCGTTTACATTTGTTTTTTTGGGTGGGTCTCTGACATCAGCGATGACCACTTCCAGCCTGGTTGTTGAACAGATCAGTGAAAGCCCCAGACTGTTGGGAAAAACTGTTTGATGGTTCCGTTGTTGCAGCAGGATCTGCGAATATGGTATTTGCAATGCATTCATAATTTTACAAGGGACATTTTTTCTTTCTGCCTGCGCGATGGCTTTATGTTCGCAGTGCACTTCTTTTTCTCTAATTAGCAGTCCATGCTGAATAAGGCCCCGTGTGTGAATTTGCAAGAAAAAGATATAAGCCAAAAACTGAAAAGATATAGGCGCTTATTTGGGTTCACTTGAAAAGGCAAATCCCTTGTAAAATGGACAAAACCATGTGCACTGCAAGGGGGGGGGGGGGGCAGATGTAACATGTGCAGACAAATGTTAGATTTGGGTGGGTATTTTGTTTCTGTGCAGGGAAAATACTGACTGCTTTATTTTTACACTGCAATATCTCACTTTGAAGTAAAACCCCACCCAAATCTGATTCTCTCTGCACAATCTACATCTGCCCCCCCCCCCCTGCAGTGCACATGGTTTTGCCCATTTTGAAAAGCAATTTGTCTTTGCAAGTTAACCAGAATAAGGGACATAATCCAAAGATAATCATCAGCACTGAACCCGTGTAGCTGCGGTAACTCAGTAAAAAATATACATATAACAGGAGTTATATGTATATCCAGAAAAATCCAGCAATTGGGCTAATAGGTTATACAGTATATTGCATTAAATAAAAATGAGTGCGATGCTCTTGTAATGAAGGAGAAAACAAATTTGGGGGCTGATTCAGACCCATTTGTAATGGGGTAAATTTGTACCTTTCCCCAATCGTTGGGTTTGCGCATGCGCAAATATGAGCATACACAGCATGCCGTTCTCTCCATAGTGGGTGGTATGGGGGTGGGCATGGAGCTGGAGCAAGGGAATGCCAAGTGTTTTATGGATGTGCCCATAAAAAAGGGCACATCCATGCCATGCACACGTAGGCATGGCAGTGCCTGCTTGGGGCAGGCGGCTGACGTCACATGACATCAGCGTCATCGGCCATATCTGGCCAAGATAAAAGTCAGTCACTGTCTAGCCTGTCTTTTATCTACAAACTGGGGGGAAAAATCATTTGATGTTGAGCTGCAAACATATGCAACCTAGCAAACAGGTCTGAATCAGGCCCTTTGTACTTTTAGTAAGTTAATAGTAGAAGGGAAGACAGCAGGCAGACAAGTAGTAATCTGGTCTTATAGAGCAAGTAGTGAAACTCTGCAGTTAAATGTCCATTTAAACCCTTATGTATGCTCAAAATAATCCAAAATCCAATCAGTGAATGAGTCATGTGATCTGCAGTGGACAATATTGTCCTGAAGCAGTAGGGCTGTTTCTCTGAAAATGCCATCATAGTCATAAAGACAGGGCCATCCTAACATATACACACCAGGGCCCCAACATTCTAGGGCACTATGAGCAGGGCCACAATCAGAGCGACTAGGCAGCATTCTCTACCTGCCCCCCAGCTTACAGACAGACAGTAGAGGGTGCATTTAACGCAGGTGTCAGACCTATCAGATTCTACTTATTGTCTTAGCTCTTTTAGAATCTAATAGTGATAATCTGATTGATTGCTATAGGAAACATTTCCACACTTTAGTATATATGCCCCTGGATGTCTGCCCGCATGCTGATTGGTGGATGGATGGAGCTATCCACCGGTCGGAGTGCCGACTACAAGGCACTGTATGGAGACATGACGCATGATCACAGGAGGGGCATGTTATGATGTTTTTTAAATTGGTTCTCATAAATGGGTGTGTATTGCTTTTCCTATTATGCTGCTAAGATGGCCCTTTATCAGGACAGCTACCACCATCTGGGGATGGTGGCAGCCTTTGAATCAAGGTAAGAAGCAACACTTTTTGTAGCGTACATAGAGATCAGATTGCACAAGTGACCTGTGAGGTATTCAGGTACTGCCTATTCCATCTACCTCACAGGTCACTTGTGCACCTTTTTGTATTAATAAACCTGCTTTTACTGAGACCATTCTCTCTATTGCATTTATGATACTGGATGAATACTTGGGGACAGTCAGACCTTTATCATAGGGAATCCCCAAAAAGATACCTTGATGTGAAAGATCTACCCTGAACTCATGTGAGTGTGGTACGAAGGATTTAGTTACCTTAAGGAGGTGTCAAGGTGCAGGTCTTCTGAAACACTTGTGTCCAGTGATCCCTACTAACATAAAGATATCTTTATGTGAACAAACCCCTCCCCATTGTGTGAATGAGGGTACGCATAACTTAGCTAAGTTACCCCTCCTTTCTTTGAAAATCGGATCTGTCAGTGACCTTCATCTCTTTTTCTCTCTCGCTCGGTTTCACTACGCATGAGAAAATCATTGAGTGATCATATCGAGAGAATTGTGAAAAAGAATTGGAGGACCAATAAGATTTCAGCGCCAAAACACATATTGTTACCTTCCATAGCTTTACAAGCAGGAAGTTCAGCTTTGAGATCCTTTATATACAGCTTAATGTACAGTATACAGTATACAATTTGACAGAAAATTGTGAATATTGATTCATCATTGAAGCTTGAACTAGAGTAGACATTGTAGACATTTCTCTTCTCCTTAATAGTAGCTTATTCACTACGTACAACAAGGCTTTGGATAAAATAGAAATACTGTATAAGCTTGGCTCCTATGTAATCCTGCTGCCAGCTGCTTGGATGCCTTTAGCTGATTGGCAGTGCTAAAGATGGTGCGGCCCATGGTCTTCCCCAGAATAGTGGCCGGTTGCACTTATGCGGGGGAGAGGCTTTGAGAATTAGTGAAGCGGTGAGTGTGCAGAGCTTGGACTACAAGCAGAACTGGCTATAGACCCATGTGGATAGGAAGAGATCACATTGGTGTCCATCGACTGTCAGATAAGTGGTCACAAATAGCTCTTTGATCACACCTTGCATACGATATAAAATCCATATACTTGAACTGTGTATCTATATACAGCTCGCACAGGCAATGCCTACACTCTGTGACTGGGGTGCAGGTTCCTTTTTCATCTCCATGGAGTATGCCTTTATCCATTCCTGTGAAACTTATAGGGATAACTGACTTACTGTAGACAGACACAGGTCTGGAGTGGAAGGTCAGTGGATTGCCATCTATATATAGACATTTATACCAGTCTACATCCACAAGGAGACGTGTTGTTATACCTATACAAGTGCACTAACATTTTCCCATAATAATATCTAATATTGGGAAAGCCAAGCCGGTAGTTTCAATGTCAAATAAATGATGTGGCAAATGGGAGCGGCTTAAGCTGCGTGAGAATGATGCTTAGTAGCAGTTTGACACCCCAGACGCTTGGGGAGATGGGGCAGATTGGGGGGAGGACCTATTAAAAATATTTTTCGGCTTGATGTTAAGGACAACCACCAAGAAGCTTAAATTCAGCTTATTAAGCAAATTAGTTCTGTTAGAATTGTTAAATTAGAGACAATGGTAAAGTGAAAGTTTGTAACTAGAGGAATTGCTTTCAGCATTCTATACCTTGGTAACAGCACTAAGTGTTAACAGTATAAGGTGTTGAAATTTTATCTGCAGCTGAGTAATCAGCCTATAAATCCAGCATGCAAACAGCAGTGTTCTCTCCCTGAGAACAGAAACATATGATTATATACACCTCAAGGTCTTAACCAATTACATTCTGCCTGGTTGCATGCTGTACAGTATATGCTGTATATTCATGTATGCTTTGACTTATTCTGGATCAGTATGCACACAAAATCTATATAAATAATTGTGTGTATTGTTTAATATGCTCTAATATAGCGTTAGTCTATAGAAATGTCTTCACTATACCACAGGGCTGCTCAACATGCTGCTATCCAGCTGTTGGGGAACTGCTCATCCTAGAATGCCATGCCGCTATTTTAGAAGCAACTAGACAGTGTTGCCAATAGCCTTCATCATTGTTGCATTTTTTTCACTAGCCCCACAGCCACAATGCCTAAACCATCTAAAAGGCTCATCTGCTGATGCATTCCTGTATAACTGTGTTGCATTTGCATAAATCTGCTCTTACTCTACTAAGCCTACATTTGCCTGCCTCTGCAAGTGTATGGAGATGCAAGTCATATACAGTATATATATAGGATCCCGGCACCCATCACAATACATCCTACACAATAAATTATTAAGTAAGGTCCATTTGAATGGACAAAAGGTCATAAAAGGTTAATTGAAAAAAGGATATAACAAGTGCATCTAAGTTAGATTTTCAAACTTCAGTAATACTTGTACGTTAATATTAAATAGCAATCATATACGAGCATTTGACAAATCAAAGCTGTAATGTTACCATCGGTTATTTATAAGATTTATTTTCAACCCTTATTGTAAAAGGTGCTGATTTAGTGTTGTCCATATGTTAGGGATGGCCATCGATTATACATTATCATTGACGTAGAATAGTTTTGCCATAGATGGGAGATAACCAGATGGTTCCCCTCCATCGATGGCACAGCCTAACTGACACCTGCGGCTCCATTGATGGCTCCACAACCAACACCTGTAAAGCTTCGCCCGAAGGTTCTGATTGGCCCATGGGTCAGTCAGTCAAAGAAAATGGGTGACCATCGATAGGTAAAACCATTAATGGTATATATATATATATATATATATATATATATATATATATACCATATATACTCGAGTATAAGCCTACTTTTTCAGAACTTTTTTCAGGTCACCTGCACAGAAGCCACTTAAAGATCTGGAGGACCGGAGGAGACCCACTCAGAAGTGCCCAGCAGCATTTATCTTGATGTGAGATATCTCATGCGATTGTGGAACTGCTTCATTGCCAGTTCCATAGGATCCGGTAATTACAATACTCCATTCATTTAAGGACTCATTGAAAGTTTTTAATAGAGAACGTTTGCATTTTTAGTGCTATCTTTAACACCACCTGTGTTTTAAGAAATATGTGTTTTAAAGTAATAAAGTGTGTTGTATTTTGAACGTACTTCGTATTTTGAATGTACCATTTCTTTCCCATTTCTTTACATGCCATATGGGAGGAACTCTGGTAATGATCAAAACTCCAAGCGCTGGCTAAGTCATATTCCATTTTTGTGTGTTGGTGTTTGGTGAAGGGTTTTTGAGGAACCTGTTGGGAATATTTGACTGTCCTGCAGCTGGGTGCGCATTTTTATTTGTTCGCTTATCTGTGTTTCTATCAATACAGAATGATTTATTCCATGGAGGTTATTCTGGTTGGTGCGTACATTTCCGAATTATTTCGGAGCGGTCCGCACGCCACGCTGTGCGGACATCGTCCGAAGAAACGCCCACCGGACCTCCGCATACGGACGGACTCACACTTTCAGAACAGGGCGTGTTTACGGACGACATCCAAACCTTGCGTGTGCGGTGGACACACACATATTCTGCACGGTCTTACTGCATTTGCACGGTCTTACCGCGTCAGAACGGACGGGAACCTGGCCGTACGCACCGATGCGGTGTATTTTCGCAAAATTCACCACTCTTATCTGACCTACGAAATCGATCACATGACACACTTATGCAATTAGGTTACCTCATTAAAAAGTGTTTGTTTGGAATTGGAATCAATTAAATCCTAATACATACTTAAACACATTACTACCACATCCATTACACACATTAACCCTTACATCATGTGAAGTGATATTTTAATCATTGTCACCCCTTTATGTAGCTTTTATGTATGCATATGATATCAGAATTGCACGTCAAATGCAATATTCTACAATGTGCTAATGATTAGTAGCACATAATAAAGCAAATTTAACAACAGTTATTAACAGAGTGTGTGTGTATTTTGTTGTTTGGATAATGTAAATAGATCTACAATTATCTTACCTTTGTGTCTTGCAAGGATGTATACACTACAATAACATACATCTATATACAGTATGTACCTTTCGGATCAGAACATTTTTCTAAACAATTTACACATATACTGTTTATTGTGTAAAAAACACACATACAACTTCAAAATGGGATAAACATTTTATTAACAACAATAAAAATTAAATAATTTAATAAAAAAAAAAAACATTTACAACAGTAGATCTGTCAGATCCTGGAGGTCTGCAAGGACCAGCTGCACGTGATGCCGCAGTCTGAGGAGGGCCCCACGTACACCCTCCTCTGCTTGGGTAGGCTCATCTGTGGGCATGTTAAAGGGGGTAAAATTAGTAATGATATTCATGAATACATTTAACATAGTCATACATAAATTGAATAAATGCAAGGAGACAGGTGTGTGTGTGTGTGTGTGTGTGTGTGTGTATATATATATATATATATATATATATATATGTTTATAGAGACATATATAACTATATATATGACACATACATCTATACATACATGCATACATACTAAATGGAAAGCCTTTTTTTTTTCCTCTACCCTTTACTCTGAAGAACACCTCACAGTCATAGTGCTCCTTCTGAATCCAAACCCACCCATGACTAAGCTATGAGAACCATGTAATGAGTTCCACCAATAACAACTCATAAAAAAGCGCTCAGTGTCTGTTCTCTGATGCAACGTGGCATGGGACTTAGTCAACTCTCAGGAATGCACAGTACATTTGTGCAATCATGCATGGCTTGGCTGCTGATGGTCTGCTCCATAAATCATTGTCATAATGCCAGGTAGGTGAAGCTGCAGCACTAACGAAATCCCATGCACAAAATCATTATTAAGACAAAATCAACCAACAATCATGTTAGCAAAAATACATGCAAACCACAGGGGGTGGTTAGCTAGAGGAGGGCCCAGGGGCACTGACCACTTGTGACTCCATTCTAAGCCACGCCTGTCCATACTCCATTTATGCCATACTTAATCTAGTTTAGAAATATCAATCAACTGTAAACTCAATTCACCTATATGAGGCTACAGATTGTACGCTTGCAGCAGGGACATGTAACCCTTAGATGAGCACATCATCCCTTTCTTCCAGGATACAGATTAACTACACAGGTTCAGTGGCAGTTAAATCGACCTGAAAGCCATCCCCACAACCTGTGTAATTAACATGTGTCCAGGATGAAAGGGATGGTTTGGACACCCTATCTAACCCCTAAGTGTGACTGTTGGTACCCAGTTTGTTTTATGACTTTATACTATTGTAAAACACAATTGAATCACCAGTGCTACATAGCAAATAGACAAAAAAATGAATAATGATTCATTATGTATACATACCACTTTCGGGCACCACCTCACAGGCCTCCTCCTCCGGCTCCACCTCCTCCTCTTCTTCCCTGGCCTCCTCCACTGCCACCACCTCCTCCTCCACTGCCACCACCTCCTCCTCCACTTCCTCCGCCACCTCCACTTCCTCCGGCACCTCCTCCGCCTCCACTTCCTCCACCTCCCCTTCCTCCGACACCACCTCCTCTGCCATCTCCTCCGTCACCTCCTCCTGGCCCTGCGCCGCCTCTGCCTCCTCCCGGGCCTCTCATGCTCGATCCTGTGCTGTGTTTGAGAAAAGAAACATTAGTGCCAATTAGGGGTCATTGGGGCAGATGTATTAAGCCTTAACAAGCAATAAATGCAAAGGTGATAAGTAGAGATAAATGTCCAGCCAATCAGCTCCTTACTGGCTTCTATCAAACACAGCCTGTAACATGGCAGTTATGATGTGACATTTGGCCCATTGTATGCATCACAAACAATAATCCTATACAATTACATATTATATCCACATTACAGGATGTCAAACAGGAAGTAGCACACATATAGTGTATGCCATGTTTAACTCATGATCAGCCAGTTTACCTTATTGGCTTCCAAAAGTTCATGTAAGCAATAATGTACAAATGGCCATTTAATGTGTAAACACTCACATCGCGCAATCCTGGCCCTGATTTGCTGGAGCAAATCTGGCTGTCGACGCCTGAGGTCTGACCATCGCCGCTCCAGCTGAGCGATGGTCCTCCGCACCTGGGTGCGGGCGTAGATTCGGCGGTGGGCCGCAGCATAGGCACTACGCTTCTGCCTATTAGTGATGAATGGGCCCGCACGGCCCAGCCTAGTCTCCATAACGGAGACCAGTGCCCTGAGCTCTGCAGGTGAGAATGGGGCTGCTCTCCCATAGGACGCCATCTTAGCAATGGCGCAATACAAGCAATCATGTCCTGTAATTGGTTGTTCACAGTGATATTTGGTATTAACTTTATTGTTCATTTTTACATTAACAGCGTGTATGCGCCACAACAGACGGCTAAAATATTGCATCACAAAACAACACATGCTCTAGCTTTGCATCGCTGAGCTGACCTTGGCATTACTTAGTATCTACAAAACAGACAGGGTGAAAGAAGTTGGGAAACCATTATACTCACCAAACATGGCTGAAAACAACAGATGAAATAGTGTGCAACACTATCCAGTTACACATAACTCTACAAGGTACTAAAATAGACAGCTTTATTACTGTGAAAGCTATACACCAGAAACATAGCAAATAGTGCAAGACCTTTTCCCAATATTAGGCCATGGTGCCATGTAAACACTTACCTTATACCGGCCCACACTAGAGATGTGGATTCAAATGTACCTAGCATCAAGGCAGTATTGAGAGACCTATCACATGTGATTTGGATGCAAGCACTGATTACTATTGCCTGAGTTGTGGAGTGGATTAACATATGGAATGGGTTAGTGTCATTTGTTGTACATACCAAACAATTGCACAGTACAAATGAACATTCACATATAGATTTTATGTCTGGCCAAAGTTGTAGGTGTTTATTGTTGTTCAAATCTGCCAATAAGTACAAAATCAGACTTAGAAAGTATGCCTGGTTTTGAACTTTTTTTGGTCCACTGGTATGGGCGTGGCCTAAGCGCCGCACGGTGTACGTACGGAACACTGCCGTACGGAACGCAGGGTGTGGCTGATGTACGCCAATGACAGAAATAGTATATAAAGGTGTGCTAGAAAAACAAAATGTTGTTGCAAACATGGCTGGATCTCAATCTGAGGGAGACCAAGAGTACCAGGAACTCATTGCTCGCCTGGACTCCAGCACCTCCTATGTGCCCCTCACCACAGACCAGCCAGTGGGAGAAGAGCAGGCAGCTGGCCCTGCAACATCAGGCCAATGTACAGATGCCCAATCTGCAGCTGGGCCATCTTCTGCCTCAGCAGAATCATTGGGAACACAGCAGGTGGCTTCCCAACAGAGTAGCCTGGCCAGCACTTCAAGTACAGCGACAGGTGGCCGTGGCCGTGGGCGTGGCCGAAAGAGGCCAACAGAGGAACCAAGCAGCAGGAACATGGCATTCGAACCGCAGGAGCTTGCCATACTGGTACCCCGTGCACGGGATTGGATAGAGTGTCCACAGGACAGGTTGACACACACAAGGTGATGGAAGATTTGGGAGGACATAACTGTGGAGATTAATCCGGTAGCTCCACAAGTTCGTGAGGCGGAGCACGTGAAGAAGAGGCAAGTTCAAGTGTGTTACATTTGAGCAGAACAAGACCAGTAATGTTTTTATTAGATGTTAGATGGAGATGGTAAATGGTCGGTCACGTTGCTAGGAGCAAAAGACATGATTGCCATGTCACTTAGTCGATAGTTATTGTAGGGTGAGTGTGAATGTATCTTCTAAGGGTTGGTTTTATAGTTTAATATAATGAAAGTTATGTGGAATGAAGCACATGTTGTAATCTGTTGCAGATTGCAATGGCTGCTACAGCAAACATCAGGAGTGACATGTAGTAATATGTAAACTTTGATTGCAGGTGGCACGACTTCAAAACCAACCTCAACAAGAAACTGACCAAACGGTGGGAACACAGCCACACCTCTGGGGCTGGGCCCATGCCAGGCCGCCTGAAGCTCACCCCCCTGGAGGAGATGGCTGAGTGCTGTATAGCAATTGAGGAGGTCCGGGGGGTGAGCACCATGGATAGTGAGGCCCCAGTGGACGTTTTTGTTTCTCTTTTAGAAGGTAATTTGTTTGCATGGCATAAGTGGTTTGTACTAATTTTCCAGGAATGTGTTGTAATTGTACGTTTCTCTTTCTTTCAGAAGAATCCCCACCGTTTGGTCGAGAATCTCTTGAGGAGGTGGAGGAGTCAGTGCCACCTGCCACCAGTGGCAGCCATGTGCAGCAGCAGCAGCCAACGGTCACAACGGATTATGACAGGTGGGTCCAGATGCTTGGCCAGATTCACCAGCAGGGAGAGTTAGCATCAGAGCTGATGCGTAGGACCGAGGAGGTCATGCAGGGTATTGTCAGCACCCAGCAGGCAATAGCTGGGAGCCAGCAGGCTATTGCTGACACCCAGCAGGCCATGGCTGGCACCCAGCAGTCCATAACTGCCAGCCTGCAGGTGCTGGCAGATCAAGCCCTGCACCAAAATGACCTCCTCCTCCACCATAATGAGCTTATGGTGGAGCTAGTTACCACCAATAGGGCCCTATTGTCATTCGTTTCTGGTGCATTTCCAACACCAGCACTCCCTGCTGGCAGAGGGGGAACACCATCCACCCCTTCACCAGCATCTGCTCCACCTGGGCCACCATCCTAACGTGGCCGTGGCCGTGGCCGAGGAGCTGCTGCACGTGGCAAGGGCCCTACCACGGCCAAAAAGTGCCGCAAATGAACTTTTGTCCGCATTAATCTCCACCCTTATGTCTTCCCAAATCTTTCATTTAGCTGTGTGTGTCAGCTTCCTGTGTCCAATCCCGTGCACAGGGTACTCACATTTGCCCTCGGTTCAAATGTCTTGTTTGGTTCCCCTGTTGCCCTCTTTCGGCTACCATTACCGTCTGCTGTACTTGAAGTGTTGGTGCTATACTTTTGTTGTGAAGTCACCTGATGTGTTCCTAATGATTCTGCTGTGGCTATGTATGTCAATAATACATTGTTTTATTTTTATTTATTTTTCGACATTCCGGGTATTTTACCTTTAATTTGTTGCATGTGTCCAAAAACATGCTTTTTCAATTTTGTGTTTGACCTTAGTGTAATAAATTTATATTTTGATGCCCAAATGTGTGGTTTTATTGGTAAATGTACAAGTGACATGTATATTTATATTAGTGATAGGAAGTTCTGTCCATTGCTTGCAGTGTAAATGTGTGTCAAAAATGCAGCATATATTGGTGTGTTTAGTAATGGTCCATTTAAGCTGCAATGGTTCCAATTGAAGCAATGACAAGAGTGTAATTAATGAGTAATGAGTAAAGGAGTGGATTGTATTGTGTTCAGCTGACATTGGTTCAGGTGCGCCCGTACTGATTGGGCATTCCGAATGCCTAGCGCATGACCGAGTGGTGTCCGCAAAGCAATACTTGCTTGTGAAGGCCGCATGTTTCCTGCCTTTTTGTTCGTGTGCATTCGGTGTGCTGTCCGAATGCACGCGTACCAGAATTAGTGCACTCCCTCGTGTACGCCCATGTTGACGCCCAGTTTAGGCCACTTTGAAACTACGCCCCTGTGTATTTCCGAATGACGCCCATAATACGCCCATATCTCCAGAGTGAATGCGGTGCACATTTCTGTACGGTATTAGTGCGAACAAGTACGGAGACCATGCGTGGCACATGCGCATAGCGTTGCCCACGCATACGCAGACGGCTAAAAAACGCCATCCGAAAGAGTTCGGGAAAGTACGCACAGACCAGAATAAGTCCAGCTGTCAGAGCCCAAACTGAAACTTCCCTGCTCTGTAGTGAGATTTTTATATTCCGTGGCAGCCTCATGCTTCTGGTACAAGGTTAAAGTGAAACACACTTCCATGGCTAACATTCATAAAGGGCAGCCAGATGGGAGGTGGAGTTTTCCACTCAACATTATACAATGCCACAATTCCTGTCATTTTAAAGTGGGACTATGATGATGCAAATCCATTGCAAATCGCTTTTATCAAGCCACCTGAACCTCTTACCACTTGTAAAGTGGGTAGTTTCAGGCAACAACAGGTGGCTTCTGGCAGACTTGCCTGAGGCCATCTGAGATGTTATGAAATATTACAGGGGTGTTGGTAAGTATGTATGTATGTATGTATGAAATGCACTTGATAAATGCTAGCTAATGTAGAAGGTTGCTATGGACAATTTCTCCACTTGCCAACTTCTTCACTGTTTCACTGTGCCTCTGTATCAGCTAGTTCAGTGGTTCCCAACCCTGGTCCTCAAGTACCCCCAACAGTGCACGTTTTCCAGGTCTCCACACAGAATGTGACATAAGTGACATAATTTGCTCCATCTGTGGATCTTTTAAAATGTTTCTGAATAATCAGTGCATCTGCTGGGTGACCTGGAAAACATGCACTGTTGGGGGTACTTGAGGACCAGGGTTGGGAACCACTGAGCTAGTTGATAAACTGAGAAATGAAGCTGTATACTGTGTAAAATCCCATGCTTAGGCAATAGATTATTTCAATAAATTACTCTGGAACTGGAACTGACATAATAGGACACACCCTTAAAGTTGGTTCATAATTTAATATAATAATAGTTTTATCATTTAGGGTGTATAGTTTCCATAAATAAAATGTATTAAGGTTGTGCTATAACATCAAAAGTATCACTAAAATGTCCTGAAATACAGGTTTAGTGAAGTGAAAATACAGGTTTTAGTGAAAAGTGTTATCCAATGGTTTGTCTGCTTTATTTAAAAGTCCCCAGGGGTTGGATTACAATGTCTACACCAGAATCCCAACAGCTGATTCCCAAATGTAACTATGCTGGGGTGGGTCAGGGGACCCAAGGATATCATAGTGGGACAGTGTCAAATTAGCGGGATGGTCCCGCTGTAATCAGGACAGTTTCAGAGGTATGGCTACATCTTTCCCACACACTTTTTTATTTTTACATTATCTGATGCCGTGTTTACACACAGAATGAATTGTAAAATATAATGATATATTACACATTTTTGTAAAGTTATATACCTAATACTTATTGCTTGTGACTTTGTAACTGGATAAAATCATTGTCTAGACAGACCAGAATAGATATTGTACTTATGTGATTGACATTTTTAAATGCTCATTGGCCCTTATTCTGATCTCGGCCGTACGGCCCGCGTGCGGCCGTACCGCCGATGTTTTCACTCTGCACATGCGCAGAGGTCACTCTGCGCATGTGCAGGCGAAATCGCCGCACAAAAAATGTATACGCCGCAAAGGGGGCGTATAGGGGCGTTAGGGGCTTAATAGCCTCATTACCCTATGCATACGCCCAGCGTTTCATGGGCGTTCCCATGCAAACGCGGGGCGTATGCATGGTAATGAGGCTATGACGCCAGTGATGGGGGCGGAAAGCTGACATCGCCGGATGTCAGCTCTCCGCCCCCATACAAGCTTTCACACGGACGATTGTCCGTGTGGTCTAAGCTTGCGGGAGCTGGTGGAGCGTGCGGCCCTGCCTTCGATGGTCGCCGACCATCGAATGCAGGGGGCAGCTCCCACCATGGTGGAGGCGTACACCCCACCATTTTCATGCGGATCGCCAGCCTTCCGCGTACGGACGGCCGTGGCGATCCGTATTGTAGGCGGGGATTGGTTTGTGCGGCCGGAGCAACGTATGCGGCTCCGGCCGCACAGATCAGAATAAGGGCCATTGACCTTCTGAGCTTGTTCTGTACAATCAATCTCCATAATACTATCATACTAAGGTTTAGATTTTCTTTAATGGTCTTTTAAAATCTAGTGTTAATAAACAGTAGGTTGCCAGAGGAGTAACTGAATCCAAACTGTTTTTTTCAAGTTATATTGGTTAATTAGGATATATAAGGTTTCTTTCCTGCATTCTTTCACAATAATACCCATTTTAGTAATTAGATACCTCTCACCAACGGCCAAGTGTTTTGTTTGTATTATCTCTGTTTCTAAAAGCATCTTGTGTAATGTTGACCAAGCCCAGTTACTGTCCAGTTTTGAAAAAGTTCCTGCATGTAATAAACACCAATGCCATGTCATTTTATACAGACAAAATCACTTTCTTTCATTTTTAAATGTTTCCTGTGAAATATATGCTATTTATTCCTCACATAAACGAAAAGATGCACTGTGCTAAAATGGAAAATATATTTCATCCTAAATAATAAAAAATGGATAAAATTAATAATACAAAAATTATGAAAATGAACAAATCAATCATACATTAATTATACAAAATGACAATAAAAACAAAACTCAGTCAGAAGCGGCAATGTTCATCATACCAACTGGGATTAGTAAACCAGTCCGAAGGAGAAAGTCTCTAACTGTGTTATTCAATATTGTTAGTTTTTATATAAGGAGGGAAGTCCTGTTATGACCATGCAGATGAGTAGTTAGTAATTTGTTAATGCATAGGAACGAATCAATGGAGCATTATTTCAAAGGGTATTTAGTTATCAGCGATGCGATATTGTTACCACTCCTTTTCACAAGCAGCTGTATTTGTTGGCCTTTAACAAGGCATGGTTGTGGAGGGACATTTATTCATCAATAGCTAGGCTTTCCATCTCATCCCTTTAAACCAGGACACTCATCAATTACACAGGTTATGTGGCTGGCTGAATTTAAGCCGTAATTTCACCTAGTTTTAATTAGCCGAAGAACCTGTGTTATTCACGAGTGTCCCAATTTAAAGGGATAGTATGGTAAGTCAATCCATGACCTGTTTCCAAAGATCCTCACACTTCTGGCCATAACTGAAGCATGACTCTGTATCTCACAGAATCCTCTTCAAACACCTCACACTCACATACAGGGCCATCTCTAATTCCATTGCTCCATACATCTCTAACCTCATGACCATTCATACACCCTCCCGCCCTCTACGGTGGGCCGACAACTGGAGTCTCTCCTCCACCCTGATCACTGCTTCCCACGCTAGAGTTCAGGACTTTGCCCGTTCTGCATTCCTTCAGTGGAACACATTCCCTCGCTCCATTAGACTCTCCCCTACCCTGCAAAGCTTCAAACGGGCACTGAAAACTCACCTATTCATCAAAGCCTACCCTTCCGCTGCATAAACTAGTCCCGAGGCTGGTTCTCCGACCACCTGCCTGCTTACATCCTGCTATCAAACCACCTCCCACTTGCTTGCACCTCATGTAATCTGTCTGTCTCCCCTTCCTACTAGATTGTAAGATCCTCAGAGCAGGGCCCTCTTCCCTCCTGTTGTTAAAGCCCTCTTCTCTTCACATTTCACTCACAGCTCTCCTATACTCAGTGACCAACTTTGTCCGCATATACTCATCTCCATCATTGGCCACAAGCCTCTAGTGGTATGTTGATTTAGTCCCCCCTACTTATATTTAAGCTGTAATGTGTATTGAACTGTGACACTCTTTACCTGTACTCTATTTTTGTTATTTATTCTATGTAATACTAAGTTTTGTCTCCCTTTACGAACAGTACAGGGAGACAAAACTTAGTATTACATTGAAGAAATAACTTTGTACAGCACTGCAAAACACTTGTGGAGCCGTATAAATACAATTCTAATAATATTAATAAAGTCTCACCTGCAGCCTTTTCACGTGGTGGAGTGGGAGTGAAGACAGAGTCTTTTCCCCATATTGCACATACACTCACATTGCCATGTTTTGAAGTACATAATATCTGTATTTTCATCAGTTTATTTATTTGTATTTGTTGTCCATATCTCCCAACATTCTAACATGCTGCCTCATGACTACCGCGCGGCCCAGCCTCAAGCATTCCCAAAAAGGTTGTGAGGTCTTTTGAAAGGGGGTGTGGCTTTGTGAAAATTGCTGTGATAGTGAAGCCATGCACATATTTTCAAGGCTGTTGGATCATGGCCAGCGCTCTGTTAGCTGCTGGCCATGTCCCCAGTCCCTCTGTCTCATTTAATAGAGGCAGCGAGTAGCAGGGGTGACTCCCAACTGCTCCCACTCGCCTGGGGACACTGTGGGCCACAGGTGGGACGTGGGGTGGTCCCCCAAAATTCTACCAGTTAGGAGGTAAGATTAATCCATCATTTTCCTATATCATCATTTTCAGAGGTTCCCAAACTCGGTTTGCAAGGAGCACTAATGGTCAAGGTTTTAAATATATCCATGGTTGGCTACAGGTGACTTATGTAGAAAATCAGTCCATATGAACTGTTAGGGGTAAATTTCCTAAAACTGCTAAAAATTAAAAGAGGTGACCTTGCCCATAGCAACCAATCAGATTATGTCTCTCATTTCTCTATTGCATCCTAAAAAATGATAGACAGAAGCTGGTTGGTTGCTATGTGCAATATCACCTCCATTCATTTTTGGAACTCTACTAAATTTACCCCACTGTTTATTTCTCTCTTTTTTTCTGTGTGTGTTCTTATCTATGTACAGTAATTAAATGTTTTTTAGTTTGTGTAGTTAATGTTGCAGTTGGTTTATAGTTTTGGTGTTTATTTTTATAGAGATGGGTAATGTTAATATATGTTATTGTTGGTTGATTTTGTGCCTCCTTTGGTGGTGATAAATGATATAGATCCCTGTTGGCCTAACTTTTAAACTGCCCAAAATGAATGTTCCAAAATACTTTCTAAACATCTCAAATGTAACCATTGAATATTTTACAAAAGTAAGTCATATATACACATTGTATTCACTTCCTATGATTGTAGAACCTCAAGTCTCAGCATGCCCATCTATAACATTAATATATGATCATCTTGAATTTGTGTGAAGGTATGCAGAAATATGACTTGACACAACATTTACATTTAAATCAGAAATGCGGGCCTTTACTTTTCATGGATGCCTTTTTTTACAGTGGTAAAGCATAGAATATATAGCTATATGTGTGCCATATTTGACAAAATTACACAAAAACCCATCAAAATGTAAAAACAAACAATTATCGTCATACTGGTCTGTCTGGTGAACCAAAAACATCAGCAACATGCAATATAAAGGAGTCACCTCAGACGTTATTCCCCATTCAAATTTATTATCAAGTCCCTTTACATAGATGAATTAAATATTTACAGGATACACACATTTCTTATACAAAAACTTCAGGCACATATAATATTTGGCATTGCAATTTATTTTCACCACTAACATTTACATGAAGCGGTTATATTAATATTCATTGCCAAATGTGTTTTCTCCACATTGCCAGTACAACATATAATGCTTCTATTAACATACACAGCCATTAGATACACTGCATTAAAATGTAACTTTTCATTTATTTAAAAAAATAAAAACTTAATTTCTCTGGTCGGCCTAAAATCAATGCCTTTCACCCTCATGATTGCTTGCTCACATTTCTGGAGGAAGGAGTTTGTTTTGGCTCTGTGATATTTCCTCCTTTGTATTAAGTAGGATGGCTTATAGTGAGGCAAGTACGTTAATGACCATTTAATAACTAACCCCATTAATCTAATGAATTAATCACTCATAAAGGCAGTCTCCAGAACTAAAAGTAATTTTCTGCTCTAAAAGACGTTTACATAGTGTATGTATCACTAAGCATTATTCATAATCATAATTATACCATGGCAGGTATCCTGGCTGATATATTGATTACTAGCCTTATAGACAGTTTATACAAAACTTAAATTCATTCTCTTTCTACACTCATATTGGCCAACTTCCACCTCTTCTATGGAGGGATTGCTATTTTTCTAGGTTTTTCTCGGGATCATAGCTAAAATCAGAGCCAGATTAAGCTTTGGTGGTGCCCTTGGTGAATGAAAAGAAGGGGTACTTGTGGAGTATCACGGCTCCCACGATGGCCATCGCACATGAAAAAATCGCATCGCATGCGATCGCATGCGATTTTTAACAGAAAAGCATCCAAATGTATTGAAATTAGTATTGAACATGTTCAATGGCCCCCAAATGGCATTTTTGAGGCTGTACCACCCCCACTATCAACGCGAACCTGAAGCGTGGCGAGCGCAGCGAGCCTGTGAGGGGCGGCGGTACGCGTCCTACGACCTTTTCATACCCCCACTATCCACGTCGGCGTGGAGTTGAGAATAGAAAGTGCGGCGAGCGCAGCGAGCCACCGAGCCCGAAGTGTGGCGAGCGGACGCGGATACCTTCACAAGTATCCGCGTCCCCTTGCGGGCTTCACAGGTGTCCGCATCCCCTCGCGGGGCTCGCTGCGCTCGCTACGCTTCGGGCTCGGTGGCTCGCTGCACTCGCCACACTTTCTATTCTCAACTCCACGCCGACGTGGATAGTGGGGGTATGAAAAGGTCATAGGACGCATACCGCCGCCCCTCGCTGGCTCGCTGCGCTCGCCATGCTTCGGGTTCGCGTTGATAGTGGGGGTGGTACAGCCTCAAAAATGCCATTTGGGGGCCATTGAACATGTTTCATACTAATTTCAATACAAATGGATGCTTTTCTGTTAAAAATCGCATGCGATGCGATTGCATGCGATTTTGTTAAAAAACAGCAAAAATCGCATCCCATCGCATGCCATCGCATGCCACTATATACAGTATAGCATGCTATGGCATGCGATGGGAGCCGTGATAATCCACAAGTACCAAAGAAGGTAGTCCATAAAGAGAGAGCATTTTGTCCCTCCTGGTATAGGTCATGTTGGAATGTGTGGATTTTGTATATTACATTTAAACCAATGGTGTATATTATAATTGAATAGTTCTATAGTGCCCAGACACACCAACAGCGAGGAAAAAGAGACCGGAATCCCTGTGTCACTTACAGCTGCCTCCACAATCCTTTCTCGCCTCTAGTCAAGAAGCTCCACTGGTAGCACATGAACCCTGATAATCCTGTGTCTCTGCCAGCTCAACATACTGTCTGCCAGGTTCTGCTGCTGCATAAGAGGGACAACTAGTGATGTCAGTGTGGTGTGGATGGGAGTTACCCTGACAAAGGTATGCCCTACATCCCCTTAATTTGGCTATGCCGGAAATGTCCCTGTCCCTAGCTTCTGAAGACAGTCTTTAGGACACCCAAATGTCCCAGAGGGCATTTAAAGGAGTGTTTGTGGCCACACCTGATGTCACTGGATGGATGGCTATGCTTGCCCAATTTGTATAACTAAGTACTTTATCTGGCACAAAAGAAAGAAGGAAATAAAAAACAAATCACTTAGGAAATGAAAGTAAAAAAACGGCACATCGCAGCTAGCCACATAAACTATTATGAGTCTATGTGACTTTAGATATTACCATCAAACAGTACGGGGATACGGAGAGACGCTGCTGGTAACCTAGGATACGACGCCCCCGGGAGATCGCATTCAGCACTATATACATACATAGCGTGACTACAGATGCACGCTTATGACAACAGCATGATCACGAATGCATTATTATAATTATTATAATTTTATTTATAAGGCGCCACAAGTGTTTCGCAGCGCCGTACAAAGGAACAACGCATGCAAGGGATCATGTCCATGAAGACTGTTGCCATGGTTGGGGACGCGGCCCTGTATCACGTGACTTAGTCCGGAACAGAAGATCGCGTCTATACCGATGAAGCAAGCATATGTCACGTGACCTGAAGCTGAGTACTGATAGGCAGCCTCATGCGACAGATTACTAAAACTCCCAATGAATGCAGGAGGTATGGAGGGGGCTTGACCAATAGAGAGAGCTGCGCTGGTTCCCCGCGAAGGTTTGGTGGTTTAAATAGATGCTGCGTGACACACAGCAGACACTGGTGAACAAGCACAGGCGAAACGCGCGTCCAGGCAGGAGCGGCTGTCACGGTGGGGAGGCTGCCATCTATGGCAAAGAGATGCGAAGCATATATACAATAAGTAATGTATGAAATTTTGGTTTCCATTATACCTGTAGAGAGGACTGATGCTCTCTATCTACATTTGCACTGAAGAATCTAAGCTTTCCATCTGCAGTTGTATTTAACACTGTTTGGGAGCCACAGGCATATGATATTCATGTGGGGAATTTAAATGAGTGACATCGAATATAGGAAGAGTACAAAGCATATTGATGTTTGATGATAATTAAGATATGATGTACCCATGCATAGGGAATCTATTTACCTTTTATTAAGGGACTCTCATTGAACCCAGTCAATGCTAGATCCCCTGCGCTGGTTTTCACTAACAGGGGTGACACAGGAGACTGGAGATCAACAGCAGATCCCTACTTTTCTTCCTTCTATTTGCTCTCATTATTTTGGTCTCAATCTATATCACGCCCTCATTCGGCTCGTTCACTGTCCTAGAGACACACGGCTGGAAAGTAGGAATGATTTGAGACCAAAGAGAACAACTTGTTTCGCTCCTTGACCTCACCCTACATGTGTATCCAGGCTGTGAATCCATCATGCTTCGCACGTATCTGTACAAACATATGTAATTAATAATAGCTAAGCCACCCAGTACCACAGAGACATATATTGTGGTTACCCTCCGTGACAGCCACCATAATATCATTTATATTTCGCCATAACCTTATGGTCCCAGACTAAAATATTTACTTTATCATTATTATTATTATTATTTTTTTCTTCACTATATTGACCAATTAAGTCTCACACATTTTTTTGTCACAACAAATCAAAAAATAAAAAATCAGCCAGGCTATCACAATGCCTCATGGGATGATATCCCTATATTGAGATCATGTCTGACCGAGGCTGATACACATACTCACTTATTTAATTGAACTCAATTTAATTTAACCTAATCGATACATCATCACATTATTTTGTTCTGCTCTGCCACACATATACCTCTTCAACACTCAGATATAATTCATTCTTCTGTCTTCCTTTTTCTTAAGGCATTACCACAAGATATAATTGTGTTGGAGGTTCCGTAGAGAGTCCTAAAAACATTTAACGTATACAGTATCATTAAAAATTAAAATATTTTAACAAGTTGTGCCCCAACAAAGAGAGTCATCTTTTCCTGTTTGTATATAACCACTATTGCTTGTCAGTACGTTTTTGTAGATATTTGGTGTGTTTGGTGTGCCATGGTTGAGTTTTTAATCTGCGATGGTGAAAAGTAATCAGTGGAGTGAAAAAGTCAAGAGAAGAATTAAGGTATGCATTGTATAGGGAAGTGGCTTGTTCAGGGCATGATAAAAAGAGAATATGATAGAGAAGTGAGTTGATCAGGGAGGAAGTGGTGTCAATAGCCTCAATCTTACTTAGTAAAGGTAGCCTTAGGAGATAAGTTAAAAGAGAGCTGGTGGTGGTCAGAGAAGGAAATAGGGGAGTTTAAGAAATCAGAAATATCACAATGGCAGGTGATGACCAGATCAAGTGAGCTCTGTCAAGTTGCAAAGTCGAGTTGCACACACGCCATTTTAGGATAGTATGGCGCCATTTTGGTTCGCAGAGTTGTGCAAATAAAGTATAAATACCCGAGTCTGTGTAACAAAGTGGATCATAAGCGCAGCCATACTCATACACATAAATTCATAATACCATACTTACACCAAATAAAATATAGTTAATTAAAGGTCTAGAGCACTACACATAGTTTAATCAGCAATACACACTATGTCTGTATAATGTTTAGTATCGTTATGTTCCGTTTCTTATGCGCAGCACTCCGGTCATTGCGAAAACTTCGCAACTCATATGGTCCGATAATTACGGACAAAATCCATATTTCAAGGACTATTTCTGCTAAACTGTGTGAGACAAAGGAATCCAGTTATAACCGGTTCTTGTTGCTGTTTACGACCCCCGACGACGATGCCAACACACAAAGGACACCAAAGTACACTCCCCCTGCACCAATCCAAACCAGGTGTAATACTTTGCCCCAATCACTGAGGACTGGACATTCGAACACTGGACAAATAGGAATGGCCTTTGACCTCCCCCTTTTGACCCTATAAAGATAGCGAACCCTGGGCTGGCACTGCTGTTATCCCTTCACCATTGACCGGGCTATAGTTCTTTTTGAATATAGCGAGCTCCGACCGGACTGCGCTGCGCTATTCCATGACGGTAACATTTGTATTCCTGTTCTGTGTAATGTGGCTGATTATAATTGTATCTGTTTCTGTTCCTTTGTTAGTGTTTTAAAGTATACTTATTATTGTTAGATAATTGTATCACGTGTTATCCTGTATTTTCTTCTTTCTGTAATCCCCTTTTGTCCGCTAGGGACTAAATACACTATTTTGGAGAATCTATCTCCTCACTTGTTATATCGTGGTCTCGTCTATTATTCGCATATAGTTTAACGCTGTACCAAGTGCACGACTTGAACCTATACCAGCAAAAGGGTGGAAGTGATTATTTAACCATTGCTGGATAGGCCAAGTCCGCGGTGGTACAGGGTTTGAGAGGTGCTAGCGTCTGAACCCGAAGTACAATAACTGAAATCCAAGGAGAAATTAAGCCACGTGTTTTATATTAAGTGTGTAGTAAGCTGTACTTCTGCCTGCCACAAGTAGTTTAACGGGGTATAGTGTCTTGAGTTGCTTGTTTATTATAGTACATGTGCCAAGTGCGATAAAGTTTCGCACACGTGGAGGCAAAGGCCTGTGTTTACTATAGTACATAGAAGATTCCTTCTGTGCAAAACTATAATCTTTTATTGTTAGTTACTCCAGGGCCAGGGACTCCGCCACGTGGCGATAAGTTCTAGGCCTTTTACAGTAACGTGAAGTGTCTATTGTGTATTACGTAAAGTGCACACGCACATGCTTACATTAGGAAATTTCGCATCTTTGTACGTAATTTACGGATTTAGTGCGGGATTTATTTCGCATCTTTATACGTAACTTTCGGACTGAGTTAAGGGATTTATTTCGCATTTTTGTGCAATTACTGCGTTCAGCGAAACCCGATCGTGACCTTACAGATACACTGTAGAACACGTGGGTGGCCGATTCATCGGCGGCCTATGAACAGGTTTAACAAACACACGTGCACACGTGGCTGTTCACTGGCACTGCACATGCAGCACAAATAGGAGCCCAGAGGTAGCTAGTATTAATCACAAGCTTTATTTAAACGGTATAATAACATACTGTGGATAAAGCGGTAATTATTAAAAGTAAATACGTTTTTTTTTGTTCATTTTTTCGCAAAAACAAGCAACTCAAGCATTATTTTAATAGATTCCTATAGCCATTTAAGGGATTTATACCTGCATAAGTATCTGGTGAGAAACTACCAACTAGGTAAGATTTTCTGTACAGAAATATTTCAAGTTTAAGCGTAAGACCAAGGTGTAACTAGCACCCAGTGTGAAACAATCATTGAGGTGAACGGGTTTGTGACGACATGACTCAGCGCAGTCCAGAATAGGGTATTATTTGTGTGTTAAAATAAGACATATAGGTGCACGTGACGACGTGCCCATAGGAACTGCCCCTTTCTTGGATCTACCTATTTTGATCCACCAGGAGGGTACAAGAAGCTAAATCGGAACCCAGTGATCTGATCAGCTGCTTTAGAAATACCAGTTTTGAGGATACAGGAAAAACAAGTTTTGTTGTGTTCTGCAAAACTCGGCCGCACCCTGCAAGTCGACTAGCAGTTCGCTGCTAGCCGAAAGCGAGTGGTGATTGAGTACATCCACGTAGACTGTGCGCCTCGCTTGAGTGCGGGAACGTTTCAGGATATTGAGGAGGAGTGTTTTGGGTACTGCTCACTGATAAATTACCCACCGGCCTCTTTAAAGTGAACCTATCATTCCCTTAATGGGGAACCGTAGCTCACACCAAGGGGTTGTGCTACCTAGGGAAGAATTACGCCGACCACAAGGATCGGCGGCATTCATAATGTGCAGGAAGCACGGTGAATGAGCAGTTATTTACTTAAATAAATGGAAGGAAATGACATAAGGCAGCAAAGTAGAATTTCCCAGTGTTGGTAGTTTCGATCCAGAAGTCTTATCAGCAGTTAGAGATCAGATATGTTTGCTCTTGTCACTCAAGGAAAGAGTTGAACAGAATGAATGTCTAAACTTGTGGCAGAAGGAAAGTAAAATTCAAAGGGAACATGTTTATTTGTCAGATGCAAATATAATCGGCCACAGGAATATGAATGTTCCTATCTCCCAATGTGTAAAAAAGGGAACAATTCAAGTCCAAAGTGAAACCAACAAAAACCTGAAAATGAATAACCTGTATACTGTTTTTACCCCCTGTAAGCAAGGTACAGGTCCACAGGAAGAGTTCCTGACACCAGCCATCCCTTGTGAAGCTAGCGGAAAGGAGAGAAAGACTGAGACAGTCCAAGCTGCTGCTGCCATCCTGGCCGAGGAGATGGCTGATGCCAGGAACACACTTGGAGACACAGGTAAGTACACACAACACAGCACAGAGATGGTTATTCCTGGGATGTTGTCCAGTGGTGCAGAGGGGATACAAGTCTACCCTCTGCACACGGTGGAACCTCCTTGGGGACGGGGAGACAGGGAGGAGGTAATGCCTGTAAAGTATAGCGACATGCACAATACGTGGACACTATTGGAACGTCGTTCAATCATCTCAAATTTCCCTGATCCCAGGAAAAATCTGGCAAAGTGTCAGAAATTTGTAAGGGATCTGGGAAATTCAGATGAGCCCACCAATAAGGATTGGCGATACATGTTGAAGGCTTGCCTTCCTTCACACATAGATATCCCGAAATGTATTCAGGATAGTGGTGTGGAGGGCGATAAGATTTTAACTGAACTGGGCATCCAGGAAAATATACGCCTAATAAATATACAATTGGGTGTATATTTCCCTGCGACGGTTGAAAATATCCTGACGTTCACTATCAAACAAAAAGATGGTGAATCTGCCAGCGAATATTTCAACCATCCATGCTTTGCAGGCATTGCCAAAACACACTGGTGTCCCTGACCCCAAGGACAACATACATTGTAGGGGAGTGATTGTCTCTGTGCTGATACAAGGTCTTAAGGAAAACTTGAGAACCAGTATAGAAACCATTTTCCCCAACTGCAGAGAAATGACCATAAACACGCTAAGAAAATCAGTTGTTGATATAGACAAACGAATTATGAAAGAAATGCAAAGAAACGGTGTGTTTAAATTGATGGCAGTTAGCAGTCAAGCTTTCAGTAAAGCTCCAACCAAAAACACACAACACACAAGGCCAGACACGGTAAGACGGAAACAAACCGTGTGTTTCAACTGTGGTAACAAAGGACACCTAGCCAGACATTGCAGGGTAGGTAACCATAGGAAACATAACACATACGTAAGTGACTGGGAGACACACCGGGAGGAGACAGGTAGGTCTCAACACATAGCCATAGCCCCACCTAGTAGCCAACGCCGCCCTAAGCATGACATATATATGCAAACAGGGAGTAGGACATACATACACCCCACAACCAGGTAACATGACACAATACTGAAGGAGGAGCCTCAGATACGGGTAAGTGTAATGGTTTAAAAGCTAAAGTTTTTTTTTTTTTTTGCTTAACCCTGCCAACAATTTTTTCTTTTTTTTTCTTTTTCCCTTCCTCTGGATTTTGGTTGGACAAAACAAACGGTAGTTACAATTGGGGTAACAGGAAAAAGTGCAGCATTATCCATTGGTAAAACCAATAGAGATCATAATCGGGCCCTTGCATACCAAATATTCTGTCTTATTGACTGCAGCGGCTGCGATTTACCTTCTATTCACAGAACCGCCTGGAAAGATAAGTTATGTCTGCCTCTGGGCTCCAGAAGATTCATAACTTAGAGACAACAGGACCAGTATGCACGAACAAGGTGCTAAATTGTTAGATATACCTCTATGACTAATGCTGCACTTTACTGTATAGATTTAAACCCATCTAAGGTAGCTAAAAACTATAGCATGAATACCGAGTTCCCTTTGAACTAAAGATGGGCGGGACACAGGATTAATGGCAATGATAGCTCCAATAGAAACCCAATTAAAAACAGACAGCATAGCGCCCCAAGGTACAGCTTCACCATTTGAAACCTGAAGTCGAGCTGGAAAAGTACCCAGTGAGATAACAAGGTTCACAAAAGAGAACCTTTTAGTTAATACCCCTAGACACGGCCCATAGTCACACCCCCATTGGGTAAGAGAAAGGAGGGAGGGCTTACAGACCAGAACAGGATTTGAAAAGGGTGAAAACCAAATAGTTGAGAGCCAATTCCCCCATAGTGCCAAATCCTGTTGTCATCCAAATAAAAGAGAAATTTCTGTTACAATAAATGCACACATTGCTGTCATTAAGTGTCTCCCTTCTGCTTTAATTCCCCCCCCCTTCTGTCCCAGAAACTTTAAGAGCCACGAAGCCTCTTCCCCAAATCTTACAGGATTGCACGCTGTCCTTACAGCCCACTAATGGCTTGATACCGATACAATGGGTCAATGATTTATTGTTATGTCCTGACTCATTCGTAACACCGGTAGATGGCGATAGACAACTCCTGGTGTATTCCCATGAGGCAGAACATAAGGTATCGCAGGACAGATTGCAGTTGTGTCTGAGTGGGGGGAGAGGGGGAGAATCTGGAACACTGTAGTAATTTAAACACCACAAATGATAGAATAAGAGTTCAAAACACTGTCGCACACCCAGCAGAGAAAATACATATGAATAGGTGTAATCACCAAACCCATGTCTCCACAGACTCATGTGGATGATAGTAAAAAGGAATTCTGCCATGATGCCTTGTGGTTGTTGTATCAAAAACAGGCCTGTTTACAGCCCCTGCACTGGGTATGACTGACACAGGAGACCATGTGATTTGGAATACCAGGCATCTGTTGAGTGTGCGACAGACATAGTGACTTAAGAAACCTGGTGATGCCAGCCTGACCAATGTCGTACTGCAGTGTACAATTAAACCCAGTTACTCGAGCACTTCCTACTTGTCTACACAGTGTAGTTGCCATAGCACTACCGGTAAACAAGACTGAGGATATGGTGTTGGGGTATGTTTTAACTAATCATGCTCCTCATGTAGTCTGGAACCCTAAAAATTCTGCCTAAATGTGAGAAAAATATTCATCAGCCAAGTTCACTAAATGGGAACTTGCATTGATGAATTCTATAAATGTTACCAGTAACATGGGTAACTTTGTAAACCCAGCAACACTCTTACCAGGTGTGCCTTTCAAGGCACAAAGGGTGGGGGTTGATGCCGAGGTTGCTGGAATGGTAGAAGTTAGTGGGAGCCTAGACTAATATGATTGCATGACATGTTTGAATCAGACCTTTGCAGCATGTCCCCAAAGGGTGGTAACAACCCATTGGAAGAGGTAATTCATTTTTTTCCCTCTTTCTTTTCACTGATGGCAGCTGCCACAGAGAACACTGAGATGGGAAAATTGTACACTGGCTATACCGTGATAGATGGAGAAGGTATAGTAGAGGCTGGACCCCTTGGACTGTCTCACTCGGCAACAGCAGCCTCATTAGTAGTGCTGCGGGCTGAGGGAAAAGCAGCCAATATTTATGCCGACTCTAAGTACGTTTGTTGGGGTAATGCAGAAGATCTTGGGCCCTATGGCGCCTCAGAGATGTTTGTTTCAGTAGCTAGCACTCCAATGGCGCAAGCGTTGAAAGCTCAAAAGATTCCTGACAGCCGCACAGCTGCCGGACAGAGTGGCTGTTATCAAGTGTAAAACCCCCACCTTCGATAAGGATTCAGTGTCACTTGATAATGGCCATGCTGGCGAGGCAGCTGGGTGAGCCATGCGCTCTGCGGATAATGGTTTTTGCTCCCTTGTAAATGTCAATGTAGTCACATAAAATACAAGATTTGTGTCCCCTGCAGGAGAAAGCAGTCTGGAAGCCGGAGGGATGTGGACAGTAATAGAAAGATGGACAAGGAAAACCAGTGACTTAGAGAACATGCCAAACTGTCAGGGCAGAGATAGCCTATGGTCTAACTTGCCTTGGCAGGGAAGGTATGTGGAAATTAGCCAAAACTTACTGGTGTGCCCACAGACAGACAAGACAACAAGGTCATGCCTTACTTGTCTGGGGAAAGATACTGGAACGGCTGTTCCCACAGAGCCATCTCCACATCCCTCCTCCAGCAGGATCCTCTGCAGGTAATACAAATTGACTTTGTACAGTCCACTCTAAAAGCGTTTAGTTATATATTTTTTTTCTCATATGTGTTTATGTTTTGTGTGTATAGATATGGTAGCCCAGAAACACCCCTGAGTACGCAAGAGTATATGAAAAGTTTTAAATTAAGTGTAAACTCCTAGGGACTGATGGTACACCCCACATTCTCTGCCGACCCCAAATAACTGCTAAGGTGGAGAAGGTGAAGGGTACTATCAAGAACAAACTGGGTAAAGTTATAGCTGAAAGAGAATTGCTATGGCCAGGGGCACTGCCCATTGCGCTGCATATTAGTAGAATCACTCTCAGAACTCCACCTCATTTGTCCCCTTCGAAACATTGCTTGGCTGTCAGCCACACATTATGATAACCCCACAAGAAGATCCTAGACTCAACCACGAACTGACCCTTGTTTCAAGTATAACACCAATGATGTATTCACCCCTGGAAAAAAAGGCAGCCAAAAAGGACTTTGTTGACATCTGTTGTGAACTGTCATAACCATGAACCAGGAGATGTTGTTGTTTCCCATGATTTGCCATATACAGGTTGCTTGATAGATCTTTGAAAAGAACCACCCCAAGTCTTGTTGACCAGCACTACCTCAATTAACAAAGTCGCAGAGAGAGAGATTCGGGTACGTTCGTCCTACTGCCAAAAGACCAGAAACCCAGAAGGTCCTTACACTAAGAGCGAAAGAAAGAAATCGCTAGAGGCATCATTTCGGGAGGACTGGAGAGCATCTACGGTCAAGGAAACTGTACAAGCTACAAAAAGGACTGTGACAAACCCCACTGGTAACAGGTTGGAAGGATCATTAACAAGCTTTTCATCTTTTTTTTTTTCTCCTTCATTATTATGGGTCCTATTTTTGCTCCCCCCCCCCCCACTATCCGTTCTTATCCCCAAAGTCAAGGATACTGCTTTCGCACTGCTGCCAGGTATTGGGCAGATGATACAGAGTTCTGAGAGTGTGTTACCCGACCCAGTTTAGGTCAAGATAGAATCTCTAAGCTTGATACGTTACCCAGGACCAAATGTTGGTAAGGAGGTTTGATAGTAATAATACCAGCATACTCAAAAGCATACCAGAAAGAGAGACAACAAAGAATTCAAGGGTCTGTTGTCACAAACAATGCCTACCAAAGGATGCCATATCTGAAAAATTGTATATAGTGTAACCTCCCCTGTTTTTATTTTTATCCCAAAATTGTACATTATCCTTCGTCACCCTGAGTAGATTGTTCGATAAATGTGGCCCGTCATTTATCTATGATCCTGGATTGGCCAAAGAGCAGATGGTTTACTCCCCTTTTGTGTTTGATTCATAGATCACAAAATAGTTTATGAATTTCTGTGGTTTTAGAAATATTTTGTACTGTGACAGTTTTGTATTTACTGGCAAAGGGTGGACTGTTAAAGTCGAGTTGCACACACGCCATTTTAGGATAGTATGGCCACCATTTTGGTTCGCAGAGTTGCGCAAATAAAGTATAAATTCCCGAGTCTGTGTAACAAAGTGGATCATAAACGCAGCCAATACACATAAATTCATAATACCATACTTACACCAAATAAAATATAGTTAATAAAAGGTCTAGAGCACTACACATAGTTTAATCAGCAATACACACTATGTCTGTATAATGTTTAGTATCGTTATGTTCCGTTTCTTATGCGCAGCACTCCGGTCATTGCGAAAACTTCGCAACTCATATGGTCCGATAATTACGGACAAAATCCATATTTCAAGGACTATTTCTGCTAAACTGTGTGAGACAAAGGAATCCAGTTATAACCGGTTCTTGTTGCTGTTTACGACCCCCGACGACGATGCCAACACACAAAGGAAGCCAAAGTACACTCCCTCTGCACCAATCCAAACCAGGTGTAATACTTTGCCCCAATAACTGAGGACTGGACATTCGAACACTGGACCAATAGGAATGGCCTTTGACCTCCCCCTTTTGACCCTATAAAGATAGTGAACCCTGGGCTGGCTCTGTCACTTTGGCACTGCTGTTATCCCCTCACCATTGACTGGGCTATAGTTCTATTTGAATATAGCAAGCTCCGACCGGACTGCGCTGCGCTATTCCATGACGGTAACATTTGTATTCCTGTTCTGTGTAATGTGGCTGATTATAATTGTATCTGTTTCTGTTCCTTTGTTAGTGTTTTAAAGTATACTTATTATTGTTAGATAATTGTATCACGTGTTATCCTGTATTTTCGTATTTCTGTAATCCCCTTTTGTCCTCTAGGGACTAAATACACTATTTTGGAGAATCTATCTCCTCACTTGTTATATCGTGGTCTCGTCTATTATTCGCATCTAGCGATAACGTATATTATGGACATTGTCCTTAAAAGGTATTCGCAGATTAGAGACTAAGTACTGTGAAGGGATTTCCCATTACTGTGATTGATTCAGCGTGTACAATACATGGAAAAGGTACGCTACGCTGCGCTACGTTTTGTTCGCACGTAGCTAGGAATAAAGGGTACGCAAGTTACGGAATAAGTACGTAAACTGCGCATTTCACTTATTGTTCTTTGGTTATATAAATATCAGCTTTAATAGCTCTCATTCATATGGGGGGAGGATGAGGAGGTCCACCAAGAGAAGATCAGAATCAGAATTCTATTTATTGGCAAGTGATTTCAGAGATGCACAAGGAATTATTTTCATTAGTCATAACTTCCATGTTATCCCACATTTAACAGACAATAAAGACACATAACAATTTAAAACACAATTGTATTAATTTATGACACACATGTGTTATGAGATTTAGATTCCAAGATAAACTTCCAATGCTGTCTGTCTTAGCTAGACCAGAGAAAAATTGAATTGACTGACTGCTTGTGGAAAAAAAGCTGTTCTTATGATGGGTTGTTTTCACAAACAGTGATCTATATCGTCTGCCGGATGGCAAAACTCCTGAAACAGCTCATGGGCAGGGTGGGAGTGATCCTTAATGATTATTTCCATCTGCTTCCTAATTTGACCCTATGATTTTTTCCATTGTCTTAGCTTCTTAAGTTGGCATAGGAAGAATAGTCTCTGCTGAGCTCTCTGCACAATGGCATCTGTGTTAGATGACCACCTTAGAACCCGGAAGATCATAGAACCCAAAAATCTGATAATCTCCACCACCAAAACCACATTTCTATCAATAGTGAGGGGAGCCACTGCTGGTGGATGCTTTCTGAAATCAAACACAATCTCAACTGTTTCGTATGGACTGCTCTACCCTCCTATAGGCCGATTCATCACAGATAGGAGGTTAAGGAGATTAGAAGCAGGGGATTTTGTGGGAATATTGATAGGGATGTTTAAATCACCTTAGATAATGGAGAGAATTTCAAAAGAGAGGGAGTGAGGAAGCCAGGGAACACAGTTGTTGAGGGAATTTGTAAAGTATGTAATAGGGATGTAAATGATATGTAAAAACATACTTGTTAGATGAATAGGTTAAAAGAGATGTATTTCAAGGGCCTCAAATGTAGAGAATTTAAGGGACGGTTCTGGAGTTATAAATATGTAGGAGTTGCTAGGAGTTGCTAGAGGGCGAAAGGTCACCAACACCATTGTGACCCCCAGGGTCAGGGTGTGTGTAAGAAAGTGGGGTGCCCGCAGAGAGAGCAGTGGGAGAAATTATGTCAGAGGAGTTAATACAGGTTTCAGTAATGTCGAGAAGATGAAGGAAGGTGGAAATTAGAAGGTCATGGATGGGGTCCAGTCTGTCAAACAGATCTGGCATTCCAGAGGGCACAGTATAAAGGGTGTGAGATTTGTGGGAGAGATGCAAGTGAGATTATCAGGGCTGCTGTAGCACTGATGTGAGATTAATTTATAGGTCAGGAATACATTGGGAGTAGTGATGAGCACCATCACTTCACCCTCTGTTTTTCTTACTTTAAAATGAATCTCACATCAAAGTTCAGCTAGTAAAGGAAACTGCAGGAGTTGGGCATGGAGGTAGTACAGTGTGATATTGATGGAGGAGATCTGAGATTACAGGTAGAGGAGTCAGGGCCGGTGTAAGGCTTCTCAGCACCCTAGGCAAAACTTCAACCTACTCCCCCCCACCCCCCCTCCAAAAAAAATTATTTAGTCCTCCCAGCCCCCCCAGGAAGGTGGGCAAGTCCCCTGCTTTCCCTGGAGGCCCTCTGCACCCTGCCCTTTGCCACCCACAACAGTGTTCAAGGAAGAGGGGGCAAGTATAGAGGCGAGGTCTTAAAAGTTCCACAGTCGCCACCTGCATTAAGTACAACATCCTCATAGACATCCTTGATTTTTTGATTTGCAGACTTGGTGGCGCCCCCCAGATCCCGGCGCCCTAGGCAGATGCCTAATGCTGCCTAATGGTAGAGCCGGCCCTGAGAGGAGTGCGAGAACAGGGCAGAGTGGTGGAGTAGTGGACCTGAGGTGGGGCAGTTGTGAATGACACTGGAGTAACAGGAGAAAAGGGGAAGGGAAGCAGATGGGAGAAAGGAAGACAAGTGTTGGGGTGTATTTTTGTCAACCTGGACAATGGTGGGCTATGCAGACCTGATCGCTTTTCTGCTACTTTGCAGAGATCTGAGATTACGCCACCATGTGCAAGGCTGGGAAAATCCTACTAAACTTTTGTAGCCCCGCAATTAGCTGCAAATCCATTCTCAATAACTCACCATTGAATGATTTTTCTAGCGTGTGCAGTCTGTGTGTAGCCCAGGACTCGGCGACTGCAAGAGAAACAGGCTGATCAGGGCTGGTGCTGAAGTCATACAAATTCCCTTCAAATGTCTAGGCATGCCTGCATTTTCCATGACACTCCGAGAAAACGGACGGATACCACCCACAAACGCCGGCTTTCTGTTAACCAAATTGCATACGGCCAATAATTTAAAAAAAAAATAGATTTTATCACAGGATAGCCTCACGTATGCGTACTAAGAGCCCTGCGCATGCGCAGTTTAACAGTTATCACCTAGACTGCAAATTGCAGCTGTGTGATCAGGTCTGAATAACCCTCATAGTATAGATGAGGTAAATAGGTGTGGGAGATTGTAAATAGCAGTGGTGACTGAGAGACAGCATTTGAATTGCAGATATTCACATGATAGAACATCCTTGCAGGATGTGGAGTGTTCAATGACAGTTGTTATTTTTTAGCAAAAAGTTTAGATAGTTGCAGAAATTGCATTTATTGATTACTTCCTCCCACTCTTACCTTCAAGATTTTTCACATGCTGCTCCCTTTTTCTGGAATTCTCTACCTCTCTCCCTCAGACTCTCCACCTCTACAAAACACCAAAGGGCTCTCCAGGACCACTTTTTTCACCAAACCCAGCCAAATCTCATCCTAACCCCCTGTTCCAGGATTGCTGTCTACCCCCATCTGTGTCACCCATGTTTGTCTGCCCCTTTAGAATGTAAGCTCTCGCAAGCACGACCCTCTTCTGTCATTTGCTTTTCCTTCTCTTAAATAAACCATCTTTGATGGCACCAAATCTTGTGGGTTTCTGCCACAGTGATACATACCCTAGTGTCGTTTTCTGATGCAGCTATGGTTATGTACCCTGTACTTGTCCTCTATTGTCTATAACTGTAAGTCACTGTTTCCTGATTTACTTGCGCGTTTATGTACTCTGTAATTGGACACTGTGGATCCCTTGTAGCGCCATATAAAGAAAGGATAATAATTATAATAATACTGAGATAGTTGTCTTTTCGACAGTGATGTCCCTACCTATAAGGTGTGCAGAGATACATAGGGGTGTGGCCTTGTGTGATGGGGAATGGCCTTGTGGGATGGTACATGGCCCTTTGAGGTGAGGGCCTGACTTCACGACACAAACCCCTGGTTTTGGCACTGCAGTGGTCCGGAGACCAAAGTCACTGAGCAGAGTCAGCACTTTGGTGTCACCCTTTGGAGGGTGATACCCGGGTGTGGCCCACCCCCCTTGGTGACACCACTTTTGAATCTGCATTGGCAAACATGGGAGGGTATGGCGAGTCATAACATGAAGTATAAGGAATGTAACAAAGCTGCTGTGCATGCCCAGTGGCAGCAATTTCTCCTATTAAGTTTGTTGCATGTGTGGATCTGAGCGCTGGAATTGGCGCATAAAACCAGAAAGACCAGAGGGAAACTAGTAAATGGCTTACCAAGATTGTTCATCCTATATACAGTATATCTGAAGGGGATGCAGTTAAAATCCCGGCGGTCGGGATCCCGGCGTTCAGAATCCCGACGCCGGAATCCCGACCGCCGAAATGCCGACACATTCTCCCTCCTGGGGTGTCCACGACACCCCTGGAGGGAGAATAAATTAGTGTGCCGAGCGTAGCGAGGCACCGGGCCCGCTGCGTGGCGAGCGCAGCGAGCCCGCAAGGGGGGGCGATCCACGTCCCCCCCTTGTCGCCATTTCGGCTGTCGGGATTCCGGCGTCGGGATTCTGAACGCCGGGATCCCGACCGCCGGGATTCAATACTGAATCCATCTGAAGTACATACGCTATATAGTTCATTGGTAAATGTTACAATAATTATTATACATGCTTTAAGGGGCTGGTCACACTCAAATGAACCATATGGATCTCCCCTCTTGTTGTCTTGCGTTTGCCCCTGATATGGTCGTTATTGGGGCCTTTCTTGAAATGAACCTAAATTTTACCTACGACTTGGGGGCAGTTGTGGCTAATTCTGCATCAGCCCAATTTGTGTGTGTCTAGGTTAAACACACAAAGCAAATAATATACTGAGCAGTGACTCTATCTGTAGTACAAATGCAGAGTAATGCGTCTGTCTTCTGTACTATGTATTGTAAATCTATATTATGACACAGAATGGTGCATTATTACTGTATGTAGTGTGCATATCTGTATTATTTACCCCCAGTAGTGCTTGCATTTATATTATACACAGAGCAGTGTGTATACCTAGATCAGATACTTAGATCAGTGAGCAATTTTCTGCATATTAGCAGAGCAGTGTGTTTATCTGTATTGTATGCAGAGTACTTTAGTGGACGAGCTTGTGTGTGGTGTATGTATGTGGATGTAGCAGCACTTGGCTGTGCTGTAGGCGGAGTTGTATAATGAGACTGTCTCAGTCTGTTCTCCCCCTCCTCGCTTGGTTGTCAGGCTGCAGCAGCAGACGCCTCTTCTCTACTCTGCAGAGCACAGTATACTGATCCCAGCGCTGTGACTGCATAGTCCCTCAATGCTGTCACTTGGATCACAATTTCTGTTTCTACCGGATCCTAAGGACTGCCTGCGGTCCCAGAGATTTGATAATGGTTCCTGAGCCTTGGCTGCTGTCCTATGCATGCTGGCTGCTGGTCTCAGAACAGTGATTCTTACACAGGTATATCAGGGTCTTGGGGTAGAATATGTAAAAAATGTCTCTTTTTTTGTGTATTTGTGTTTAGCATAATCTATACATCTATACATGTAATCTTATATTTATTTATAGTGTCTAAAAATATACTAGTAATGCAAATTAATTTATAAAGCATATCAGCAATGTGGGCAGCCTATACACATACAGAATTTTAATATATGTTCAGGGACGTAAAGCTTGTATGACTGCAACACTATGTAGCCGGTGCCTGGTCCATAATGGACAAATCCCACACGTAGAGCCTTCTGCATAACGTGTGTAAATGAACACGTGTACTGGTCGGTGACTTGTCACTTGTATCATTGGATAGATAGATAGATAGATAGATAGATAGATAGATAGATATAGCTAGATTTCCGTAACATGTGTATATATTGAAGTGGTCTTGACATTTGCTGAACAAGCATTTATAACGTATATAGCCAATCAACTATGGGGCAGTGATGGATGCATGTTTCGGGTAAAATAATGTATTGGATTGGGAGCTAGTTTCATTTTCTCAATGTACAATGTTATTTAATGCATACATTTCAGGAACATATTGGTGTTCAGCATGAAGACAAAATGCACATCAAGTACAGCTGTTCTGCGCTATTGGACTGCCTGTCACGTGCTTCTGCTCCTATCATGATTGTATAGGTGTGCTTGCCCTGAACTATAAAGTTGTCAAGTCTGTCTTTTTATGAGAAGGTCCCAATATCCCCATTTAAATTGCTATTGACAGCTGATAAATCACTCCCTGTATGATAGTTTTCCTGCTCTATCCTGTCTCCCACATGGTGCAAGCCGTTCATTGTGCTGTTACAGGTGTACTCTGGGCTGGACTCTGACAGCTGTCTTAAGGCAGCAGGATTTGGAGGCAAAATATTGTAGGAGACAAAAAATGTATAATTTTCTTTCTGTCAGATTATTAGTTGTGTATTTATCTAACGGGTGTGAAATTCATGATCATTTTCAAATTCTGTAGCGGTTCCGTACACGATGGACCTATAAGACAGTTATCTGTCATTTTTTTTATATTATACGTGGAAATATAAAATCTATATCTCCCCTCCTGCCTTGTAATTGTTCATTTTGCTGAGCAGTATGTCATTTGCCGGCGCAGGAAGTCACATCATTGCCCAGCCTGCATCTGTCTTTCCTGCCCTGGTTTCATGTATCGCCTGTCTCTTTTACCATACAGGATGTGTTACACAGCTGTATGATCAGAGATTAAACACCCTTCTGTCAGTAAAGGCATGTCACACTGCTATATGTCATCACTAATATGAATTTTAGATTATTCTGGCCTTTACTGTTGCAGCTCACTTTCACTAGGTATTGGGCAGAACTAACGTTTCCAACTACAATATGTATTTTATTCTACAGATATGTCAAGGCATCCACCACTTACTGCAAGAGAGGAGATAATGCTGTTCTGACATTGAGATATGGCCACAAAACCAATGGACTTACTGGCAGAACTTCAGCTCCTAGAGAAAGCATCAACCTTAGAGAGATTACGCGCTGCAAAGAAAAGGAGAGAGCAACAGCTGAAGAGGTGGGCACAAAGTGAGAGGGAAGAAGAGAACAGGAGGCGGCGACAGCAGAAAGCAAGAAGGAAGACACCCACCAGGAGCAAGAGAGTGTCCTTCCCTTCTCGGGTCACCCTCCATGAGGCCTGCTTGAGAAATGATCCAGAGGAAGGTATGCATGAATAAGTAGAAATACTAAATAGACTGGGGCATCTGATTCACCTTTGTTAGCAAATTGGCAAAACCATGACGCACAGCAGGTGTGGCAGATGTAACACGTGCAAAGAGATTTAGATTTGGGTGGAGTGTGTTCAAACTGAAATCTAAATTGCAGTGTAAAAATAAATATGTATAAAGGTGCCCATACACTGCTGAGATGTCTCCCAGCAGTGTACGGACACCCGATACCCTGCAAGCCGCCTGGGATCTTCCCGGCGACAGGGACGCATGCGATCCGTCACAATTTGCTGTGATGGATCGCATGCATCCCTGCTTCTGGCCCAGGGGCGTAACTAACTATTCAGCGCCCCCCCCCCCGCCGCACATTTATTCGGCGCCCCCCACCTAACCTGCCCCCCCTTCTTACCCGCGGTCTGCGTCGTCTCGCCCGGCTCTCTGTCGGGACCTTCCTGACGTCACGGTCCCGGCCGGCTCCTGCTGCTACGATGAAAACGGACTCTTAGAAAATGGCTGCCCCCATATTGCAGACAAAAAACTGTCTGCAGTATGGGGGCAGCCATTTTCTAATTGTCAGTTTTCATTGCAGCAGGAGCCGGCCGGGACCGTGACGTCAGGAAGGTCCCGACAGAGAGCCGGGCGAGACTCAGACCGAGGGTAACTATAGCCCCGCAGCCCCCCCGGCGGCACCCCCAATTTCTCTGCGCCCTCCCGCCACCGCGGGGGCTGCGGAGATATAGTTACGCCACTGTTCTCGCCCGTCTCGCCGCCAGGAGGGAGGTCCCAGGACAGGTGGCCGGACAGCCATTTAAAGGCGATTTAACTAGTCAATTGATCGCAATCGGCCAAAATCGGACCAAATTTGCTTTTACATCTGTGGGTACATGCAAAATCTCAACCAGTGTTTTCCCTGCAGAGAAACACTATACATTTAGTTTCTCCACTTCAAAAGCAAAATGGTTTGCTGCATACACAAATGTACTTGCTTTTTTTGGTTTATTGAATCTGGCCCATAGGGCGGTAATAGGATACCCCCATAGATAAAATATGTCACAGTTACATGGAAGAAGTTTATGTGTCAGGAATTCAGTTGAGCAGGGGGTGGGGGGATGGCAGGGGGTTACGTTACATGAAAAACGATGATGCTATAGTGTACAATGGAGACATGAGTACTATTATTTGGAGCGAGCTGAGAGTAATGCTATGAGCAACAAGGTTAGGTTTTGTACGGATCAGTTATGTAAGGATTTGATGAATTCACTTGACATTATTGTGAATTGTAGTTGAGGTGTGTAGGTATCTATAAGGTGTGTAATGATTAATGATTAGGAATCAGTCATGTATGCACTAATACTAAGATCTCTGTTTCATGGATGGATGATAGATTTATATTTTGAGTCCTAGATCTGCTAGTCATAGGATTGAGAAGTATAAAGGTCAGCGCTGTGTGTGGAGTGGTTGAGGTGTGTATTTATTAGTATAGTAACCCTCAGGTGACGCAGGATCAGTACCATGAGCGACAGGACTGAGTTATGTAGGGATCAATGGTTAATATATTTTTAATTGGTTTAACATAAGGTTACAAACATAACAAATCCCAACGAGTAAAGCAGTTATCAATTTTGATAAGCATTGTGCTATGTAATTATCCATAGATAATTATATAGCACACACATATGCTGCAGTTCTTTTCATATCAGTCTCTGAGCTTACAGTTCATATTCCCTGCCACATGGACAGAAACTAGTTTGTCAATTAATCTACCAGTGTTTTCGGAACACAGGAGAAACCAGAGCATCCACAGGGAAAACCATGGAAGTAACTGGGAGAACCTGTATATGGAGAAAGGAGCGCTTGTGTCAGCTTGCGGGGTCTGTGTAGTGTCCGTTCAGCTCTTTATTCTGCGTCTCCGTCTCCCAGTGTCCGCGATGCTCCGCTTCAGTGTGAGGCCGGAAGTTCGGATCGCGTCCTTCCTGATGTCGGTACGGGACTTCCGGCTCTCGCAACCAACGCGTTTCGAGTATTGCACTCTTTGTCAAGGATGACTGGGAGAACATACAATATAAATATATTGAGCCATGACCAGGAATTGAAGCACTAATATTCCATATCTATACTTTTTGATCAATATACAAATAAAGAACACATGTTGGACACAAGTCTTACAGCCCCAATCTAACTTTACCGTGAAAACAAAAAGGTAGTCTTTGGCGCTAGGGACCAGCGGGGTGTATCTTGTCACCCTGCAGCCACCGCGTTAGAGGAATGCCAGCCTCTAAACAACAACAGAGAACAAAAATAACGTGGGGCGCAAATTTATTAAAAAACACATATACACAACATTACATACATATATGCACTCTAAAATACTACAGTGTCAATTGGACACTAATTATAACCACTGTATATGAGCACTGGTGAATTGCACCTTTCCCTTTTAGGGTGGGAAGGGAGTAAAGGTGAAATTAGTTTCAATCCATTGATCCTTTAGACACAATGTCCTTTCTCCTTTTCAGGATAAAAAAAGTTCACAAAGGTGAAAAAGGGGGCCGGTGTGCACCCTTATTTAACTTCAACATTAGCGCCTCACTTAGTAATGAAGTGGTAGTCTCAGTGGAGACAGGACTTCTGTTACTAGGATGGAAGTAACAGTGTCACCAGCAGTATTTCTTACTGCTCCTTGGTGTGGACAACGGTCAAGTTGGTACACAGGGGGATCTGTGTTCCGGCAAGTGCCGTCTCCTTGCCGCGGCTTTCTCTCCTGATGTTGTTCACACTTGCGACGCTCTGCCACAGTGCCTGCAGTGGGAGGAGAGGCCTGCGGCTATTGGAGTCAATCTTCCGGCTTTGTAGTCGGTGATGGACGGTAGCAGGAGCAAGTGATCCAGGTGTCTCTTGGGAATGCGTTTTCGCCGCACACTGGGCGGCTTTCTCAACCAGGTATCCTGGTTGAGAAAGCCGCCCAGTGTGCGGTGAAAACGTGTCGCGTGTGTGAACAACATCAGGAGAGAAAGCCGCGGCGAGGAGACGGCACTTGCCGGGAGACACAGCCGGCTGCACGTACCATCTGACTTGGAGACAGCCGAGCGATACGGAGATAGCAGACGCTACAACACAGATCCCCCTGTGTACCAACTTGACCGTTGCCCACACCAAGGAGCAGTAAGAAATACTGCTGGTGACAGGACGGACACTGTTACTTCCATCCCAGTAACAGAAGTCCTGTCTCCACTTTGAGACTACCACTTCATTACTAAGTGAGGCACTAATGTTGAAGTTAAATAAGGGTGCACACCGGCCCCCTTTTTCACCTTTGTGAACTTTTTTTATCCTGAAAAGGAGAAAGGACATTGTGTCTAAAGGATCAATGGATTGAAACTAATTTCACCTTTACTCCCTTCCCACTCTAAAAGGGAAAGGTGCAATTCACCAGTGCTCATATACAGTGGTTATAATTAGTGTCCAATTGACACTGTAGTATTTTAGAGTGCATATATGTATGTAATGTTGTGTATATGTGTTTTTTAATAAATTTGTTATCCATTCTTGTCTCACCCAAGCGCCCCACGTTATTTTTGTTCCCAATCTAACTTTAGCCTTAAAGTACTTGTATTATTATTATTATTATTATTATTATTATTATTATTATACTTGCTTAGGAACATTTAGCAACCTTGATCAAAGGGGAATGAGGGCCTGATACAGAGATGGATGGAATTGCAGAGCCGCACACAAGCGCTTTGCAATTCTATTCGCCAAGATGCAAATGCAGCAGAAGGTGTCTATGTTAAATAAGCACCTCCTGCATTGCATTTGCGATCTGATTGCAGCATCCATAGATACTGCCTTGGATCATCATCACAACCATTGATGGTTACAGGCTTGGTTTGGCCAGGCTGAGTAAGCTGAGGAATACTCAGACTGGCCAGTTCCTTAGATCTTCGAGGCCAGGCAATATGTGTGATACTGTATGCAGACCCTGGCTCAGTCCCTCCTAGAAAACATGAAGAACACGCCCCCTCCTAGAAAGCTTGCCAAGAATGATGCACTGCCTCTAAATGCCTTTGCCTGTCAAACAGGCAGAAGCTTGGGGGTACCGCATGTGGTATTGAAGCACTCATCCTGCGCCGACCTCAAAACATAGGAGAGGTGCATTAATTGAAGGATTAATGTACATCTCAGAATTACGACCTGAGTCCGTTACCTAAAGTGCTGTTTGAACAATGCAAAATATCCTTTTAGTGGTTCACACATGATCCTTTGAAACATATTCCGAAAATATTCTTTTAGTGTTTTTATACATTGATTATTTGGAACATATTGAACTATGATTATGTTTTTTTTCTTTTTTGTATACAGCTGATATACAAGGAGCACTCAGCACTATATTACGTAACAGACAAGTGTTTTTTTTTCATGATTTACTATTAACACAGTCCTCTATTTCCTCCTTCACATATTGTAGGGCATTGTTATGCAGCGTCATCTTTCAACATTCCTAATTTGCACTTGTATCATTTGGTTTCACAGGAATAGACCCTGATAGTTTTCTCATTTCTTTAAGTATCAGTGTAAATATAAACCAGCATTTGCAAAACTTTTTTTTTTAAGTCACAGCACATTAGAGTTTCAGCTTTTTTTACAGCACCACTAAACGTTTCTTATTGAGAAATTAAAAAAAAAAATAGTGAATTAAGGGGTAAATGTAAGATTAGTTGTTCTGGGGAAGAAATGGTATAAGCACCCATTATTTGCGCTATTACTGCCTCTCTACCATGTATAGTGTGTGCGGTACATGCCAGGGGCGCTATATACAAAATGCCGTGCTCATATGTAGGACAATGTATGAACGGTCAGTGGCTATGGATTCTGACAGCAGTAGATCGCATTGCCCTGTCTCTATATAGCTTGGACAGTTCTGTCCCTGGCTGTGGCGGCTGCCGATTCGGGGCTGCGTAGGCCATCTCACAAAAGTAGCGAGATCTCACTCATCCCCAGTGGAGCTGATCAGGGAAGCACATCATTACTGAGCTAATGCACTTTCCACCGGGATCACCTTAGGGAGGAGTTTTCACTCCCCCGCTTTGGCAGGATAGATGTTTATACATCTTGTTGGTGTAGTTTACTGCTTTGCCTCAGTAATGATGCGACACAGAAAATGCTATACAGTACCTACATGGATCGTACTTAGCTTCAGTTAAGTGGTGGAGAACAGGGCTGTGCTTCTGTTTGACCACATATATTATCAGCTGCCGCCACTGGTTTTTCTTAGCACATTGAACTTGACATTTTTAATATATTGTTGTAACAAGAAAAGGGGGGACAGCAGCGCTCAAAGTAATTTAAATGAAAATAATAATTGATAAATAGATTGGATGATCTTTTACACAAAATGTAATGAAACATAATAAAAAACATGAATTAAGATGACAATGAAATAAATATATATATATATATATATATATATATATATATATATATATGAAAACAAAAGAAGAGTGGGCGCTCCGATAGTGTATTACCACTTTTTATTTGAACAGGAAAGATTAAGAACAATCAGGTAGGGTCATGTACCGCAAACTGCGGCTGTTACCTGCCGCTGGTATATAAAATAAAAGACGAACAGTTGGAGAGGTTGCACTCCTCCTTACAGCTCTTGAGCACACGATCAACAGAGACGCTAGGCCTAGCGTCTCTGTTGATCGTGTGCTCAAGAGCTGTAAGGAGGAGTGCAACCTCTCCAACTGTTCGTCTTTTATTTTATATACCAGCGGCAGGTAACAGCCGCAGTTTGCGGTACGTGACCCACTGTCACGGCTAAAGGGCTGGATGGAGTCGTGTGGTGCACAGGAACCGGAGACGGACCAGGAGGAGTAGGATTGAAACGTGCAGGTTTAATAACGGATTTCATAAATGATAAACTTCACTCAAATACTTCTTTAAGTGACAGTTGGAATAAATTAAATAGAGTCCAGCACAATACTAATAACGGGCAGGGAAATCTGGAAACGTATACTTGGTGAGCCAGAGTACATAGATGAGGATCCGGAAGGAGGTTGATTTGATGACAGAAGAAATGGATCCGGATGACTGAAAGATGATGGAATGAATGAGTTGTATGAAGGAGGACAGCGGGAAGCTGTGCAGGGTAATTCTGGGACACAAGCAGGAACAAGCACTAGGTAGGACTTGCAGCATTGGTGTCAGGAGAAAACTTCCTTGTAGCAAGATGCAGGGAGCAAGGCACCAGAGTCAGGAGAGAAAGAGCCAGGATCCGGGAATCAGCTAGGAGTTGTGAATGACTCCAAAGACTCATTGCACTGACACTGAACAGCCTAGGCAGATCCCCTATATCCCCAGGGGATGGCTGCCATTGGCTGTCAGCACAGGATGAGGAGGGAACCTCCACTCTGGGCCAATCTGTCTCCTGCCCTCAACCAAGATGGCGACGCCGGCCTCCCGGCACCACTACTGCTGCCATCCCTACCCAGAGCTGCCGCTACCCGCACACCGCAGACCGGAGCCTGCACACGCTAGCCGGCGGCGGGCGCGGACGGGTGAGTACTGTACCCGCCGCGCTCCGTCGCGGCTACGTGTGACAGTACCCCCCCTTTTCAGGGTGACCCCAGGGCGCCTATGGGCCGTGTGCGGATTTCTCTGGAGAAATTGCTTTACCAGTTTTGGAGCGTGCAAATCAATGGAATCCACCCAAGAGTTCTCTTCAGGACCAAACCCAACCCATTCCACCAGATACTGGGTACGAGAATTGCGGCAACGAGAGTCTATAATGCGTCTTACCTCGAATTCAGCCCCACTTTCGGAGTTAATCTTGGGCGGTTTGGGAATCTTCTTTTGATAAGAGTTCAACCTTAAAGGCTTGAGGAGGGACACATGGAAGGAATTCGAAATCCTTAGGGAAGGAGGAAGTTGAAGTCTATAAGCGACAGGATTAATGACTTGGATGATAGGGTATGGCCCAATGAACCGGGGAGCCAGCTTCATAGAGGGCAGACGGAGGCGTATATGGCGGGTAGACAGCCATACCCGGTCTCCGACTTTCAATCTGGGCGCTGCCCTTCTTTTCCTGTCTGCCATCCTCTTGTATCGGGCGGAAGATTTAAGAAGAGCGGTGTGGACATCCGACCAGATTTTAGCAAAGCGTTGTAATGAAGTGGTTGCTGCAGGAACTTCGGAAGAGGATAATTCTGAGAAATCCGGAGATCGTGGATGTTTGCCGAATACTGTAAAGAAGGGGGTGGTTCCGGAGGAAGAGTGATAGGAGTTGTTATGCATATATTCTGCCCACGGGAGAAGATCCACCCAGTCATCTTGGGAAGACGAGACAAACAGTCGGATAAAGGCCTCCAAGTCTTGATTCACCCGTTCTGTCTGGCCGTTGGTCTGGGGATGAAAGGCAGTGGAAAACTTGAGTTTGACCTGTACCGCGGCACAGAGAGCTCTCCAGAACTTTGCAACGAACTGTACTCCGCGGTCGGATACAATCTCTTTGGGCAGTCCGTGAAGTTTAAAAATGGTTGAGATGAATAGCTGAGCCAGTACTGGAGCAGAGGGGAGACCTTTTAGTGGGAAAAAATGGACCATTTTCGAGAATCGGTCGACCACTACCCAGATTGCGGTATGACCTTTTGAGGGAGGTAGTTCGCAAATGAAGTCCATTGACAGATGGGTCCATGGTTCTGTGGGAATAGTTAGAGGGCGGAGAGGACCAGCGGGAGTTGTTCTGGGCACTTTATGCTGAGCACATCTTACACAAGAGGCAACGAAGTTGGTTACGTCGTGGCGGATGGTTGGCCACCAATAAGAACGTGACAGGAACATCAAGGTCTTTTGTGCTCCTGCGTGCCCTGCGAAGCGGGAAGAATGTGCCCATGACAATATTTTCTTGCGAAGTTCGGGGGGAACGAACGTTTTACCTGGAGGAGGAGATGGCTGTACGGTTACTTGGGCGAAGACCAGCGGATCGAGGATTGGACGAGGAGGTGTCTCTAGGTCAGAGGTCGTCTCAAAGGAGCGGGATAGAGCGTCTGCCTTAGTATTCGTGGTTCCAGGTCGGAATTTAATTTGGAAATCAAAGCGTTCAAAAAACATGGCCCAACGGGCTTGGCGGGCAGTAAGGCACTGAGCCTGTTTAAGAAAGGACAGATTTTTGTGGTCTGAATACACGGTGATCTTATGTCGTGCCCCCTCCAGAAGGTATCGCCACTCCTCTAACGCAGTTTTGACTGCAAGCAACTCCTGTTCCCCGATGGGGTAATTCTTCTCTGCTGGGAGGAATTTTTTGGAGAGGAAGGCACAAGGGTGTAATTCTTGATCCTCACCTTTTTGTGACAAGATGGCCCCGATCCCTTCCGAGGATGCGTCCACCTCGAGAATGAAGGGCCTGTCGAGGTCTGGTTGGAGGAGGATTGGTGCCGTCATGAATGCTCTCTTTAACTGCTGGAAGGCAGAGGATGCTTCTGGCGACCATCGGCTTGGATCAGCTCCCTTGCAAGTGAGAGCAGTGAGGGGAGCAGCGATAGTAGAGAAGTTCCGGATAAATCGCCGGTAATAGTTTGAGAACCCTAGGAATCTCTGAATTCCTTTGAGTGTTGTGGGGGCTGCCCAGTCTTGGATGGCTCTCACCTTCTCTGGGTCCATTTCTATCCCAGTGGCGGAGAGAATGTGACCCAAGAATGGAATGGACGTGACCTCAAAAACGCACTTTTCCAGCTTGCAGAACAGTTGATTTTGGCGAAGACGTCGTAGGACTTCGGACACTGTCTGTCTGTGAAGTTGGAGATTTGGAGAGAAGATGAGTATATCGTCTAGATAGACTACGATGGAGTGGTACAGCAAGTCCCGAAAGATATCATTTACAAACTGTTGGAAGACAGCGGGGGCGTTACAAAGGCCGAAGGGCATCACCAGGTATTCATAGTGGCCGTCGCGCGTGTTAAAAGCCGTCTTCCACTCGTCACCTGGACGGATCCGGATCAAATTGTAGGCCCCTCGCAGGTCCAATTTAGTAAAGATTGCTGCCCCTCTGATCTTGTCGAATAGTTCTGCGATAAGGGGTAAGGGATAGCGGTTTTTAATGGTGATGTCGTTCAGGCCCCTATAGTCGATACATGGCCGAAGACCGCCATCTTTCTTTTTCACAAAGAAAAACCCGGCCCCGGCCGGAGAAGTAGATGGTCGAATGAAACCTTTGTTTAAGTTCTCTTGAATGTACGAGGACATGGCCTCAGTCTCAGGTAGCGACAGGGGATAGATGCGGCCACGAGGAGGGAATTTCCCGGCCACCAGCTCTATCGGGCAGTCCCAAGGACGGTGAGGAGGCAGGGTGTCGGCACCACCTTTACTGAATACATCTGTAAATGAACGATATGGTGCGGGTATCGACAAGGGTGGAGCTGAAGAGGATGAAGGACAGTTACCCTCACGTTGTGGATGGGTCTGGTAGACCGGAAGGATCTGAGGAATGCAAGTAGACTGGCAATCTGTTCCCCAGGCCTTGACCTCCATATTGGTCCAATCGATGTGTGGGTTATGTTTGGAGAGCCAGGGAAGGCCCAGGAACATTTGGTGTGAGGACTGTGGAAGAATGAAGAATTCGAGGGTCTCTTGATGTAGAGCTCCTATGAGCAGTGTCACCGGGGTGGTCTGATGGGTGATTTGTCCACTACGAATTCGACTCCCATCCACTGCAGTGAGGACCAGCGAGTGATCCAGGGGTTGCACAGGCAGGGCATGTTGGGTAACAAAAGAAGAAGAAAGGAAGTTTCCCGCTGCTCCAGAGTCCAATAGGGCCTGAACTCTTTTTCTCCCTTGGGGACACACAAGGGTAACCGGAATGGTGGAATCAGAAGAAGAGGGAGATGGAAGCAAGACTCCTAATCGGACCTCCCTCGGGGAGATTAGGAGCGGTCGTTTCCCGGCCGCAGCGGGCAGGAAGCCAATAAGTGAGCTGAGGAGCCACAGTACATGCATAGATTCTCTCTTCGGGACTTCTCTTCGAGAGAGAGAGACGGGAGCGGTTGATTTGCATGGGCTCATCTGTTGACACCGCAGGAGGCGGGGTTGGTTTGGAGGCTGGTGCGACATTGGAAGGAAATCGAGGGCGAAGGCGATCAGAGCGATTCCTCTCAAGTTGGCGTTCTTGGAGTCGCAGATCGACTTTGTTACATAATGAAATGAGTTCAGCCAGGGTGGAAGGAGAATCGTGAGTTGCTAACTCGTCCTTGATGCGCCCGGCTAGGCCGTTCCAGAAGGCAGAAACGAGAGCCTCTTCGTTCCATCTGAGTTCGGAAGCCAGGGTTTGAAATTGTACGACATATTGTCCCACTGGGCGACTGCCCTGACGAATCCTTAGGATCTCCGTGGCTGCGGAGGACACTCTGCCAGGCTCGTCGAAGATGCGACGGAAGGAGGCCACAAATTCTTCATAGTTATTGAGGATGGGATCCGCACGCTCCCAAAGGGGGGACACCCACTCCAGGGCTGGACCCGCCAGTAGGGACACGATGTAAGCCACCCGAGTCTTGGGAGAGGGGAAATTGGAAGGCTGGAGGGTAAAATGGACGTCACATTGATTCAGGAATCCTCGACACCCCCTCGGGGACCCGTCATATTTACTGGGGGTTGACAGGTGTAGCTGGTGAGGAGCAGCTGGCCCAGGGGGAGCAGCAGGGGCCGAAGCTCCGGAGGTTGGTGCTGCTGAAACTGAGGGAGCCGCCTGAGGTGATGACAAGGTCTGGAGAAATTGAGCCACTTGACGCTGGGTAGTCTCTACTTGTTCCAATCGAGCCATGATGCCTTGAAGAACATCCGTCATGGAGGCCTGTGCTTCACCCGATTCCATCGGGTCAGTGCAAACTGTCACGGCTAAAGGGCTGGATGGAGTCGTGTGGTGCACAGGAACCGGAGACGGACCAGGAGGAGTAGGATTGAAACGTGCAGGTTTAATAACGGATTTCATAAATGATAAACTTCACTCAAATACTTCTTTAAGTGACAGTTGGAATAAATTAAATAGAGTCCAGCACAATACTAATAACGGGCAGGGAAATCTGGAAACGTATACTTGGTGAGCCAGAGTACATAGATGAGGATCCGGAAGGAGGTTGATTTGATGACAAAAGAAATGGATCCGGATGACTGAAAGATGATGGAATGAATGAGTTGTATGAAGGAGGACAGCGGGAAGCTGTGCAGGGTAATTCTGGGACACAAGCAGGAACAAGCACTAGGTAGGACTTGCAGCATTGGTGTCAGGAGAAAACTTCCTTGTAGCAAGATGCAGGGAGCAAGGCACCAGAGTCAGGAGAGAAAGAGCCAGGATCCGGGAATCAGCTAGGAGTTGTGAATGACTCCAAAGACTCATTGCACTGACACTGAACAGCCTAGGCAGATCCCCTATATCCCCAGGGGATGGCTGCCATTGGCTGTCAGCACAGGATGAGGAGGGAACCTCCACTCTGGGCCAATCTGTCTCCTGCCCTCAACCAAGATGGCGACGCCGGCCTCCCGGCACCACTACTGCTGCCATCCCTACCCAGAGCTGCCGCTACCCGCACACCGCAGACCGGAGCCTGCACACGCTAGCCGGCGGCGGGCGCGGACGGGTAAGTACTGTACCCGCCGCGCTCCGTCGCGGCTACGTGTGACACCCTACCTGATTGTTCTTAATCTTTCCTGTTCAAATAAAAAGTGGTAATACACTATCGGAGCACCCACTCTTCTTTTGTTTACAGATAAACCAACCTGTGTGGATTCGGGATATTTAAGTGGAGCAGCCGGCTTAAGACACAAGCATAGTGTTGACTATAAAGGAACTAAATATCCACAGGTGTAAGGATCGAAAACGCCAGACCCTTGTGGAACTTTGGGAATTATCCCCATGAGACTGGTATCGTTTGCCACCAAATTATCATTCATATTACCTTTGCGCATTGTCGTTTTCCTTTTTGTATATATATATATATATATAAGAATAATGACACCCACAAAAAGTATTGGATATGCCGGAGAGTCTGTTCCGTAACCCTGTGTAATAAAGGGAATGTGAATATGGAAATAGTTACCACCCTTAATATGTATTGTCTGCTTGTATCCCTGTGGTCGGCCCAATACTGGTAAGAATAACTGTAGGTCCAACGGAAATTAATTGGCAATATGATCTGCAGATGGAATTGCGGACTGCCCTTCCCCAAGCTGGGCATAATGGCTGGTATTAGGTCATTTAGCAGGATACAATTGGTATAAGTCCCAAAGGGTTGGTTCGGACTACAATCCGGGATTCCGTGCAAATGGTGGGTGTCCAAGCAGCTCTCTGATTCGTTTCGCTACACTATGTAGCTTCATCAAAGGTGGGTCACTGTTGGTGGCAATGGGGCCGATTCAGACTCGTTCGGACAGGATGTGAATTCGTACATGTAATTGTCATCTGACCGCACATGCATATGGTATGAGCCTTATGCCTAAAGGCAGCGAGTGAAGGCTAGCCATTGCTCGTTGCTTGCAGGGTGATTGGCATTTGGGGGCGTGCCGCAGACATTTTCTGGGTGTTCCCCTGCCACCAGGAGGGCCACTGAAGTCATCAGCAGCCTCCTTCTTCCCACGGCCTTCGCTCACTAAGCGCTGTGAGCAGTGGTAAAATCTGCTGCGCTATATAAGAAACTGTAAAGAAATAAATAAATAGTACTACTTGAGCACCGGAGCTCTGACACTGATCACTGACACTGATCACTATGCTGGGGCTAGAATCCTGACTGTCGGCATCCTGAACATAAGTATACCAGAGAGATAGGTTGTGGGGAGGGTTTGAGGGCAGGGAGGGTTAGGTTTAAGCAGTATTGGGGTGGTAAGCCTGTGGGGAGGAGGTTAGGTTGCAGAGAGGGTGGATGGTTAGGGATAGATTGCTTGGGGCAAAGGGGAGGGTTAGCGACCAGGAAGGAGGGTACATGCACAGAACATGTACTGTGCCTGCACAATTTCCCAACAATCAGGAAATTGTGGGTTGGATTGCTTATGTGATCAACCTGAATTAGCCCCCATGTTCTCGAGGTGCTGGATTAAATAGAATATAATAATACTGTGAGACTGTAAATTTGAGAAATGTAGGTATAAGTATGGTGCGTGGTAGGTTCATTTGCGTATTCAACATGAATGATTGGTTGGTTGTTTATTACTCTCCATTTTATAGCTTTTGAAGCTTAGTGAATCTGGCCCTGTATCTGCAGTCCTGCAGCTTTGCTGCTTGAAATGTACTTATCACGGCGGGCGGCAGCAGTTGTCTGTTTCTTCCATTGCCGTATATGACTCAGGCCGCGATCTGATTGCTCAGGTCTTAATTCACCCCCCCCGGGTGATTGTGGGGGTTTGCGCATGTGCAAGCTCCCGGAGCGTACGCTTTCAGCGAGCTTCACACTCAATGGTGGGCAGGAAGGGGTGAATGCAGGGGACCACCCAGTGTTTTTTGGGCATGCCCACAAAAAGGTGGACGTGCCCATGGAAACCCTGGGCATACACCTGAGAACATCCTTGGGGTGGGCGGCTGACATCACAAGACATCAGCTTCCGCTCCCAATTTGTCAAATAGTGGCAATCTGCAAAGTAAGTATAGACTTTTCAGAGGGAAAGTCTCTGTGGCAAGTAGAAAGGTTTCTTCGTAAAGGATCTGTAGTGAACAGAGCAAATTATCTCAGCAGAAACCAGGAGTTGAGAGCAATTGCTATTTGCTTTCCAAGGCTTGGTGAGCGACCATCAAATGATTTCCCCTCTGTGCTTCAACATGTGAGCGGACGTGTTAGCGGGGATTCGCTAAGCGGGGGGAGTGCGTTCCGCAGGGCAGGATTTACCTGCTCGCTAGACACTGATATGCTAAATTGCAGAGCCTTGCAATCAGGTATAGACCACCCTACAAGCTTGAAATCCCACCCTGTGCGTAGCCAAGGCCTTACTCAGTGGCTGTGATAGAAGCAGTGGTATTGGGGGTGGAAGTTGATGTCATACACGCTCCTCTCCTATGCCTGGGCACCCCGGCCTTTTTCCTACTTAACAACCTATTCTAGTCAGGTTGCTCAACTAAATGTTTTCACATACAGTGGTATTTTTTTTAGACTATATTTTAGTATTTTATTGAAATTTTTGATTTTTTTTTTTTAGTTTGTATAATTAAATTAGTGACCTCTAACCTTTCTGTCATATCTTCTCTGACTCTTCTTTTTAACTATACACACTGACAGCAGCATCTGTGAATACTGTTCCCAAGGTAACTGTGCAGAAAAAGAATCTGTAGCAGTCATACAGTATCTGTTTTTTTTTCTAGCACAATTTAGAAAATGAAAGCCACTGTCTGTTTAATTTCTATGGGCAACACCAGGTTAAGTTCATTGCCCCTTTACAAACCTCAGTTATTGACGCGGATAGTAATCTAAAGATCTACATCAAACGTCCATACACACTTGGCGATTTTGCCTAGCGTACAGGACAGCAATGATGCCTGACTTGCCTACCCTCCCGGCCATTCCAGGAGGGTAGGCAAGTCAGGCATCATTGCTGTCCGTACACTCTAGGCAAAATCGCCCAGTGTGTATGGACGTTTGATGTAGATCTTTAGATTACTATTCACGTCAATGAATGAGGTTTGTAAAGGGGCAATGAACTTAACCTGGTGTTGCCCCCTCCCGGCGGTGGGTAAGTCTCCCGCATTGCCCCCGCAGTCCCTGCACCCTGCAACATTCCCATTGATAACTATGGACTGTTTAGTAGATATTCCAAGCTATTGATAAGATACTCATGCATCACTAATACCCCATTCACACCAACCTTTTTTTCCGGGGAGCCATGCTTTGGCATTTCAACCAGGGATGCTCCCGGGATCTTCCTGGGGTATGGTGCGGTGTGAATGGGTAACCGGGACGAGCAACCCGGGTCCAACTATAGAGGAAGCAGCACTGTCAGCTCCAAGTGCTTACTCCCCCCCCTCGACAACTTTCCATCATTCTGCCCCGCTCCCATGTGATGTCACCTACGGAGAGCTTGCAGACTGCAAATGCAGGTTCGCTCCTCGAATGGACCCGTGTCCTATTATATTTCTAAATAACGACCCATGTATTTGGGTGTTTGTCTGTGTTTTTTGAAAGCGTACATCTTTGTACTATTACTGCACAACAAAAATTAGAGATGTGCAGGATAGTTTTTATCCAGATTTACTCGAATCTCAAAGTGGCATCATGCATGCATTTATCATGAATATGACTTGTAAGTATCTCCCTTTGCCTGGAAAGCGGGAAAGGGAGCAAGTGAAGCATACCCTTTAACATGACCCCAGTGACATAACAATAGCGCTGTAGACACTGCGGTGCCGGGGAGGTGCTGAGAAAATGTGGGCGCCGTGGGTCTGCAGGGGCTATTGTTACACTGCCTCCTGCCAGGACCTGCCTTATCCTGACACTTGCCACTGCATCTGTGGCTGGGAGTCGCGACCCACAGTCTGCATTCTGGCTCCTTATAAAAAATTTCCCTCACAAAATGGCCGACCCGTTACAGCAGACTAGAGCAGGTTGCGGGCATGGCCTCCTCTAGCATTCTTAAAAATGGTCTGCTGTTAGGGGCAGCCATTTTGTGAGGGTGATTTTTCATAAGGAGCCAGGAGGAGCGCCGGGACGCAGACAAGTAGATCTATGGGACAAATCTTGACTTAATTGTCCGAAATGTTGATGTAAGAAAACCGTGTGGGTTTCGTTTTTGAGGCAGTTGTTCTAAGCTGGATATGTCCGGAGTGCTATTTTCCTGTGTGCAGGACCTTTTTGCATATATATATATATATATATATATATATATATATATATATATATATATATATATATATATATATATATATATATATATATATATATATATATATATATACATACACATCCAATCTATCTGTAGAGGTGCATTCACATCTTTAAACAAATCAATGTTTCTGCTGCCAAGCGCATTGTGACTATGATCAATACTTACCTTCTTACCACATCACGTGGTGGCCTTTGATTAACTGGGGCATTTACTGAGCCTCTGCACAGACGTAAGTATATATACAGTATATAAACATACATGCATTTCATTACATTTATCTCATCTTCCTATCTTATGCATGTCTTAATTTAATGCTTTCCATCAGAAAGAAGGTGTGGTAAGTAGGTAAGTATTGATTATAGTCACAATGCCAGTAGTTATTCCACACCATTGAAACTGGTTAAAATAATCCACTTTTCCCATTTGTACAAATACTGTACAAATCATATATGGAAAACGCTTTAGCCCTAGTTCTGGTTGTATGTTCCCTTCCTGTAGATCAGTGATTTTCAACCTTTCTCAAACGGTGGTCTCATATGCCCAGGATACAGAGACAGGATAAGAGAGGGAAGAGGTCAGTGAATAACAGTTGAATTGGTGGTGGTTGTAAACCGGTGTGAACGTCCCTATCTCTGGAGGCACACTTGATAACAGCTCAAGGCACACTAGTGTGCTGTAGATCCTTGTCTGCATAGAGAAGGTGTCCCGTAAAAGGTTGCAACATGTCTCGAGAAAAAGAGTCTCTAGCCCAGAAGTTTTAAGGAAAATATGTCTACTACATATAATGAACTGATTGTATGCAAATATTTATTAGAACACGGCAGCGATGGGAGAGATGTTGGACGAGTAGGAGTCAAATATACACCTGGAATTTCTCCATTGAGATAAAGATTCACACATAAATGTTAATAAGCAATGTTACATATTTCATAATACACTAAAATGATGTTTTTAAATTGAACACCTAGTTAAGTATTTAATAAAGGCAAAGGTAAAAAATGACTGTTAATGCTGATACCTTTTAAAACACCTGATGCTCGTCATCTGTCTTCTATCTGTCTGATTCTATTTAACATCTTGCAACAGGACCATGTGTTGTTACATAACCCTGCCATGAGTTACACACTGAGGATAATAGAATAATGCCGAACCCTAAATCATAGGATAGATATAGCCCAAAACAAAGTTTGGTAACCTAAAATTTCTGATAATAACTAGGCTCCTTAGGCACATGCATCATAACCTCTCCTAACCCTTGCTGTCTGTGTGTGTGAATCCTGTGAGAGTTAACAACAGTGTAAGATGTTGATGGTTTAATTGCTGAATTAATGAGCTTTTGATGAAGTGTAAGTAAGGGTGTGGCTTCCAAGGCATGCATAATACAAAGTTGACTTGGGTGGGTCACTCAGATATGTAACACTCCTCTACTTCCCACAGTATGGCAAGGAAAGGGTTTTGGAAGCACAAGGACAACTGACTATTTCTGAACCAATAAACCTTGGTGAGGCTCGTTATGCAGGCTTGTTAGGAACCGGAGCAGGCGAGTTTGAGAGAGCTCAGTACCAGATTGTTGTTTAAGAGAAAGAGAAGGGTCAGACGCTCTCCCTCTGCAAACAGTATAAGGATTTCATGATTCTGGAACTCACATTTCATTTGTTAGAAGTAATGAGGGTTAATGATCTTGTAAATAGATGCTAGGTTATTGTCTCAGCATCATCCTCTTAGCCTCTCCTCAAAAATACACTGTAGAGAGGAAGTTTGAAGTAATTAAGTTATCTCTTATCTATTCCTGGCTTAACTACAAATGAGGAACAAAACATAACATTATAAAATATTGCATTAGGGAAGGCACTGTGAAAATTCTGTGGTGATAAATACGGCATGTATGATAATGTACTGTGCATGAAAAGCCACCAGAAAAAGAAAACATTCAGCACTGGTACTATAGGAGTTTATAGTGATGTCCACTAAAAAAAAAAAAAAAAAACTGAACATACAGTACATTACTGAACCTGCGGTTATATAGGAACCAGGGGTGAGGTACTAAGATTTTGCGTGATACATTGGAGAGGGATAATATACCAGCCAATCCGCTCCTAATTGTCATATACAGGCTGTGTTTTAAAAATGTCAGGAGTTGACTGGTAAGGATGAACAATCGGAAGCCAACCATCAAATTATGGCTGGGCTTCCACCATCACATTTTCTAATGCAATGGTAACTAACCATTGCATTAACAAATTTAAAAGAAAAAAAAACAGTTTGCAAAACCTCTGCACTATGGCAAGCTGCGGATGGTTCTAGAGTCGGGACCCAGTGCAGGTATCGGAACACCACCATTCTGTGTCAGGAAAACCACAACACTCAATATATTTATGTAATGTGGACTTTCAGAAATGCACATGGGGCCTGATTCATGTTTGTAAGTAAAACAAAAAAAAAGAAGCAACTGGGATAAACCATATTGCACTGCAGGTGGGGCAGATTTAATGTGCAGAGATTTGGGTGGAGTGAGTTTAAATTGAAATCTAAATTGCAGTGTAACAAAAAAAAGCTGTCCAGTATTTATGGGCTACATATAAAAGCAGAATTTTTTTACCCTGCACAGAAAAATATAACCCACCCACCCAAATCTGAATCTGTTTGCTACATCTGCCTCTCCTGAAGTGCAACATGGTTTTGCCCAGTTGTGTAATTTATTGCTTTACTTACTAACCATCAGGTAAACTTACTAAAGGTGCCCATACACGGTGTGATGCGCTCCATGCGTTTTAAACTAGATTGCATCTTGTTCAAAACGCATGCGATGTACTAAAGCATGGTGCGTTTTGAACAAGATACGATGCAATCAGGTTCAAGAACTACAGGCAGCACATACTTTATGTGCTGTGCAATGGGATGTGCAGGGGAGCGTGCATCTCATCGCACCCATACATGGGCATCTAAAGATGGGCATTTTATGTCAGATGAGATATTGCTATGGGCAACCAATCAGAATCTACTACTTATTTATTTAGTTCCTTCTGGAAGGTAAAAGTTAGAATCTGATTGGTTGCCCATAGCAACATCCCATCTGAAATATAACACCCATCTTAGTAAATGTCCCCATATAATTCAATAACATGGCCCAGGTACTACTGTACACTTTCCAACATGGTCATGTAGGTTAAAAATAGGCTAGGAAAAACTATAAAATTAATAATAAAGTACATTATAACATCTATACAAATACAATATAGTTATAAATACTCAATTTAATAATTGCCAAAATAAGAAATATGGCTACTGCTCTACAAGAAGCTGCTGTCTCAACAATCAATCATAACCTTTCATTAAATTGAGTATTAAATAAAGCAGGATTCGATCAATGTGTAACCGGTGACCTAGAATTTAATTGATATCTCTGCAGTTGAACTTGTATAAGTGCCGAGAATCTCTGCGTTGCAATGAGAATGTGGTAAAAAAAAAATTAAATTGGGAACTCTGGACTGGCATTTATGACAGACTATAGCAAATCTCTCCAGTAACTGCAGTCACATGTATAGAGCTGGTAATATTAGTTCTACTCAGGTGCTTGGGTTTGCAAAGCTGTGGTGCACTTTGTTTTGTAGTGCAGGATTATAGAAATAAGGAAAAAGGAGTGGAGCATACCTCTCAACATTACCTATTCCAGGAGGGACAAATGCTGTGTACACAGGGGGGCGATAGGGGCTGAAATCGCTGGAAATATGGTCACAGGCGACCATATTGCCAGTGATGGAAGTGTGCCCCGGCGATAAATCGCTGGGTGCGCGCTCCTGTTTTCAGCCCCGTTCTAATCGCTGGTCGCAGGAGCTTGCTCCTGCAACCAGCTGATTACCTCTGCGGCACCGCCGGCTGAGGTTCCTTTTCATCAGCGACCATCTCTGGTCGCTGATGAAAAGGAGGAACTGAGCAATATATTGCTCAGCCATATATTGCTAGCAATATATGGCTGAGCAATATATCTCCCCCCGTGTGTACAGGGCTATAATGCTTTGTTCCTGGACTTTCCTCTAAATTTATGATTGCCATCACCTGTTCAAGCAGGTTACTTGTTAAGAAAGGCGTTTCACCACAGGTGATGGTAATCATAAAATAAGAGAGGAATCCAGTACTAGAGCATTCTGTCCCTCCTAGAGAGAGCATACTGGCCTACCTGACCCTCTCCATGGTGGAGAAAATGCTCTGTTCCTGTACTTCCCTGATAATATATGATTGCCATCACCTGTGGTGAAACACCTTTCTTATTAATTAACTAGCTCACCACAGGTGATGGCAATCATACATTACCAGGGAAATCAAGGAACAGAGCAATTTCTCCCTCATGGAGAGGGTCATCTTGGGAGGTTCGATGTAGAGCACAGGTTCTCACAGTGCATGTTTTGTAGGTCTCCTCACAGAATCAAGTGAAATAATTAGCTCCACCTGTGGATCTTTTAAAACATGTCAGTCAGTAATGAGTGCACCTGTCGGGTGACCTGGAAAACTGTATAGAGTGTGCATTTTTAGGGACATTATATAATGTGCTGAGGGGTTCAAGGACTTTCTTATGCCAGGATTTTGCAGTAGCTCAGAGCTTGTGGACTTTTGTCTCATCCAAGATTTGCAATTCTTTTTGTGGTTCATATCTGCATAACTACCAACATATTCATATACTGTATTATTCAAATACCAGACCTAGTGTGCCTGTGGTGTGCACTTCCGATAAGGGATTGTGGCCTTTGCTGGAATGGGATGTGGCCTTGGCTGGAAAGATGCGTCACATCTCCCGTTTTCATAATGTGGGGGAGTGCCCAACATTTCACGCTCAGCTGGGTAGCCCCCTGGCTTACCTCACTGCACAGTTTCGATGCCATGTACATGTGCACAGCATCTATTTGAGGATGACCCACTGCTTCGCTGTGAGCAGGAGTGAGCAAAATCTTGCCAAACCTTCCCCTCCATGTGTAGGACAGCAAGACCATTTCTGAAAAGTTGTACAGTCCTGCATAAATAGGTACAGTTGGGATTTATGTTTTTAAACCTCTCGGAGATACACATTTCTGCATACTTGCATACCTGACCCTCTCCATGAGGGAGAAAATGCTCTGTTCCTGGACTTCCCTGGTAATGTAGGATTGCCATCACCGGTGGGGAGCTAGTTAATTGATAAGAAAGGTGTTTCACCACAGGTGATGGCAATGATACATTACCAGGGAAGTCCAGGCACAGAGCATTTTCTCCCTCATGGAGAGGGTCACCCATATTTCTATCTATATCGGCATTTAATTGGGATAACGATATAGTGCATATATACTGACTGATATCGCCCTTCTGCACCACGGGAGGTTTCTGTCCTCCTTGAGCTCACCTTAGGACACTTGCTTTACGGTTTGACAACTCCCGCTTCGTACATGCGGCATGTACAGGGGGGTGTCATTAACAATGTAATGGATACTCACTGAGCAATTTATACTTTATATTATATCATTAACTATATTGATTTTGTCCATATTGTTAATGATATTTCGCCCAATGTGTACCCATCTTATGTCTCCTGTCTGCTACATGAGCCCGCAGACAAGTAAAATATCCAATAGCAACCAGTCACACACATTTATTGATCTGCCTGGTTCTAGACTGTTTAAAGTTTATTGCCATCGGTCAGTGCTTTATAGAGGTGCAACTTTGTTTGTGTGACATTCTTTAATATTTTCCTTTCTATCTTGTCTGCAGTCCTCTCTTTACTTCAGAGTAATGTGGACCCCAACCTGAGCAATGAAGATGGCCTGACAGCTCTGCATCAGGTATGAGAATATATATGCTGCTCAACTAACTCCTCTCAACCACTTGTTTTATTAACCGTTTCCTATAGGAGCATTACCCTGCCTGTATTCATTAAAGTACTTTATATCCTGCATTATTCAGGTAGCTGAGGGGTTAAACAGAACCAATGCCAGCCTTTGCAATGGGAAAGAACTTTGGAGCTGGCACATTCCTAGCTCCCTACATAAATCTCAGCATCAAGGAAGGCATTGTGTGCCACCCACTGTTTGTCTGTCTGATCCTGTATCCTCCAGCTAATAATGTTGCACAGGGTGGGAAAACTGCTTCTGAAGGACCTCAATAAACACTTCATATTTGTGGACAGATTTTCTGAATTTACTGCCGCTAGGATTTTCTTCATGGAGTTTATAGAGTCTCCTTTCTATTCCTACCATTTTGTTTATCTTTGAATGCTGATAATACCAGGTGTTGAGTAGTATAAAGTTAATATGAAGTTATTATGACATTAATATTTGCGGAGCCACATTAGTTAATTTGATAGCTGACAATTTTTCCAAAGCTAAGAACCACTAATACTCCTTTTACACCAAAAATCCCGGATCCGACCCGGCATTTGGAAGAAGGATCCAAGCCGGGTCGGATCCGGGATTTACACCATTTACACTGTGGTGCCCACCTGCAGTGTAGACGGAGGCGGCACTTGGAGATGACATCATCTCCAAGCGTCAGGGCTGGGGGCAGCCCAGTACCAAGGTAAGCTGCTGGGCTGCCCCCAGCCCCCGTACACCCCTCAGCTGTCGTCTGGGAGGTGAATGGATGCCGCATCCATTCACCTCCTACACTGCCGCCGCTGCTGTCTGCAGAGTATAGCAGCAGCGCAGGCTGTCTGTGCCCCCAGCCAACCTGCGGACGCTTTGGTCCGCAGGTTGCACGTCCCCCATTGATGTAAATGGGAGCTGGGTCGGATGACCCGGCGTACCCATTTACACCGCCCTCTACCCAGGTCCTAGCTGTGTTCAGGACCTGGGTAGAAATCCCGTGTAAAGGGACACAGTGTGTGCCATTTACACCACCGCTGACCCGGGTCTGAGCCGCCGAAGACCCGGGGTTTTGCGGGGGTGTAAAAGGGGTATTATTGTGCTGCTTAAAAGTCGTTTTCTCTATAGAAGCATGTTATACAGGTCATGCCTACTTATATCACCCATTTCTGGAGTATTTTAGAGAATCAGAAAAGTCACACACATCTGGATATAAAGATTGTGGGCGAGAACTACTAAGCTTTGAAAAAGGATAAAGTGGAGAGTGATAAACCACCAACCAATCATCTCATAACTGTCATTTTTCAAACCCAGTCAGTAGCCTGACAGTTAGGAGCTGATTGGCTGGTGCCAGGGCCGGATTTGTGCCTAGGCCCGTGAGGCACCGGCCTCAGGGCGGCACCAGTTAAGGGCGGCAGGCAGGCTGACATTCTGTTAAATAGCAGCATGGCACAGCGGGTGGGCATCGGCGAGTGACGAGCGCCGCAGACATGAATTATATCGTCACTTGCCACTGCCCACCCACTCTGCTATGCACATTACATCACCGCTTAGTGGCTGGGTCCGACGGTCCCCCTGCACTTCCAGAAATGGCTCGGGCTCACTGCTGCCGGCGCCCGTCCATTGGCTACTCTACACACACACACACACAGTCTATTGGCTGCTGTGTATCCAGCAGCTGAGCGGCGCGCAGATCCTCCCTGCGCTCAGTCAGTCACAGTGTGTGAGCCAGAGGGCGGTATTCAATGACCTGAATCGTTGGTCACAGCGATTCAGATTTTACATTCGCCAGCCATTCACCGTTTTTTTACGTCGAATCGCCAAGCTTCGGGAGTCACCGGGACTAGCTGTGTCACCCTATTCAACGTGGCTGAGAATCGCCGCCCCCAACGGCGATTCTCAGCCAATCCGGCGTTTCCCTAAACAGCTTCAGTACAGTCCAATACAGCAGACTGCAAAAGCTGTGTAATCTCCTCAAAGGCCAAACGAAGGAGTGAGGTGGGGAGGAGAATCATGGGTAAGTGAGGTGCACCATGGGTAAGAACAGTGCGTTGTGGGAGAAAAAAAAAATACCAGAAAAAATTAAATATATATTTGTATAGCACTTCTACGACCATCACATCACAAAAGGGCAGCAAATAATAATACATTACACTTGCAGAGTTAAATTGAACACTTAAAACCAATTATTTCACAGGTTCCGATAAAAGTTCACCACAAAAAGATGACGAGGGACACTCGGTGAGGAACGGCGATATGAAACAAGAAATAAGAATCGCCAACTTCTCATTGAATACACTTTTGGCGATTCCCGTCGACTACCGGCGAATCCCCATGAAAATCCCTATACACAAAAACCGGCGATTTGTAGAGAATAACATTTGGTGATTGGTGCTTCATTCACCGGTCGTCATCGGCGAATAGAAGACGTTGAATAGGGTGATTCGCTTTTTCAGCTCAAAAAATCGCAGGCACACACGAAAAAAACACAGAATCGCCATAAAACTTGGCGATTCTGCCTCATTGAATACCGCCCAGAGAGAGACTGACGGAGACACTGGGCCTTATTTTGGTTCATTCTTTCTGACAAAATCCTTCTTAGATGGACAAAACCATGTGCACTGCAGGGGGGGGCAGATGTAACATGTGCAGAGAGAATTAGATTTGGGTGAGTAATTTTGTTTCTGTGCAGGGAAAATACTGACTGCTTTATTTTTACACTGCAATATAGATCTCACTTTGAAGTAAAACCCCACCCAAATCTAATTCTCTCTGCATAAGTAACACCTGCCCCACCTGCAGTGCACATGGTTTTGCCCATCTAAGAAGGATTTTGTCAGAAAGAATGAACCAAAATAAGGCCCACTGTGCTGCTAATCATTGTACTAATAAGTGCCTCCCTCCGGGTCCTCCGTACAGTGAGCAGTCCAGAGTGCTTACATTTTTTTTTATGTGGGCTACAGTTAAAATGTAATGAAATATATAAATAACAATGTATATACATATATGATTACATTAAAATAGGGGGAGGGGGGGACACAAAAATGTTGTGCCTAGGGGCGGCCTGACCCCTAAATTCGCCCCTGGCTGGTGCGTTATCACTCTCCATTTTATCACTTTTCAAGCTTAGTCCATCTGACTCTATTCCAGCTAAATATCTTGTTTAAATTAGTGACTGCATTACATGTTTAACTGACATCTAGGTCAAGTTGAATGATAGGGATCCAACTTGTTTTTAGGTAAGGGTCCTCTACTGTAAAGTCCAAATATAATAGCGTGCGATTTGCAGAAGCCTGTGTGATTATGGCAAGATCGTTATTAGATTCAAATCTAAATTTAGTTTTAACTTAGGCAAACCCAGTTATGCCACTTTAAATCTAGTGAATACCTGTCTGGAATCATGTCGACTCAAATTGCCAGCTATTACATTTGGCCCTAAGTCAGTGGTTCTCAATCATTTACTAAGTGGGGATCCCCTGGCACTCCAACATTTGCTAGGAAAATGTTAAAATTGACAAATAATTGATAAATTATAGTCCACTTTGGCTTTCTACAGGGATACATAGATAGAGCATTTCATTTCTTAGCCATAATGATGGCATTTTTATTTGTAACTTTTAGCATTTACAATCGCGCTAGAAGCTGACAAAAATATTAATAAGCAATATCATTATGTTTTTGCGGTCACAACCTCCTTTTAGTAGGAAAACATGGCCGTTTTCAGGGATTTTGTGAGGCAGGTGAAACACTTTTCACGGTAAGCGGTGGCTCACAGCAGATTTTTTGGGCTAATTGGATACTGCCCTAAATATCTGTATTCTCCTGTATGTTATCACTTTCCTAGAGACCCCTCTGGCACATGTATGCCCCATCCTATCCCCCCACCATACATTTTTCTTTGTAACCCTGAACATCACAAAGTACCCCTGGAGAGACTTGTACCCCAGGATGACAACCACTACTTTAAAGAAAATTTGAATAATAGACATCTGTGTTCCTGGTTCCTCAAAGCATTCAGTAGAGTAATAACAATGTATAGGGGTTAATTGGTTTACAGAGACTGTCTGATTAGCCCCAATTCCAGCGTCTGCATCTCCCGATACTAGCACTTATCTGGAATTATGCTTTGCATGCCTCTGGCACACAAAGCATAAACTCTGATAAGCATCTTCTATACCACAATAACTTATAAACTCAAGGACATATGCCAGATCCAATGTGTTATTGCATGATTATGAAAAATTGCCTCTAATTGGATACCTCAATAATAGGTCATTAATCTGTCTGTTTCAAATGGACAGAAATGCTTCTGGGGTTATTGGATATTCCCCTATGTTTTACTGGGCCAGATGCATCAAATGTCAAAAATTGATAAAAAAAAGCCAATCAGCTCCTAACTAACAGCAGGGGAGACGAGACCCTGGTACAGGGGTGATGGTACGGGCTGCACTCCTCCAGTCTCCCCAGTGCCACACAGCGCTGGGTCCCTTCAGGGAATGTCAAATGAGTGGCGGGGTCCCTGCGGCGCTAGTTCCCATCCGCCGCAGGGACCCCACCGCTCATTTCACATTCCCCGAAGGGACCCTGCGCTGTGTGGCACTGGGAAGACTGGAGGAGTGCCTGCCCCCTGCAGCCCGTATCATCACCTCTGGACCGGGGTCTCATCTTACAGGCTGGCTGTCCAGGTACCGGGGAAGGGGCTGCCTTGGACCGAGCTGTCCAGGTACCAGGGGAGGAGGGGACCAGTGTGGGGTCCTAAATACCGTTTCAGACCCATTCAGACCAAAAAAAAAACTGGTCTGAAACGGGTAGGACCCTGCTTTTTTACCGTTTCCAAAAAAACTTTTTGGGGAAACGGTCAAATCACTCTGCACCTTTCAGACCACACAGATTACCATTTTAAAACGTTTAAAAATCAGCAAATTACCGTTTTTTTTAGTGCGGTCTGAAAGGGGCATAAGATTAATACAGTATGAGGGGTACCTAGAATTTGTTACATAGTAAGCAATATGTATATTCATTCATGTGTGTTTCTGTGTTATGTGTATGCTTGGAATTCTGTACCTTCTCAGTTACTGTATTTCCAGTATCAAAAAGTTTGTCCAATCACTTTGTCCCTTCAGTGCTGCATTGATAACTATGAAGATCTTCTCAAGTTGCTGTTATCACACGGTGCTAATGTAAACGTCACAGACAATGAGCTCTGGACTCCTCTCCATGCGGCAGCCACCTGTGGTCACACTAACCTGGTGCGGATACTGATTCAACAGTAAGTACATTTGCAACAGTTAGTGTACATGGCATGGCACAAATATCACACTTTGCTCTCTGGGGCAGTAAACCCCATGGTCTATGTACAAATCCAATGTTTGTGGTGGGGCTGCACAGACACAAGACCTGTTCTGAACATGTGCAGATCAGGTCTAGTGATATTACTCACAAGTCCCCCTTATCTATAGCATTATTGATATTCTGTGGCATTTATCAATCAACACTGTTCTTCAGCACTCGGATCCCACAGATACATACATAGATACATAGGTACAGAATTGCACAGGTGCTTCCTTACATATCGGAATCAGGCCCTCTATTGCATCACAAGCTTCTTGCGATGGTCTTCAGGCCATGAGTTCCTAACACCATATTATTCATAGAAGCCATATACTCATACAGTATATAAGATCTGCACCTAAGATATGCTGATAAATATTGCACTTACTTAATCTCCTTCAAGAGTGCAGAGAGTTTAGATTCACATAAAGGCCATCGTTCAGATTGACCCGCAAAGCTGCGCAATCCGCAGCTTTGTGGGTCATATATACACTCTCTTGTGTCTTGGATCTGAGGAGCCCCTGTAGGGGAAGAGGGTGGTCAGCTGACATCTGCTGACATCAACTGATCTCCCCCTGCACCCGTATCAGCGTGCGAACAATCAATTTCCCAGGCCCTCTAGTACAAAAAAGCTGCACATGCGCAGTCTCTAAACATCACTCCCCTGTGCAATCGCACAGGGGAGCAAATTAATTAGAATGAGTTCTAAAGAGTAGTGTTGCACAAAAATCAAACAAGTATACTGTACCTGTAACTACAGTAGTAGTGTAATACACTAGCTCTGCTGCCACCTTGTGGTAGAACTGAAAGCAGCGCCCCTTCACTTTTGTTCCTGCTAATATGAGTGGCAGTGCAGATTTTCTCACCAGTGTGCGAGCAAATGGCAGTAATTATTTATAGTTATGTTTCCATAGCACCGTCTGTTATAGCATGCATGCAGAATGAGATGCCTGAGTATTCACATAGACTGAAAGCCTGGCATGGTTTTTCTAGCACATGTAATGATGCCACCTGGTGACAGGTGTGAAACTAGCAGCATTGGAGCAGTGTTATTCTAGCACTGTAGCTTTTCATTATGTTGTTGTATGGATGTATGATATATAGCCCAAGTTAGACTGGTATTCCTTATTTGATTGACTAACATAGTAAAAAAAAATATTATTGATTTATTGTTTTTGTAAGTATCAAGCAAAACTTGTGGCTGTGGGTTATTGTTCTTCACGGGCATTTTTCTTAGCTAATTAGCATTTATTAACATGATAATGTATGGCTTTGTCTTGATTACTCAGCAGATTTGTATTTTCCAACAATGGGGCTAATGCTGGGTTGAACTGTATCAAATTGCACAAAATCATTCCGCACGTGCGAGAAAAGAGTCGGAGCCTGATTCAGACTGACCAGCGTATAATAAGGAGTGCATACAATAGACATGCTATAGTTTGGAAATTGCCCCATGCGAGTATATGGTGTGAATAAACAGTGCCGCATGTGATCATTTAGATTAATTCATTATATTGGGTATATATTATTATATTATATATGCCTTAGCTTTACAGTCTCCAAACTCGTGTACAAATGGCCCCCAAATGACCTGGTCAGTGGGTAAAGGAGGTCAAACTATTTTTAGGTATATAAGTGAGAGGAGAAAAACTAAAGGTGGAATAATAAAAATGGTTTGTTGTAGGAAACAGCGCTCAATACCCTATCTCTGATGTGCTGTAGTGGTGCAGAGTGATAGTAATCAGGCAATGTGTTGTTAATACAAAATAAAAACAATTTAAATACAACCTGTCACTTGTTTCTATAATGCTGCTTTCCCACTGCAGACCAGTTTAAAGTACTGGTAATCTTAAATGGTATTTAAAACGGTATTAGCATTCCCACTGCAGCAGATTACCGTTTTAAATACCATTTAAGTACCATTCCCATTGCAGTGAACCGTGTAAAATGTAGAGTGCCTAACCCCCCCCCAAGTGTAAAGAGTGCCTAACCCCCCCCCCCCCGTACCTGCCCTGTGCCCCCACCTCCCCTCCCCTTGTACTTACCTGCACGGGGATGCAGGGCAGTGGGGAGGCAGCGGGGGTCCATGCGGGGTCCAGGCAGTCCCAGTGCCTGTTGAGAACTAGTAGTTCTCACTTTGCGCATATATGTAATGATTGCACGTGCATAATAATGAGCCGCTCATTACATATGCGCATATGTAATGAGCGGCTCTTTATTATGCATGTGCACTCATTACACATGCACAAAGTGAGAACTACTAGTTCTCATCAGGCACTGGGACTGCCTGGAGGCTAAATAACATTTAAGAGGCATTCCCACTTTAAAAACGGGTTGAAAAAACATTTAATTTTAAACGGTATTTCAACTCTGGCACTTTCCCACTGCAGCCTTAAAACGGTAAATTGCTCTGAAAATCGGCAATTTACCGTTTTTTAGCTGCAGTGGGAAAGGGGCATAACTTTCAAAATGAAATAGTTTATTGTTACATTTCATGACTGTTGCCTGTATGTGAATGGTCCTGATTGTTGTGATTAGGAGGGGATGACAAATGCTTAACACTACAGGTTGACTGTTGGTTGAAAGAATAGTCTGTATCTGAAAACATTACCCATATACACATATACAATGCAATGCAATGAAACATATATTCAAAACAGTATTGAGGCAAGATTAGAGCTCAATTATAAAACTAAAACAATAAAAAGAAATATAAAAATGGAATTGAGGATTTGTGAAAAATGCTAATGTTTAAACATGCAGGTAGTGGCTCGTTAGTGTTGATAATAAGCAGCTATCCATCTTACACTGAAAAAGTATAAAAGTTTGAAAGTTTATGTGTCCATCAAAGTATTTATATAAGTAGATGGCTGTTGTTGGTTTCTGGTGCAGACTGCGACGTCCCGTCATTTGCATCCACATATTTATCATTAATTGATTGCATCCAGATGATGTTAATTGGTCAGTCAGATTTGATCTGGGATGTTGTATCCTAGCTACCCAGGTAGGACTGCAGGAGAGGGGGAGGTAATGTGAAGCTGTGTCGGTCCGGACCTAGCAGCCCTCCCCGGGTGTGATGCATGAGTTCTGCTGCCGCTGCACCACAGGCATGCTTGCGGTCTTAGTTTTTGATGTGTTCGGCCCCAGCTAGACTACTGATCACCACTGGGGCCGCTGCACTGATGGTACGCCGCAACTGACGGGACACCGCAATCTGCACCAGAAACACCAGCCATTTACTTATTTTAATACTTTGATGGACACATAAACTATCAAACTTTTATAAGTTTTAAGTTTTTATACTTAAAACGGATAGCTGCTCGTTATCAATACTAATGAGCCACTAACTGTATCTTTGAATATTAGCATTTTTCACAAGTTCTCAACTCTGTTTTTATATATATTTTTATTGTTTTAGTTTTATAATTGAGCTCTAGTCTTGCCTCAATACTGTTTTTAATATACGTTTCGGTACTTATGTAATATCTGGGCTCCCGTTTTTCTTATGAGACCGCGTCCCCTCGCAGGGCTCGCTGCGCTCGCCACGCTTCGGGCACGGTGGCTCGCTGCGCTCGCCACACTATATAAAATCAACTCCATGCTTAGTTGGATAGTAGGGGTATGAAAAAATGGGGTGCATTTAACATGGGAGCCCAGATAATACATAAGTACCTATGTTTCATTGCATTGATTTGTATATGTGTACTTTTTCAGATACAGACCATTTTTAATTAGGTACATTTCTTTTAACCAGCAGTCAACCTGTAGTGTTATTAAGGAGGTTATTCTGATCGGAGCGGCCAAACGTGCGTACGTTCGCTATTAACGTACGCTCTCCGTACGCGGCCGTTGGGGTTAAGTCCACCCACAAATCAGCCGCATACGTACGGGCAGAAACAACGTCGAAGGGGAGTGGCGTACAATTGAGCGTACGCCAACGTACACGGATGGACCAGCCCTTACACTCCGACAACTGGCGTACAACAGAGCGTACGCCACCGTTTACGGACGTCTCTCGTCCGTCTTCCCACCGACTTCTTGCGGCTATCTGAGCGTACGCAAGCTTGCATGGACGGGTCCCTATTGTTTTCAATAGAAAACTCAGCTTATGTCACCGCTCGTGAGAGTGAGCGTACGTCCGTGCACGCTGGCATACCCTTCACATATATGGACCTGCAAATCTTGCCTTTCAACTACAATTCTGACAATGAATTAATTATTCTAATGGTTATTCAATTATTGTTTTCTATTAACTCAATTGAAGATTGTGTGCAAAATAGTGGGCATGGCCTTAAAACATTGCTGAAACATACTTTGTAGGTGTTAGATGTGGTTTATGTTATTGTATCATAAATACAAAACCTATGTTTGTATTAGAGTGAACACGTTGACACATGTCGACTTGTGTAGATTGAGTGTGCTACTGTGTAAAGTCTATGACAGCACGTAGTGAATGTGTATAACTGTTTAACAAATACCTACCTTAGCATATATAAGCAGGTCTTAAAAAGATTCTTACCTTAAATTAAACAAACCTTTAAATGTAGAGAAGTATAGAAAGATAAGCTTCCAATGTGTTTGAGTGCTGTGTGTGGCTTGCAGGTAGTGAAATCATGGTTTGGACTTAATAGACTGCAGCATTGGTTATTACATTCAGGTGTATGTGTTTGAGTAGTAATCAGCGTAAATTAGCAAACCCAGGCGCACGCTGGCATGCGGTATCTGTAGGGGTGGTCTGAGCTGGCGGTTGGCGGGCGCCTGTTTTGTGTCCGAAATGAACGGTGCTTTAGGCGATCGTGCGGTAGTAGCACCGCTCATTTTTGGTGCACACCCCCATGTACGCCCATATTTACGCCCATTTTCCCTCATTATTTCGGACGCTCCCCTCATCACGCCCCTATGCCGCCCCCAATGCCCGTACTCTCGCGTACAGGTTTTTTCGCACGTAGAGACCCGTCCGTAAGCGTTGTGGAGTGTTCGCGCCTGCGCATTGGCGATTGTACGCATGCGCAGATCATGAAAAACCCCGGAACGTACGCGTACGGGCCGGCCGCACCAACCAGAATAAGGCCCTAAGAGAGGTATATAGCACTGTTTCCCATAGCGAACCATTTCGGTACTTGTGTAGTTTCACGGCGACAGGCTACGCTACGTTTTCAGCATAGGCTAAGCTGCGTTGTCAGCATAGACCAATGGCTGCCTAGCGTAGTCAGCGCAATGACTCAGCAGCAGCCCTGCGTAGTCACCATGCATCCCCATCAGGCAGTGTAGTCACTGTACTGTCCCCGGGAGCTGCAGCTCTGTCCCCGGTGTCCCTGGCAAGCCTAGTGAGCACCTCTCACACAGCAACGGTAACTGCCAGATCCCCTGCACTGGCGGATGCCGTCGGACAGGGGATAATGAGGGCGTCGGCGGAGAGGCGCTCCATCTGTCTGAGACGCAGAAGCGTCTCAGACGCTTGTGCATCTCAGTAATTATTGCGGCAGGGTACAGCAACCCGGCCTGTGTCTGCTTCTGGGAGATGGTCAGGGGGTGGGGTGTGTCGGTAGCGTGTGTGTCAGGGGGTGGGGTGTGCGGTGCGCAAGTGCGTCTCATGCACAATAAAGGACGCATTTGCCAGTGCTCCATGTTACATACTGGCAAATGCCTCCATTTCAAACCCCCACTATCCACGCCAGCCCGAAGCGTGGCAAGCAGACGCGGTACACATTCTCCCGACTTGTTCATACCCCCCCCTATCCACGTCGGCGTGGAGTTGACTTAATAAAGTGTGGCGAGTGGCCGCGGATTACTTGACGTGTATTCCACGTACCTCTCGGGGCTCGGTGGCTCTCTGTGCTCGCCACACTTTAGAAAATCAACTCCACGCCGACGTGGATAGTGGGGGTATGAACAAGTCGGGAGGATGCGTACCGCGTCCCCTTGCTCGTTGGCGTAGATAGAGGGGGTATTTCAGGAACACATTCACACCTGTCGTGTCAGGCAGGTTAAAATGGTCAATGGTTCCCACACAATTTAATAAGCGCTGACTGACTACGCTAACGGCATAAAACTGACTGACTACGCTAACTACGTAAGCTCCGGCTGGCCGCGAATGGTGCGGGAATACGATGCTGATACTGACAGGGACACCTGACTGACTAAGCTAACTACATACGCTCCGGCTAGCCGCAAATGGGCGGGAACACTATGCTGATACTGACAGGGACGCTGACTATGCTGACTATCCTGGACAGGGTCACTACGCTAACTACGTAACTGCCGCCGTGAAACTACACAAGTACCACCATTTCTATTTAACAAATCAGGGAGAACAACCCTAAGGGCTATTTCACACACTTCGGCTCCTGCCGGGTGGCAAAAACCCGCATGGCCAGGAAGCCGCGCCGCACACAGAATGTTAATAATGACACAAATGTGTCCATTCACATGGGATGGCCACGGCCAGGCCATCCGCTTGCAGCCGGATCCCACCACTGGAAGGGACGGCTGCCGGGCTGTGGCCATCCCCTCCATTGTAAACTCCTGAGTGCGGCATGGCTTCTTGGCCGTGCGGGATTTCGCCGCCCAGCAGGAGCCGGAGTGTGTGAAATAGCCCTAAGAATCCAGAAGCACTACCCGAAGCATATATAGAAACACACTCGGTGCACAGATAATCACCAAATTTCCTCTAAGGTTGAATAATACGACTAAAGAGTGTAAGTCTTTTTGAGGGAGACAATATAATAGCAAATCATCTTAATTATTATTTTTGCTCAGTATTCACTACTGTGGCAATCAGCCACAGCTAAGTTCCAGGTAGAATAGAATAGGTAGATATGCTCGCCACCTATTCTATTCTCCCTCTATGGAGGTCGTGGACCCCCACGAGGGAGAATAGCCGGTGGCCGTCGGGCACCCCTGTGTCGGGGTTTTGACTGTCGGGATCCCGACGTCGGGTAAATGATTATCGGGATCCCGACTGTCGGGACCCCGTCCGGCACCACTACTACTCACTGCTGACACACTGCTGCATACCTTTTTTACACCACTACCTACTTCTGACACACTGCTGCACACTTTCTGACACACATATTGCTGACACAAGAACATTACCAAAAATAAGTATTCCCCACCTTTTGAAGGACATTCAAATATCCTGTTTTGCAACAAGAAGCATTATTTGTGAATGTGAGGGTAATGGGGCTGACATGAACGCTGCTGTAGAATGTGCAAGGGGACCGATTATGGATAGACTGTGCATGCGTACAGGTTGCAGTAGGCATGCGCGAGGCCATCCTGCCATTAAAGCCTGCTACTTTTTTTATTCGTTGGCTGTTTGCAAGGTGATTGACAGGAAGCTGGCATTTGGGTTGTAAATGGCCGTTTTATGGGAGTGCCAGAAAAAAACGCAGGCATACCCAGGCATTTGGAGGGTGTGTGACTTCAGCTCCAGCCTTGATCAGGCTGATTTCATCGCAGCCGCTGAATAAGTCCATAACTACTCATAGTCTGCACACAGTGGGGAAATCATGAGTTGGTGAGCGTCAATATATATTGATATGCAGCTTTTCGCTGGCCTGGGCTACCCATTCGCACTCTTACGAAGGGGGGATTTCACTCTGGCGCAGTGGTGGAAAACTATTCTAATGGTGCTGCCAATTCGTTAATTCCGTGCAATCAGGTCTGAATCAGGCCCAATATGAGCTGCATTCTGTCTTCTTGCCAGAATTCAGTAATTGGAGAAGAGTATGAAACCTTCTACAGAGGATAAGTGGTGATGTCCCCCATAGGGCAGGACAGGCCGATCGGGATGCCGGATGAACTCACATGTTGTTTTTTAATGGGGCAAAGCAAACACATACAAGACAAAACCATGCCTCCTAAGTGATTGCCCCTTCAAAATATGTCCGAGTTCGACTGACATCCTGGACTGCCGCCGAACTCGGGTGGAATTACATCACCGTCATAGAATCCAATCCATTTCTAGCTATCAATTTATAGAAATAACAAGATAAATTATAGCTAAAAGCTATGGACAACTTCTCCACTAGAAATATGAATATTGTGGGGTGGGAAAACAACTGCGCTAGCTAAGAGGATAGTCATTCCTCTAATTGTAAATTGCAATAGGAAAATATATACCAGCGCAGGCTGAAAAAATATATAAGAAATGTTTTTCTTAAATATAACAATTTAGTGTGTATTAATACACACTTATAAAAATCAAAATGATAATAAAAAATCTAATGTATAAATAAAAGCAAAGGGCTAGAATGACCACTGGATGGCAAATGAGCATATATCTTGGACTTGTACATTTTCCAATAAGCTCGGCAGCATGAAATTGTTACCAGTTCCTGCAGGGCTGCCACTAGAATTGATGGGGCCCGGGACTGACCTACAGTCCGGGCCCCCAGCGGCACAGTGCTCTACATTACCATCCGCACAAATCCCCCCCCGCGCGCGCGCACCCCCCCCCCCGCCCGTGCCTGCCAGCACCCCGCCTCCCCTACCCCACTACTTACCATCACGCGGCATCGCTCCTTCAGCCTCCACCGTTGGTCAGGTCCGCCGGAGCGCAGTGCGCACAGTGCAGCCTGCAGAGCGCCTAGCCCCTCTGTGTCCTAGGCTTGGTGCTCTGCAGGCTGCACTATGCGTGCCTGTCTGGGGGCTGCCTGGAGGGGGAGGTGGTGTGCGGCTGTCTGGGGGGGGGGGAGGTTTGTCACCACTGTGGGCAGCTGTATCCAGGGCATCCCCCTGTAGGCGGCCCTGGGTTCCTGGATTAAACCAGGCTTGATCCGATCCTGTTGTGCTTTAAGAACATACTGTAGTCCCAAGGCAAGGGCATGAGATGTTTGTCAGGAGGAGCCAAAATAAATCCGGAAATGCTGCACATCACTCAGGAACACTAGGCCTCTTTCGAAGGTTTGATACATCTCCCGCCCAATTCCCCTTCCCTCCCCTGATAGGACATTGGCACACATGCTTCTAGCATTTCCGTCAGTCGCTACAAAGCCCAAGCTGTTGGGACGGTCCCTTTAGAACTGGGACTATTCTATGTAAATCACCACAGCTGTATGTAAGAAAAAATGTTCCACAGAGCTAATTAGACACTTAATAAGCCAAACTAGCAGAGTACATTTGTAATACTGTGTTTCCTTGTGATTCTTTACCATTCTCCAGCGGTGCAGATCTGCTGGCAGTAAATGCAGATGGAAACATGGTGTATGACCTATGCGAGGATGAAGCTACACTGAATGTCATAGAGAGTTGTATGACCTACAAAGGTGAGAGAAATCTGTGCTTTACCTCAAACTGTTACTCTAATGACTCTTGGTTAAACATTATACCATGGGGACATCTGTATTCACTTCAATGATTTCAAAAGGATTGTACCCACTTTATGTCCACCTCTCTCATTAGGCTTCACACAAGAAATGGTTAATGAGGCCCGGCAGGCTCCAGAGTGTCACATGCTGAATGATATCAGAGCACTGGTGGAAGCCGGACAGGACCTGAACAGAACAGACAGCCAAGGAGCTACTCTGGTGAGATCTGTGGTTGTGTAATATTACATCCACCACATTAGTGAGGCAGAAAACTATGTGGTTGGGGTGTATTTACTAATGCTTCTTAAAATGAAAGAGGTGATGTTGCCAGTAGCAACCAACCAGATTCTGTCTAACTTTCTAGGATGTATTAGAGAAATGATAGACAGAATCTGATTGGTTGCTATGGGCAACAGCACTTCTATTTATTTTTGGAAGCTTTTGTAAACTTACCCCATGTCTCCAAATAAATATCTGGGCGGTAAGCACTACTGCCAGCTTGCTGAAGAAACATATGAAGGGCTACCATGCTGAGACTTGTAGTTCCACATAGAAAAAATAAGATAGGCAGGAACAGACTGTAACTCATGGGTAATACTATTTGCACATAAATTCATTCATATGAAGCACAGTAATTGTAGAATATTGCACATTTAAAACAAGTTATTCTAGTCAAGATATACCCTGCAGTACATTTATTCATGGTGGTAGGGAATTTAGGGCCTAATTCAGGTTCCCCCGCAGTTTTGGGTTAGTCTGTGATTTTTTCAAAACTGCACATGCATTGCTTAAGTGATCTCATATGCTAAGCTGCTGTGAGCAGTTACTTGTATGTGATCTTTACTAAATTAGGCCCTTAGTTTGTAAGCTACACTGGAGCACGAACTGATGTAAATGATTAAATGTTCTCTTTAAAACACTGATTATTATGTGTGGGTTGTTTATAAATAACTGTTAATGATATAAATGAATAATACCAGAGTAATATACAATTCTCTGCTTTTGCTCTGCAGCTTCATATTGCAGCCTCTAGGGGCTTTGCAGAAGTGACAGAGACTTTGCTTGAAAATGGGGCTCATGTGGATGTGCAAGATTTTGACCTATGGGAACCTTTACACGCGGCATCCTTTTGGGGTCAGGTGAGAACGTGACCACTACAGGTTGTGACATTAGCTGAGAGCTTTCCATATTTATATTAGCTTGAATAGAGCCTAACTGGCGCAAATGCAGCCTTTCCTGTTCTTGATCACTTTCCTTTGTCATATTTTTCAGATCTATGTGGCTGAGATCTTGGTCTCACACGGTGCCAGTCTTAGCAGCAAGACTTCGCTGGAGGAAACTCCTCTTGGTGAGTCAGGCCTTCCTTCAGTACACTCTATTCATCAGTTATTTGCATATGGTGGGCAGTTACCTATGCTCCAACTCTTAGTTGCTTACATCCTACTGACTTCTGATTGGTCCTTTTGCTTTGTTTATTTGCACCATGGACTCATCCATAATGTTACAAACTTATGAGCATATATCCATAAGTGCATATAATAAATACACAAAGGCCCTCATTCTGGTTGAGTCGTAAAGCTGTGAAATTCGCAGCTTTGCGAGTCAACTAAATGCCGCCTGCACGAACGCCCGCCGCATGCATGCTGATTTCACCTGCATGCATGCGAATGGATGTTTTGCATAAACATCCATGTGCAGCTTGTGTGCGGGGATGAAATCATTAGATGGTTGTTTGCAAATCGAAGACACTCTCTGGTGACTTAGATATGTGGCACCTTGGTATGAGAAGAATGCGGGCAGCTGACATCCGGTGACGTCAGCTGCCTACCCGCGGCACCCGCATCAGGGGCGAATTACCATCTGAACGCTCAGCGTTTTCTTTGGTGGTTGCCCATGAAATGCTGGACTTTTCCATGGGCACAACTCAGGTCTGTGGCCCCCTGCCCACACTGCCCCGTGCGAATGGGCCAGCGACTATACAAGTCGATGCTTCCATTTGCAAAAGGAGCCTGCACACGCACATAAATGTTTATACGCATACACAGAAGCTAAACATCGCTCCCTCGTGCAAACAGATTAGAATGGAGGCCAATATGTATGCTCTTTTGTTTTTTGTTGTAAATCTTGCTGCTATATTGAGTTTTTCACATCAAAAACATGTAAAGGAAGATAGAGAGCTGAATATGTAACTAGTATAAGCGTATGGGACAATCTATGTAATGATTTCATATGTGAGAAATGCTTGAATGCGCTCGACCCCCTGTCGGGCTCCTGACAGTTGGGATTTCAGTGTCGGAGAAACAACCGTCGGAATCCTGACTGTTGGTGCGTTATACCATACCCAATAAACACGTGAGCTGTTTCTTTTCTCAGTATGTGTCCCTGCTGTCCTGTGGCATCTTTGGGAGTGACTGATTTAGCACCAATCTATAAGATAATTCCTCATGGGTAGTGAATTGAGCAATGGAAATATTTACCTAGGTCAGTGTAAGTTCTACAGCTAATTAGCTGTAGGGTAATTCCACAGAGACTAAAAATGAAAATCTGTTGTGTAACCGCTAAGTTGATAGCAGGTGATAGATACATCTAGTAGAAGCTGCAGATAGAAGTATTGTACTGCAGGAAATAAAAACTATTTCTGCAGGTGAAAGTTGTGTGATCAGATTCACAAACGTGTAAAACAAGATCGCTTTATCCATGGCTGAGAGCCTAGAACAGGTCTGCTTTCCCATCACACAGACACTTAGGGGCCCATTTTATCATGAAATATTTGCAGCATTTTTGGGTATTGGGTATTACTTAAATGTAATATCTCTGATATTTGCCTCTGTTCCTTCATTTACAACAGCAGCCTCCATAGGTTGCTATGGGGTATATGATGCTGTCTAATTTACTAAGCAGAGTTTGGTACCTGCAGCTAACACCCTATGAAGAACCCTCTCCAGCACTAGCTGCCACGTATGCACCCATGAATGCCATGGTTAAGGCATATCTAGAATCCAAATCTGAGCTTGTTGTATGCGCATGTACTTCTGTCCCCAGATCTGTGTGAGGATGATGAGCTCCGTTCTTTGCTCCTGGAGCTGAAGCACAAACATGATCTGATTATGAAGTCTCAGCAGAAGAACAAGTCCTCTCTGAGCCGACGGAGCTCCAGCACTGGGAGTCATGGGTCAGTATTAAAGTGATATTATAAGCTTCCATAACAATATTCAGAAGCATGAATTGTGGAGAAATACAGTAAGTGACAACTGGGAGCCCCAATCCTGATTGGATATTCAATAAAAAGTTATTGATAGAATTATGGCCCTATATCACTTGAACAGCATTGTGACACAGTGATTACTGGTTCACACTGGGGTCATAGGTTCAATTCTCTCATGGCCTTATTGTGTAGACTTTGTATGTTCTACCTGTAATTCTATGGGTTTACTATTCGTGTTTTGAAGTCCTCCAATAAAATCTAAAAATACTGTAGTGCTAGCTTAATTTGCTTATACCATATTACCTCTATCACATCAAACAAACCAGGGCTGGTGCAAAGCATCTCAGCGCCTCAGGCAAAGACCTGTGCTGGGGGGGGGGGGGGGGGGTGCCGCCGCCGCCATTGACTCGCTCCACAGGGAGGGGCTGCTGCTGACCTGCTCCATGGAGTGCCACCGCCATTGACCCTGAACCATGGGGTAGGGGAGTGCTGCCGCCATTGACCTGCTCCACGGGGTTGGATACGGACACCGCCGATCTATTCTTCTGGGGAGTTTTGGCAGCCACTTACCAACTCAATGCCACTCTCCAGTGGTCGACGTCCGCAGGCAATTGCCTAAAGCAGCCTAGTGGCAGCACGGGCTATGGGTCCAACACAGGTCGACGTGCTGTGTTAAAAGGCCTCCGCCAATGTTACCCACCTGGCATTATGCCTGTTGGGGATGCTGGTGTAATAGGGGTCATACGATGGGTCCAGATTGGAGCCTGGTCCAAAAACCCGGGTGCGACCCAGCATTTGGTGTAAAAGGGGGATAATATATGTAGCGCTGAACTTTCATACATAACAAAGCAAAACCTGTAACAGCTAAGAGAAAAGTTGCTGAGGCTGCTGTAAACACAAAACAGAAAATCACATTTGTAACAGGGTTGAGTTGAGGTAACAGTGTAAAAACAGAAAATTAAGCAAGGTTGCCAAAAACAAAAACACATGCAGTAAGGCTCAGAAGTTGTGTCTTGAGGACAAATAACTCCTTTGCATGCACCATTAATATCCCAAATATAAATAAGAAGTCAAGACCAAAGTATGTATGTTAAGGCCTAAAATGGCTCAGCAGAGACAACATAACAAAAAAACACAAGTAGAGTCTGGAAACCTCAAGAACTATAGGGGTGATTCAGTTTGGTTTGCAAAACAAAACTCCTTCTTTAATGGATAAAACCATGTGCAGTGAAAGTCGGTTGATGTGACATGTGCAGATAAAATACTTTTATCTGGCCCCATAACTCTCAGTGTGTGTGTTGTAAAACATAGTAATTGTTAATCTCATTTTGTGAATGCAGCATGGCAAAAGTTGAACTAGCTTTTATTATCTTCAAATCCAAACTCTTGATTGTATGTTTCCCTCTCAGGAAGGTGGTACGACGTGCCAGCTTGTCAGAGAGGACAAACATGTACAGGCGGGAATATGAGAAGGAGGCTGTAGTGTGGCAGTGTCTTGTCTCTGCAGAAGACACAGATGGGATGCAAGAAGAGGAGGACAGCAGCCCTGACATACAAAGGGTAAATAAGCAATGAGATAAAAATAGATGAATGAACAAACTATTTATAAGCCTCAAATTGCTGAAATAATAAGGTCTGGCCAATGGCCTAAGAATCCCTTGTTAACTCATATTGTCAACTATATGAACTTCAGGAGTCTTCAAGTCTACACTGATCATGTACAGTAATAGCGTGCAGTCACACTCTCTATAGAGTCATGTAAGTCCAATAATACGTTGTATTGCCATTTATTTACATACAGCAGGGACAGTACTGGTCTCATAAAAAAGGAGGGGGGGGGGATCCTTATGGGTCCAATTGAAAGTGCATCTGTTGACCTTTATATTCACCTTATTTTCCTATATTATTTTGGAGTTGCCAGAGGGGTTGGTGTACCCCTAAATATCAGTGAGCTGGTATTACCACTTAAACATTTGGTAAAATTAGCTGTAAAGGATAAGAACTGAATCCTCTTCAGTGAATTATGAAACTCTTTGCAATGTCATTAGTCTGATCACCCCTTGAACTATTCATTATTATTTAATGCCTACTGTGAGAAATGTGTTAGTATACACAGCAAGCCTCATACTTCTAGCAACCTCTACAATGAAGCAAGTCATTACAATGGACCCCAACCTCACTTTACATATTGAGTTGCGCACACGTTGACCGCACTATGCTCGGAAATAAATACAGATCTTTGCTTGTATTTAAAGTTAATAGCTGCATCTGAATAGCATCTGGTTCTGTCTGCACCAAGACTATTGGGTTTCTTTACTAAAGGTGCCCACAGATGCATCAATTTTACTGTGCTATGCGTTTTTGACTGTACAATGGTTCTATACAATTTTTCTTCCAGCTTGCGATGCAATGTGCACTTGGATGCATGCAATGCGATGTGATGAACCCATGTTTGTAATGTTAATTTTCAGATGTAGTCTAAAAAGTACTTGCAGCGCATACTTTTTTAGACATACAATATCGGCTCCCGGGGACGCGCATCGCATCGCACAAGCCCATAAACACCACCCGATAATTGTACATAAGATGCAATTTGTGCTTAAAAAGTACAAAACGCATTCGATAATTGATGCGTCTGTGGGCACCTTAAGATGGGAGTTCTATTGAAGATGGACAACTAATCGGATTCTGTCTATAATCTTCTAGAAGGTGCTATATAAAAAATGTAGTAATTGGTTGCTATGTGCAACATTCAATCTTCAATAGAATTCCCATCTTAGTAGTTAAACACCTATTGGCAAACTCAGACAAATAAATAATGGTACAAATTGCAAGATCGGTCCTTAGAATGGGCTTGTGTGCAACTCTATCAGGCTCTTTGTCACTTGTCCTGATCGTACTTGCAAAACTAAGTTTAAATGTATTATGGCCCCCTTTCTTGTACTTGCCCTCAAGCTACTGACCAGATTATCCCTATAATCAGCCCAAAAAAAAGGTCCATTGGTGTATTTGTCCAATAAGCTTAGAGAATCAAGAGTTCTTGGGATACCTGACAAATCTAACAATGTTACTTGGATCATATAAAAACAAGCACTGGTCAGCGTATTGATGTGGAGACTGCTAAGCTGCGACCAGCATACCTTGCAGTCATAAATCATATGAGCATAAGAGTCACTGAATCCTTATTTTTACAGAGAGAACCTGTGGATCCTAACACGGTCATGGTAACTCCGGAGAACTTTACAGAAAGCAAGTTCCGAAATGGGTACTGCTCTCCAATCCCTCCTTTCTATTGTTCCCAAACCATTACTGATTCACCCATCCCCACCTCACTAACTAACGGTAGTACCAACCACTCCCTTTCCTCTTATTCACAAAGCCCTTTGTGGAGTGGCCTCCTGGACCAGACCCCACTTACCCTATCAGAGCTGAAGAGACAGAGAATGGCAGCGAAGCAGGGAAGATACCTTACAAGGAGCACTAGTGACTTGCTTGGCTCTGGAAATATAGACTACTCTAGTGACCCCGGGACGCCACCCTGGTGCTCTAATGGTGCACCTGTGTATTACACACACGCCAGTGGTGACCCCCCTGTTTTAAGGCTAAAATCTCAAATTGAAGATGAAGGAGAAGAGGCAGCGGGTGTCTTAAGGTGTTGTCGGCTGTCCTGACTGCAGGTATATAGTACTTTGCAGAATATTGTATCTGTGTTATATGCAGAGCTAGGTATGCATCAATGTGTCAGATAATATGTAGAAATACATATACTATACATGCACTGGCTTATGTGTATGTGTACACAGAATTATGTAGAGATGTACATAAAGGACTTTATGACAATGTACATAGTTTGGGTTATAACCTACCTGTGCATACACGATTATATCTACCTGACTATGTGCAACTGCAAATATGTAACTTAGCAGTTCATGGGTGGCTGGACTACAATCCCCAGCATCTTCAGGTAGTAAAGTTGTTGCTCAAAGAGCTCTGGTGCCAATAAGTATCATGCTGTGTACATACAGTGTGTCTGCACAGGCACTGCAGTTATATGAATACCATCTCACATGTATATTTATGTACAAATGTATGTGTATTTATAAAGATAAACGGGAACATGCACATTAGTGTGTGTTTGTATAGAGCAGGTTATATATACATATAAAAAGATGTATTTATACCTATAAAATTATTGTATGCGTGTTTAATAACAGAAGCGTGTTTCTGCATTGCATCTATATATGCAGAATAGAATGAATCATGGATAGGCTAGCCTTGGCATGCTGGTCTACATCAGGCCTGGCCAACCTTTGGCTCTCCAGATGTTGGGAAACTACACATCCCAGCATGCTATGCCGCAGTTCTAGCATTTCATAATAGCAAAACTGTGGCAATGCATGCTGGAACTTGTAGTTTCGCAACAGCCGCACAGGTTGGCCAGGCCTGCATTAGATGATAGTACCAAATTGTAAAAAGTAAGTGGATATCATAGTTGTACATACATCTCACACAAATAGCAGCATGGGATAAGAACATGTACAGCAATACCTGTGGACTGCAACATGTCTCAGGGCATTCATCAGCATAGTATTCAGAACATTGTAGCTTGGAGACATGTATAACAGTTTGTACGCTCAACAAAATGAACAATTGCTAACTATATGTTATAAATTCCGCATCATTTCCTTTTCTAATAAACATGATTTTATCAAAATTCAATGTGTGATTCTTTTAACAGAAGGCAGCACTCATTTATTTGGTTCATGTTCATGTATCATGGTCCCATGTTTACATCCCATAGTCTGATCACCTTTGTTGCCATGAACCAGATACAATAAGATACAGTATGTAGCTAAAACATGGTTTTTATAGTCATATTTAATCCTCTCCTTTGAATCCATTGTGTGCCTTCTGCAGGACTACTTCTGAACCTCCCTCTTCTGTATCCCCACCCTGAAGGGTAGGGTTATCTTTCTAACCAAACCCTATAAGACACAACCTGATATAAGAGAGAGAAACTAAGAGCGAAACTAAATCATCCTTCAAAAGAAAAAAAAAACATATTTTTCATTTTGTCTAACCTTAACAGGAGAACTAGGTGTAAGTGCCTGCCAAAACGACATTTTCTTTTGGGGAACACTGGATCGTGGTGTTGTCCCAACTCTGCTTCTTTAGGTCAGTATAATCACAGTGTTGCAGTGCACATCATCCAAACTGGGGTCCTCAGAAATACAATTATACCCCTGGAACATGTAAACAGAATGTGCCAATAACGTATGGCCTGATTCAGACCTGATTGCTGGGCTGTGAGTGTTCGGAGCCCAGCGAGCAGGTAAACACCGCCCCGCACAACTGAAATCCTGCCCATGTGCATGGCTGCGAATACGTTCACAGCCGTGCACACAGGGGGAGATCCATTCACAATCACTCACCATCTAATGCTTTTCCCTTCTGTTCGCAGCCAGTAAGCCAGGACTTACTTTGCGCTGCAGAGGCCGTGGGAAAAGGCTTCCGAACAGCCAGGGAACAGCTGAGTTTTCCAAAGGTACTCCCAGAAAATGCAGGGTTACCACCGCCAAAAGGCCGCAGGGAATATGGAAGTGGTTGGACCAAATCTAAATTTCATAAGGTATAGCTGACCGTGTTAGTTTGGAAAATACAAATAAGCATCCATTGAAACCATGATCTCTTTCTTTAGAATAAAATCATAGAATATATCATATTATAATCAATACCAATCCAACTATATCAACTGGGACACTAATAGGAGGAAGGGAGCAGGATCCGCTAGCAAAATGTCAATATTGTCTATGCTTCAATCCACTTCCTACCAAGGAGGAAATTAAAAACATACAGAGGTCATGCAATTGGTTAACGTCTTGGTAAATACTGCCCCCTTACCAGCCCTTAACAACCAGTCAGTATATACCATCGGTTCTCAAACTGTGGGTCCTGACCCCAAAGTGGGTCCCAACCACCTCAGCATGGGGTCATGAGTCCATGTTGCTGACCATCAGACTAATGTGTAGGTGGAGGGGGGGGCAGGGGATAACTCATTAAATAAACAACCACTGCTTCCCTCTTCCATTCCTCTTTCACCCTTTTCCATTCCCCCTCCCATTCACAATAGCGTTCACTTCACTTCATTGACCTTAATGTGGTGGCCATTCTGAGGTAACTTGCTGGGGTCCTGTAATAATTTTTATTGTCTGACAGGGTCCCAGAGCAAAATTGTTTGAGAACCCCTGGTATATACTAATAATTTTATGGAATGTACTTGATAAATGCTACCTAGAAGCTGATTGATTGTTTTGGTCAACCTCTCCACTTCTCTACTCCTTAGACTGTTAAACATAGAATTTGCAGGTAAGAACCACTAGGCCCAGTATGCAGTATTCTGACTGGGGATACACCTAGTTCCTGACTCTCTGAATTATATCATTGAGAATTGACCTGGAAATAATTCACTCCATATCGATTGTTTACATTCACCAATGAGTGTCTGCATCTTCGCCCAACATTGAGTGTAATTCTTGGTTGCTATGGAGCCTATTTGACATTTCGACCAAGAACTAAAGTTCTAAATACTATCAGACCGTTCATAAACGGCATTCCCAATTGTTTTATGCTGGAAAATAATTTCGGCTTTTCGATTTATAAGACCTAATTGGATCCAGATCACCCCTGAGGAAGTCCTAACGGACGAAACGCGTAGGGTCGTATCTGTACAAGTTCCATTCTGGTGTTGGATCATTTTGTTGGATCTACTGATCAAATTTTATGTAAAACCGTATTATTGAACTGGAAGTTTTTATGTATCAATAACTGTAATAAATACAGATGTTTTAACAGTGTACAACTTCTGTGGTGAAAAAAACTGTATTTGGGCGCACTCCTATTCCTTTTCTTGCTTCTATTTGTATCTGTTGTGCCTTTATTAACAGCGAGGCACTATAGAAGTGCTGCCCCCACATTAGCGCAGAAAAAAGGCCACAAAACCCCCCTCTGTTCTATATATATATATATATATATATATATATATATATATATATATATATATACAGTGGTCGAAGTGGGGCGGTATACGGGGGTATGCCATACCGCCACTTTAATCTGAAGATAAAAAAAAAACTTTTTTTCCCCCCTCAGGATGCTCTCTGATCACTCAGCAGCGCATATTGTGCTTTTGTAATACCCCTGTACAACGGGGCAGTCTGGCAGGGGACGTTGATGGACAGGGGGGTGTCCGAAGGTGCGCACTATATTCGCACTATATTCACTCTTTACTTTTCCATACCCCCACTTCAAAATTTCCATACCCCCACTTCAAAATTTCCACTTTGACCACTGTATATATCCTTCCTGGACACCCTGAGGAAGGATTTTACTTTGAAACGCGTTGGTGTGAGAAGGGAGGTACAGACAGCTCCAGGATCAGACCCCTGCCATCGGTCCCACCATTCTCTATCTTAGTCCGGACGAGGTAGATTTTCTAGGTGGTATTATCTGGAGCTCTCGGTCCCTCTCCTTATTTTTAAAAAAATTACCTTGTTTACTTACATTGGAATTTTATCTACAATAAATTTTGGACGTTTTTGGATTTATGCTGCCTTGGTCTGGAGAATTATTTTGCTGACTGGGACGTACCAAAAGAAACCCCTATATGAACATAGGGCATTTCTACCAGGTCAGTACTATCTGAAACAGAGTTTATGTGACAGACAAATTGCAGCTGTTAAAGAAACCGTGATGTGCATATAGGGAATTGCAACAAGGTCAGTTGTTTTCCCTCTGTGTCTAGATAGGAGTGTATACGATCATCTTGAGACTGAATCTGCAAAAGATACCTTTGCCTGTATATAGGGACCAACACCAAGGTCAGTGTGGTCCCTTTGGGGTACGGACCCAAGGACACTACCAATCCTACTTTTGTTGGATTCAACCAGCGCTGGAGAGCTACCCTTTTCTTTATATCTATGTTCAAATGTTAAGGAGTTGGTGCTCCTGGTTAGCAATCCAGCTGCGGTTGTAGCGCTGTCTTACTGAGAATCCATTTTTTTATAAATTACACTAATGGGTGCTTTCAATGTTAATTGGCCCCCCTATAAGATTTTTAATTGTATAAGCACCCTAATGGGTGCTTACAATGTTAAATGCACCCCCACGCCACCCCCACTATCAACGCCAACCCGAAGGGTGACGAGCGCAGCAATTTATATAGTGTGGCGAGCCCGAAGCGTGGCGAGCGCAGTGAGCCCTGCGAGGGGCCGCGTTTTACTTTACATATATTACGCGTCCCCTCGTGGGGCTCGCTGCACTCGCCATGCTTCGGGCTCGGTGGCTCGCTGCGCTCGCCACACTATATAAAATCAACTCCACGCCGACATGGATAGTGGGGGTATGAAAAGTTCGGAGGACGCATACCGCTGCGCTCGCCATGCTTCGGGTTGGCGTTGAAAGTGGGGGTGGCATGGGGGTGCATTTAAAATTGTAAGCTTATACAATTAAAATTCTTATATGAGGGCCAATTAACATTGAAAGCAACCATTAGTGTGCTTATACAATTTAAAATCATATCTCATCTCATCTCATCTCATTGTATGCCATATACAATGGTATACAATTTTAAATTGTATAAGATCGGGTCCCATCGCATCGCATCTAATCTCATTGCATACCATATTTAGCCTTATGGTATGCAATGCGATGGGCGCCGTGATAATACACAAGTACCGAAATTGGCTTGCAATTAAGCTGTCCTGGAAGGACATTGTCCGGCTACCTCACCTGCAGTCTTGCTGGATCCCAATGGGCATGTTCCTAGAAATAATTCAGCAACTTAAAGAATAACTGTAAAATGTCAACCTTAGTACTTCTTCTGGAGATCAACCATTGTAAGTAGACATGATCATCTTGCTATTGCACGATTACCTGCAGTCATAGATATTTGCTTTGGCTCCAATGGATAACACTCTTCAGACAGTTGGTACCAGTAGCGCACGCAGGGGGGTTTCTGAGTACACAGAAACCCCTCCAGGAGTCTAAGGGCCCTCAGCTGAAAGCTGAGGGTCCCCTCTTTCCATGGGTATAAGAATTGTAAAAATCGGCCATTGGCAACCGGAGATATCTGACTTCAAAGCAGTGGTCCCCATCCAAGCCTGTTAATTGTTATTCCCAGTCAGATATTTCAGGTTCTTTCTCACTTAGAGTTTTTCTGAGGATATATTCCAAAAGCTGGGACTCTTCCCTTTTGGTGGACACTAGAAGCTTGTCTCTACTGTGTCCAGAACCAGAGATATCAGCCTTCCAGCAGCTGGTTACTGCTCCAGCTCCACACACCTGGTATGTAGTATTATATACTCGTGGGCAGATTGCTCTGCCTCCTGAACTCTTATCCCCTAGTCCCCAGTACCATTTGGTAGGAGGGATTCTCTAGTTTTTAATTCCATTAAAATCTAAGAAATTTATTTCCGGGAACTGGAGATATTTGCAGTCAAGCAAGCTGGCCTCCCACCAGAAAATTGTGAATAATAAGCCCACTCCACTATACATCCCTCCTCTGCATAATTAACATCCTCTACCACCCTGGAAGTTATGTATCAGGGCCCCTTCATTCAGCCCAATGCCCCCTTCTCCCACCCCATCTCCCACCATCTGTGCAGTAAAGGGGTAATTAGTGGAAATTACTGATCCGGGCCCTACATGCTGAGCGGTTGATATAATACCCCCTACCACCCGCAGGACATCAAAGCTTCCCCCACCCCGCTAGAGGATCGGTAGGGGGCCCCAATACATTGCTATGCCCAGGGGTGTACACTGCTGTTGACGCCCCTGTATGTATATATGTATGTATATATATATATATATATTTTTTTTTTTATTATTATTTATATATACTTGGTCTATCTATAATACTTTAACTGACCCGGCATATACTGGGTCACCTAAGTGTCCATCTCCGTGCTTTGCTCCGCCCCTCCGGAAACCCCCTTCTGAAAATCCTGCGTTTGCCACTGGGTACTGTACCTCTTTTACTTTACTTGCCCTACTGGATAATGACCCATAAACAAACTGCTGAAGCCTCATTATTATCTTTAATAATGGGTACACACATACTTAACAATGTGTGTACTCAGGAACATTGGGGCAGATGTATGAACCAGCATTAAGTGCAAAAATGCACTTAACGCTGGTTAACTGGGGGGGATTACGTTTATGCTAATGTATTACTAGCGCACCTAACGTGCGCTAGTGACAGCCCGCCGAGTTACGCTCGGCGGGGCTGTCCCCTGCAATCCCCCCTAGGGATTAACGGCCGGGGCGATGTATTAACAGCCTTCAAGGCGTTAATTCACCCCGGCCGCTTTGCCAGCTCAGGGCTAGCGTTGTCCTATCCCCCACTGTGGGGACAACGATAGCCCTGCTTCTGGCTCGGGCTGCGCAGGAGATCTTGCGGTTTTTGCGAGATCTCGCGCATGCCCATTAGAGCCGGACAGGGGGGGGGGGAGCGCACTGAGCATGCGCGGGGCGCCGGGGGAGCCAATAAGGAGAGCCGTTAACGCTGGGCATAACGGCTCTCCTTATCGGCTTGGGGGGTTAATACATTTGCAAATAACAGGTGCCTGCTTCTCCTCGTTATTTTAGAAGCGCTAAGGGGGGGTTAGTACATCTGCCCCATTGTGTGCTTTGGGGACACTGTGGGTGCCGACATCGGCACGCGCATACCACTTGCCGAAGCCGGCGCAATGGCAAGGGAAATGCGGGGGAATTCCGCAGCATTGCCCTTGCTAGTGATGTCTCCCAACGGCCCTACAGGAGTGGGCATCATCAGAGACATCAAGCTTACACATTAAACAATATTCTGATTTTGACTTCACGACCTGTTGGAATCTGAAAACCCATTATGAATATTGTCTACCATGTACTCAGCCTTAAGGCAGATCGAATGAGGATGCAATTGTCTATTAAAGCAGAAATCATATGAATTTAAGTATATTTCTCTCTTGCTTTTTTATTTTTATTTCTTCAGGCATCTATTAATTATTTGATTTGAAGACTACTATGACAACCACAGTCACATGCAAATGATGTAGAGAGCAGAGAGGTTTTGGATTCCCGGAGCAGGCAGGAGTGCATGAAAACTATTCACTGCTGGTCTACATAGACAGAAACAAACCCCCAAAACTTCCTACACAGAGGACAATGCTGGCCTAGGACTGCCAAAATGGTAGAAGTTGGGAAGTATGCCATAGCAGCTATTAAGTAGGATGAATGAGAAACATCAACATAAACTTTTAAGGTTATTACAGTCATTTGCTATCAAACACCAAATGGTGGCATTGTTTGTATAGGTAATAATGCAAAATAAGCTTGAAAGCAAGTTAACCAAGTGATTGTTCAAATAGGGATGGGACAAGAGGGGACTTAATAGCAACAGGATGTAAAGAACAGGATAGTAAATAGAAGTGAAATAAAAAAAAAAATAACAAAAATAAAATAAATGATAAATAAAAATAGACAAACACCGGTGATGAATGGTTACAATTCCCTTTGGGATTAATTGGAGAGTGATGCTGCTTTCCCACTGCAGACCCGTTTTAAGTTACAGGTAATCTTAAACGGTATTTAGCATTCCCACTGCAGCAGATTACAGTTTTAACCCCTTCCCGACATTTGACGTACATTTACGTCATGGTCGGGAAGTACTTCCCGACACATGGTGTAAATGTACGTCATGACTTCAAACTGTCACTGCGTCTAGAGACGCAGTGACAGAGGGACGATGTCTGCTGTCCCTGACAGCAGACATGTCCCTGCATGCCCAGGGGGGGCTGCGATGCCGCCCCCCCGTCGGCGATCGCTGTGATTGGCTGTTCAGTGTGAACAGCCATTCACAGCGTTTTCTGTGTCACCGGCGAATAACGTTCGCCGGTGACACGGGATCGGAGGTGATTGGTGCTGTAAAGTACAGCACCAATCACCACGGGGTGTAAGGGTGACACTGGTGTCACCCCACCTCACCCCGCCCGCCCCCAAAGGCCGTGATTGGTTCGTCGGACCGACGGACCAATCACAGCCATGGAGGGGGGTTTAAACTAACGGTGACTGCACTGCAGACGCCATTCCGGTCTGGAATTGCATGCAGTGCGGTCACCGTGCCCAGCTGCCGCCATATACTGACCAGAACCTTGCTAAATACTTACCTGATCACTGCCTGGATCTTGCTTCTTCTTGTGACATCCTGTGCTGTGTTGTGCTGCTGCGAGTTATTAGATAGAGAGATAGAGAGAGAGAGAGAGATAGAGAGAGATAGAGAGGCCTAGTGACAGAGAGTGCTATATTTTGTGCTGCTGCAGTGTAATAGAGTTATAGATAGAGAGATAGAGAGAGATAGAGAGAGATAGAGATAAAGAGATAGAGAGAGATAGAGAGATAGTGACAGATTGTGCTATATATTTTTTATATAACTGACTGCTGCCCCCCCTTTTGTGCTGATCAGTATAAATTATCTGATCAGCAACTTTTTGGGGGCGCAGGTTTTTTTTTTATATATATATATACCTGTCAGTGCTGCTGCTGCAGTGTCATAGAGTGATAGATAGTGAGAGATAGAGAGATAGAGAGATAGAGAGAGATAGTGACAGAGAGTGATAGAGACTGCTATATTTTGTGTCTGCTGCCCCCCTTTTGTGCACCCCCAGCAACTTTTTGGGGGTGCAGGGGTTATTTTTCATATATATAACTGTCAGTGCTGCTGCTGCAGTGTCATAGAGTGATAGATAGTGAGAGATAGAGAGATAGAGAGAGATAGTGACAGAGAGTGATAGAGAGTGCTAAATTTTGTGTCTGCTGCCCCCGCCTTTTGTGCTGATCACTATATCTGAGGTGATCAGCAACTTTTTGGGGGTGCAGAGGGTTTTTTTTTATATATATACCTGTCAGTTGCTGCCAGTTGCACTGTCAGTTGCACCAAAGGTTGTGCACCTGCTGCCCCTCACTGGTAATCAGTGTCGCATCACTGATCACCTTTTTTTTTTTGTGGGTGCTGTGGGGTCTTTTTTTAATTTTTTTTTTACACACACTGTGATTTTGTGGGTGTCCTGTGGCCACTGTGCGCTGATCAGTGACGTACATCACTGATCAGCTTTTTCGGCACAGGGTTGATCTATTTTTTTTTTTTTTTTGATCAAATTCCTGTTGCCTTTGAGCGCTGTTCAGTGACGGACGTTACTGACCAACATCTGTGCTCAATTTTTGGCGCAGGACCTTTTTTTTTTTTTTTTTAACCCCTTCAATTTTTTTTTTTTAACCCCTTCAATTTTTTTTTTTGTATAAAGTATTTTTTTTTCTGCACTACATACACACTACACACTACATACCCCCCGGGTTGAAATAAAGTTTGTACCCCCCCCTACACTATACACGTGTTGAAACATTTCACTACCAGTAACACAAAAATAAAAATGGCATCCCAAATGTCATCCCAAATGTCATCCCAGTCATCCAGAAGAATGTATTCAGCGGAGGAGGCATATGCCATGCTTGCCTCTGACTCTGACACAGCCAGTGATGCAAGCGGGGAATTTGAAGGATTCGTCTTAAGCTCCTCTTCCTCCTCTGGTGATGAGGGACCCCCTCAAAGACGCCCCCGTAGAGCAGCTGAGACCCCCCCCCAATAATTGATCTCGTATGGACCCCACCACCAGACAATTTTGAGCCCCAGGTTCCTGAGTTTTTGGCCATGCCAGGAATCCAATTTGATTCCACAGGTCTCAGAGAAATTGACTTTTTCAAATTATTTTTCTCTGATGATTTTATAAATTTAATGGTGGACCAAACTAATTTATATGCCCAGCAGTTTATTGCTCAAAACCCCACGTCATCATTTGCTAGGTGGACCCCTGTAGATGCAGTAGAGATGATGACGTTTTGGGGTCTGGTGTTTCATATGGGCATAGTAAAAAAGCCAGAAATTAGGTAATATTGGAGTACAGATGTTCTGTACAGCACCCCACTTTACCGTATGGCCATGCCCCGGGCTCGATTTGAGACGATCCTTAAATTTTTGCATTACAACGATAATGCACAGTGCCCACCCAGAGATGATCCCACCTTTGACCGGCTATTCAAAGTCAGGCCGGTCATTGATCATTTCAGTGCCAAATTTGAAGAGATGTACATCCCAGATAAATTCATTTGCATAGACGAGTCCCTTATACATTTTAAAGGAAGGGTTAAATTCCGCCAGTACCTTCCCAGTAAGAGGGCAAGGTATGGCATAAAAATGTATAAGCTGTGTGAAAGCACCTCAGGGTACACCCACAGGTTTAGGGTATATGAAGGGAAGGATTCAAGAATTGAACCGCCAGAATGCCCCCCCTCCCTCGTAGGTGTTAGTGGAAAAATTGTCTGGGATTTAGTGCACCCCTTCCTGAATAAAGGTTATCACCTCTATGTGGATAACTTTTACACCAGCATCCCCCTGTTTAAGGCCCTTGGTTCAAGAGGTACAGCAGCTTGCGGTACTGTGCGCAAGAACCAAAGAGGCCTCCCAAAAACGCACATTGCCCAAGTAATGAGAAGGGGTGAAAGCAGGGGAATATGCACCGAAAATATGTTGTTGGTCAAATATAAGGACAAGAGGGATGTCCTTATACTGACAACAATTCACGGAGACAGTACCACCTCCGTCCCTGTACGAGGTACCAGTACCCACACCTCAAAACCTAATTGTATCCTGGATTACAATAGGTACATGGGCGGAGTGGATCTTTCAGATCAGGTACTGAAGCCCCGTACAGTGCCCTGCGGAAAACAAAAATCTGGTACAAGAAGCTGGCCATGTATATCATCCAGATGGCACTGTATAACGCTTACGTGCTATTCCGTTCTACCAGCCAGAGGGGGACATTTATGCACTTTCAAGAGGAAGTCATAAAGGGCCTAATATTTGGGAACCAGCAGGCAGAGGGCCCCAGTACTTCTAGTACTGGCCCCCGTATTGTACCAGGGCAGCATTTTCCTGATGAAATCCCCTCCACTGGAAAAAAGGGCAGGACACAAAAAAGGTGCAAAGTTTGCTATAAAAAGGGAATAAGAAAGCAAACTATTTTCCAGTGTGACACTTGCCCCGACAAACCCGGCCTATGTATAAAGGAGTGTTTTAAAATATACCACACATCTATGGATTTTTAGGTTCATCATTTCACCGTGCTTCGGGGGTCTTGCTAATGCCACATAGCACCCACCATTCATTCCACCAGAATCTGAGCCGCAAAATCCAAAAATCACTCCTTCCCTTCTGAGTCCTGCCATGCACCCAACTGGTATTTTTTGGTCACATGTGAGGCATTGCCGTACTCGGGAGAAATTGGGGCACAGATTTTGGGGTGCTTTTTCTCCTTCATACCTTATGAAAATGAAAAATTTTGAGCCAGAACTGCATTTTTGTGTAAAAAAATGTAATTTTTCATTTTCACTGCCCAGTTGTATCAAAATTGGTGAAACCCCTGGGGGTTTGAAATGTACACTATACCCCTAGATGAATTCCCTGAGGGGTGTAGTTTGCAAAATGGGGTCACTTGTGGGGGGGTTCCACTGTATTGGTGCTTCGGGGGTCTTGCTAATGCGACATAGCACCCACCAAAATTCCACCAGAATCTGAGCTGCAAAATCCAAATATCACTCCTTCCCTTCTGAGTCCTGCCATTTTTTGGTCACACATGAAGCATTGCCGTACTCGGGAGAAATTGGGGCACAGATTTTGGGGTACTTTTTCTCCTTCATACCTTCTGAAAATGAAAAATTTTGAGCCAGAACTGCATTTTTGTGTAAAAAATTTAATTTTTCATTTTCACTGCCCAGTTGTACCACAATTGGTGAAACCCCTGGGGGTTTGAAATGTACATTATACCCCTAGATGAATTCCCAGAGGGGTGTAGTTTGCAAAATGGGGTCACTTGTGGGGGGCTTCCACTGTATTGGTGCTTCGGGGGTCTTGCTAATGCGACATAGCACCCACCAACATTCCAGAAAGAATCTGAGCTGCAAAATCCAAAAATCACTCCTTCCCTTCTGAGTCCTGCCATGCACCCAACTGGTATTTTTTGGTCACATGTGAGGCATTGCCGTACTCGGGAGAAATTGGGGCACAGATTTTGGGGTGCTTTTTCTCCTTCATTCCTTGTTAAAATGACAAATTTGGAGCCAGAACTGCATTTTTGTGTAAAAAAATGTAATTTTTCATTTTCACTGCCCAGTTGTATCAAAATTGGTGAAACCCCTGGGGGTTTGAAATGTACACTATACCCCTAGATGAATTCCCTGAGGGGTGTAGTTTGCAAAATGGGGTCACTTGTGGGGGGGTTCCACTGTATTGGTGCTTTGGGGGTCTTGCTAATGCGACATAGCACCCACCAACATTCCACCACCAAAAATCACTCCTTCCCTTCTGAGTCCTGCCATGCACCCAACTGGTATTTTTTGGTCACATATGAGGCATTGCCATACTCGGGAGAAATTGGGGCACAGATTTTGGGGTGCTTTTTCTCCTTCATACCTTATTAAAATGAAAAATTTTGAGCCAGAACTGCATTTTTGTGTAAAAAAATGTAATTTTTCATTTTCACTGCCCAGTTGTATCAAAATTGGTGAAACCCCTGGGGGTTTGAAATGTACACTATACCCCTAGATGAATTCCCTGAGGGGTGTAGTTTGCAAAATGGGGTCACTTGTGGGGGGGTTCCACTGTATTGGTGCTTGGGGGGTCTTGCTAATGCGACATAGCACCCACCAACATTCCACCAGAATCTGAGCTGCAAAATCCAAAAATCACTCCTTCCCTTCTGAGTCCTGCCATGCACCCAACTGGTATTTTTTGGTCACATGTGAGGCATTGCCGTACTCGGGAGAAATTGGGGCACAGATTTTGGGGTGCTTTGTCTCCTTCATTCCTTGTGAAAATGAAAAATTTTGAGCCAGAACTGCATTTTTGTGTAAAAAATGTAATTTTTCAGTTGCACAGCCCAGTTGTATCAAAATTGGTGAAACCCCTGGGGGTTTGAAATGTACACTATACCCCTAGATGAATTCCCTGAGGGGTGTAGTTTGCAAAATGGGGTCACTTGTGGGGGGGTTCCACTGTATTGGTGCTTCGGGGGTCTTGCTAATGCGACATAGCACCCACCAACATTCCACCAGAATCTGTGCTGCAAAATCCAAATATCACTCCTTCCCTTCTGAGTCCTGCCATGCACCCAACTGGTATTTTTTGGTCACATGTGAGGCATTGCCATACTCGGAAGAAATTGGGGCACAGATTTTGGGGTGCTTTTTCTCCTTCATTCCTTGTTAAATGACAAATTTGGAGCCAGAACTGCATTTTTGTGTAAAAAAATGTAATTTTTCATTTTCACTGCCCAGTTGTATCAAAATTGGTGAAACCCCTGGGGGTTTGAAATGTACACTATACCCCTAGATGAATTCCCTGAGGGGTGTAGTTTGCAAAATGGGGTCACTTGTGGGGGGGTTCCACTGTATTGGTGCTTTGGGGGTCTTGCTAATGCGACATAGCACCCACCAACATTCCACCACCAAAAATCACTCCTTCCCTTCTGAGTCCTGCCATGCACCCAACTGGTATTTTTTGGTCACATATGAGGCATTGCCATACTCGGGAGAAATTGGGGCACAGATTTTGGGGTGCTTTTTCTCCTTCATACCTTATGAAAATGAAAAATTTTGAGCCAGAACTGCATTTTTGTGTAAAAAAATGTAATTTTTCATTTTTACTGCCCAGTTGTATCAAAATTGGTGAAACCCCTGGGGGTTTGAAATATACACTATACCCCTAGATGAATTCCCTGAGGGGTGTAGTTTGCAAAATGGGGTCACTTGTGGGGGGGTTCCACTGTATTGGTGCTTCGGGGGTCTTGCTAATGCGACATAGCACCCACCAACATTCCACCAGAATCTGAGCTGCAAAATCCAAAAATCACTCCTTCCCTTCTGAGTCCTGCCATGCACCCAACTGGTATTTTTTGGTCACATGTGAGGCATTGCCATACTCGGGAGAAATTGGGGCACAGATTCTGGGGTGCTTTGTCACCTTCATTCCTTGTGAAAATGACAAATTTGGAACCAGAACTGCATTTTTGTGTAAAAAAATTAATTTTTCATTTTCACTGCCCAGTTGTACCACAATTGGTGAAACCCCTGGGGGTTTGAAATGTACACTATACCCCTAGATGAATTCCCTGAGGGGTGTAGTTTGCAAAATGGGGTCACTTGTGGGGGGGTTCCTAACTTTTAGCATCTTATGGTGCCTAGAAACCTACATGGTGCCTAAAAAATAATCTCATAAAAAGGAGGCTCCAAAATCAAGTAGGTGCTCCTTCTATTATGAAGCCTGTGGTTTGGTCAACGTGCACACTAGGGCCACATATAGGATATTTATGAAAACAAAAGAATTGGGGGAATCAATTTTTAGTCACATTTCTCTAGTAAAATGTACTGTGTTCCTTAGAAAAATGTATTAAAATTGCAAATCTGCAAAAAAAAATGAAATTTTGAAATTTCACCTACACTTTGTTTTAATTCCTGTGAAACACCTAAAGGGTTAACAAACTTCCAAAATGCTGTTTTGAATACTGTGAGGGGTGCAGTTTTTGAAATGGCATCATTTATGGGGGTGTCTCACATACAAGTCCCTCAAAGTCACATCAGAACTGAACTGGTCCCTAAAAAAATCAGTGTTTGAAATTTTCTTGAAAATTTGAAAATTTGCTATTCATATTGTAAGCCTCCTAGTGTCCAAAAAAATTAAAAGGAAGTTGAAATAATGATGGAAACATAAAGTAGACATATGGTCTATGTTAGTTATTAACTATTTTGAGTGGTATGATTATTTGTCTCACAAGCAGAAAATTTAACATTTTGCAAATTGCTAAATTTTCCATTTTTTTCCGACATTTTGGTATTTTTCACAAAAAAACACAGACTGTATCGACGAAAATTTACCACTAACTTGAAGTACAATGTGTCACGAAAAAACAATCTCAAAATCACTGGGATAAGTAAAAGCAAAAAAAAAGTTATCCCCACTTAAGTCATACATGTCAGATTTGAAAAAAAAGGGCTCTGTCAGGAAGGCAAAAACATGCTGTGTCAGGAAGGGGTTAAATGTCATTTAAGTACCATTCCCATTGCAGGTAAAACGTTTTAGCTCTTCAAAACGTTTTTACAGCACAAATGAGCGCCTGTGACTTTAATGGGCTTTTCAGGGTTGTGGGGAGTGTCACAACACAGGCAACAACCAATCGCTTGAATTGTAATCTGTTTACATTAAGAATACCATTTAAGATGCATTCCCATTGCCTCTTAAACGGTAGATTACCTTTTAAAACACTGCTTTGAAAACGGTATTTCAACTCTGGCGCTTTCCCACTGCAGCCTTAAACGGTATTTTGCCCTCAAAAATCGGCAATATACCGTTTTAAGGCTGCAGTGGGAAAGGGGCATAACAGTCCCGGAATGTTTGTATACTGTAAGTGTTGATATTTTGAGCAACTGAATGGATATGCTTGTGTTAATAGTTAACTGATTCTTATAACACTGGCTAGTCCTAAAACACTTGCCTAGAGCCTGTTTAGTGCATGTTCAAAATTCAGAGAAAACAATGTAAGCGGCGCTTTAGAAACTACAAGTCAAGTATCAAAATGTAATTTATTTTTACGTATAAAAAAACAATAAATACAATATACAGTACCACCGGCCGGCAGAAAATATAATTACCCCAACATATATAAACGGGATGCGGTCATTTGGTCTACTGCATTATGGTAGACAGTCATTAGGTCGAATCCATTAGGTCGACATGCTAAAAGGTCGACATGACTCTAGGTCGACATGGGAAAAGGTCAACATGATTCTAGTTCGAAAGGTCATTAGTTCGATTTTCCTAAAATTAGTACTTGGCCCTGCAGTTGTAGCTACCCCTAGGAACCTTGAGATGACTTCTATCACCACCCAGCCTGCTTTGCTCTGCAGATTTCCTAATTTTAGGAAAATTGGTTCATTGTGACGGAAGAGCTAGGACCATGTGCTCCCTTTCATAGTCCAATAATCTATCTGATGAAGCCGCTGACGTATTGAAGGCGGGGAAACGCGTCATCCATTTCGCCGTCACTTCCGCATATCGGTATCACTCGAGCCGGGGAAACAAACGCCGGAGCTGAGAGTCCTCGAAAAGGCTGCATCAATACGGGAAGACCAGCAGCCGGGGACCCGCTCCAGGTGAGCTGTACCTTACCCCCACCATTTGGAACGAGAGACACCAATACCAGAGCTGGGAGTCCCGTAGAGGGCTGCGAGAATTGGAAATACCAGCAGCCGGGGACCCGCTCCAGGTGAACTGCATCTTGCCCCCAGTGAAGTATAATTTCAACCTTCTTGCCTGGGTTCAACTAAGCATAAGTATAACAGCTATTTCTTACTAAACTCTGCTGAATGAATGAGCACTAACAACGCTTGTCTTTGCTGGGTCTAAAAGGACTTATTAAATTGCTTAAGAATGAATGACTAACTGACTTATCAATATTCGCTTGATGCTGGAAAAAAGTATTACTAATTCGGTACTTATGTAGTATCTGGGCTGCCGATTTTTTGATTGTATGCCTTAAGTTAAGGCATACAATCAGATGCGATGCGATATCGCATCGCATCGCATACGATGCGATGCGATGCGATGCGATGACCCGATTTTTCCATAGGATTCAATGTTAAAATGGACTGAGTCCATTTTAACATGGAATTCAATGGGAAAAAGGGGTCCTTTTCATACCCCTACTATCCAAGTGGGCATGGAGTTGGATATAAACCTGTGGCGAGCGTAGCGAGCCACCGAGCCCGAAGCGTGGCGAGCGAAGCGAGCCCCGCGAGGGGACGGTATTCTGCGTCCCCTCGCGGGGCTCGCTACGCTCGCCACGCTTCGGGCTCGGTGGCTCGCTACGCTCGCCACAGGTTTATATCCAACTCCATGCCCACTTGGATAGTAGGGGTATGAAAAGGACCCCTTTTTCCCATTGAATTCCATGTTAAAATGGACTCAGTCCATTTTAACATTGAATCCTATGGAAAAATCGGGTCCATCGCATCGCATCGCATCGCATCGCATGCGATATGGTCGGGTGCGATGCGATGCGATGGACCCGATTTCAAAATCGGCAGCCCAGTTACTACATAAGTACCACTAATTCTCCCTGAATTAAACAGGACATTGCTGTGTTTTTTGCAAAATTCCATCTAAGGCTACAAAAGAGTCCTTAAAAAAGGCAAAATAGCCCAGCTGGGTTAATTAGTTGGAATACTCTAATTGTGGAAGAGCTAATCGACTATGCAGTAATAATGTCTTTTTAATAATATCTGTTTATATATGTTGGGGTAATTATATTTTCTGCCGGCCGGTGGTACTGTATATTGTATTTATTGTTTTTTTATACGTAAAAATAAATTACATTTTGATACTTGACTTGTAGTTTCTAAAGCGCCGCTTACATTGTTTTCTGTGACTATTGTTCTCTTTAAGGGTTGAGTATCCCTTATAAGCGGCAGCCTAGTACTACAATTAGCACCCTGCGCTTGGTTATAATATCTGTCTACATGTTCAAAATTGTCTTATATTGCCCTAAGGCCGCAGATGTGTCATAAAAATGAGTCTATGCACAGAAGCTTTGGGAATTTTTCTGCAAGCAGAGTCAGATTTTCTGCAACATTTCAGTGGACTCATTTGTGAGATAAAAAAATAGCATTGGAGAAATATGTGTACACGCTGTACATTTAAAATGATGTAGGAGTAAGATAAGACAGGTAAAATAGATAGGACAAAAGGAAATAAATTAGATGAAAAATAAGGTTGATGATAGAGGAGACCACAAAGCGAGCAGAGATGTGGAATATTGCAACTTCTCTTTCAAACAGCGCAATTTAGATAATGGGGTACATTTGTAAATTAAATATGGGAGTTCTATTGATGGGATGTTGCCCTTAGCAACCTATCAGATTATGTATTTAGCACCTTCTAGAAGATAATACACAGAATTGGATTGGTTGCTCAGAGCAACATCCCATCTTCAATAGAACTCACATCTTAGTGAATTTACCCCACAAAGTAGGAAACTGTAGGTATCATTCTGTATGTCACAAACTTACAACACCGACCAAATAAAGGGTTTTTCAAGGGTGATGCCATTTCTAGCACTCTATGGGTGACATTCTATGCTATGCGGCAAAATCCGCATGTTTTTTATTTCACCAAATCGCACTTTTGAAAATCGCAAGATTGGCCCGTTTTTCGCATATTTAATGAGATGCGAAAAACGGGCCAAATAGTGCGAATAGGTGCGATTTGGTGCGATTTCTTTAGTCCTGAAAATGTGCAATTTTCAGGTCTGAAAATCGCACGTTTGCAGGAAATCGCAATTTAAAAAAAAAAAAAAAAACAGCGCGGGGTCCCCCGCCAGAGCATAACCAGCCCCGGGCTCATTGAGCCGGTGCTGGTGACATAAAATCAGGGTCCCCGACAAATAGGGGTCCCCTTGATTTAATGAAACCAGCACCAGGCTCAAGGTCCGGCGCTGGTTCCCGAAATGCGGGGGACAAAATGACTAGGGGTCCCCCGTATTTTAAGAACCAGCACCAGACCCAACCAGCCAGCAGGGTAATGCCACAGCCGGGGGACACTTATTATATAATGTCCCGCGGTCAAAGCATTATCCCCCTGGCTGGTCAGCATGGGCAGGGGTCCTGGGGAAGTGGGGACCCCCCCAATGAAGGGGTCCCCCCCTCCAGGACTTACCAGCCCATGCTGAAAGTCCGGGGCTGTCCCCGATGCCCCTGGGCGGTGGGCATCGGGCTGATGCAAAGTGTAAAAAAAAGATTAAAAACTATTGTTTTCTACTGTAGAACTATGAGTCCAAGCAAGCCTACCCCGCATGCTGGGACTTGGAGAACCACAAGTCCCAGCATGCGGGGCATTAAAGGGCCGCTGGTACTTGTAGTTCTACAGTACAAAAAATAGTTAAATAAAACACACTGACACCCTGAAAAATAAAAGTTTAATACATACATAACACACACACTGATACTTACCTACCTTGAGCCCGTAGGTCGGTCCCTGGATCCTGGGTCCGGGGTCCGGGGCTCCTGGACAGAAGAGTCCGGTTCCGGGGCCTTGGTCCTGGTTCCGGGGCTGGTCCGGGGTCCTGGGCTCCAGGGCTGATGTCTCCGGGGTCCAGGATCCGAAGTAGTCCAAAAGGGGTTCCTAAGGAAGGAAATCCTACTCACCTGGTCCCCGGCGACGACCTCGGCATCCTCTCCGGCAGACGCGCTGCTCCCGGCTGGTACCCGCTCACGGACTGGAGAGGCGCAGAGATGTTTCATCTTCTGCGCCTTTCCTCCGGATGATTCTATTGGCCGCCTAGCGGCCAATCAGGAGCCGAGAAAGTCCGCGCCTCTCCAGTCCGTGAGCGTGTACCAGCCGGGAGCAGCGCGTCTGCCGGAGAGGATGCCGAGGTCGTCGCCGGGGACCAGGTGAGTAGGATTTCCTAGGATCCAGGGACCGACCTACGGGCTCAAGGTAGGTAAGTATCAGTGTGTGTGTTATGTATGTATTAAACTTTTATTTTTCAGGGTGTCAGTGTGTTTTATTTAACTATTTTTTGTACTGTAGAACTACAAGTGCCAGCGGACCCTTTAATGCCCCGCATGCTGGGACTTGTGGTTCTCCAAGTCCCAGCATGCGGGGTAGGCTTGCTGGGACTCATAGTTCTACAGTAGAAAACAATAGTTTTTAATCTTTTTTTTACACTTTGCATCAGCCCGATGCCCACCGCCCAGGGGCATCGGGGACAGGCCCGGACTTTCAGCATGGGCTGGTAAGTTATGGAGGGGGGGACCCCTTCATTGGGGGGTCCCCACTTCCCCAGGACCCCTGCCCATGCTGACCAGCCAGGGGGATAATGCTTTGGCCGCGGGACCTTATACCAGGTGCAGGGTTCTGGCTAATTCGCCCATCAGAACCTGGTCTGATTTTTGGGCAAATTATAGACACAGTTTATATAAATCGCATACCATTAAATATGCGATTTGTATACTTTTTAATGTGAAAACATCTGGATGCGATGTGCTGCGAAAAGCAGCCATCGCATTTTCAGTGTGTCCAACTTGTTGGCCAAAATCGCACTTTTTTCACATTTTCGCAGCTCATTAAATATGCAAAAATGGAAAAACATGCGATTTCGACCGTTTTTGCGAAAAAAATTGCAAAAAACCCCCCCGCAAATCATAGAATGTCACCCTATATGTTATTGTCCACCTTTACAGTGCAGGATGCATACTATTCCAGAACACAGTGCATACTTGTATGCTGTTTAATATTTGCTATAGTTTATGGCAGAATAGTGTTCTGGTACTTTGTTTCTGCTTACCCAAATCTGATAGTGACAGGCAGTGCTATTATTCGAATGAGGGTTCAACTATGTTTTTTGAGCAACCCATCCCTGGTCTCATTCATCTGAGGAAATACTTTCCCTAGGAATCCTATGTGCTAGTGAGGCCATAGGTGGCGATTTATGTTTTTGCTGGTGGGTGCTCAAGCCAAAAATATGTGGCTTCATGGGGAAGGGATGTGGCCACAAAAAATACCAATTTATATTATGGAGCACAGTTGTCTCCAAAATTCCAATTACGGCAACAGAGTTCCACATACATAAATGCCCCCACAGTGCAGGTACATAAATGCCCCCACAGTGCAGGTACATAACTGCCCCCACAGTCCAGGTACATAAATGCCCTCACAGTGCAGGTACTCAGCGGACAGTATACCTCTTCCCGGCATACTGTTTCCCAGGTGTTGGGTCTGGGTGCTGCAGCCGCAAATTAGCAAGTTAATTGGCTGTCGACCTAACCCATATCGACCTAATGACCCTGTCAACCTAACCCATGTCAACCTAGACTCATGTCGACCTTTCTGCATGTCGACCTAAATGCATGTCGATCTAATGGTGTCGAGCTAATGACTGTCTAACAACTTGCTGGTGACCAACTGATTCACACCCCTTCCTAGAGGGCTCTGCATTTCAAAAAAAGGCAGTTAGTTGTTATTAACGATCAGTGCAGCTGCCGTAAAATGGATTCGCCCTGAACCTCCTACAACATGATCTCATTCCCAAACTGCATTATTTTATTTCTTTTGTATGGCATGGATGGAGGGAGTGCAGGAGAAGACCAAAGTGGGAAAATTGTATGAAATGTAGGGAAGTTTCATTGTGACTCTCTGAATGGCTATCCAAATCAAAATTCCAAAAGGCCGACATGCAATAGGTCCACAGCATCAAAAGGTCAACAGTGTCAAAAGGTCAATATGGGAGAGGTTAACATGGGGAAGTTTGCTAGGGTCAAAATGTTGACAGGGTCAACATCCCAAAATGGAAAAGGTACACACATGAAAAGGTCGACATGGGTTTTCCAATTTTTTGGGGTGACGATGTCGACCCCCAGTTAGTGTAATGCATACACTCCCTTCGTGCTCAGTGCCTCGCTATGCTTGGAACACTATAATGTTCTCGCTCTATGCGGACATGGATGATAAAGTAAGAACAAGCTGGTTTAAAAAAAAAAAGGTACTCTTTACCTAGCACGGCGCCCACGATTTTGATCGTGGGCATCGCAGGTAAAAAAATTGCGAGCATCGCGGCCATTGAATGCACTAAAAATCGGGTGCGACGCGACCGACGCGATGCCCGCGATTTCCCATAGGGAACAATGTTAAATTTCTCAATTGACCCGATTTTACTGTTCAGTGCCTCAATTGACACGATTTTTCCATAGGAAACAATGTTAAATGGCCCACAGAGGCCAAATAGCCACCCTGAAGTGTGAAATGGCCCCCACAATTGGTAACGCCACCCCACGATCAACATGAACCAGAAGCGTGGCGAGCGGCGGCGGTACGCGTCCTACCACCTTTTCATACCCCCACTATCCACGTCGGCGTGGAGAATAGAATAGTGTGGCGAGCGTAGCGAGCCACCGAGCCCGAAGCGTGGCGAGGGGACGCGGATACCTTCACAGGTAAACGCGTCCCTTCGCGGGCTTCACAGGTATCCGCGTCCCCTCGCCACGCTTCGGGCTCGGTGGCTCGCTGCGCTCGCCACACTATTTTATTCTCAACTCCACGCCGACGTGGATAGTGGGGGTATGAAAAGGTCGTAGGACGCGTACGCCACGCTTCGGGTTCACGTTGATCGTGGGGTGGCGTTAACAATTGTGGGGGCCATTTCACACTTTAGGGTGGCTATTTGGCCTCTGTGGGCCATTTAACATTGTTTCCTATGGAAAAATCGTGTCAATTGAGGCATTGAACAGTAAAATCGGGTCAATTGAGAAATTTAACATTGTTCCCTATGGGAAATCGCGGGCACCGCGTCGGTCGCGTCGCACCCGATTTTTTAGTGCATTCAATGCCTGCGATGACCGCGATGGGCGCCCTTCTAGGTAAAGAGTACCAAAAAAAAAGAAACAAGAAAAACACGTCAACCTTGTCATGTGTCTACCTTTTGACCCTGTCGAGAAATTAAAAGAAAGAAAGAAAATAAAGAAGCCAGCAAAAAAGTAAAATAATTAAAGAAGGAAAAAGAAAGAAAACAAAATAAAAGAAAGACAAATAAAAAAACAAGTAAGAAAGAAAGGCAGGAAAAAAAAGAAAAAGAAATTGAAAGAAAAAACAAGAAGGAACAAGAAAGAGAAAGAAAAAAGGAAAAGTAAAAAAGAAAGGTGCAGATGGAGTGCTTCTTGTTCTCTTGCCAAATCCCCTCCACTGGGGAGAGGCGCTCCATCTGACTGGGACACGTAAGCGTCTCACACGCATGCACGTCCCCGTCTCTCGGCGGTGGGGAGCGGAATCTCTGGCGTCTCCGCTTCAGGGAGACGGGCAGGGTTAGGGGGGGGGGTTTGGGGGGCTACGGCACCAACAGGGGAGCGGCGGAGGTGGGCTCCAACAGAACAGGGTGTGCAAGCATCTCGTGTGCAGCTCCCCCTGGCATTTGATGGTGGGTCCTGGCGATTGGCGATCTCATAGCCATGTAATGTTGCTCCCTACTTTCCACAAGTTGTTATATGTTTCTATACCTCAATGATTGTTTACTTTCTATTAAGTTGGGATTCCTTTTATAATGTCATACTAAATTATTTTAAAAGAAATTATGAAATGAAGACTTACAATTCTTTTGCACCAATAACAGGGAAACATCTGTGTATTTACTGTATAACTCTATATAATATAACTCTATACAGTAGCTCAGAATATGATAGAGGATACAGTTAAATCCCCACAGGTCGGGACTAAGTAAAAAACGGACAAGACTCCGGAGGGATGCTTGTGATAGATTTCACCAGGGACATGGTCCGGACCATTCCGGTTTTTGCTACATGCTCGGACCATTACAGGGAGGCTTTATTTGCTCCCTCCTCCTCTTCCTGGTGACAGCTGTCACAGCAGGTGGAACTACAGTATGTAAAAACCGGACCCGGACAAGACACTGGACATCAAAATCTGCAGTCCGGAGCTTGTAGTGTCCGGTCCGGGGGTGTCCCTGTGATAGCTTTCACCAGGGACATGGGGAAGGTGATTACAGCCTTCCCTTGTGGTCCAGACCATCCTGTTTTTGCTACATGACTGGACCATACAGTGAGGCTTTATTCTCCCCCTTCTCCTCTCCCTGGTGTCAGGTGTCACAGTCAGCCAGTCACTACAAGCTGGGGTCTTGTCCTGGCCCAGTTTTTACCCTTACCCGTCACAGGTAACCCCAATGGACAGGACACAGGTCTGGTATTCCGGGGTCTTATCTGGGTCTGGTTTTTACCAATACCCCCACAGGTATCTATAACCCATAAAGGCAATGAATATATGATAAAATCTAATAATATAAATTGATCTATTGCTTTAATTTATATTATCATAGATAAGTACAACAATAATATAAAAAGTAGGATTCAGCATTGTACTGAAACCTGTACAATATGTCTGTATACACACAGCACAACGTATAAACATGAATCATGATGAGAAAGTGCAGGTGGCAGACACATCACAGAAGGAATCCGTGTGTATACTACTATCCCAGGACCCAGCCCCATCCTCATCCAAGTCCTGTGAGTGTGTGCTACCGCATATGGGCGTGCTACGTTTTGTTGCTTGTCATTGGTAGGGGCCTGTAATTTCGTCCAATCGACTGCCACCCCGGGCTTGTTTGTATTTAAAAGCCCTATAAGTAACACCAGTGAGACGGGCAGCGTTCAGTGAATGAGACACTGGGACCCTTAAAGTTGTCAGCCATGGCTAATATGTCCCAGTGCCTGGATGATTTCACCTTGGCCTCCAGGTGGCCCGCGGCCGCCACGGACCTGTACAGCGAAGCCCAGCGCCTGGCACTGGAGGAGCTGGTGTCCGGGGGTCCGGAAGCGCTGCGAGGCTTCCTGAAGCGAGAGCGGGTCCCGGGATTTCTGTCCGAGCTGGAGGTCGGGGAGATCGTGAGCTCTGCAGCCTCTCTCCAGTGCGGGGAGGAAGATGCGTCCGTGTCAGCGTCTGTGGACTGTTCCTCCATTACTTATTTCCCCGAAATCTCGGACCTGGAGCCGCCGCTGCTGGAGCTTGGATGGCCGGCCTTCAGCGCTGGTTCGTACCGGGGTGCCACTCGGGTAGAAGTGCACTTCCAGCCCGGCTTCGGGGAGACCATCTACAGCTGCAAAGAGGCGGCCAGAGCTCTGATCAGAACCGCCCGGGAGGTGGGTGCAGGTCGACAGCATGTGGCTAGCATGCATAATGATCGCTCACCAAGGGCTGTCTGTATGCTGTGCGGTAACTGGGTAGACATTACAATGATTAGGTTGACGACAGTCGCTAGGTTGACCTCTAATGGTCAACATCCAGTAGGTTGACACTTTGAATGGCTGACATACCCGAGGTCGACATTGACAAAAGGTTGATACAAGCTTATGGTCAACCTAAATAAGGTTGACATGATTTTTTTTTTTTTTTTTTAGGATGTTTTTTAAAAATAAATAAAAAGCAGTTTTTTGTCTTTACTGTCCAAGTTAGAAGCTTATAATGTGCCTGAAGCATAGTGAGAGCAGCAGTACACTTATATGGTGTCATATACACACACAAAAAAATGTGAGAACCTCATGTTGACCATGTCTATGTTGACCATAAGCTTGTGTCAACCTCTTGTCAATGTCAACCTTGGGTATGTTGACCATTTGAAGGTTTTGTCCTACACATTGTCTATCATTTATACCTTAACTGTCTATGATGCTATGGGGTTATTCCCCTTCCCCTGGGCGGTACCGATGGTAAGAAGTGATACATTGTTATGTATAGAAATTGTTGCAGACCGTGGGATTGTCATGTCTAATGTGAGCTGGTTTATGGGACAGTTCAACTACAACAGTGGTTCTCAAAATCAGTCCTCAGGACCTCTACAAAGTTCACGTTTTTCAGGTGATGGGTGCACTCATTAGTCACTGACACGTTATAAAAGATCCACAGGTGGAACTAATTATCCTGATTCTGTGAGAACATGCACTGCGAGGGGTCCTGAGGACTGACTTTTAGAACCTGTGAACTAGTGCAGTGGTTCCCAACTTGGGGTACTAGTACCCCTGGGGGTACTCTGCATACTAGTTGGGGGTACTTGAAAATAATATTGGTAATGACGGAAGATGGGGAAAAAAAGTATTTTGATGGCAGAAGACGACCTATTGCCATGGAGAAGAACCATGTTTTGTCACTTACGGTTCTGTCTTCAGCGTCTCCTTGTGCTTTTGCCTGACTAGCAATCCACGGGGGATGCAGTCAATTTGCCGGCGGTCGGAATCCCGACACTGGAATCCCGACCGCCGAAATCCCGAAACTTTCTCCCTCTGTGGGTGTCCACGACACCCATAGAGGGAGAATAAAATAGCGTGCCGAGCGTAGCCCATGTCGGGATTTCGGCGGTCGGGATTCCAGTGTCGGGATCCAGACCGCCGGCATTACATATCGGATCCGTCCACGGGGAGCTTCCCATGCTGCCCTCAGACACCAGCAATCATCTGCCCTGTGCTGAGAGATGGATGAAGCAGCGACATTAATCCTACAGGTGTTAGTGGGAACCCTGTAGACCATACACAACTAGCGGGTAGACACGGAAGGGCACGATTCCTGTCCGCTACTCCTTAGTAAAAGGATAGGCATACCGCTCACTTCCACTCCACTCGTAAGTTCTGTCCATATTTCAAATTGAGAGGGGGTACACTTTCTGAAAAGCCTAATCAAGGGGTACGGGAGAGAAAAAATGTTGGGAACCAGTGGATAGCTACATTCACTAATACTGTAGCCTGCCTCATAACCAATAAGGCTGAAATCCAACCCTGTAAAACATGATTCCTTGATGGATTACTACCTGCGAACACCCTAATCTTATGGCCATATAAACCTGATTTAATAAGTTAGTTACTGTTCCCTGAGTTTTGATGTTGGTGTATAATTTCAGGTTAGGGACTTGTTCCAAATCACAATGAATAAGCTATTAGAACTTCTTTGAAGATGGCTTGGCTTAACAAGTGTCCCTGATATTTACTGAATAATACTTAATGGCCAGTGGAACATTACATGTAGGTAAAAGCTGTACACGTAGGAAATGCATTGCGGTTTCTACATTCATCCATGAACAGGTTATGCATCTGTGGGCTACAGATTAACCACAATACCCCCATCTCCCCCCCCCCCAAAAAAAAAAGTGAACCCCCCCCCCCCCCCTAGGTAAGTGTGCTGGGCTGCCATAAAAGAAAGTGTCTGCCTACGCAGGCTGGACTGTACACACGCAGAGGTCAACCTACAGTATATGTTGCCCCGCTTCCCTGGAGACTTGAGGCTAGGACAATGATGCCACCATTGATAGCAAGTTAAACCTATGAACATCAACATTTAGTGAATAGAAATTACATCCATAACTTTGTCCGCCCATTATACTGGGACCTTTCCATAAACAATGGCATATTTTTTATTGTGTTGGGCTTATGAGTTTTTGATTTAAATTATGATTATATAATTTTCTATTACAGTTCAAGTGGCAAATGGGTATCTGGGATATCTTTTCAAATACACCTTATTAAAATCTTCTGCTGGAACACGAATTCCATTCACGTGATGGCAGACGTTGAGTGGTTACACGTTGTTTGTGCATGCACAAACATGTAGTTCTGCAACAGTCGAGGAATTGGCATTGCTCGCAGTTGAATGCATTGCAGTGAACTGTACTGCTTACTTCTTGTGTGAGGCGTATACACCAGGCAATCCCATAGGCTCACAGTGAAAAGCAGCTGTACAAATTTTCCTTGACTCGTTTCATCTACAAAGTATTGGGGAACCTTGTAGACATATATTTGTGAATGTTACTTCAACAAAATATAAGGAAATTACATGCTAGATTATATCGTTTACGAATGATAGTCAGTGGTTTCCCTTGAACTCCCGGATGAATTATATAATGCATACACCCTGAACGATATTGTTCAGTCACATCATCGGTCCTCGTTCTGTAAATGCAGTCATTGATAGCCAAAATGAAGCAGGAACATACGTCGTTCATATTGAGAGTACACACTGGACAATGTTACAAACTATCACTCAAAATGAGCAATATTGTTTTTACGGCCAGATGTATTGGGCTTCAAAAAGTGATAAAATGGAGAGTGATAAAAGCATTGCTGAGCAAGACTCTGGGGAAAAAAAATGCAAAGTTTTACTACTACAAAGGTAGCAGCAATAAGGATAGTGGAGACGGCTCTGTACCAGAGCAATGTTGAATTCATTATTGGTATTCATATCTGCTCCTTGTAAGCGAATATGGGTACTTAAGTAGTAACTATGCTTGGTAAATATACCCCAAATTCAAATTGGCGACAAAAAAATCCAAATTTAAAATCTTCTGGAAAAGCTGCCTGCATGGTATCCTAATCCCTGCTACCCACTAGAGCAGGCATTTCCCAACCACGGTCCTCAAGGCACACCAACAGTGCAGGTTTTGTAGATATCCAGGCTTGAGCACTAGACAATCCTGCATGTAGGGATGGCCATCGTTGCCTTTGCCATCGATAGCAAAAGTGCAACTGACCATCGATAGTGTATAAATATTCAATGGACGACCATCGATGCTTTTATATATCGATGGTCATCCATTTTCTTTGATAGGCCTGTAAGACAATCAAATGTGGGGGCGGGGCTTCGCGGGTGCCAGGGGGTGGAGCTATGCTCTGTGTCCCGACACCTTGGGGGGGAAAAAGCAAATACAAAACTATTCGTTTAAGCTTGACATTGATGGTGGGAAACCATCTGGTTCTCCCCCATTGATGGCAAAACTATTCGACATCGGCCATAAACCATCGATGATTTCTAATCGTCGATGGCCATCTCTACCTGCATGATCCTCAGAGTGTGGTATGGGACTCTGACAGTCCATTATCCCGATGTCGGGATCCCGACTGCCCAGAGTCAGACAGCATGGCGAGCGCAAAAAAGCCCCTTGTGGGCTCGCCACGCTGCGGGCTTGGTGGCTCGCTACACAAGCCACCTATTCTATTCTCCCTCTATGGGGGTCGTGGACCCCCACGAGGGAAAATAGCGGGGGGGCAGTCGGCGTTTTGATAGTCGGGATCCCAACTGTCGGATACCCGTCCGGCACCCGATCCTATTACATTGGGCAAACTGTCACATGGTCTGCATGCCTTCAGTGCAGTATCTGGTCAATAGGTCCACTACTATTGGTCGACGCAGGTCAACATGTCAATGGTTGCCATGGGTTTTTTTTCTCTGTCTTGCTTCACAATCCAAGTGGGCATAGAAGGAACCTATATTAGTGCACAAAGCATGGCAAGCTCAGCGGTACACTAATATTGTTACCATGTTGACAAATGTCGACACTAAAAAATGTGCATTGACCTTTTGCTGTGTAGACCATCTCGTATCATCTTTTTGCTTGTTTCTACATTTTGTTAGTAGTGATCTATTGCCTTTGACCAATAGTGGTCAATCTATTGACTGTCTACCTATTAATCCACGCCCATACAGTGCCATGCAATACTATTTATAGGCAAGTATTGTATTATCAGTTCCTATAACTTTTCATACACTACCTGTGTCATGGCACTTAAGATCTGATACTTTATCTTTCCCTATATGAGTTTTAAGGCCCCCCCCCCATACACTAAGCTGATTTTGACCCGAGAGATGAGCCTCACTAGATGACCAGCTAGGCACAGCTCTACAATGGCGTTGGAGGAGCTGCAGCTGGACAAGTGAACAAAGTACTTCCTGTTCAGCAGTCTTCACTGCAGGCAGCCAGTGCACGCACAGGGAGCTCTCGCGATTAGAGCTCAGTCTGAGCAGCTGGTGCACATAGCGCATTTTCATGAAAAAAAATTTGAACGGTCAGGGATTTTGCTGCTTGTCAGTGTGACAGGCGTAGCTGCAGCCTACAGTAGTTTCAGGTTAGCAGAGCGGGGAGAGCACCTCTGCATTGCGGATGGTGGAAGGGGAGCTGGTGGCCAGTGGTTGACTTGCAGACTGACGGGAACTACTGTTTTAATCTTTCCACCATTCAGAGACAGCGGACCGCCTTCAAGTCCCTGCGCCCATAGGCAGCTGCCTAATGGAAGCTCCGGTCCTGCATACACTGCTTTTATACATCGCAGTAGTGTATTGCCAGCTGTAGAGCTGTTGCAGAGAAGAAAATGGAAGAGACTTCAGGAAAGACACTGACTGAGGAGTAATCCCAATAGTATAAGACATGGGTCCTCAAACTGCGGCCCTCCAGATGTTGTGAAACTACAAATCCCAGCATGCCTTGCCACAGTTTTGCTATAAGGGAGTGTTAAAACTGTGGCAAGGCATGCTGAGATTTGTAGTTTCACAACATCTGGAGGGCTGCAGTTTGAGGACCCATGGTATAAGACATGGCTGGGCAATTGCGGCCCTCCAGATGTTGATGAACTACACATCCCAGGATGCTTTGCATTAGTTTTGCTATGTGGCCATACTGAAACTGATGCAAGGCATGCTGGGATGTGTAGTTCATCAACATCTATAGGGCCGCAATTGCCCAGCCCTGGTATAAGAGATGGGAGGAGATAGCAAGACATAGTATAATCAAGACTGTATAATAGCAGCAGTGATGCTTGGTATTACCGATTTTGTTCACTTACTAGCTGACGAATGGGTGAAGAACATGTCCACCGTATATTATTGAACTAAGGGGGGTGATTCTGGTCAGTTTGCAAAAGCAAACTCCTTCTTTAATAGACAAAACCATGTGCAGATGTAAAGTGTGCAGTGTTACATTTGGGTTAATTATTTTGTTTCTGAGCAGCGTAAATATTGGCTGCTTTATTCTTGCTCTGCAATTTAGATTTCAGTTTGAGCACACCCCACCCAAATCTAACTCTCTGCACATGATACATCTGCCGCACATGCAGTGCACATGGGTTTTGTCCATTAAAGGAGTTTGCTTTTGCAAACCAGCCAGAAAATTTCACCAAACTTAGGGAGGGCTTGTCTTCCCTTTAATGGTCATTCGAGAGACTTGAGCCTAAAGGATTGTGCCCGTCCCTACTGTAAATGACTGTGGCTACTGGAAGTTACCTGTATAAGTGTGATTAATATTAAAGCACTGTGCCTACTATCAAAACACTGTATAGGGTTTCCAGAGCAGTGACCTGCTTGGAATACTAATAAAGGCTGACCGTTGCAATAAAGTTTCAAAAATAAGTGTTCTAAAGAGATTTTCTTTTTTTTCTATAAGCAAAAACCTGTCAAAATCGAAGTGTGTGTACACCCTTTAACAACACCTGTCCTTAGTGTACATGTTGTGTTTTGTCAAACCCATTCTCTTTTGATTGGGTTTCTATGAAGATCTAGTGAGATGAGAATTGAGATGTGTTCCTATGTCATGATTAGTCTTCTGCAGAATGTATAGTTTAGATTCTAAACCAAAAAAGAAAGCTTACTTGAATCGGTGAAATGTGGGCGCTACTAGATAAGAGTGAAGGAGGGATATTTTATGTAAAAGGAGACTTATACTCCCCTGTTTATGTCCTCCTGTTATCTTCCTTTCCACTGTCTCCTCCCGTGTTTGCATATATAAAGAGACAAGAGAAAAGAGAAAGAGGGCAATGTCCCTCGTGTAATCCTGTTTCAAACGAATTTGTCAGACATAAAATAGTTTTCCAAAGGACATTGGGTGTTTAATATATATAGAAATAAATATATATATATGGGTATAGGGGGTTTTATCCCCCTTTTCCAATACACTCACAATGTATCAAATTTCAAAAGGCATATCACAAATCATATACGGTCATATGTTGGCTTCAGCCAGAGACTTTATGTTGGGGGTAGATCCCCCTACTCAACGTACTCACTCGACGTCTGATGTAAACTCGTATATCCTATGGGATCCTCGGTTGTGGGTCCTGTGTTATACCTCCCAGAAGATATGAGAAGAAAAACCAACAATAACACCGCGAGATACTGTATATGGTCAAACAAAAAGTATCTCTTTATTTCTAAAAAAAGGTGTCTTAAAAACATACAATGCTATGTAAAAATACAACCACTTTGGAGTCACTGGTACTATCATAAACCGGTTAAACCTGAGAACTTGAGATGTAAAAGCAGTGGGCAGGGTAAGTGGGGCCCCGTTTACCTGACCACTGATGTCTTGCAGGTGTTCCCGTCTGATAGACCATAGACATCCAAAGGGTAAAAAGGTATGAGAGAGAATCGTCCACCGACGCGTTTCGATCCAACAGGATCTTTTTCAAAGGTGCATCCTCTCTCTGTAGTCATCCTGTATATATAGTGGGTTTCCTAGTGTTTAATTGGGGGCGGTACCCTTCCGATTCCCGCCGTTTCCTCTGCGCTGTATACTTTAGACAAGTCCTATTTCCTATAGCCAATGTTGTAGGTAAATACATATTGCCGTGATGAGGCTAGATTACCCACTTCCTGGTTCGATATAAGGTCACATCCTGTCCGCGTCTAGAGAAAAACCCGCCGTCACTTCCTGTGGTGCATCTTCTATACTAGCGCGGACCTGGCTGGCAGCTCGCCGTACGTATCCGGATGGCATCGGGACGTCACATCCACTTCATGGGGAACGTCCTGTCGTCATCTCTGAAGCCTTCCCACCCGACGTGCTGCGTCCTGGACATTAGTACTCCCCTTTGTCTGATGGTGACGACTTCCGGTATTCGCGTCTTGATGCGTTCCAAAGGAATATCCTGTTTGCGTTCCATCAACGTAGATGTCTTTCCTTCTGGATAAATTGTGATCCTTCTGATCTGATAGAAGTTCGATGACCTAAAAATGGAGCTATGTTTTAGCAGCATCAGACACATTACATCCTTTATTCGGAGGAGTAAATCCCAATCTAATATGGTTCTATTAGGAGAAATCATTAAAGTGCTGAAAAAGAGGGGATTTGATAAAGTGCATATTGCATAGCAGCTATACAGGGTGATGCCTATATATAATTTAAAAGATGATATATTTGTGAAGGAAAAATACAATAATACATAGGGATAGGGGATTAAAAAATACTAGAACACAAGACTGGAAAGAAATTTCAATGGATGTTTTCTTGAGTAAGAAGAGTATCTTAAAAAATGTAAAAAAATGTAAAAAAGACATAAAAATGATATAACACTGGGGGGGATTTATAAAAACCACTTCAGTTCAAAGTCCTGATTCAATCCCGAAGGCACTAAGGTTTTGTAATTATAAATGCACTTCATCTCTGTCTGGGCTAAGAGTCTGTTGAGATTTTTATTCCTTTCTGTGGTTTTTACAAGTTTGATCCCCCAGAAACCCTTTATGTGGTCTGTAGAGCACTGGTGTTCCTTTTTAAAATGTGCAGACAGTGAGTGTACTTCAAAACCCTTTCTGATATTTCTCAGATGTTCTCCTATTCTGGTTTTGAGGGGTCTTGATGTTCTTCCGATGTACACTTTGTCACATGCACATTTCACTGCATAGACCACGTTTGGGGTATTGCATGTGATAAATTCAGTTATTTTCACCTTATGTCCATTTATTTCAATTTCATTGAATTTCATTGAAATAAATGGACATAAGGTGAAAATAACTGAATTTATCACATGCAATACCCCAAACGTGGTCTATGCAGTGAAATGTGCATGTGACAAAGTGTACATCGGAAGAACATCAAGACCCCTCAAAACCAGAATAGGAGAACATCTGAGAAATATCAGAAAGGGTTTTGAAGTACACTCACTGTCTGCACATTTTAAAAAGGAACACCAGTGCTCTACAGACCACATAAAGGGTTTCTGGGGGATCAAACTTGTAAAAACCACAGAAAGGAATAAAAATCTCAACAGACTCTTAGCCCAGACAGAGATGGAAGTGCATTTATAATTACAAAACCTTAGTGCCTTCGGGATTGAATCAGGACTTTGAACTGAAGTGGTTTTTATAAATCCCCCCCAGTGTTATATCATTTTTATGTCTTTTTTACATTTTTTAAGATACTCTTCTTACTCAAGAAAACATCCATTGAAATTTCTTTCCAGTCTTGTGTTCTAGTATTTTTTAATCCCCTATCCCTATGTATTATTGTATTTTTCCTTCACAAATATATCATCTTTTAAATTATATATAGGCATCACCCTGTATAGCTGCTATGCAATATGCACTTTATCAAATCCCCTCTTTTTCAGCACTTTAATGATTTCTCCTAATATAACCATATTAGATTGGGATTTACTCCTCCGAATAAAGGATGTAATGTGTCTGATGCTGCTAAAACATAGCTCCATTTTTAGGTCATCGAACTTCTATCAGATCAGAAGGATCACAATTTATCCAGAAGGAAAGACATCTACGTTGATGGAACGCAAACAGGATATTCCTTTGGAACGCATCAAGACGCGAATACCGGAAGTCGTCACCATCAGACAAAGGGGAGTACTAATGTCCAGGACGCAGCACGTCGGGTGGGAAGGCTTCAGAGATGACGACAGGACGTTCCCCATGCAGTGGATGTGACGTCCCGATGCCATCCGGATACGTACGGCGAGCTGCCAGCCAGGTCCGTGCTAGTATAGAAGATGCACCACAGGAAGTGACGGCGGGTTTTTCTCTAGACGCGGACAGGATGTGACCTTATATCGAACCAGGAAGTGGGTAATCTAGCCTCATCACGGCAATATGTATTTACCTACAACATTGGCTATAGGAAATAGGACTTGTCTAAAGTATACAGCGCAGAGGAACCGGCGGGAATCGGAAGGGTACCGCCCCCAATTAAACACTAGGAAACCCACTATATATACAGGATGACTACAGAGAGGATGCACCTTTGAAAAAGATCCTGTTGGATCGAAACGCGTCGGTGGACGATTCTCTCTCATACCTTTTTACCCTTTGGCTGTCTATGGTCTATCAGACGGGAACACCTGCAAGACACCAGTGGTCAGGTAAACGGGGCCCCACTTACCCTGCCCACTGCTTTTACATCTCAAGTTCTCAGGTTTAACCGGTTTATGATAGTACCAGTGACTCCAAAGTGGTTGTATTTTTACATAGCATTGTATGTTTTTAAGACACCTTTTTTAGAAATAAAGAGATACTTTTTGTTTGACCATATACAGTATCTCGCGGTGTTATTGTTGGTTTTTCTTCTCATATCTTCTGGGAGGTATAACACAGGACCCACAACCGAGGATCCTGAGGTCTAAAGACCCATATGATATACGAGTTTACATCAGACGTCGAGTGAGTACGTTGAGTAGGGGGATCTACCCCCAACATAAAGTCTCTGGCTGAAGCCAACATATGACCGTATATGATTTGTGATATGCCTTTTGAAATTTGATACATTGTGAGTGTATTGGAAAAGGGGGATAAAACCCCCTATACCCATATATATATATTTATTTCTATATATATTAAACACCCAATGTCCTTTGGAAAACTATTTTATGTCTGACAAATTCGTTTGAAACAGGATTACACGAGGGACATTGCCCTCTTTCTCTTTTCTCTTGTCTCTTTATATATGCAAACACGGGAGGAGACAGTGGAAAGGAAGATAACAGGAGGACATAAACAGGGGAGTATAAGTCTCCTTTTACATAAAATATCCCTCCTTCACTCTTATCTAGTAGCGCCCACATTTCACCGATTCAAGTAAGCTTTCTTTTTTGCACAATCTCTACAAAAGGCCTGGGTGTGTCCTTTTCCAACTTGAATCAGAAATATAGGCAGCTTCCATCGCGCAGATCAGTGTTGACCCCACTCTACTTTTTCCTAGATTCTAAACCAGCAGTTCCCAACCCATGGTACATGTACCCCTGGGGTACTTGAAAATGAATACCGCTAATGGTGGTTGCCACGGAGACTTGCCACCTCAGTATTCAGTGCCTCAGTCAAATAGACGCATTCTTCTGACACGGGGCATTAATCCTACAGGGGTTAGCCTATGCAGGAACAGAGCCAGCAGCGAGACAGTGGGTCCTTTGTAAATACAGTACTGTGGGTTTTTCAGATTTATTACACTGGAATGATTACAGCAAAATGATGACTGCTCGCAGTTGAAATGACCCATGTCAAGCGACCCACCATTTCAACCTAGGTAGCTAGAGCCTGTGCAGTATAAACAGGTAACCCAGGTCGATGGGACCCTTTCACTGTAATGGAATAGCTGGCACGGGAGATGCGCTCCTCTCTCAGGACCAGCCTCTTCTATGGCAGTGTAAAAAGGACTACCAGCCTGGTTAGAGCTGTGTCCAAAATCCCAGCTGCAACGCTATCCGGACACATGATAGATTGACTCTAGGTCGACAGTCATAAGGTCGACCACTATTGGACGACAGGGTCCAAAGGTAGTCATGGTTTTTTATTTCTTTTTTTTTTTTTTTAAACTCAGCTGACGTGTGTCGACAGTCGGTATTTAATACCCTACCATCCACTATGGAGGGAGAATATAGTCGTGTGTGGATCGCAGCGAGGCACTGAGCCCCAAGCATGGCAAATAGACATGGTACACTTAAACTGTGTCCATGTTGGCATAGAAGCCAAAAGAACCAGGTCAACCTTTTCACTCTGTCGACCATAGACTTAGACATTGTAGATCTAAAATACCATAACCGCTACAACCCAGCTTTTGGTGTAAAAGTGATAGAACTGTACATAATCAATAAAATACTATTGATAAGAAAATGAAGTATAATTTTGCTGCAATCCTTACACTGTAATGATTACTGCAAAACAACCTTTTTCTGTAATGTGGGGGGGGGGGGGAGATTATGACCCAAAGGCTTTCTGAAATTAAAAGCTTGATCAATCATTGCTTTGTCCCCAAATATATTTCCCCTCACAGATTTTCTGAAAGATTATGATCCTGTCATGTGGCGTCTACCGCACTTCTTCTATGTAGTTAAACCCTCCAGGCATTTTTCTCTTTCATATTAACACTATATTGCTCATGGTTAGCACAGTATAAACATTAGTCCAGGCCTGCATTAGTTAGACCCCTTGGGGGTTGTGAATTCAGCTGGAAGTCCTCCCGTTAAACAAGATTCTTGCACCATAATGTATCTGTGTTTCTGCTTGTTTTTGTATGTGACTACAGACATTCCTTCTGCTCACCTGCTGCCTTCAGTACATGGTTTGATGGATGAATAAGATCTACTTCTCATAAACTGATATTGACCTTCTAGAAAGCTTTTTAGTATTTTGTAGCATAAAATCTTATCCTGCATGAAAAACCTGGACTGCGCTTAGTGTTTGGCAATAAACAATTGTTTTATTCTAACTTTCTTAAGGGGCCTACACAAGGAGAAATTTCTACGTGTGTAGGGTCCATTAGACATTGCTAAGCAGCTGATATTTAATCACCTTGATAACCAAGCCACATTAATGACAGATATACATATATCTCCCCCCCCCCCCCCCCCCTGCAATGCACAGGGATGGGGTGGAGCTTGAAATGCAATGAATTTACCATTTATCTCTTCCACAGGTGATTGCACTGGTCATGGATTGCTTCACAGATAACGACATATTTCGTGATATTCACGAAGCTTGCAGACAGCGCAAGGTCCCAGCTTATATCTTGCTTGATGAGTCACAGATGCCGCATTTTCTCACTATGTGCCAAAATCTTGGGATTTCCATAGAAACTGAACAGGTATATAAGGGAGATAAACTCCTCTCCAAGTATCCTGCGCTATTGTAACTGATGGCATACAGCACATTCTAGCCCTTATTCTGGTTGACTCGCTGACACCCCCCCTTGCATCCTGGGTTCGTTCACCCAGCATGCGAATGGATGTTTTACATAAACATCCATTTGCATGCCAGTGGGAGCCTCCCCCATCTTTCGATGGTCGCCGACCATCTAATGATGGTGAAGCCGCACGCATATGTAAGGGTGGTCCAGACCACTCGTACATATGCGTACAGAATTCCAGGGAATTGGGCAAGCAGCTGACATCCAGTTATGTCAGCTGTTTGCCCCCCACTCCGCACGTGCGTCACAAAACGTATTGGCATTTGTACGCCCAGCATATTCATGGGAATACCCATGAAACGCTGGGCGTTCACATATGCTAATGGCCTAGGCCGGCACCCCCCCCCCCTCTCACTCTAAAGGCAGAGAGCATGCATTCGGTGTACAGATTTTCCGTCGAGTTTGCACGCTCCAGTGTATACACATGCGCAGAAATGCTGCTGCACATACACAAAACATCGGCTCCCCATGCGAATCAACCTGAATAAGGGCCTATGTGTGGTGTTTTTATGCTGTATTGCTATGGCACCATTGATTTTGTTTTGTGTGTGTTCTGCATTAAATTGATGGTTTGATTTGCTTGTTTCGCGATTACCATTGTTTGGGGGTAAAAACCACAAACTGTAGGCATTGCTTTTATTTTCTCCTGGCAAGTTTTCAATATTTTATCTGATGTTTTCCCAGTATATGAGGGTCCGAACATTAACTGGCAATAACTATTACACCAGATCTGGTGCAAAGATTGTTGGAAAAGCTCGTGAGAAGTTTTTGCTTGTGGATGGGGTGAAGGTCGCTACAGGAAGTTACAGGTGTGGTATTGTACTATATCAAGACCTTTTCCTATGTTGCTATTCATTTCTTTGCAAGAGTAATGTAGGTTACATACCAGAACGATTTGGCCTCGAAACGCCCAATTTAGATATAATCCCAACCGACTGTATGTAAATTGGGATGTTTTGGACCATTTCTGAGCCGAATCCGATGCGCGGGTCGCTTCACAGATCCTAGGGAAGATCTGGAAAGGACTATGCTGCTGGGTACAGGTCGTGATCTGATTGGATTAAGGTAATGTGCTCCAACAGATCATGAGCCAATGATATCGTACAATTGTCTTATGATCTGCATCGTTCTGGTGTGTACCAGGCATGAAACAGACAGGGACTGTTATAAAGCGTGAACTATTTACACTTATCTGTGTATGGCCACAAAATGAGGTTGCTGTTAATGAGTAATATGTATAGTTATTGAGCTTGCGTGCGTGCGTGTGTGTGTGTGTGTGTGTGTGTTTTTTTTTTTTTTTTTATCCTTCTATAGCAACAGCATATTCCGTTGCACTTTAAAGTTGGGAACAAACAGTAATACAATAAGACAGGGTAGTAACAGGCAAAGTGGTAAAAGGGACCTGCTCGCAAGCTTAGAATCAATACCATACATTAACCTGGTACAAGTAAGCAAAATTACCATCTCCATAGGCACTTGTTTAGCAGCGAGCAGGAACTGCACAATACACAACATGGAGATGTGTACTTACACCTTTGCCTGCTACAAGGTGCAGTATAGTAGGCAATGGTCCTGATGCTCTGGTGCACTGTATGCAAGATGGTAGTTCTCCCACTCTCTTGCTTCATGAGCAGAAAGGTGTGTGTGTGTGTGTGTGTGTGTGTGTGCGCGCGCGCACTCCTTCATTCACAATCAGTGGTGGGCTGCAGGTGGCTGCATTATACGGCAATGCATACACAATGTGGAAACTCCATGTGACACAGCCTCCTGCTGCAATAATCTAAGAGGACACATCTGTATTGTGAGAATATATAAGTGGATAGGGGAGTGAGAAAAAGAGGAGAGACAGCAGGGGACAGTGGGTAATGGACTGGGTGGGGGAGAAGAAATGGGATGAGGTGACAACGGGACAAAAAGGGGTGAGGTGATGGGAGGCAGAGTAGAGAAGGCAAGTTTTGCTCTAATCTCCATTGGTTCATAGGCACTGGCTCCTGAGGCCCTCCATTTGTAAAACGGAGTGTCGGTTCTGCAACTTGGGGTACGTGCTAAAGTACATATTTCTGATCACTGTCCTATTTAGTGCAAGGAGAAATTTAAAAAAAAATTTGGGAGGAGGAGCCTTGTTGTGCCCTATGCACCATTGTATATTGTCTTGCTTGAATTGTTATATAATTGTTCCTTCATCTCTCCACAGTTTTACCTGGATGGATGGCAAGCTTAATAGTAGTAACATGCTTGTGTTATCTGGACAAGTAGTGGAGAAATTTGACCTACAGTTTAGGATACTCTATGCCCAGTCCAAACCAATTAGTGTAAAGTTCCTGACCGCTATGCGAAACCGTGCTGTGGAGAAGTTTCCAAGTAATTTACCACTAAATAAACCATTACTGAGCAATCTTTTGCATCTGGATATTGGAAAGGTGTCCAGTACTCCTAAGAGAATGGCTGATGAACACCGAGCATTGTGGGTTAAGGACTTGGGAAATGGTGCTAATGTGAAAGCTTCAGAAGAGGATTGGTTGCAAATGTGTGATGTAATATCTGGCCTCAAGGAGACACGCAATATGGCTACTCAGACTGAGCCATTAAATGTTAAGTGGAATGTCAAGGGAGTAGAGGCAGCCACCCAGACAAATGTTGCTACCGCAATTGCTGGCACTCAAACATCTGTTCCAGCAAGGGTTGCATCTACGCAAACCGTTCTATTCTCAAGATCCACAACAACACAGACCACCAATGTTCCAGAGACAGGGACATGTCTTACTCAAAGTGCATCCCTTTCTTCTGCTCCAAAGATTTCACCCTCATTTTCTACATTCACGTCCTCCTCCTCTTCCTCTTCTATATCTACTGCTAGCACTGGCTCAAATACCTCAACTCGTTCATCTGACTTCGCGCGTTCTGGACTGCGCCATTCGGAATATCCAGTGCGGGATAGTTTGCAGAAACTAACCAAGGAACGTCAATATCATTACACTACAATCAGATCCAAACTGGATCATATGGTTTCCATACTATCCAGGAAGAACCGTTTAGCTAATTCTTATATTAGCTGTCCCCCACTTGGGTATGGCTTGCAGAGAAGAGATGTAATGCACAGCAGTCTTTTCAATCTCCGTGATGGAGTTCGTTTTGCTCCCAATATGTGAGTGGCTTTTAAAATATGGTATCTAAGTGGTGGATAGGAGCTTAAGACTTTATAGAAAACTCTAGCAGTATTCCCAGAGTAACCATTCCCCCCCCCCCCCCCCCCCCCCAAAAAAAAAGGATCTATGCTAGCACTTTACCTCCTATTCATGTAAACTGCTACTGATTAAAAATGTGCCCAAATGGGTATATTATGTAATAGTAGATATAACACTATTTTTTTTATCACTTCCTGTTTTTCAATTATTTTTTTTATTGGGTTTTTATACTGAATTTAGCCATATGCTTCAAATAGGAGACAGGAGTGGATTTCCATTGAATAGACATGTATCAACAACAAAATGCTTTGCAGCTTCTGCCTGCAGCACTGTATAGGTGATGCTTAGCCTTCAACTGATGCGGGACGTATCATGTTTACACCATCAAAAATGAGACCTTGGAATCTGCTGAAACAGAGTGTGGAACACGTTCAATCTGCCACCAGTTGAAGTAAAAGATGCTGGACTTTTTTAACACTTCATAATTGCTTAACTCTTGCCATGTCGGGGATTTTTCTATATTGTGTCTTGTCTATATTTTTATGTCCGCTGCTGATCTAATGTGTTTCCTACTGCATAATGCAATGTTGTGTCATTTGTAAAGGTTTTATAAGCAGTCTAAGAGGACAATGTGTGTTTATTTAATCATATACTTCCCAAGGAAGTTTTGTGAGCTGATGGACTTGTGCTGGTATGATTGCACAAAGCATTGATTCTGCCACAACTCCATGATCTTGGGCCCAATTCAAACCTGATCACACTGCTGTGAATTTGCACAGCGGCAGATTTTTGATACCCTGCATGCATATGGCCTGTAGTATTCATGCGCGAGGTCATCCCGCAAGGAAAGACTGCAACTCTTTCTACACATATGTCCTTTGCAAGATTGACAGAAAGAAGGCATATGGGGGTGAAAACCGTCTGTTTACTGGGATTGGTAAGAAAAATGCTGGGAGTGTCTGGGAAAACAGGCGTGCCTGAGCATTATAGTGTAGGGTGTGCGATGTTGGCTTCAACCCAGGTATGCCTTTTTGCATTGCACTGCTGAGTAAGTTCAATGATACTCTGCACCTATGATGGGTTGTGGCCAGTGTAAAATTAATTTGATGGTAAGCTTGTTACGGTGGGTTTTGGACATCCCATCACACAGTTCAAAAAAAGTATGTGCTGCACATACTTTTTGAACTAGGTCCCGATTGCACTGCATACAAATTGCATGCGATTGCGTTCAAAAAGCATGCAATGATCGCACTGTGTGTTGGCACCTTTTTTTTTTTTTAAATAAGTAATTTAGATAAACCCTTTGAGCCAAGACAGGCGTGGTTACATAAACCCTTTGAGCCAAGACAGGCGTGGTTGAATTTATTGTAGTAAAAAATTGCAAACCTGTTTTTAAGGGGGGCTAAAAACCAATGGCAAAAGTGTTTAAATTAGCATTGAATTACCAGAGGGAGAGTTTTGGCAAAGAGACTGAACCTTGTATCTCATGAAACTGCGAGGTAAAGTATAAAAAAACACCCACAAAATTGGGTCGTGTCTGGTCCAAGAAAAAAAAAAGGTTATTTTGGAATCTGGATTTTTACACTTGAGTCCCCATTAATGTATATGTGTAGGGGGAGAAAAATAGCTATTTAATAATAAAAAAATATTAGATACCCCCCCCCTAAGTCTTCTAATGCTAACCTGGTAGCAGCTGTGTTTTTAGTATGCAGGTGATGGGGCGGTGTTTGTTTTATTTATATGTATGGTTTCTACTTGAACAGATTGGGATATACTATTATTCCGTCTTGGTGATGGTACTTGTGTAGCAATGTGTTTTCCACAAAATGCCTACACTTCTACAGTAAGTTGTGAAATTGTTTTATGTGGAAAAGAACAAGGTAATGATTCTGATTTATTTGTTCAAGCATATACAAATAAAATCTGTTGGAAAGGTACACCTTTTTATTTTTTTATTATTATACTACTATTTGGTAGTGTGGGGGGAAATAGTGCCTTTTCATCATGGTAGAGTTCCTGGGAGCTATAATGAACACAAAAAACGCAACTAAAACCTCTTGAAGTAAGTAATGTTGATGATAATTATATATATATATATATATATATTTATATATATATATATATATTCTCTCTCCACATGTAAGGATAACTCTCTATTCCAACAAGTAACAACTGCTGGGTTGTCAGCTCAGGTGTCCAAGAAGAACCAGTACATTGAGCAAATCTTGACACTCACCGGTCTTTGGTTGACGAATATTATACATTTATTCCAACATACCAATCGTGTTAAAGTGCATGATCGTGGGCCCACTGTAATGCACTTTAACACAATTGGTATGTTGGAATAAATCTATAATGTTCTTCAACCAAAGACTGGGGAGTGTCCTCTTATTTTGCAAGATTTCAGGTTTTGTTTGGCTAATTGTCTTGGGCAATTCCATACTATACCGTCAAACTGGAAAATGAATGAGCTACACAGGTTCTGTGGTTGGTAGATTTCAAACTTGCATTTCACCTGATTTTAATAAGCCATGCAGCCTGTATAATTCATGAGTTCCACACTTTAAAGGGATGGTATGGGAAGCCTTCATATAGGCAGGATGCTGCTCTTCCAGGTGCAGCCTGCCTTGAGAGACACATCCCTGGGCCTAGTGGAGCCATGCAACCCTACCCCTTCAGCCCAGGCGTGGATGGCTGCTCAGAAGCATATGTAGTGCAGCGGCGCACCTCTACCTGCTCTGCTGCCCCGGTTAACATACTGTAGGAGCCATGCTGGGAGTTTCTATTGTATCACACTCTAATAATTAAACAAAAAAAAAAATATATATATATATATATATAACATCTTAGATTCGAAACCTCATTCACAGCTTAAAATTAATGTTACAGTAGGACAATTTTATCTCCACTAAAGAGGTTAATCCATCCGGGAGCAGGTATGTGAGCTCACACTTGAATGTCTGTTCCAATTAGCAAGGTTCCTTTGAGGAATTTTGATTTCTTTTAACTTTAATTCGTAGCGAGCAGCTATTCAGAAGACCGATATGCCATTAATATTTGTATATAGGAATTATCTGGTGAATTGTAAATACAGCCCTTTTAACAACCTCATTAGTACCAGTTTCACTAGCAACCAGCAGCCCACATTGGAGCTGAGCACTGGGAAAGTCTTGTGTGTCACGGGACCCAGTCGTCAGAAACAGCAAGCTCAAATCAATGACTCCACAGCATTTTATCTTGGTGTGTTTGTACACACACACACACACACACACTCTCTCTCTCTCTCTCTCTCTCTCTCTCTCTCTCTCTCTCTCTCTCTCTCTCTCTCTCTCTCTCTCTCTCTCTCTCTCTCTCTCTCTCTCTCTCTCTCTCTCTCTCTCTCTCTCATCGTTGCAGGTGGGCCCTGAAATCAACTACGCCTGTTGGTCAGCACACGCCCATGTCACCGGTGCTGTTTACAGTGTGTAAGTCAGAATCCAATTTGGAACCAGTATAGCGGCTGACTCCGGGTAGTCTGGTCTCAATTGGGGCGGACAGTTTAGATCATGGCAACTGTATATCAACAAGTGAATCTTCAGTCCTGGATAGATCTTATACCAGATTAAATTCCAGTAGTAGCATAGGCTAGTACACAATTGGAGGTCTCTTGATTTGTTTCTCCATGCAGTTTGGCGGTTTCCTCAGAAGATGACCCAAGATATAGCTGGCCCATATTTAACCAGGTACTGACCAATCAGAAGTTTCTAATTTACATACACACCTGTTTATTATATCTAGACATATTTCTGTTTTAATCATCTTTATACAACAAGGCGTTTTGGTTATGAGGGCAAGCTTATAGCAACACAAAACAATGCTGCTACTTAATACTGCAACACTATCAAAAGGAAGTAACCATATAGTTTAGATAATATATTACAGCTGCCTAAATTCCTATTTATTCAGTGATATAGAAAGACAAAGTGACCATTACACCAACAGGGACTGTGATAATACTGTATTCAAATACATATACTTAATATGGAGTTGGTTCCCCTTTTGCAGTTATAACAGCTTCACTCTTCTTGGAAAACTTTACACAATTTTTTTTGCGGGAGTTTTTTTTCCCCATTTATTCTGAAGATTGTTTATGAGGTCAGTCACTGGTGTTGGATAAGAAGGCCTAGCTCGCAATCTCCATTAGTGTTTATCCCAACATTGCTTGATCGGGTTGAGGCCAGTTAAGTTCTTTAACTCCACGCATAAAACCATGTCTTGATCGTCTTGGTTTGTGCACTGGGTCACAGTCATGTTGGATAGAAAGATACCTTCCACAAACTTGCCATAAAGCTGGAAGCATAGCATTGTTCCAAATAACTTGGTATGCTGAAGCATTAAGATTGGCCTTCATGGATATAAGAGGGCTAGCCCGATCCCTTAAAAGCAGCTCCATACCATTATCCCTCCTCCACCACCAAACTTCAAGGTTGGCATGATGTAGTCAGGCAGGTAATATTCTCACAGCATCTGCCAAACCCATACTACCCATCTGACCGCAAAACAAAGAAGAGCGATTTGACAATCCACAGTCCCCAAATGCTGGCTTACTGACAATCAACTTGCAACTGCTTGCGATGTAAAAAATATAATGGATTTTATTGTAGGATGACCTAGTGCTGATCCATATGCATGCGCAGTTGATTAATATCATCTGGGCTGCGAATTCACAAAGATCAGGTCTGAATAACCCCCATAGTGTGTGCGTATGTATGTATGTAGCCAAAGTCCGGCACTCGATTGTGAAACGGCACATCCACCAAGGTGCCTTCATGTTCCCTTCTTGGAATTCACATAAAGATAAATATAGCGGCACTCACTGGCATAATGGATAAGTACCTGTTTGTATTTCTCAGAATTGATGACAATTATTTGTGACCAAATTTCCAACTCCAATTGTTGAAATGCAGCACCAAACTTGAAGGAACCCACCTGCAGGCGCCCAATATTGTACCACTCTTTAGCCCATCAGAGAACAAACTGCCTTCTGTTACAACCCCTGCTGCCATTTTTCTGCACTCCAGTTCCTGAGTTTCTTGCATGGCTTTTTGGCTATAAGTCATCCATGAAGACCACTTCTGGCCAGGCTTTTCCAAACAGTTACCTGGGCACCCTTGTTTTTTGACAGTTATGAGCTGATGGCACTGCTGGACAATTTAGACTGGAAATGTGATGTGTATTTCATATGATGCAGTAAGTTTCCTTGGCTGACCACTGCATCTACATGATGGCAGGAGTACCACCTGGAAGAAGGATTTCAGTTTGTGACATCCCCGGAATAATAAAAAACATTTACACTAACAACTGATATAGTGAGAACTAAGACAAGAGTGTTAGTTTGGTTTAACACATGTCAATGTTTATTGATCACACAAAGTCCATTCTACAGTATGTACAATTTTTTGCAAAATTTAATAAAAATCTATTCGCAAAAAAAATAAAAACAATTCTGAATATGAACAATTAGACTCCAAGCAATAAGGTTTTGTTCATCAAGAAGCTCTTTGTACACTATGGGCATGATTCTGGTTCACTTGCAAAATCAAATTCTCGCTCTGATGGACAAAAAACATGTGCACTGCAAGTGGGGCAGATATAACATGTGCAGAGAGAGTTAGATTTGGGTGGTTTGTACTTCAAACTGATCTATATTGCAGTGTAAAAATAATGCAGCCAGTATTTACTCTGTACAGAAAAAAATAACACACCCACATGTAACTCTCTCTGCACATGTTACATCTGTCCCACCTACAGAGCACATGGTTTTGTCCATTAAAGAGAGAATTTACTTTTGCAAGAGAACCAGAATCAGGACCTATATATTTTACATTTGAATCATACAGCCATAAGGCATGCCAGAGGGGAAAACTAGATTAATTCATATATCATGAGCAACAGTAATGTTGCAAATATGTAATAAATGCTATATGGGGATGGAACCGAGCAGCAACTGAAAGCTTTGGGGGCATCAACCAGGGACACTCACCTGAGATTTATATATTTAACCTTATTTATCTCCCTGTCAAACTGTTTTACTGTCTATTCAACATTGCCTCTTTTATCTTGCTGTGACAAGCCTTATCTTGATAGTGTTGTTAAGGGCCCTACATACGCAGAGATGTGTGCCAGAGATACATAATAGGAGATTCAGCACAAGAGATTTCACTCGTGTGGCTCATTTCAGACAATGAGCCACATACAGAGAGATTTGTGACAGAGATTCAAATTGGGAGATTCAGCATGGGAGATTTCAAATCTGTTACGACTGTCACAGCCGCACATGCCATCAAACTGCACTGTGTATATATGTGTGTGTATATATATATATATATATATATATATATATATATATATACATACATACATATACACATACACACACACTATATATATATATATATATATGGTATATATAGTGTGTGTGTGTGTGTATATATATATATATATATATATATATATATATATATATATACACATAGTATATATATATATATACACAGTGTATATATATATATATACATACATAGTATATATATATATATATATATATATACATAATATATATATATATATATATATATATATATATATACATAATGAAACAATAGTTGGTGGTAGTGTCCCCCATAAAAAGTTTTAATCGTTGGTGGTATAGTGTGGCATCCCCCTCTCCCCTCTTCCGTTGGTGGCACAGTGTAAAAGAATATAGTATATACTTACCAACTCCGGTGTCTTCCAGCGTCGCGTCCTCTCACTGCAGCTTCCATCTGACTGCAGAGGGCGGGTGCGGCACCCGGCAGGTCCAGGAAGCGTCTCTTCAGCTGGGCTCTGGCAGCGATTCTTCTAGGTCGGCGGCAGCGGGGCTTCCAGGCGGCGGCAGCGGGGCTTCCAGGTCGGCGGCAGCGGGGCTTCCAGGTCGGCGGCAGTGGGTCTTCATCTGGGCGGCGTGCTCCGGCATGACAGTCGCTCAGATGGCCCTGCTCATCCCCGCGCCACACATGCGGGAGATGAGCAGGAGCTTCTGAGCGACTGTTATGAATTGACTGACCGGGCCATTCTGAATCTTGTGCAGATTCAGAACGGCGGGGGCGCGCATGTAAATCGCTGTGTGGGCTATATACACAGCGATTTACATGCATTTTCAGGCATTTTCTGAACAATTTAGTAAAATCGCTCAGAAAATGCCTGAAAATTGTGCTGTGTGTGGGGGCCTTTACTCATTGAATCTCCTTTAAAGTTTACGTACCACCTCACTTTAAGTTTTAATATAACTAATATCACTGCATTACTGATGAGACATATAATAGCTGTTGATGGGCTTTCTTGTAGATACTTGGATTTTTTTTTTTTTTGCATGGCTTGCTTCGCTTGACACACTGTACCAATCCCAATTGTTGTCCATGTGGATCGCAAAGCATGAAACTGTCCATAGAATTAATAAAAAAAACATGAAAAACTCATGTCAAGCTTTTCCAGTGTTGACCATGGACATGTCAAAATTTAGCTTGTGTCCATTTTTGTCAATGTGAACCTGGTGCTCAGAGGCTTAACTAGATATTCATAGGCCCCATAGCAAAAGTTTTGTAAGGGCCCCCTATTTAGCAATTGATGGTGACAAATATATGAAAAACATTACTTAAACAGCAAAGATGGGCACCTGCAGCTCTGGGCCCCATAGCAGCTGCACCCCTTGCGTCTATGGTAGTTACGCCCTTGTATATACTGTACTGTATATTTAGCAGGACATACAGAACAAGTACTTGTTAGATTCAGTTAATTTGCTGTATAACTGATCTAAACGCAGGATTTGTATGTACAGTATGAATATATGTGTTACGTGTACCGGTGGTATGGTCACAGGCAGCGGCTGTTACTCCCTGCACAGTACTCGGGTGGTCTCCTGCAAACTAGAGCTTCACCAGGAACAGCCAACATTTCTTGGCAGGTTATGCCTGCCAATTACCGGGATGCTGTCTGAACTTAATCAAGGACAAGGTGACTGCCGTCTACTGTGCAGAGGGAAAAGCTCACAATACCCGCAACAGGGCCCTTATTCTGATTGACGCGTACTTTACCGCATACTTTCGGATCGCGTCTTTACGGCGTCTGCGCATGCGTGGAGAACGCTACGCGCATGTGCCACGCCTTGACTCCGTACCTGTTCGGGCAAATCCCGTACAAAACTGGTCACCACAATCATTCGGGAAATATGGGCGTATTATGGGCGTCATGCGGAATGACACATGGGCGTAGTTTCAAAGTGAGCAAAACGGGGCGGAAACATGGGCGGACACGGGGGAGTACACTGATGTTGGGGGGCGTGCATTCGGATACCACTCCGAATGCACGCGAACAAAAAGGGAAGAAATGTGCGGTGTCCAAAAGGCCACTATTGCTTTGCGGACACCACTCGTTCCTGCGGGAGGCGAACGGACCGCCTAATGACTACAAGCATTAACACCTGAACCCAATAAAATCGACTCCTTTACTCATTACTCACTAATAGGACGCTTGTCAGTGCTTTAATTGAAACCATTGCACTTCAATTGCTGTAAGGGTTAATGTGTGCAATGCATGTGTTAGGCATGCTTGTAAGGATATATTGGCATCTAATTGATTCCAATTCCAAATAAGCAATTTTTTAAGAGGATAGGTAATTGAATAAGTGGGTCATGTGATGTATTGCAGAATATACATAATAGTGGGTTGTTTGGCGTAAATACTCCGCTTACGGGCGGTAGCACCGCTTGGCTCCCGTTCGGATGCGGTATTCCCGAGCATACTCTGTAATACTCTGTAATACCGTGCAGAATCGGAGTGTTTCCCCCGCACACGCATGGTTTGTATGTCGTCCGTAAACACGCCCTGTTCTTAAAGAGTGAGTCCGTCCGAATGCGGAGGACACGTGGGCGTTTCTACGGACGATGGCCGCACGCGGCAGAACACCGTGGCGTGCGGACCGCTCCGTAAGAATGCGGGAATATCCGCACCGATCAGAATAAGGGCCCTAGTTTGCAGTATGATCGAAAAAACTGTTCCCAACTGTGGCTCTTGTTTCTTCCTTTTTTGATCATACTGCAAGCCTTGAAAAAGGTCCTTGTTGGACCGAAACGTTGGCAGCAGCAGCAGCAATTTTCTGAATAAATTGCTTAGAATTTGAAAGATATCTACAGAAGCCACGCCCCTGACGCTACCCTTACAAGGGTATTTTGTGGTCGGGTGGGGGTCAGTTATTCGGCAGGGTTCTCAGGCGCTCGGTAAGCTGCAATGTTTGGCCGCAGTATTAAGTCTTGTAATGGGTGATGGACAGGACCTCAAAAAGGAATGCTTTATTTTCGTATGAGAACAAAAAATAACCTGTCCTTTCCCTTTGGCAAAGAGTTTCTGTGAGTTACTTATCATAACCCACTTAGTTAGCTCTGCGGCTGTCAGTCAGCTGGGAAAGTTGACAGCTAAGATGGATTAGGCTTTAAAACTTTTAAGTTATAGTCCACAAAAAGGGCAAAGACCATAGGAATATGAATTGTATATTCCAGAAAAAAGAAACAGATTATGCGCCAAGATTCAAAGGCGTACATGGCCTATATTTAGGCCCTAGCATGAAGAAAAGGCAGGTGAACAAAATACGACTGCAATTAGGTTGGTGTTCTAGGTAATGTTATTAAAGGATAAGTAGACCTGCGACCTATAGGAAGGTCGGAAGGATGGCAGTAGCACTTATCTGAGGGGAGGCCATTACTCATACCTATAGACTGTAAGCTTGTGAGTAGGGCCTTCCAACCTCTTGTCTACCACTGCTATGCAGATGACACACAGCTGTACTTGTCCTTTGCTCCGGGCACTGAAAACCCAATAGCAACCCTAAATGGCTGTCTTGCTGAGCTCAAGGAATAGATGAGTGCCAGTTGGCTGAGACTGAATCCTGATAAAACAGAGGTCCTTATGATTGGACCTCAACATCAAAGGACAAGACTGCAGCACAGCCACCCAACTGGACTGACACTTGGGGGTACAGAATTACAAAACTCTGATCATGTGCGGAATCTTGGCGTGGTACTAGATGGTGGATTGACACTTAAACATTAGATATCAGCCACAATCAAATCCTCATTCTTTCATCTGAGGAACATAGCCAGAATCAAACACTTAATCCCATCTGAAGATTTGCCAAAAGTCATACATGCATTTGTATCATCTCGTTTGGATTACTGCAATGCCCTTTACCTTGGTCTACCAGCAAAAGAACTGCACCGATTACAGCTGGTACAAAACACAGCTGCCAGGCTGTTAACTAAACAGCCCCGCTCTAGCCACATTACTCCCATTCTATACTCCCTTCACTGGCTGCCAATAAAATGGCTAATCATTTTCAATATCAATTTACTGAGTTTCAATGCCCTACATGACCAAGGCCCAAGGTAACTGAAGCAGCTTCTGATTCCATACTGTCCCACCACATTATGCGGTCTGTAGATGAAGGACTTTTAGCAGTACCTAGGATCTCCCGTAATTCATCTGGGGGTCGAGCTTTTAGCCATTCAGCTCCGACTTAATGGAACTCACTTCCTCGCACAGTTCGAGAGGCCCCTACTCTAGAATGCTTCAAAAAAGACTCAAGACTTTCCTATTTATTCAAGCGTTTCCTTCAGTCCCTTAAGTATTGTTTATGAAAAGCTTTTCTGTACTTCATTGTTTCTGTACTGTATTACAATCATTCTATCTGTTAAGCGCCTTGAGTCCTATTGGAGAAAGAGCGCTATATAAATAAAATTATTATTATTATGACTGTCTGTAAATACCCATGTTTTTCCACTTTTCCAATTGTAAAGTGCAATGGAATCTGCTATAAGAAACTGTTGTTAATAATAATAATAATAATACTACTAATAATAATAATTTCAATACTATGCAATACTGCCCCTCTGCTGAAGACAGATGAGGACCATTTTGTATACCTCTTGTATCAAAACTAAAACAATGCAGCATGGTGCCTGTGAAGACAGGAGACTTATGAATCTTACTGCAGGACTACAATCAAAACAAGATCCCCCCCCCCCCCTCCAAAAAAACGTTAATTCAGCATTGCGGGAAGGGGTATAACATTTGGTGGCAGGTGTTACTGAGAATCGGCAGAACCAAGGTACGTTGGGGGAGGGCGTGGCTTAATTCATTGTAGAGTGACCACGCCTCCATAAACAGAATTCAGTAAAAAAGTACTTTAAGCTCCTTTTGGGCTGGACAGGGGCAAATCCACGGTCAGTTTTATCGCTAACCCCATCAGCACAGAGAGAGGAGATTGCTGCTGCTCAGCAGCCTCTCTGGCAACATTTCAGGCCAAGACATGCTGAGGACAAGAGCTGCAGGTCCTGCTGCTAGGTAAGAGAGGGAAGGGCAGTAGCGCACGCAGGGGGGGTGGTTTATGAGTACCCAGAACCCCCCCCCAGGAGTCTAAGGACCCTAGGCTGAAAGCTGAGGGTCCCCTCTTTCCATGGGTACAAGAATTTTAAAAATCGGCCCTTGGGAACCGGAGATATCTGACTTCAAAGCAGTGGTCCTGATCCAAGCCTGTTAATTGCTCTTCCCAGTCAGATATTTCACGTTCTGTCTGACTGAGTTTTTCTGAGGGTATATTCCAAAAGCTGGGACTCTCCCCCTTTAAAAGACATTAGTAGCTTGTCTCTACTGTTCCCAGAACCAGAGATATCAGCCTTCCAGCAGCTGGTTACTGCTCCAGCTCCACCTACCTGGTATGTAGTTTTATATGCTCGTTGGCAGATTGCTCTGCCTCCTGAACTCTTATTCCCTAGTCCCCAAGACCATTTGGTGGGTGGGATTCGCTAGTTTTTAATTCCATTAAAATCTAAGAAATCTATTTCCGGTAACTGGAGATATCTGCAGTCAAGCAAGCTGTTCTCCCACCAGAAAATTATGAATAATAAGCCCACTCCACTATACACCCAGGGCCGGTGCAAGGCATCTAGGCACCCTAGGCAAACCTACAGGATACCGCCCCCCGCCCCCCAATAGAGGCAGGAAGCACCACCGTGTAAAAAAGAAATAGCTGCCATTGACACCCGACCCCCGCCCCACCACTTTGTAAAAATAATTACCATGCAGAGGAGGATGGAACCCCCCATAGAGGGGGGAAGCAAGCACCACCGTGTTAAAAAAAAAAATCACTGCCACCGTGCTCCACCTTACTCCCACCCCGGAGTTTTGGCTGACAGTCACTGCAGTGCAATGCATTCAGATCAGGTAACAAGAGCAGATGATGTTACTCTCTCCCTTCTCTACCCAGTGACACACTCACCCCCCCCCCCCAATAGAGGGAGGAAGGGGGGGGGGTGTCACCGCGGAGAGAGTAACATCATCTGCTCTTGTTACCTGGTCTTAATGCAAGGCACTGCAGACAGTGACAAGGAAGCACAACCTTATAAAAAAAATGACTGCCAGTGGACCCCCCCAATAGAGGCAGGAAGCACCACCGTGTAAAAAAGAAATAGCTGCCATTGACACCCGACCCCCCCCCCCCTCCACCCCGCACCACTTTGTAAAAATAATTACCATGCAGAGGAGGATGAAACCCCCCATAGAGGGGGGAAGCAAGCACCACCGTGTTAAAAAAAAATCACTGCCAGAGGAGAGGATGAACAGCTTGGCTCGGACAGTGTCACCGAGTAGCTGGGCTAGGGGAGGGGGGCGGGCGGCGGCTCCTCCACCTGCCGGAGATTTACAAGACAGGAGCATTGCTCACTCACTGTCTGTGCCGCTGACGCTGACTTGCCGGCGGGGGCAGGGGCTGCTGCCGCCACCCGCCGCCGAAGTTTCCCGCTGGCTGCTGTAGCTGTAGGCCCGCCTGGCCAGGCCTGATGACTTGCGACTGACTGACTATTCTGTCAGCGCCTGGCAGGAGGCAGCGCAGCAAGGTACTTCACTACACGGGCGGGCTCCGGCGGGGGGGGGACGGGTTGGGGGAATACTTACATAATAGCTGCACACTTGTTTCTGTAGAAGTCCTGCAGGCAGCTTGCTTCTTGATCCTCTCCTCTGCGGACTGCGGTAGCGACGTAGCTTCCTGCTGCTGCTGGCCGGCTCACTACCGCCCTCCAGTGGCCGGCGCCCTAGGCAAATGCCTAACCTTGCCTAGTGGTGGCGCCGGCCCTGTATACACCCCTCCTCTGCATATTAAACATCCTCTACCACTCTGGAAGTTATGTATCAGGGCCGCTTCATTCAGCTCAATGCCCCCTTCTCCCACCCCATCTCCCACCATCTGTGAAGTAAAGGGGTAATTAGTGGAAATTACTGATCCAGGCCCTACATGCTGAGTGGTTGATATAATACCCCCTACCACCAGTGGGACATCAAAGCTTCCCCCACCCCTACTGCTGGAGGATCGGTAGGAGCCCCAATACATTGCTATGCCCAGGGGTCTACACTGCTGTTGATGCCCCTGTATGTATATATATATATATATGTGTGTATATGTATGTATGTATATTTTATATATTTTTATAAAAGGCCTCCAGACACACAGTCTCTCCCAACATTACTTGGAATGTCACAACAAAGACCCAAGCTCATTGAAAATCAATGCTATTGAAAAGGTAACACCAAACTGGAGAGGAGGAGATCCTTCAGAAAACCTAAAAAAGCGTGAATCCAAGTGGATATATGAACTGCAAACACTAAAACCAGAAGGTCTAAACATAGACTTCGAGTTTGCAAGTTTTCTAAAATAATATAAAATAATAAAAAGAATATAGTTTTTATTCGATCTTTATTCTCATTTATCCTTTTTTCCTATAAACATATTTTTTCTGTAATATATATTATTCACAGAAATTTACTTCACATACACATATTGCCCAAGGAAAACTTCATTTAATTATAGAACATGTGCATGCCGCCAAAAGTGAGACCAACTTCCATTTTTCCCCCCTTTTTTTCCGTTTTTTATAAATAAAGTTTTTTCAATGAACAAAAGAAAAAAGTTTTTTTTCACAGCTACAACGCTATAAAACAAAGGCTCAAACAGCCAGTCCTTATCCTTGACAAAGAGGCTACTGCCTTGAAACGCGTTGGAGAGAGGGAAGCGTGAGACCAGCACACCCGCTATACCGGAAGCACGTACCGCGACTTCCGGTTTCGGGAAAGCAGCGTGCGGACGGCACAAGGGGACGGAGAAGAAACGCCGATACTTCAACATCTAAAGGAGAGGTAAGATTAGGGATAGATAGGGCTTCCACCAACCTCCCGAATATCATCTGCTACAGACGGCTACCTCCGAGTGACCAACCCCGGCATTTCATCTGTGCAATCTCATAAACCCACAAAAAACTCTATTTGCTCCAGAAGGGGCTGTAAACACCCAAAAGTGATTACCTTGCAAAAGTGTTGATACAATTGTTTTTGCATTTGTTTTTACAACTCATCCTTTTATTCATTTTTATATTTATATTTATTTTCATTTTTATTTTTATATTTATTTTTATTTATTTTTATTTTATTATTATTTATTTTTTTCACGTTTTGTACGGCATGCACAACACACATAGTGACACAAATACAAGCGCTTGATAAAAACCCAGTATTTTCATACGGGAGGGGCAGGCGGGGGCGCCTGGAGGGAAACACCCAGCATTTTATGGGCATGAAAATGCTGGGCGTTCCCCGGGGAGCATGGGCGGGTCGATGCCTTCTGGGGTCGAGTGCTGAATTTCATAGGAAGTCAGCGCCCGCCCCCTAATCGGCGGACTGTGAAGAAAATAAAAGTCAGTTCAGACTGACTTTTATTTCCGAAGGGAGAAAAATCTTGTGTACAGTGTGAAAAGCGCAGATCTAGGGTGCTGGGAATAACCCGGATCATCGATGCAGCAGAATTGGTTCTGTCATGGGTCTGACCAAGTTTTAGGGATGGCCATTGTTGCCATTGCCATCGATGGCAATTCTGCAATTGGCCATCGATAGTGCTAAACTATGCAATGGATGACCATTGATATTTTTACATATCAATTTTGTTTGATTGATTCAAAACAGGGGGGGATGAGGCTTCGTGGGTGTTGGGGCGGAGCTATGCTCCGTGTCCCGGCACTTTGAAAAAAAAAAAAAAGCAATCGTTTTGCTGTTCCATCGATGGAGGGAAACCATCTGGTTCTCCTCTATCAATGGCAAAAGTATTCGACATCGGCTATGAACCATCAATGATTTCAAATCATCGATGGTCAATGGCCATCCCTACCCAGTTTGGAAATGCTGGGTAGATGTATGAAGCGGTGATAAGGGAGGAGAAGTGATAAAGTGCCTGGTACTTTATCACCATCCAATCAGCTCCTACCTGTCCTTTTTAAACCCAGGGAAAGAAAGAGACACGCACTAGGCGAGTCCAGCAGCGCTTGTATCAATGAATAATACCAAATGGTTAGAAAGGTATAACAAATTTTACTGGTTTTAAAATGCATGCATGGTACAATAATACATATGATATATGTATAAAAACAATACAGTATAATATAATAATCAATAAGGTGGGGAAATAAAAGTAAATTGGAATGAATATAAATGAAAAGGATCTAGGAGTCCAAATAGACAGCAAACTAGGATGTAGTGCCCATTGTAATGTAGCTACAAAAAAGGCCAACAAAATTCTGGCATGTATTAAGAGGGGAATGGAAACTAGGGACTCAAGGGTAATTATGCCACTATATAAAGCATTGGTGAGACCTCACCTAGAGTACGGAGTACAGTTCTGGGCCCCACACTATAAAAAGGACATCATAGAATTAGAAAAAGTCCAAAGGCGAGCAACAAAGCTTATTAGGGGAATGGAGAATTTAAGCTACGGGGAGAGATTAAGCAATTTGGGACTATTTACATTAGAAAAGAGACGTTTAAGGGGGGACATGCTCAACATGTACAAGTATATCAAGGGCCAATATAAGGAACTGTCACGCACCCTCTTTTCTACTAGAAAGGAATCTAGGACGCGAGGGCATGAGTATAGATTAGAAGAAAAAAGATTTCATTCAGCTAGTAGAAAGAATTTCTGTACGGTCAGAACAGTCAAACTCTGGAACTCTCTTCCCAGAGAGGTGGTAATGGCTGGCTCATTAAATGCGTTCAAGGCAAAGTTGGACAAACATTTACTGGAAAAAAACATCCATGGGTACAAATAAGAAATATAAATTGTCTGTAAAATACCAGAACCTACCAAATCAGCAATGGATATCTATACCAGGTTGAACTAGATGGACGCAAGTCTTTTTTCAGCCTTACCTACTATGTAACTATGTTACTATGAAATGGATACAACCCCGCCTCAATGGACACTTCTGGATATATTTTGTGATCACTTTGTGGGGGACAGGTAAGTGCACGTTACCAATAGATGATATTTGGGTCCTTTTGAAGTAGGAAACTGGGGGTCCTCACAATGTCTGTGGCTGTATGATTTGCCGCTGGAGGAGAAGTGATTCGCTGGATCTTTTTCAGTCCTCTTGTTTATGGTGAGAGAAGGATGTTGGTATCTCGAATCACCTGATGATACCCTCACCCCCACCTCTGGACATTACTGTGAAACCCTTCCATTTGTGGACACCATCATATTGCTCTCTTCCTTCTGGACATTCATCTCTGGCGGACACCGTGCTCAGTCATTCCTGGTAAACACCATCTATACCAGTGAGTATCACTCCTGGGCACGGAAGCCATACTTTATACCACTGTTGAAATTCCACTGGGTGCATCGCTTCAGACATCCCTCCGGTGATTCGAGATACCAACATCCTTCTCTCACCATAAACAAGAGGACTGAAAAAGATCCAGCGAATCACTTCTCCTCCAGCGGCAAATCATACAGCCGCAGACATCGTGAGGACCCCCAGTTTCCTACTTCAAAAGGACCCAAATATCATCTATTGGTAACGTGCACTTACCTGTCCCCCAAAAAGTGATCACAAAATATATCCAGAAGTGTCCATTGAGGCGGGGTTGTATCCATTTCATTTATATTCATTCCAATTTACTTTTATTTCCCCACCTTATTGATTATTATATTATACTGTATTGTTTTTATGCATATATTATATGTATTATTGTACCATGCATGCATTTTAAAACCAGTAAAATTTGTTATACCTTTCTAACCATTTGGTAATTTTCATTGATAGAAGCGCTGCTGGACTCGCCTAGTGCGTGTCTCTTTCTTTCCCATTTTTCTTGAGTGGGGAGTGACTGCCCCCACAATTGAGCAGCAGCTTTTGTTGAGGATTCAGCTCACTGCTAAGCGCCTGATTATTCCTAGTAAATACATATTTTTTTCCTTTTTAAACCCAGCCTGTAACTTAACAGTCAGGAGCTGATTGGCTGGTGATAAAGTACCAGGCACTTTATCACTTCTCCCTTATCACTGCTTCATACAGCTACCACAGGTTTTAGTGATAACCTGGCATCAGCACAGATGGTTGACTCAAATAAACTGAGGTACTAAAAAAAAGTTACCTGTGTTCAAGCATGGATATCACTAAAACCTGAACTGTTTAGTGTGCCTTGAGGATCGAGGTTGGGAATGGCTAGTCTGGAAAGTGAAAGGTATTATGGAATGTGTACTCCATTTATCTACCGTACCATCCCACTGCATGTTCCATTTCCTCCAGCACCGAAATTGTCTCTCCATTCCTCCTACCACAACGTCGACCTTTCCCCACCCCTTTACATCAGCCTTCAGATCATCACATCCTCCTGCCTTTCTCCGCACCCATCACTCTACTGGCCCATAGCTTTCATTTCGGTCTTACACCCACTATTTCCACCCCCACATTACCAGCACACCCACACAATCAGGGGGCTTATGTCTCGCACTCTATCTGGGCTGTTGCTAGGTTACTGCATCTGTGATGTATCCAAGAAGCCGGAAGGGAACCATGGTGATCATAAATCAAGCACATCCACAGTATCCGCGCATGCTCCGTTCTTTAGCCGCGCTCTCGGTGAGCCCAAAACAAAGATGGCGGCGCCCGTGGGGCCGGTGCGTTTCTGGAAGCCGGGTAAGACTGACCATTGTAGCGTTCGGTATGCGCAGTTGGTGAATGGTGTGTGCTACGCGCATGTGCGTGCTCGGGACTTTACGTGTTCATTCATCAGGCACATAATTTATATTGTGGGCAATTGGTCTCGGTTTGAGGTGCTCAGTGACAGTCGCTTTAACGTTATTTAATGTGGTTTATGAGCTGATTCTCATCCGTGGGTGGGTCAGACGTTTCTTTGGAGGATCTGTGTCATCAATAAGTGGAAGACATACGTGATAATGTGCTATCTCTCACATCTGTATCTTCTCAATCATCCCAAATACAGGATCGCCGCAATCCTCATACCATCTGTGTTTGATCTTTTTTTTTTTTTTTTATAAATTATCAATTAGTGCTGTATTTGTTTTATATTCTGGAGTCAGAGCATATCCTATCAAATCTTTATTTGATGGTACATTTCCTCAATATCCAGAACAACAATATGAAATATTGTCTTTGCTGTCTGGGCAGTATATCCTGGTGCATGGCTAATGTTGGCTTAAAGCACCAAATGTGGCCTTCTTTGATTCTATGTACAACCTGTTTCCTGTGCATGATTTGGTATACCCACTGCTGGAGCTGCAGTTTTGTGGCACCTTAGAAATAATGTTGTCTATAAAGGGTTACACTGTAATAGTAACAAACCCATCTTTGATCATTCTAATGCAGACAGCATATATCACACCCTTGCTTTAATGATTTACCACTACCATCACATGGCCCACAACAGTAAGGGTTGTGACTAATATCTTTTTCTCTGTCAAGATTGTAGTAATAATCATGCTAAAATACACTTTGGTTCTGTCATTCAGTGTCATTTTCCCCTATAATATGTCTTGAATGTTTCAAAGTTCTTTAATATGTTATTCTCATAATATACACTCATTAGCCATAAAACAAAAATCAGTGACAGGTGAAGTGAATAACATTGATTATCTTGTTTATATTGGCATCTGTCAAGGGGTGAAATACATGAGATGCTGCTTCCCGATCTTAAGTATGCAGGATGGGTTAGCGTTCAGTCGGAGGGGATTATTCTTGCACCCTGCATCTTCCAAAACCTGTGCAGTTCCTCTTCACTGCCTGGGATGTCTCTCTTCTGTGGTGCTTCTATGACCGTGTGGTCTGTGTTTCATCACTGATATGCAGACTAGACATTAGCTAGGAGTGACACACCAGGCAGGGAAGAGGAACAGCATGGGGTTCTAGAATGAACACTAGGTACTAGAGGGGTAATTCTATATCAGCAATGTTAGGGCAAAGCCATGTACACTTTAGATGACACCGCAAATAATGTTCTGTAGTCAACAATTTTGCTGGAACTCACTGATAAACAATATAGTGCATAAACACTTACCGATTTCACAAACAATATAGTTCAGTGGTCACATCTAGAAGTATTCTGTCCTTGATGATCTAGTAATGCGCCCCCTTGACCAAGTTCTCCTGGGTTTACCAAACCCCACACAAATTACTTCCAAGGAATGGAGAGTGTCATCACAGTAACCTTTTTTTCAAAAGGATTTTTAATTATTCAAGGGAGGTGAAGAACTCATCCATCAATGTTCACTCAGCTCTCTCCAAAAAGTAATCACACTGACCTTTTAGTAAGGCCCTATGTTCATATAAAGGTTTCTTTGGTGGAAAAACAATCTCCCGACTTCTCCCACTCCAAGATACAATGTGATCTTTAGGATACTGACCTTATTGCTAGGCCCTATTTTCATAAAAAGGTTACTTTTCCTCTCAGGACATATAGGTAAATTCCCAAACTGACTCCATGTATCACCTCAAAACAACACGGCCTATTGGGGGCACTAACTCACCTCAATATGAGGCCCTATATTCCCAAAAAGGTTTCTTTGAACTTCCTCTCGGGTCAGAATTAAAAATTTATTGGAGGCATCCGTCCATAAAAGCAGGTTTTTAATCCAAAAAAAGTTGACAAGGAAAAATAAAATATACAATGTATCAGGTAAAAATAGAAAAATAATCATGGAGGGGAAAGGGGAAAATTGGGAAACGGAGAACGCACCAGTCTATTGGGTACTATGTTAAATTATCTATTATATGGTCTTTAACTAATCTGGATCTTTTGGGACTACTGACTGTTGGAGTAAAGTCTCCAATCAGTCACCAAAAACCCTTTTTGTATATTCTTGGGTTTTTGTACACGTGACAGTCAGTGGCGCACCCCGAGTTTCAATAGTGTCATATGTGACTGTTAAGTTCAAGGGAGAACAAAAGAAAAAAGAAAAGCTCTATTTGGGGGCACCCTTATGTCCCAAAAGATAATTTGTGCTATGACTATTCTTAATACATAACTTTTATTTCATTTTAATTAAAATTATAGACCGTCTGTTGCTTTATATCCTACACATCATGAAATTTATTTTTAGTTTGCTTGTCTGTCATTTACCTGTGAAGAAGAGATGGCACCAGGGTCAGTGGCATGTGGTGGGGTGAGGCAGGAGAGGCACAGCATATATGACGGCGTTTTGAATTGATAAAGTATGTAAAAAATAAAAAAGAGTATATAAAAAAAATCTTATTTTTATTATTCTAATCATTTTTATAGTCAAAACTATGGAGTAAAAAATCTATGGCAGGTGGCTACCTTTTCTGCACATCTCTTATCAAAACTCATCAAATCTCTAGCAGTGTATACTGCTGCACATGTGTATAATGCCGGCATGTACCCCATGGCTCATATATTGTGCACAAATCTGGCTCTGGCACTTGCCAGGGACTCTTGAGCCATTTAACTCACTGCACGTCCCTGACCAGGGTGCACTATGTGAAGACAGAGAAAAGCTGTGTGATGCCCTGGGTAACCTTGGCTCCTGCAATGTGTCTGGCTGTGAGAGTTTAAGATGCTGTCTTGACCTTCATATTCTTCAGATATCAATCTAATTGAGAGCACCTGCGGGAAGTGCTGGAAAAATAATCTCTACCTCTTCTCTTCCCCTGCCCCCACCCCCTCCCCGTTTTGGGCATGTTTAGCCAAGAAATAAGTCTGATTATTGTTTACATTGTCACTGGGACATAAATATATATCTTTCTATAGGCCATTTTAACCAATATCTGCTCACATTCACCCATTGTGTGTCTACAGGTACAGAAGGCCCCGGTGCAAGTCTTGCTGAGGAGAGGCAGAGTAATGCAGAGGTTACCTCTGTCATCTATAACCCTAATACTTCTCTTTCCATAGAGCAGCAGAGACAGAAACTGCCAGTGTTTAAGGTAATGGTGTGTATACAAGGGCCTATGTGGCGGCTGTCGATATCGATTCAATATTACCGTCCAGCGGAAGTGATGGAAGGGTGGGGGGTAGTGGTGGGGTCTCGTTCTGAGACAGTAGAAATAGACTGTGTTACACAGTCTATTTCTACTTTTGATTTGGATGCCACAGGGCCATGCATCGGGATCAAATTTGGGATTGGGTGGGGCGATTTGCACCAACTTGCTATCGATTTTGATTATATAGCACAATTTGCAATATGTGTGGGATTTTTTTTTCATAAGTAATGTAAATATTTAAAAATCATATTTTTTTAAATTATTTCTTTAGTTTGTAACAGTCTTGCTGTAATTTTTGGTGCTAGGATTACTTCTATAAACCTACACACTGTCCTCATTGTTCACTAAGGTTAGTTTTGTCTTTACAGCTCAGAAATCACATCCTTTATCTGGTAGAGAATTATCAGACTGTGGTGATAATTGGAGAAACAGGATGCGGTAAGAGTACACAAATACCACAGGTAATTAATAACTTCATTATTATTATTTTATTTATTTTTTTGCTGAAAAATATTGGATAAACACAATAAATCCAAAAAATGTAATTGCAACAGATTTTAACACATTGTTTGAAATCCACACAACATATTTTTATTTATTTTATTTATTGTTGTCGTTGTACTTATGTGGCACCAAAAGGAGTTTGTAGTGCCTTACAGAGTATGTAAATAGAGACCTCTACATGGTGCTGGTGTTGGCAGCAAAGGTTATTATGGTATAAGTGAGGAAAAGCATGTGAGGCAATAAGAAGTGCGGCTTGTACAGTAGAAAATAAATTGACTGGTAAAGGGAGGAAGACTAATGCCTAATGCTGGAAAGATGGCACAGTGTATTTCCTTCTTACACTTGGGTAGGTCTCCCGACAGTCATTACCCCGATGTCGGGATCCCGACAGTCAAAGCGCTGACACTCGGGGTCCCGACGGCCACCGGCTATTCTCCCTCGTGGGGGTCCACGACCCGCATAGAGGGAGAATAGAATATTCACAAGGGGCTTTGTTGTGCTTGCCCCACAGTCCGGCCAGTTGGGATCCCGACGTCGGGCTAATGACTGTTGGGATCCCTATACCACACCCCTTGGTGAGTTAGCAACGTGAGTTTTACTCTGGTTGTTATTTCCATGGCTTTTCAACTCGGCTATTATATGAAAAGGAAAGTAGGAGTCCAAAAAGGGAATTTTTAAACTCTTATAAGCATCTAAGAGTGCTAAAGAAGGTCAGAAGATGTGTGAAAAAAAGATTATATATCCTATAAAAGGTAAATCTTACAGGTCATTATAATGAATAAAAATGTTTGCTTGGCAATTTTCACACCAATTTTGACAAGTTCACTTGGCACTCAAAGGGTTAATCGTGTTATTGGTCTAAGTGACACCTGCCTATTTTATATTGTGCTATTGCTGGTTTGAAGTTTTAATGATGCAACGCCTTAAACTACGCCTGTTGGACTTATTTGATCACTTTAAAATGTCTCTGGCTTGCTAAATCCTCTAACTGCAATTACGCTACTATGCTAAAAATACATTTAAAAAATTGTGTTTAAAGCTACCCATATTATATTACTTGTCTTGAAATTTGTCGTTCATTAATACTTTAGATCTCATCAGAGGGACTTTCATGTCTAGGAAGAATCCTAGTTTAAGAAGGTCTATTATGAGTGTTTTTTTTTGCTTTGGGGCAGTTTTTGATTTGCATGTAGTAAATACAAATAAACATTAAAAATTCGATTTCTTAAAATAATAAAAGTACCCACCCTTAGTATAAATCTAGTGTGTGTGTGTGTGTATATGTGTGTGTGTGTGTATGTGTGTATATATATATATATATATATATATATATATATATATATATATATATATATATATATATATATATATTTGTAGAAAGCGCTCGGCACTCCTCGTCAATCGATGCAACTTGTGCGGTGCCTTTTGCTCCCAAACAGGGAAATATGGAATATATAGTAGATCCAGGCACTCGCATCAGACAATCAATTTCAGCAGAAAAAAACAGAATACAACAGGTATACGGTGGTCAACGTTTCGGGTCCTTGACCCTTATGTCTTGATAAAGGGTCAAGGACCCGAAACGTTGACCACCGTATACCTGTTGTATTCTGTTTTTTTCTGCTGAAATTGATTGTCTGATGCGAGTGCCTGGATCTACTATATATTCTATCTCTATATATATATATATATATATATATATATATATATATATATATATATATATATATATATATATATATATTATACATACACACCTACTAAGGGGCAATTAGTATATAATATTTAACCAAATAATTTAAAAAAAAAAAAATAGTATGTCTTTGTTATTACAAAAAAAAAAGATGTGTGTGTGTGTGTTTTTATATATAGCATGTATGTCCGGCACTCCAATGTGCAAAGTAAATACTGCCACAGGTGCCTTCTTCAAGATAATATACACCAAGAGTACCCCCTGTGCAGGGGGAACAACAGGCGGCACTCAGCGGGCTTTCAGGTGAAATAAACAGGTGTCTTTATTCAAATCGACGTTTCAAAGCCCCATGGCTTATTCCTCAGGATGACAAACCAGTGTTCTTTATATATATATATATATATATATATATATATATATAAAAGGATAGTGGCCCCAATAATGCGCTGAAAGGAGCAGCACCTCTATAGTACCCTGCTGTCAGTGAAGGTACAGTGAGAGAAGAGATAGAAAAGAGAATAGGGGTGCGCTGCATATACCACTTTGTGGCTCAACATACAATGAATAAACAATAGTTGTAAAAACAGATAAACATTTATTGGTGGTTCATCCAGCAGTAAAAAGATTTCATGTGTTCAGGTTTTTTTCAGAAATATGCCACATAAATTGTAGATCCGCGGCCCAACGCGTTTCGTCCCTTAGGACTTCATCAGGGGCAAATGTATCAATCCAAATGGGGAGAAATCTCCTACACCCTTTTGATGGTGGGACTGTATGGTTTAATAGACTTTAATAAAGGTTGCCAATAGTGGTGAGAAAAGTCTCTCAGGTAAGTATAATGTAGTCCGCCGTGAAAAGGCTTGAACTGCCTCTATGGGCTTGAACTGCCTCAGAATGGGTGCGGTCTTTTAAGACAACGAGATGGACTGGAGAGATCTCCTATACAATTTGTGAGTGGAGCTGTATAGTTTAATGGAAGTTTTATTTGTAGTTACCAGAAACGGTAAAAAGGTTTCTCAAATTAGAGCAGTGCTGTCCATTATGGAAGGTTTGAACCGTCTCGGGATAGGTGTGGTCTTATAGGGCAAAAAGATGGATTTGCATAAAATCAAGTGTGGTATTCTTCAGGTTCAGTGACTTTGTACAGCCCTTGGGATGGGAAGTAGATCTCCAATACCAATGGTAAATTCACAGAAAACCTGAAGTATCTCTCAGTACAATTAAAACAGTTCTTCTAGTCTGTTCACAACAAATGAAGTTTCTCAATAGCATGTAAGCCCAGTATCACAGGGTCTCCAGGAGCCAGTGTTACAAGTTACATCTGCCCCACCTGCAGTGCACATGGTTTTGTCCATCTAAGAAGGATTTTGTCAGAGTGAACCAAAATAACCCCCTTAAAGAGGTCCAACCAGCAATCGTCTGTTAATGGGGTTGATTATTCTTAAAAATCAGTCTCCATTAAAGAGGTTTGACAGTCTCACCAACAGATGTTTTTTTGTGAAAATGTTCTGGAACCTCACAATTAGTCCCAGCTATAGAGGTGGCCCACTTATCCAGGTTTGACTGTAATATATACTGTATTATGAAAATAAGATAAAATATAATTTTAATGGATGTATTGTCTTTTTAGTGTATTAAGATTAGTAAAAAGATCTTATTGGTGAAACATAGAATTTGACATCAGATAAGAACCCTTCACTCCAATATATTTGCTGTTGACCATTTTATCTGTTCTATTCAGTAATTCCGTTATATCCATACATAGGGGCAGATTCTATAAGCAGAAAGAGTCTGTTGGAACCTCATTAAGTGTGTGCTTGTGTAGGTACTGTTGCTTGTGTAGGTACTGGGTTTTGCTAGGGAAATTTTGCTTGTTTGCTTGTGGCACTGTGGTATGGAAACACAAGAAGCAAGGAAGTCCTCCTTGGGATAACCCACATCGTTTTAGCATACAATATATCCAGTTCGCACCAGTGTTCCATTAAGAGCTCAAAGTACTGTAGCCATTAACTTTCAACTTTTTTCAATCTAAATTCTTTTGTGGTAAAGGAATATTTGTTGTGTATGTTGGGTTGCTGGGGTTGTTCTTTGAGCTAAATAGTGGTTTCAGGGGTATGTTGCTTATGAGGCTGAGACAGACTAAGAACTAACCAATAAGAACCATTCTAGTTTGTAAAGTGCTCATCACTCTGCCTATTCCTGGAAAGCCAGCTGCAAGCAAATAATGGTTCTGCAGGTGTGTGAGATTCTGAAACTACAGCTTATGACTGGAGAGTGGGATGGTGGAGGCAACGGGCATCTTGGCATAGAGCGAGTACAGAAAGGACACATAAGTGTATGCCTGCCCAAGCTGAATCATTTACAGGTGCCTCAGGATTGGTGATGCCTCTAGAAGTATTTAATAAGAAAAAGCTTTGTTTTATCATCAATAATGATGTTTTGTCCATGGCACAGTACCTAGCAGAAGCCGGGTGGACAGCAGACGGAAAAATAGTTGGAGTTACACAGCCCCGCAGGGTGGCAGCAGTTTCGGTAAGACTCAGGAAACGCATTTTACAAATGCATATCATATTCTACTGTGCTTGGGCTAAGTAATTGCAAAACCACTACTAAAGCTAAAGATACTAATATCTAATAATGATGAGCAGCATAATAGTTTTTTTTTACCCCAAGCTCATCTTGATTTTATACTGCAGTATGGACTATGTTTCCTCTGGCATTGCCATCATTTCATTAGGTAATACTCCTTTGCTGGTAATGGGGCCTTTTAACCAGAACTCGCTCTTCTTTCGAAGAAAAGGCAAAGCAAATGTTTCTGTCTTCAGAGACATCAACTAGCACAGTGCTTTATATCCTGCCAGAGGATATGTGGGCATATGTAATAGGGTCCGAGTTTGCTGGAGGGGCCATCTGTCAGGCAATAATAGTCATATTTTTAAAGCCTAGTTTTGCCTCGTAATTGATTGCCACATTAAAAATACTGCTATTATCAGCCAAAGTGTTGCACCACCGGCAAACTTGGATCCTACTGCATGTACCCAATGGCATCTGTCTGGTCATACACTCTGTAGCATGCTGACTGACATTAAGCATTCTAGGTAACCAGAATTTACTACCTCTCTTGGTTACCGTAATAACCTCTTAAAAAAAAAAAAAAAAACCTTTGTCAATAATTTGACCAAACATTATTGTATTCACTGATTTAGCACACTTCATGTGCTCTTTATTATATCATCATTTGTTTTCTTTTTTGTGTATGCAAGACACTGATAAAAACGTCAGCTATTCTTTGTTTCTGTCATGCACTTGTAACATTGCTGTAGTACACTGATGTGCATCAGTTATTGGTTAAAAGCAGATAATGGACCTAATCATGATTAATACATAGATCTAAATGTGACAAGTTTGAGTGTTATACAGAGGGCTGAAGGGATTTTGTACAATCCTGTTAATCTATATGAATGGATGTGCTATGTTTAGGTGGCAGGACGTGTGGCAGAGGAGCGAGGGGCTTTGCTGGGACATGAAGTTGGCTACTGCATACGCTTTGATGATTGCACTGACCCTCAAGCCACACGCATCAAGGTGAGATAAAAAAAAAAAAATTAAACTGCTTCTTGTTTCAGTCTGTGCGATGGCTGATAGCCATTAATGAAATGACCTGTGACCAGCTTTGTGTCTTCTGAATAGTATACCTTCCCATGCATTCTCACGGCGGTTTACATGTCTTGCTACTTACTTATACAAGTTTTGATCTATTATGCCTAGTTTTATTTATATCATTCTTGTCTATTAGTTTCTGACGGATGGTATGCTTGTTCGAGAAATGATGTCTGATCCATTGCTCACCAGATACAGGTAGGCTTCATCCCATGTAGTCTAATATGTACCCTGTCTCTATGTATATAAAGGGGGTATTCAATCCCCCGCTGCTATTTCCGATGGGGGAAATAGTGTTGGTTGTCTATTCAGTGCAGTCTTTCCAGACAGCATTGAACAGGCATCTCAGCAGAACCGACCCGACTTTAAAAGCAGTCGGGCCCGTTCTGCTGAGAGCTGCCGTGGATTGTCCAGCTCACGGCCATATCTCGACGATCCACTGCCGTTTCTCATGGACATGCCCCCTTTTCTGTGCTCGGCAGGCGTGACATTAAATGTCCCGTCTGCCGAATATCACTCGAGAGGGCCGAGAACGGGCCAGGGTCACAACTGTCAGGACATCCCGACAGCCGTGCCCCATGATTGAATACTCCTCTTAATGTTCATTTCCCCTCTCTTTTACATGTTTAGTACAGGACAATAAATTGGGATGGTTATATTTTACTTAGCATTAAGAAACATGCAAGTTGTAATTATATTGTACGTATGTAATGACTCTTTTAATCATTACGTTATAGTAGATCATTTTTTAAAAATTAGAATTGATACAGATAAGTTGACTTAATTCTAGCACCCTGCATCTTTCAAAAGATATACAGTTCCTCTTTACTGCCTGTGGTGTCGCTCTCTTCTGTAGTGCTTCTAGCAGACTCAGTCCACAGTGTGAGGATACAGAGTGTACTCGAAGCACCACAGCAGAGAGTGACACCCCAGGCAGGGAGGAGGAATTGCAAGTCTGTTTTATAAACATTCATCCATAACCTGCATAAACCTGTCTTCTTATTTTAAACCCATAGTGTGCTCATGTTAGATGAAGCCCATGAACGGACGCTATACACAGACATTGCTATTGGTTTGCTAAAAAAGGTAATACCTGCAATGGGGAGCGTTCTGTCATTGTACTGTGATACCCCCTATTTGGTTATGAAACTCTACAAAGTAATCCAGCTGTCCTCTTTCCTTTAACAATCTCCTTTATCCAGTTGGCCAAAGCCATTCTGGGTATCCCAGTGATTTAAGAAGTTAACTAATGGGCGGCTATATATATAATAGGAGGGAAGAAGAGTTCTCCGTGCCAATAAATGATTGAGCTTGAAATATTAATGGAACATCTGACCGAACACACTCCACATCTCACATAGTGTCCAAATTGCGAATGCGGGGGTTGTATACATAAATCTTACTAGTCCTTACATCTACTTCTACTAAAACTAAATCTGTATATTTCATATATAGGTTCAAAAGAAAAGAGGAGATCTAAGGCTGATTGTGGCCTCAGCGACACTTGATGCAGAGGTAGGGCTTGATGCATTGTATTGCAGGAATGTCTTGTATAACTTTATTATTTATTTATTAACAGTTTCTTATATAGTGCACACATATTCCGCAGCGCTTTACAGAGAATATTTTAACATTCACATAAGTCCCTGCCCCGTGGAGCTTACAATCTATTTTCCCTACCACATGTACACGCACACACAGACATTCTAGGGTTAATTTTGTTGGTAGCCAATTAACCTAGCTGTATATTGTGGGAGGAAACCGGAGTACCCGGAGGAAACCCACGCAAGCACGGGGAGAATATACAAACTCCGCAAAGTTAGAGCCGTGGTGGGGATCGAACCCATGACCTCAGCGCTGTAATGCTAACCATTACACCATCCGTGCTGCCCTATACATGGGCTCATTCAACCATTATTTGTATTCTACATCTCCACATTCCACGTATGAAATCTTACTTGTCCTTTTGGATGATTTTGTTTTAGCTTCATTCTTCTAATACTCTTAAATGTCCATATTACATATATATCTGCCTTAATCCCATGCCATTTTTCTGCTACTGTATCTGGAGTATTTGTCATGCAACAAAATTGAAGTGTGGTCGCTGAAACTCCTTTTTTCATTTTTGTTGCCCCCCACCTCCCCACTCTTTCTCTCTCTATACAACTCTGCAATCTGTCAGCACAGACAAAGTGCCAAAGGAAGCGTTCAGCATTATAAGTACATATAGATCAGGCTGCTGTTTATATAAGAAATATCTTATGGTATAAAATACTACCTTTGCTTTGTGAATGTTAGAACCCCTGTTTATATTGGTAATATTAAACACATGACTTTTAATCCCACAGAAATTCAAGGCCTTTTTCAATCAGAATGACAGTAACGACCCCAGTAGAGACACATGTGCTATTCTCACGGTGGAGGGCAGAACGTTTCCCGTTGACATCTTCTATACACAAAGGTCAGCATCTCTTACTAACGCTAGATTATTATTCTAATTATTATTGTTTGTTTATGTAACGCAACCAGGGTTCTGCAGTGCCTAACAATACATAAATGAGCAAAAACATATAACTGTGAAATAAAGAATTTTACAGTACAAGGCAATTTAGCACAAGTACACGGTAAATAAAGACCATTCCATTAAGGGATAGGACACAAGCAATTATTAGGGTGGCAGATTTTTTTCTAAGGATAGCGCAGAGGAGAGGGCCCTGCTTATGAGCGCTTACATTCTAAAGGGGAGGGGCAGACAGACAGGAGGGACACAGAAGAGGTAGAAGTGAGCAGAAACAGAATGTTAGGATGAGAAATGGCTGGGTTTAATGAAGTCTTGAGAACCCATCTTGAGAGCCCGTTTAAAGTTTTGTCGGGAGGTGGAGAGTCTGATAAGGAGGGGTACAGAACTCCAGAGAAAAGGAGCGCAACAGCCAAAATCTTGGAGGCGGGAATGGGAGAAAGTAACCGGTTGGCATTAAAGGTCTTCTTTATTCACTCAATTGGGACAATGAGAATCCTGTATAATTATGTGCCTTTCCTCATTTTTATCTTTGTAACCCTCCTCTTTTTGGGTTCCTCTATATGTACAGTCCTGTTCCAGATTACCTGAAGTCCACTGTACAGACAGTGATGAAAATCCACCAGAGTGACCTGGAGGGGGATATTCTTGCTTTCCTAACTGGACAGGTAAAAAGGAAAAAACAAGTGATGCCTAGACAGCCGCATACTCGCATAATAAATTGCTACAAAGATTAAAAGTGATTGTCTTACTGTCTATACTGTTTTTATTTTTCTTTGTTCAGTGATTAAGGTGATTTTTTTCATGTAGAATATATAGAGCTGCAATCTGGTTTGTATTGTCTATCCCAGCAATGTTCACATACTACAGCAAAATCCAGCTGCTGTTTTAATTTGTTTGTACACACAGCAATTTGAAGGGGTAATTTGGTAGATTTAGATGGAATAGGCCGAAACTGCAGCATCAGGGATGCTTGAAGGTCAGGAGGACTGCTGGAAAATCTGGCTGGCCTGATGGCTGCAATCAGCTTGAGGTAGAGATGTATCAAACCGTGGAGAGAAAATACCATTTGAATAAGCTTCTGACATTGATTTTTACTTTGGACCTTATTCTGGTCCACATGCAACGATGTAAATTTTGCAGCGTTGCTTGTGGATAAAATTCGGCTCGCACAGCCACCCCTGCCCTTGCTCGCCGATTTTCCGCACGGCTGTGAATGAATGTTTCGCAGCCTTGGGTGACCAACTAATGCTTTGGAAGGTGCACACAAAACTAAGAAACTCTCTGTTTTTGCTTTGTGTGTTCCTTGTATTGGAAGAGGGAGGACAGCTGACATCAGCTGCCTGCTCCCAGCACCCGAGTGACTTCCTAATTTCCATGGGAACACCCATGAAATGCTGGGTATTCCCATGGGCGCAGCCCTTCGCTGCCTCCCAATTCCCCATGCCCGCACTGCTAGGTGCGAAAGGAACGGCGAACTAGCAGTTCGCCATGCCCGCTTGCACCCAGCGTACACACATGCGCATGCACAGAAGGAAAACATCGCTCCCCCATGCAAACTCATGGGAGAGCGAATGCATCAGAATAAGGACCTTTATCTCTTTCCAGTTTATCTTGTTCCAAGCTTTGATACATAGGGTAGTATTCAATGCCGCTCGCCGCGGCCGGCGAGGGGGTTAAACAGCGAGGATCGTAGAAAACCAGTGATCCTCGCTGTTTAGCCCCCTCGCCGGCCGCTCGCCCTATTCAACGTTCCGGGGGAATCCTCACCGTCACAGCTACATCCATTCTTGTCACCCTTTTTGTGCCCAGATACAGTTGGTGAGCTTGGCAAAATACTTACTGTTCTGTGGTAGTACTTCCTGTTTTTTTTTTTTCTCTTTTTAAATTATCTTAAAGTGCACCCGCACATATAATGCGGGCCGATCTTATAACCCGTGAACAATTCCTCCACTGAAAGCTTCATAAGATGGCAGTTCAGCAGTTTATTTATTTCCTATTTGACAGGAGGAAGTAGAAAGTGTGGTATCCATGTTGGTGGAGCAGGCTCGAATCCTATCACGCACAGGCATGAAGAAACACCTTCGTGTCCTCCCAATGTATGCAGGGCTCCCTGCTTCTGAACAGATGAAAGTGTTTGACCGGCTTTCCCACAATGTCAGGAAGGTAAACGGGACCCTTTGTTAGTTTATATGGGCCTGAAGTCTAAGGAAGGAAGTCAGAAGAGAGCTTTATTTATACTATTTTTTTTTTTGGCCCTTAGGTAGTTGTGGCTACTAACATTGCAGAGACGTCCATCACTATAAATGGAATCGTCTTCGTTATAGACTGCGGTTTTGTCAAGTTGCGAGCATATGATCCTAAGCGTGCAGTGGAGTCTCTGCTTCTGGTTCCAGTTTCACAAGCATCTGCCAATCAAAGAGCTGGGCGCAGTGGAAGGAACAGATCAGGACAGTGCTACAGACTCTATACAGGTAGTTCATTACCCTGATTCTGTGACATGTTGGTCTAGTCGTTGTATTAAAATATCTTTTGGAGCATATGATTTATTCAGACAGGCATGTCCTCAAGCACTTATTTGGTCTTTTTAATGCTAAGCACTGGCAGGCCACATTAGGCCTTTCTTTTGCACACTAAATGGCTTCCTGGCAAATGGTTTAAACCGTCTTCTACACAGACAGACTGGAAAAAACGACCATGCACTCGGAAGGTATGACTCTGGTCTATTTCTTACTTTCCATGTCTTTCTTTTTTTTTTTTTATCCTGTCTTTGTGGTAGATAGCTTGAGAGTTGCATGTGTTTGAAAGTCTCTCAGTGTTGCTCCCTGTTTGGGGGCTAACCATGGAAGCAGAGGGGGAAACCAGAAGTCTCCATTTCTGTTAATCATAATAGACACAGGCCTTAACATCCACTTAAAGAAGGCAGTATGCCAGCAATTGACAGAGACTGTACACACCCCCTCCGCACACACACACACACGCGCACACACACACACACACACACACACACACACACACACACACACACACACAAAGAGCCCTAAAGAAACATTTACCACATAACATTCAGAGCGTAATAGGCAAAAATTTCATATTTTATTATACCAAAGAAAAAGTGTTTAATTTAGGACTGTTTTAGTGAGTACAGTCTGAATCGCCTACATAGATTAACACAGTGGAGGAAGCATCTTAGTGAACACTTTTTTTAAAATTATTTCTCTACTAGGTACTGGCTGGCAAGGGTTCTGTGAACATGTTTATTTAGAATAATCAGTATATTATAACTTGATATAAAGAAATGAGTGTGGCTATTAGTGCATAATTGAAAAGACACATTAATTGTGGATCACCTGCATACATTTGTGTATCTGGCAATCCTCACGATCATCCCTTTCATTGTTCTTCCAGTTTTCTCGCTCGTTATACACCTCCAGGCTGTCTAGCTTATTGGCATTATACAGGATTGGAAAGCTTGTTCTTATACACACATGTTGTCTCATGCCCCCACACCCTGTTCGCCCACAGGTGTGTCTCTCTCTGCAACTTTCAAAAATGTGGTGTGATCAACCACTTCTCCCGCCTTTTATTACTTTAATCATTTAAAAAATAACAACTACAAACATCATCCCATTCTGAAAACCTCAAGGAGCTATTAGAAAAATGACTAGGTGTATTATCTGTTTTGCTGTACTGTATACGTACAGTAGAGTGTCCAGTATTTAACACACAAGTATTGTTACAATATGTATTAACTTCTAGAAAATAGCTGTATACAGTATGTGGTGAATTCAGAGGTAACTACTTTAGGGCTCATTAAGAAAATATGTATTATAGGCTGTAAGTTATTATAGTTATTAAAAGCCTATATAAAAGCATTATGCCTACAGCCTTGTGCTGTTATATGGTCACTAAACTTGCTGGTGACTACGGATATTGATCGATCTGCCCATATATAGTGAGTTTGTTGGGTGTGTGTCCCCTAGTTTATGTCTGCAAACAACATCGTGTACAGATATAACCGTCAACTTTGCATCAGTTCGATGGGGGCCGACGTCGCAGCTGGGTGGCCAAATTCAAGTTCCCACACAGCTGGATAAGAGGACCGACCTAGTGGTCGCTTGGATGTGTTCACTTAGCTGACTAGCCAGACAGACCCGACTACTGCAAAAGATGCATGCGTGTGCATCAGTCCCTAAATGTGCATTTACTCAGGTTTGATGTAATGGTTTTTTCTTTTGTGTCTTAGAGGAAGATTTCCAAAAACTCCCTCCCTCCACTGTCCCAGAAATGCAGAGAAGTAACCTCTCTCCTGTAATCTTACAACTGAAAGCCCTCGGTATAGACAATGTCCTGCGCTTCCACTTCCTGTCGGTGAGTGTGAAAGAAAAAAAAAATGCTGTCAATGATACGTTATAATAGGGTAAAACTGTAGTATATTGAAACGGTCATGTCAACTTTGGGATTCTTCAGATACTTTAAATAAAGACACTTGAACAACTTGTGTTATTACTTGTGGTATTTGTACATTTTATCCTTTTAATAATGTGTTGTACTTTCAGAGTGAAACATAGGACTAATCTCTCACAAACTTTGTATTTGTTCCTCGGGATGTGGGTAGGGGTTCCCTCAGTTTACATTACAGTGTAATGCTGTGCACACACGGTACAATTTGACATTCAATTTTGACTATATAGTCAAAATCGAACCAAGATTGCATAGACATCGAATGGAGAGAAAACATGTTTTTTAAGCTTTCTATCCCGATTCGATGCTGATGCACGCTCCCGTTCAGCTGAAATCAGAAAGCCAAGTAGACAGTGCAGCAATGACTATATAGTGCAAATCGAATATAGATAGTATGAATTGTATGTGAATAGCACATGAGTTAGCAAAGATTGCATAGCAATCAAATCTGTGGAATAACAAAGGAATCTCACCGTGTGTACACACCATTAGTGTATTAATATTCTTCTTCTTATTCTTATTATTAATAATAAAACATTATGTCTAGTGAGTCTCTGAAACACTGCCATCTGCTGGCAGGAAGTGTAACTACACCTTTGTCACACATGCGCAAACACAGAAGGTAGCAGACTAGCTTTCGAAGCTTTTGCTTCGAGCGGGCTTACTAGTATTATATATTTATGCAGCGTACTTAAACATTTTGCTTAATTGTATATTGTATTTAATTAAACATGTGTTTTCCATCTTTTTTTATCTTCTGTTTCTGTAATTTCCCAGCCACCACCTGCTCAGTCAATGGTTCAGGCTCTGGAGTTGCTGTATGCATTAGGAGGTGAGGACTGGTCTGTGCATGACATCTGTTCCCCTTACTGTCTGAATTTTGTTGTGCTAGCCACAATGTGTACTAGAGCAGGGCACTCTGTTATATTGTATTAGGCAACAGTATAAATGATCTGGACATTGCTGCCCCAAGGTGCTACTCAGTTAAATATTGTGGTGCTGATAGCTGGGCAGCACACTGGAGATGTAATGCTGTGTACACACGGTCCGATTTCCTTTCCGATGTTGATGATATAGTCAACATCGAATCGGAATCGGATGCAGATCGCAAGGGTTTTAACCCTTGCAATCCCGATCCGATGCGCGTTCACGATGCGCGTTCACGTATCGCAAGCCAGAAAGTCTTGGCTGCCTTGACTATATAGTGCAGATCTGCACTATATAGTCAAGATTGTATGCAAATCGGATGTGCCTTGCGATCCGATCGGATCGTGGATCGCATCTTAAGGCACATCTGACCGTGTGTACACACCTTTAAGGGTGGGATTTTTGTGGAGGAGAACCAGAAATTCTGTGCTTTGCCATATCCTGTTTGACATCATGGTTTATTACAATGCTATCTATGCAGAATGATCTGTAACCATTAGTATTTTTCTCTCAGGCTTGGATAAGCATTGTCGTCTGACTGAGCCCCTTGGTGTACGAATGGCAGAGTTTCCACTTAATCCAATGTTTGCTAAGATGCTACTGGAGTCTGGTAAGTTTTTTAGATGGGCACCTACAGCGCCCTGCATATCCTGGTAACAGAATATTATTATTTATAATTCCTTTTGATTTGAATGTTTGAGTGGTATCAGAGTTGTCCCTTTTCTACTGTATATTAAAAAAGAAAATTCATATAAGTGCTGCTTGTCTAGTTTCTCCTTCAGCCTTTTAGTGGTCTTCTTTTTACAAACACTTACAGAACAGCATGAATAAAAGTCTTATTGTAAGGTATAGTTACTATGACACAACCTATTCTGTAGTGGAACGATACATTCCAATTCCAAAACAACTAGAGAGCAACAGGTTCCATAATAATGCTCAATATTCAACTACATAATGATATAACTTAAATTGTTTCATCGTCAAGTTAGAATAACAATACTGTGCTCACAGACTGCAAGGCTACTATGGTTGGATGTTCCAATAGTGATGTTTATATATCAAAACTGCTTCGTTCTCTATTAGAGGTGGTGTGCCAGAAGTCAGATGAATGTTTGCAGGGTCCTGATTGGAGGAGCTTAGCACACGTAGCACCTGGACACCCGGGGCAGTATATACAGTGGCTCAGACTAGGCATCTCTTAGCGCCATAGACTATTGAACCTTAGTTGGGAATCAGGCCATGCTTAATAAAGAAAGTTATGCTAATCTTGGCAGCAGTCGTGCTCTACAGCAATATACTTGTATTTGCTTTCCTTTGTATGACCAGGGCCATATCTTCCCATGGATAGCAGTTCCCCACACCACCTCCTAATAATACCACCACCACTGCCGGTAGTGGTCCTGTATGTGACTCAAATAGGAATATGCTCATCAACTCTATAAACTCTTATGTAGAAAGAAGTTTTTTCTTTACTAGTCATTCTTTACATGTGGTCTTTGTTGAATCATTAATGCAGGCTTTTAGGTCTTTAAAGGTCTTTAGGTAGCTTTTGGTGATTGAACAGTACATACATGTAATTGTTAAGCAATTGTTTTTTTGTTTTTTTTTCTTCACAGGAAATTTTGGATGTTCTGCTGAAGTTTTAAGCATTGCGGCCATGATGCAAATTCAGAATGTTTTTGTCTTCCCTCCAAACCAAAAATCTCAAGCAGTGAGTAGAATTGGAATAAAGTCCACCCCATTACATTCAGATTACGTTCGCATATAGGGGGTTATTTTGGTTCACTCTTTCTGACAAATTCCTTCTTTGAGGGACAAAAGCATGTGCACTGCAGGTGGGGCAGATGTTATTTGTGCAGAGAGAGTTAGATTTGGGTGTGGTTTTACTTCAAAGTGAGATCTGTATTGCAGGGTTAAAATAAAGCAGTCAGTATTTTCCCTGCACAGAAACAAAATAACTCACCCAAATATATGTCACATCTGCCCCCCCTGCAATGCACATGGTTTTGTCCACCTAAGAAGGAAAATACCCCCCCTAGTGTGTAGTTGTCCTGTTACTTTATGTAAGCAAATACATGTATTTCACTTTGTATTTTTCAGTGACTTACTGTAATTTGTGTGTGTGTATATATATATATATATATATATATATATATATATATATATATATATATATATATATATATATATATATATATATATATATATATATATTCGAGGGTCGGTCGGCACTCTGGTTATCGGCTGCGATGGACCGTTTTGCCTTCCCAATGGTTTGTATTACAAAAGCAAAGAAAAGACGGGCGGCACTCATGGGTTTACATCACAAAAAATCTTTAGTGTAGGTGTCACAAAAAAACGACGTTTCGAGGCTACAGTGCCTCTTTTTTTCAAGGTTCACACCTTGAAAAAGAGGCACTGTAGCCTCGAAACGTCGTTTTTTGTGACACCTGCACTAAAGATTTTTTGGGATTGAAACCCGTGAGTGCCACCCGTCTTTTCTTTGCATATATATATAAGAAGTTATTGTTAATATATTTTTTGCAAAATGGAGTAAATAGAAAGAACAAGCAGCTTCTGCTTACTAAATAAGTGAGTGTGACTGAAGCTGTATCTGCATTAAAAAAAAAAAGTTAGTGTTTTCCAGGAAAAATGTAACATTTTGTATGCAGATACAGCTGTGGTTGAAAACTGAATATAGGCATGCTCTATATCAGTTTTATGCAAATAAATAAAGCTCAAAAAAAAAAAAAGAAGACACACTCAGTGCTACGGAGTCACTTAATTGCAAAAGCAGGCTAGATGGACGTAGCCATTCTGTATATAATTAAAAAAAGTTAGCCTATTAAGTATAAGCTCATTCACCCTCACCATACCCTATCATATACCCCAGATGGAGGAAGGAAAAAAGTAATGTACTCTGTAAAAGTTGTAAGATGACATGTACAAACCAAAGTAACAATTCAACTTCAGTGTAAAAATTATATATATATATATATATATATATATATATATATATATATATATATATATATATATATATATATATATTAGTGTGTGTGTGTGTTTTCAAATTAGATATATTTTTGTTTTTAATAAATTTAACACAAAATGAAAAAAAAAAGAAGATAGAATACACAATCAAAAAATAATACATGCATTTTGCAAAAACAGCATTAAATAAACAGCGGTGAGTACAATCAGTAGACAAGATCACGTATTCTACATTTTGGTGGTCAAAGTTCAGCAAGTCGCAGTTTGGTTCGGGATACATATAAGTTTAAAGAGGGCCATCCTCAGGAGCTAGACAACTGAAAATAACTTGTATTTCACCTCATTACAAATATAAATGAATTTATATACAATAAAAGTAGAGTAGCAGAAAGTGAATAATCATAATATGGGCATGTGAGGGACCTGAAGTGCACCAGGGAGACAGGTTCTGAAACCAGTAAACAAAATAGAACATTAGCCAGAGACCCCACACTGTCATATTTTTTTGCGCATTTAGGTTTCTTATACATAAAACTTGGCGGTAGTGGTGTTAGCTAGAGCAACCTATGATAAATGGGAGGGTGGTTCAGAGCTCAACCATGAATGCACAATATACACACGGGCTAAGGTAAGTAGATTATTCACATACAATTGAATATATGTGGAGGGGGAGAGTTTTGCCTTCATCCATCCTGATGAAGGGGAAACTCTCCCTGAAACGTTGATGTCCTTTTAAATACACACGTTACCACTGATTAAGCCTCTGAGTGCCGCCTCAGTCTTTGGATCATGTTTGGGGTGTCACAGCCTTAAGGAAGGCATCGGAGCCATTTATCTCTTATCCATATATATAATCATCATCATTATTATTATTATTTTTATAATTCTATTTTAGTACAGTATACTGTTAGAAAAGCTTTGTGGTGTCTTTAGAAAGAAAACCCCATTTAAAAAGAATACATATATTGTTTTTATTGCCCTTTAAATGTTTTTTTTTTTTTTTTGAGAAACCTGTGGTGGTACTGTATAATACAATATTTTGTTTACACTTTTAAGATAAAGTAAAACTACTATCTGAAATGTATTTATATCAATAGTGGTGTGTTGTAGAGCTGAATAATATACACAAAATTACTGCTGTGCACTATACTCCACTAAATTTGGCCCCCATTTTCTTTTTTCTCTGTAGCGGGTTACCATACAAGGAGGCAGGTGCTTCTCTGTCTAAGCTGGGAGGCAGCAGCTGATGGCAGGGCAGACCAGTTTAGCAGAAATGCTGAGCGCAGATAGGTTGATTCATACCCAGGCTACGCCAGTAATATCACAGCAACTCAGTCTTTTCTTTGCTACGTGTCTTCTAATGGTGTGGCCTGTAATGAAGCATGGAGGTAGTATTTGACCAGAATGTCAGGTTAATTCTGGACAGTATAGTTTCAGAATGGTCCTTTTTTAAGTGCGATGATAAAATGATCAGAAAAGTTCTATTTGGCGTTTTGTAAGCTGCACAGTTGGTGTGATCACAAGGAAGAAGACTTATTTATGGCCCAATTTGCTGGTGTTTTTATCATTACCATTGAAATTATACACTAGTCACTACCTTTGTTTACAGACTAGAGAACATCGAAAATTTGCAGTGGAAGAGGGAGATCATCTGACTATGTTAAATGTGTTTGAGGCTTTTATTAAGGTAAGCAAGAACATTCTTAGTTTGTGACCATATACTCACTGACTGACTCATATAGTTTATTAAATGTGGCCACCGTAGACCAGGAGCTTGGGCACAAATGATCTTTTTAATGTATACGTTAGTCTACCACAATTCCTTTGCTGTTTTACATTGTGTGGTGCATTTCTATTTGCGTCTTTTGTAGTTTAATCCTCATTTTATGTCTGAGGTATATTTCGGTAGTCCAGTGTTACTTGAGAGAGTTCGCTTACTGAGGTTCATGTTAAGAACTAAGAAGATTTTAAAGTTTTATGCTGAATTTAATTATTAACGTTCTATGTATTTTTTCTACAAAAGGAAGCATAATAACCCCTATAAAATTGAATCTATTTTTTTAAACCCATATATGGCATGTGCAGGACTGCTATCAGAAATTGTGGGGCCCCGGACTGATAAAATAGCCAAAATCTTGAACACCTGCAATGCCTGGGGAGACCTGTGTCTGCAGCACTGGTCACACTACTCAATCTCTACATTGTTTCAAGGGAAATTGCTTATGACAAATTATACTTTATAAACGGCAGTCCTTGGCCCCATTTCTGACTGTGCCCGGGACTGCAGTCCCCGCTGTCCCCCCCTGATGGCTGCCCTGGGCGTTTGGCAGATAATTTGGTTAGGTGATTGATGTAAAGGCCCCCATACACTAGGGCGACTTGTCCTTAGGACAAGTCGCCCCCGACTTCCCCCTGAGCTTCCCCGGCTGCTCCCCGGGGGAGCTTGATTAGATTGGCACTTGATGTGCCATTTTTTACATGTGATAAATCGTCTCGATTTATCACATGTAAAAAACCCGGGGAGCAGGGGGGGGGGGGGGGCTAGGAGGTGGGAGCTGGTGGGAGCAGGGGGGCTGGGGACGCTGCGGGGGACACGTCTGTGTCCCCCGCTGCTGGGGACGCTGCTGGGGACAGCGTCTGTGCGGCGAGAAGGTAGAGGGAGCAGGGGGGGCTGGAGACGCTGCGGGGGACACAGGCTGCATAGAGCCGGGCAGGGGGAGCCGGCCGGGAGCTGTCAGTAATGAATAAAAAAAAAAAGCCCATACAATGAATGGGCGGCCTGTGATTGGCTGAGCGCTCTCTCAGCCAGTCAGCAATTGGCTGAGAGAGCGCTCAGCAGCCAATCACAGGCTGCCCATTCATTGTATGGGCTTTTTTTTTTTATTCATTACTGACAGCTCCCGGCCGGCTCCCCCTGCCCGGCTCTATGCCGCCTGTGTCCCCCGCAGCGTCTCCAGCCCCCCCTGCTCCCTCTACCTTCTCGCCGCACAGACGCTGTCCCCCGCAGCGTCCCCAGCAGCGGGGGACACAGACGTGTCCCCCGCAGCGTCCCCAGCCCCCCCTGCTCCCTCCACCGCCGCGCCGCCCCACTAGGTCCCAAGTCGGGTGGTCGGACGTGCAGCAGGTCCGACCACCCGACGCAGATCCGATGCGCACGGGACCGCGCATCGGATCTGAGGGGACATCAAAACTAGCCGATTTTGGTCCGATTTTGGCCAGATCAGTCGGATCTGGCCAAAATCGGACCAAAATCGGCTAGTGTATGGGGGCCTTAAGAAGAAGCACAATGCAGTCATTTGCAGCCCAGGCATGATTTTTACCCTGTTGTTACTTGCACCATTGCTCCATTCACACACGCACTCTTCCAAAGTACCATATACAGCATGGACAAACCATGGAATAGTGTGGCCATCAGTCTTTGCTTAGTAAAGTTGCTATTCTTCCCAGACTGATCCGGAAAACTTGCAGGGAGACAGAAGCCATTTGTTAATCAACCGATAAGGACAGTCATGTGAAAGAGGCTGATCGTGGCCATAGAAAGTGAGCATGGGCGGTGGGGAGGGGGTGCTGGGCGGGGGGGGGGGGGGGGGGGCGCCCAAAACTTAGCTACGCCACTGCTTGCAGCCCCCCCCCCCCAGGTAAAATCCACCACTGTAGTGAAGCCAGATGCAGTCTGTGAGACTGCACTGGCTTCACTGTGGCAGGCAGTGACTTCCCATTGGAAGTACAACTTGCCAGTCACCAAGGCAGTGCCATTAGGAGGTGTTTCCTCCCTCCGGGACGCCTCTATGGGCTGCTGAGCGGCAATCCATAAAATCTATGTTGGCACTGGTCCCGGTGCCTGTCATTTGTATATTATTGGTGCTGGGACCGTGATTTCCCTTCTATGGACTGTTTCCAAAGCAGTCCATAGAAGCTGGCTTCATGCGCAGTACGGAAGTCTGTACTGTGCCAGCGCAGCCCAGGTGCCTGACTCCATAATACAGGTGCCAGGAACGTGAACGTTTCAGCATGGACAAGGAAGAGTGGCGGCGGCAGGGGGGGGGGGGTTTGGTTGCCGGCATCGCAGTCTGTGGCAGTACCCCTCCTACCATAAGGTACAAGCCACCACTGTTTGAACCCAATTACACATGTGATGCAGTTCAGGTAGAAATTAATGTCTGGGTTCTGCCATCCACAGATATTAGGGCATAGTTATATACCTTTGACTAATTCAATAAAAACTTTTTTATTTTTAACCTGAACATGGCCCATGCTGATTCTTTCTTCTACCTTTGATAGGTATAATATAAAAAATAAAAGGTTTTCTATTAAATAGTATTGGTCTCACCTTGCAGATGGTGAAAGTTTGCCACTTCAAAGAACATTTATCCACTGCTCCTGGTTCTGATGGCAGTGTAGTTTCATCCCTCAAGCCAACATTTGGCATTGACTGGTTATTGCAAATTGCAGGGATTTTAACAAGATCGTTTATGCTATGTTAAGTTGTTTACACACCAAGATTTATCTGTCCAATCTGTCTGATGGGGACAAAAATCTACTTATATGTAGGAGCAGATGACAATCAACCATTCGCTCCCAAAACTGGAAAACAGACAATGCCAGTCAGACAAAATGGTGAAAGCCATTTGATTTAACAAATTTAACTAATCATTTGTATCTGTTTTCCAGCATTTGAAAGCGAATGGTTGATTATTTGCTCCCACCAGACAGATTGGACGGATACATCTTTCTGTGTGTACCCAGCTTTAGATTAAGAACCTCGTATCATGATCCTTCCTTTCGCGTTGTTTAGATGTCCAGTTTAATTTGTGATCATTGCCATTATTTTGTCTTTTTAAATTTAGTTTTTTATTTAGTTGATTAACTTTAAATACATAAGGTTTACAAATTCCCCTTACTAATTGTTATTATAAATAAAAAAAAAAAATCAAGTAGGATTTTTGGAACCCTTTTCTACAGCCGTTTTTTTTTTAAATGGATTTATCTTGTTAATGATGCATTAGGACTTCATTTTAACTCCATACATTTAGATTTAAGTGTAAATTTTTATTCAAAAAGACTTGTTCACCATAGGATATACAGAAACCTCGCCAAACATGTCCTTGTGTGTTATGCGATAGTGTCTTCTGTCCCTTCTTCAGTTTAACAAGAGTTCTCAGTGGTGTCAGCAACACTTCCTAAACTACAAGGGGCTGATGAGAGCAGTCACAGTACGTGAACAGCTAAAGAAACTTCTCAGCAAGTTCAAGGTGCCCAAGAATTCCAGTGAAGGTGAGATCTCTTGTGATCAGGAGATTGTGCGCTCCAATCCTTGTGATGGGATAGGGACCTGGGTCCATTGTTTATACCTAGTATGCTAGTTTTGAGTGGGAAAATGGGACTGGTTTAAGCAGGGCTATTTTTGTGCAGGCTCCAGCAGGAACTGTGGCCCTTATTCTAGTTCACTCTTTCTGACAAAATATTTCTTAGATGGACAAAAGCATGTGCACTGCAGGTGAGGCAGGTGTAAAACCCCACCCAAATCTAATTATCTCTGCACAAGTAACACCTGCCTCACCTGCAGTGCACATGGTTTTGTCCATCTAAGAAATATTTTGTCAGAAAGAGTGAACTAGAATAAGGGCCACAGTTCCTGCTGGAGCCTGCACAAAAATAGCCCTGGGTTTAAGGCACTAAGACATTTCTTCTATGATTTTTACAAGCTTTTATTTTACTGTATATATTTTTATATAATTTTAGGGGATCCGGATCCCATTTTGCGGTGCATTGTGGCTGGGTTCTTTGCCAATGCTGCCAAGCTGCATTCCACAGGTGTTTACAGGTATTTTCACAATTTAAAATCGCAATTTAAACTTAATTGGGCTGTGCACAATTCACAGAAGTATTTTGAGTTGAGCAAACGGAGGTGTGTGTAGTATCTTCGCACATCCTGTAACCTTGGAGTATCTCCATGTTGTTGATCTATTGATGGATACACTTTGAGTTGCATGTACAGTATGTGCAACTTGATAACTGCAAATATGTAAATGCCAGATAGTTACATATTCTGTGTTTCCTTTTTGTAAGGACACTTCGCGATGGTCACGAATTACATATACACCCAACATCTGTGTTATATGCGGAGAAGCCACCAAGCTGGTGAGTTCTGTGTATACATCTGTTTATGTCCCTGTACAGCATGGATGATTGTTCTTTGTATCATGCAGCTTATTGGGATGTTTATGATTATCTTTCCTTTTAAAGTGTTATGCAAGGTGTATAATAATACCAAAGTTACATGAATTTAAATCTACAGTACATGTTCGTGGACACTGTACACTGTTACTTACACATAGGGAATATTGTCACTACAGTATGGTAACGGCAGCCCTGCTATTGAGATGCCGACAATCAGAAAACCAACAGTGGTATCCCTATGTGCCGAATGTCAACACCTCCTATGAAAGTATTCCAGACTTGCCATTGTGAGCGCTGTTGGATTCAGGCATTGGTATTCTGACTGCCAAACGTATCCTGTCACTATTTCAACATTAAGGACATTGTCTTATAAAGCATAATACTGTATGTATAGAGGACATTCCCCCCGATGATATCAGTGCTCTATGTAACGTAGTTCTAAAGCTTTTTGTTGGCTCGATTTGGGATCGAAAGTTTGGGTACCCCAGGCAAAAATTCTTTTTAATGTGCAAAAGATGGAAAAACCTCCAAAAGGCATCAAATTACAGATTAGACATTCTTATAACATGTCAAAAAAAGTTTGATTTTATTTCCATCATTTACACTTTCAAAATAACAGAAAACAAAAAACGGCGTCTGCAAAAGTTTGGGCACCCTGCAGAGTTAATACCTTGTACTGCCCCCTTTGGCAAATATCACAGCTTGTAAACGCTTTTTGTAGCCAGCCAAGAGTCTTTCAAGTCTTGTTTGAGGTATCTTCGCCCATTCTTCCTTACAAAAGTCTTCAAGTTCTTTGAGATTCCTGGGCTGTCTGTGACGCACTGCTCTTTTAAGGTCTATTAATAGATTTTCAATTATGTTGAAGTCAGGAGATTGTGAAGGCCATGGCAAAACCTTCAGTTTACGCCTCTTGATGTAATCCACCATGGATTTTGAGGTGTATTTAGGATCATTATCCATTTGTAGAAGCCAGCCTATCTTTTAACTTCAGCTTTTTCACAGATGGCATCGTTAGTGTCCAAACTTTGCTGCAATCTTATTGAATCCATTTTTCCTTCAACCCCAAAGCATGATTGATCCACCCCATGCTTAACAGTTGGATAGAGGTTCTTTTCATTAAATTCTGTACCCTTCCTTCTCTAAACGTACCTTTGCTCATTCCGGCCAAAAAAAATTCTATTTTAACCTCAATCAGTCCACAGAACTTGATTCCAAAATGTATCAGGCTTGTCTATATGTTCATTTGCAAACTTCAAACGCTGATTTTTGTGGTGAGGACGTAGAAGAGGTTTTCTTCTGATGACTCTTCCATGAAGACCATATTTGCACAAGTATCTCTTTATAGTGGAAGAGTGTACCCCAACTCCAGTGTCTGCCAGATCTTCCTGGAGAGATCGTGCAGTCAAACGTGGATTTTAATTTGCTTTTCTCACAATCCTGCGAGCTGTTCTGTCTGATATTTTTCTTGGTCATCAAGATCTTGCTTTAGCTTCCACTGTTCCTGATGACTGCCATTTCTTAATTACATTCCGAACAGAGGATATGGGCATCTGATAACGCTTTGCTATCTTCTTATAGCCTTCTCCTGCTTTGTGAGCGTCAACTATTCTCCGTTTCAGTATTCTACACAAATGCTTAGATGAACCCATGGTGCTGATTGTTGGGGCAAGGTCAGATGAGTCTTGGCTTTTAAAACCTTTGAGATTGACATCACCTGGTCTTTCCAGACGATGATTGAGAACAATACATGACACTGTCAGGTCTCAGCTGTCCAAAGGTGGCGGTGCATGCTATAAACTCTGCAGGGTGCCCAAACTTTTGCAGATGCCATTTTTGTTTTTTTGTTATTTTGAAAGTGTAAATGATGGAAATAAAATCAAACTTTTTTTTGACATGTTATAAGAATCTGTAATTCGATGACGTTTGGAGGTTTTTCCATCTTTTGCTGCATTTTGCACATTAAAATGAATTTTTGCCTGGGGTGCCCAAACTTTCGATCCTTACTGTCATTTTACTAAGCTTAATTTATCATTAATAATCTGGACCGTTCTAATAGCTGGATAGTGAGAGTTTTTAATTGAATAGATATCATATTTTATCGAATACCACACATCATGTTGTAGTAAAGAAAGAAACAACAGGAAGCCCTGCCAATTATGCTTAAGGGCCTATTTATCAATGGATATTTGTGGGATATCTGCAAATGTTAAGGCTCCCCCCAAATGTACTATGGAGGGATCACAGTGCATCAACGATGTACCAAGCTCACAAATGCGACCTTGGACCCAATATTTTATGACCACCTTCAGAAGGATTTACCCTATAGTAGTTGTATGGGCTAGAAATTTGAACCATGAATCATTGAGCACTTGTTCTGCACAGTCTATTTCTACATTTGATTCCAATGGCGCGAGGTCTCGCATCCGGATCGAATCGGGATCGGGTGCTGAATAGAACAGTGCGATCTGCACTATATACTATGCAATTTTGACTATATAGTCAAAATTGACCATGAAAATCGCATCATGTGTACACAGCATAAGAAGCTTTTTGTTTTGTTTACTGTACGTTCCAAGATCAAAATTGTCTACTATATTACAAAGCATTTTGATGCCAACTTGGAATATTGATTAAGAAATCATTCCACAATAAAGGAGAGCATTCAGGCATCACGTCATCATGAGCTACCAATGTTAAAGTCTTGGGTTTATTTGTGAATAGATAGGTTGCAAAACCCATAATTTTGGATCTTGTTTGCGCCCAATAATTAAAAGGGTCATGGTTTTACTAGCTAAATTCCCAGGTGTCTGTAGCTATTGTGCTGGTTACATTGTTTTGGAGATCAGCGCAAAGTTAGCACAGAGGCAAATGATAGTTTCCAAATAGTGAACTACTACAGTCATCCCTAAGTCGATCCCTCATTTGTGATGCACGGACGTCTTCCAGTTCCAGCAGTTCAGCAAAGAGTGAGCATTAAATGTGGGCGCTACTTCTCAAATGATCTATCCAAAAGGTCTTATAATTGTAAATCACTCCTGAAAATACAGATCTATTGGATAGGGAATATTTAAGATGTTACATTCTCTCCTAATTCTTTACTAGTTGATGATGATTATACACATTTTCTATGTCAATTGCTATGTATCTATATCTAAGCACACTTTTCAATTTATTACACATCAAAAGAATTCAGATTAAAAGCGTTTTAATGGTCTCAAAATTTACTGCCCACCCGCTTTCAGGAAGACCTGCACTGAAGAAAGAAGTAGAAATTTAATAGAACATATTATATACAGTATAAAACAATGCCAAATCTCAGTTTACAATGTACAAGAATTTAGAAATTCAGTACAAAGCAATTCATGGTCATGCCTCATTTTCAGATGTCTAGATACATTCAAATACAAAAGTTCTGCTTTAACATTATATAACACTAGATAACACTGTTTTTACATGTAGGGTGCTGTTTAGTGAAGTGATCCAAAGCAGCAAGTACTACATGCGGGATGTGACTGCAGTCGAGTCGGCATGGCTGCTGGAGCTGGCACCACACTTCTACCAGCAGGGAACGGTATGACATACAGTTTATTAACCTAGTCTACAGGTGAATCCATATATTATGCACTGAGGACAAATTTACCAAGATGTTCCCGGGTAGTCTTGAAAATTAATAAGCAGATGTGATTTTAAGTGTGAATCCTCATCTTTCCTTGTTACCCTCCACACTGATGCATTTCTCCTCCTTGCCATATGTTGGCGTAAAGTGAGCAGTACAGAGATTTATATTAGCAGAGAATCAAGGCACCGATAACATATGAAGTGACAGGATTCCTGAGGTTATGATGGAGCCCTAGGAGCCATATCTTCTTATAGGACCTGATAGACATTATGAAGTAAATTTACGCTAGTTCTATTTAAGATGGAATGTTGCCCATCACAACCAATCAGATTTTACCCCTTATTTATTTAGCACCTTCTAGAAGATGATCAATAGACTCTGGTTTCCCATAGTAATGTCCCATCTTCAATAGAACTCTCATCTGAGTATATTTACCCCTTTTGTATGTTTGCCTGGAGATGTATCACACTTTGGAAAGAGATGTAGTGGAGAGAGAGAGAAAGTACCAACCAATCTGCTCATTTTTCAAACACAGCCAGTAACGTGATTGTTGGAAGCTGATTCGTTATTACAGTATCTCATTCCAAAGTTTGCTACATCTCCCCATTATGATGTCAGGATATTTTTTTCCTATTGTGTGAAATCTTTTACTTTCTGCATTGTTATATTTTATAATATTTTTCCGAAATTAATATATACCTTGCTCTTTTGGTTAACAATGTTGCCATTTCCCAATGCCGTGACAGGTTTGTATATAAGAGTTGAAAAACTATCAGTATGCATTTGTTTTATACAGCTACAGTGTCATTGTGCGGTTTTATATAACTTATTATTCTCCCTGTAACCTTACAGCATCTATCACGCACCAATAAACGGGCCAAGCTGGACAATTTGTAAGCCCATAGCATTTGTATGTGATCCCTCGGAGCTAGAATATACTCCAGAGTCACCAACATTTCTACGTCTGACCTCAACTCCCATGGAGACCAGTCTTATCTGCTTCCCTTCAAGGACATAATTCTGAATCCTCTCGCTGACCAGTCAGCCTAGCACCATGCATAATTACGTTGGCCGATTCTGAACGGTCAGCCGGTGCCATTCTATACATCATACTTAGACACATAGAATATATATTATATATACAGAAAGCGGCTTTATTTTTTTAATTTGTAAATGATGGATGGAAAATGATTAGAGGATAATATGCTTCTGAACAATTTAAGTGCTGCATTGGAGTTATGACATTTCTATTATACATTGTATCATCTGAATCCACCAACATACACTCTGGTTTGTGAAAGTGAAAAAAACAACAACCTAATTTCAGTCAGGTTCCCTTGTAACTGGCTTAAGAACTGTTTTACTGTGGAAAAAACACATTAGCACAGCACAGACTCCAATCCTACTCTACAAATCACACGGAGCTGCAAAACATTTAGAAGACAACAAACAAATACTAAATCTGTGTATCTGTTCCTTGGCTCTATTTTTTTTTAAATAAATGTCTGTATATCGTCACAATAAACCGAACAGTACCTCACGTGTATGTGTGTGTTATGACCTCTTAGATGACCAGAATGTAGCATCACTATATCCTTCTTGGTGTAACTGGCTTTTTTTTTTAAATGTGGTATATTTCCACTGATACACAAGCAAAACATTAAGGCATGTGTAAAGTCATAAAAGCGGTTTCAGAAAGAGGAGAAGCTTAAAAAAAAAACTAAAAATGAAGAGGGGTAGCAGCCAATCTGATTCAAACTATCATTTTCAAGGATGCTATAGAGAAATGAAAGCTGATTGGTTGGTGTTGGAACAGTACTGTTTTCATTTGTAGAAACTTTACTAAATGTACCTTGGAGGCAGGAAATATGTGTGTGTGTGTGTGTGTGTGTGTGTGTGTATAAGGAAAATGTTGTACTGTCATGTATATATTCCAATGAGTGCATTATCAGGTGTGCTGGTATATATCTGAATTGTCAAGGTTGGCATCAGGTCTCACAAGCGAAGGTCTGTCCTCTCAGAAAACACTGGCTATTCCTGTGGTCCTTTTTGCCCTATTTTTACCAGTGATTGAATATACTTGGTTACAATACTTGAGCTGCTTGTCGGGTAAATGTAATGTTTCCTTTTGTAGTCCATAAGTAAATAGGTAAAGTAAACTTACATTTGCAAATTATATTGAGAAATTATATCAGAACCTATATGTATGATGCACAACAATATATAAATTACATGGCCAAAAGTATTTGCACACCGGAACATCACACCCATAAGTGCATGTTAAAAATATCATTCTAATACATACCACTGGTGTTTAAAATGGAGTTTGTCCTCCCTCTGCTCTATAACAGCTTTAATTCTTCTGGGAAGGCTTTCCTCTAATACTGTATATGGAAAATGGCTGCAGGGATACACATTAATTTACTCCTAAGCATTAGCAAGGCGGGCATTTATGTTCTACGACCAAGCCTAGCTTGCAGTCTGCATTGAAATACATCACAAAAGTGTTAGACGGTTACATAGTAGGTAAAAGGCTAAATATAAATGTGCATCTATCGAGTTCAAACTTTGATTAGAGTGAATGATCTATTTGCTACATCCCCTTATATATTTCATTTTAGACAGTTTATGATTTTATTTGAATCCCTGGATGTCTTTATTCAATAGATGTTTGTCCAACCTTATTTTAAATGTAATTCTTGTGTCTGCTGACACCACTTCTCCAGGAAAAGGGTTCCAGAATTTAACTGCCCTGCCGTAAAAAAGTATTTCCTTTTTAAGGGTAAGAAATCTTCTTTCTTCTAGTCTAAACGCATGTCCACGTGTCCTAAAGTCTTTCCTCAAAGCAAAAAGAGTGTCTGACCATTCATTTTTATTGGCCCCTGATATATTTGTACAATTTGTCCAATCGGTGTTGAGGTAAGGGCTCTATGCAGGGCAATCGAGTTTTGCCACACTAATCTTTGCAAACAGTTTTTTGATTGCCTTCATATTGACGCTGAAACAGGAAAAGGCATTAACCAAACTGTTGCCAAAATAAAGGGGGATACTCAAAAATGCTTGGATTGGTGAATTAGCTGCTGGTCCACATGTTTCCACCGCATTGCCAGCAAAATTACAGCTGTTTTCGCCACTTTTTGAGGGTGTTTTTGCAAATTCAAACCCCCCCCCCCCCCAAAAAAAAAAGCACACTGGTGAAATATGGCTGCAATTGAATAGTCTGGGGCAGATTACTTTGGGGTAAGGGGGGGGGGGGGGTGTTTGTCTATGTGAAAAAATTGACTAACTGAATGCCCCCAAAAGTTGGAAATACTGACTAGAATGTCACTGTGTGCTGTAGAATAAATATTTCCTTTAACCCGCAGTATAGGGCTAAGACCAAACTAGAAACAACCTCAGACTGGTATTCCGCCTCCACCAAGCTTTAAACTTTACATTTGGTAGTATATATTCTGACATGAAGTATTCTTTTGTTATCCAATAAACTAGTGGTTCTCAAACTCAGTCCTCAAGACCCCACACAGTTCACTTTTTCCAGGTCACCCGACAGGTGCACTCATTACTGACTGACAGATTTTAAAAGATGAACAGGTGGAACTAATTATTTCACTTGATTCTGTGAGACCTGCAAAACATGCTCTGTGTGTGGTCCTGAGGACCGACTTTGAGAACCTGTGCAATAGACAGATTCATCCATCAGACTGATGATGATGAAGCATAATTTGTCACGCCGCAGAAAGTGTTTCTACTGTTCCAGTTATAGTATGCTTTACAACATTCCAGCCAACATTCAACCCTGTGCATTAATATCTGATGCTTCTGTGCCACCTTTGCAATAGAAATCCAATTCGTGAAGTTCCTGACTAACCATTCTGATACTGTCCTTGACTCCAGAGACTGTGTGGAACTTTATAGTAAGTGCCATAATGGCAGGGAATATAATAAAAAAAAAAATGGGAAGGATCTCCCAGGTGTAATGTTAGGTTTTTTGTTACATAGTGTTGGAAAAAGAAATAAAAAATATAACTGTATTCGTAAAAAAAGCCTATAAGGCTTATTTTGGACTTCAAATAAGCCAGCAAGACTAGAATTGGGTGCCTCACAAAGGGAGTTAATTTAGTTAACTCGCAAAGGCACAATCACTCTCTAATGGACAAAACCATATGCACTGCAGGTGGGGCAGATGTAACATGTGCAGAGAGTTAGATTTGGGTGGGGTTACTACTTCAAACTGATATCTACAGTATGTTGTATTTACACTGCACAGAAACAACAAAGCACCCAAATCTAACTCTCTCTGCACATGTTACATCAGCCTCACCTGCAGTGCACATGTTTTTGTCCATTAGAGTGATTGTGCCTTTGCAGGTTAACCAGAATAACCCCCAAAGTTTGTAAAACTTTTGTGGAATCACTCAAAAATTGGATTAAGGTGATCGAAAAGGACTTGTTTTTGGCATAACTATGATGTGGTGTGCGACAAAGATCATTAGTGACTGCTATTTTTGCACTGTAACTGTTAAGGGTATGAATCAATTTAAGAACACCCAAGTATGCATACTGCAAAACAGCCGATACTACATAGCAAAGATTTACCTGTACCATCATTTTGTTTGTTGTTTGAAGTTGTGTGTGATTATGTGGAAATGTTAATTTGGGATGCAGTTAAAATCCCGGCGGTCGGGATCCCGGCGTTCAGAATCCCGACGCCGGAATCCCGACCGCCGAAATCCCGACACTTTCTCCCTCCTGGGGTGTCCACGACACCCCTGGAGGGAGAATAAATTAGTGTGCCGAGCGTAGCGAGGCACCGGGCCCGCTGCGTGGCGAGCGCAGCGAGCCCGCAAGGGGGGGCAATCCACGTCCCCCCTTGTCGGGATTTCGGCGTCGGGATTTTTAACGCTGGGATCCCGACCGCCGGGATTTCATACTGCTTCCGTTAATTTCATCCAGTGCAAGTGACAACAAATGAAAGTGAGTTTGAAGAAAGTTCCTCTACTCCAAACAAATTTTCCCAAAAGTAACTAAACGATTTAGCTTGTGGCTTAAATGTATCAAAAAAGGAGCTGAGCTTACTCTCTAGAGCCAGATGTTACTATAATGTCATATTGAAATAGAGAGCAAGCCATACTGCCATTCTTTAGCCAAAATGACAATCTTGTGTATTACAACAATATTCCTGACCTTCTCCAGATGATGGGTTTACCATAGAGTAGAAGACTAGCAGCTCTTCTTGGATAGTTCTAGAAGGAGCTGAAAATGTGTATTATTGCATACTGGGAATATATTTGCATTGATTTCTATTGGTCATCCAACAAAACCTAAAGAACAGTATGAACAGATCAAGCACTCTTCTTGCCTTTCAATTACAGCTCTCTGATGCTGCTTTCAGACCGCATAACTGGCTTTGACCCTGTATGTGAAAACGTTTCCAAAAACAGGTCTGCCAGGTAAAACCCCTTTCACACCGCATCTCTTAAACGGTATATTACCGTTTAAGTGGCGTCTTTTTTGACACTGGCAGACCCGTTCTTGGAAGCTTTCCAAATGCAGCCGGTACCTCCGGTGACGCGTTGAGGATCCCGGCAGTATGGGTGGATGCATTGCACTTGTAAAAAAAAAAGTGTCTTTCGGAAAATGGCTGCCCCAATAGGAAAACCTGTTTAAAAAAACGTCTTTCGTATGGGGGTAGCCATTTTCCGAAAGTCACTTTTCTTCTAAGAAAAGTAACTTTTGGAAAATGGCTGCCCCATACGAAAGACAGTTTTTTTTAAACAGGTTTTCCTATGGGGCAGCCAATTTCCGAATGACACTTTTTTTTTTACAAGTGCATCCGTCCATACTGCCGGGATCCTCAACACAGCGCAGGAGGTACCGGCTGCAGGGGGGGGGGGAGTTGGGGGGATGTTAACCGGCGCGTGGCATGGGGGGGGGGGGATGTTAACCGGCGCGGGGGGCGGGTGGCTCCAGTTGGTGAAGCGCAGTGAATATTTAATGAGCACTCATTAAATATTCACTGCGCTGGGTCTGCTCATTGGCTGGGTCACAAATACTGTTTCAGACCCGATTTTGATGCCAAAGTACTGGGTCTAAAATGGGTAGGACCATCCATTTTAACAGTTTTAAAAAAACTGCTTTTTTAAAACGGTAAAGTGGTTCTGCACCTTTCAGACCGCACAGATTACCGTTTTAAAACGATAAAAAAATCGGCAATATACCGTTTTTTTAGTGCGGTCTGAAAGGGGCATTACTCACCCACAATCTATACCTGCATCTATTCTCATTCACGTCCCTATATCTCAGCTGTATTGTGTACCAAGATTTGTGCTCTGTTTTTGTGCTTCTGTCATTGTTATGTCTAGTTCTGTATACCCTGTACTGTTATAATGTGTTCTATATGTACGGCACTGCATACCACTTGTGGCGCCTTTATAAATAAAAATATAATAATAATAAAATTAGTGTAAGAAAAAATAGCTTTTTCTAGACAGTGGTGGTCTGTGTGTGTCCATTTAAAAAATTGGTAAATTCTTCTTGGGAAGCAAAGAGCATATACGGTACTTGTTTCCTAGCACGGCGCCAGCAATTTTAATTGCATACATCGGGACCCAAAAAATTGAGTAGATCGCATCGCATGCAACCAAATCGCATGCGATGCGATCGACGCAAATTTTACATTGGAACCAATGTAAAATGGTCCCTGAGACCCTATCTTACATTGGCCCCAATGTAAAATGCCCCCCAGACTCCAATTTTCATTGTATACTCACCCTCATGGGTGAAATGCCCCCCCATTGTTAACGCCACCCAACGATCAACGCCAACCCGAAGCAGGCGAGCCCTCGAGGGGTGGAGGTACGCGTCCTCCGACCTTTTCATACCCCCACTATCCAGTTCGGCGTGGAGTTGATTTTATATAGTGTGGCGAGCGCACGAGCATTACTTCTTCACAGGTATTATGCGTCCCCTCGCGGGGCTTGCCACGCTTCAGGCTCGCTGCGCTCGCCACACTATATGAAATCAACTCCACGCAGACGTGGATAGTGGGGGTATTAAAAGGTCGGAGGATGCGTACCGCTGCCTCTTGCGGGCTCGCTGTGCTCGCCACGCTTCAGGTTGGCGTTGATCGTGGTGTGCCGTTAACAATGGGGGGGCATTTAACATACACATTACCCATTAGGCTGCCTATAAAATCAAAAATCGGGCCCATTGGCCCATTTAACTTTGTTCCCTATGTAATATCACGTTGATCGCGTTGGTCGACGTGATTTTCTCATTGCCAGCAAAAAATAGCCAAATATCGCGTTGGTCGCGTCTATCGCATACCTTAAGTTACCTTAACTTAAGGTATGCGATCACTCACAAAGGGCGCCGTGCTAGGAAACAGTACTGCATATACTAAAGGCCCATACACACTATAAGATTATCTTTCCAAACTGGCTGGCTGGAATGAAAATAGACAAAACCATCATCAAAAAATACTTTGTCCGAATTACATTTTTTTTCTCTTTTCCATGTTTAAGGCATATGTCAATTTGTAATTTTCATTCCAACCAGCTACATTGAAAGATAGTCTTTTAGTATGTAGGGCCTTTTAGAACTTGTCACATATGCTTATAGGATAGACGTGGAACGCAAAAGCGGGGCAGTAGAGTTTCGGTCATAGATGTATCTGTCATTTAAAAATGTGTTAGGCAGTAAAAAGGCAGACAAGTATCACAAATTAGTCCACAGCATGACAAAATTTTTCGACAAAGTAAGTGCCAACATGAGTATTAAAGTAAATTTATTTGCGCAGCCACTTGTATCACTTCCTGTCTAATCAAGGAGACTTAAGCAAAGAACCTGGTGAATTTAGGTAATGGAACCAGGATATTTAGGTAATGGAACATAGATATCAAGGAAGATGGGATTGTCACATGATAGCCAATTGCTGTTGGAGTCTGCAAAAGAACTGCCTGTGACAACAATACAAAAGAAAACCCGGTACTTATGTAGTATCTGGGCGCCCGATTTAGAAATCGGGTCGGATCGGGCGCATCGCATCGCATGCGACCATCGGATGCGATGCGATGACCCGATTTTTCCATAGGAATCAATGTTAAAATGGACTGAGTCCATTTTAACATGGAATTCAATGGGAAAAAGGGGTCCTTTTCATACCCCTACTATCCAAGTGGGCATGGAGTTGGATATAAACCTGTGGCGAGCGTAGCGAGCCACTGAGCCCCGCGAGGGGACACAGAATACCGTCCCCTCGCGGGGCTCGCTTCGCTCGCCACGCTTCGGGCTCGGTGGCTCGCTACGCTCGCCACAGGTTTATATCCAACTCCATGCCCACTTGGATAGTAGGGGTATGAAAAGGACCCATTTTTCCCATTGAATTCCATGTTAAAATGGACTCAGTCCATTTTAACATTGATTCCTATGGAAAAATCGGGTCATCGCATCGCATCGCATCCGATGGTCGGATGCGATATCGCATCGCATCTGATTGTATGCCTTAACTTAAGGCATACAATCAAAAAATCGGGCGCCCAGATACTACATAAGTACCGAAAACCCTACTCAAAACCGGTTCTCGTAGTTTTCTAACAATATGTATGTAATTATCCTGTGTCTTTTTTTTATAACATTTTAAGAATTAAATTTGATCATTTTAACATTGCCTAATTTTTCATAAATATTAAAGACCTATACATATCTGAAAAAACTAGAGGCAATTGAAATATAAACATGGCGTTTTCATGATCAGGAGCACAAAATGAATCAAAATCGACTCCCCAGTGTAATCTATGGGTTTGATTTGGTTATGGTATGCATCATAGACTGTCTCATCTTAGACAGTCACAAGGTCGACAGGTAAAGGGTCACTGTCTAAGTGTACCGTGTCCCCTCGCATGGCTCGCTGCGCTCACCATGCTTTATTCTCTCTCCAGTGGATGGTAGGGCATGAAAAACCGCCTGTTGGCTGAAAATTTAGTAAAAAAATGCATGTCGACCTTTAGACTGTGTCGACCTTTAAACCATGTCAACCTTTTGACTGTCGACCTTTAAACTGTCGACCATTAGTGGTCAACCATATGACTGTCTATCATGAGTCAGTCTATGATCAGTACCAATACTGTTTGATTGAGAGCTTTTTGTAGATTTTAAAAATTTCACAAAACTGCAACCTCCGGTGGGAGCCTGCTGGAGGAGTGGGCAAGGCCACCTTGCTTGCTATGTTGCTCCAGGCACATCTATATTGTGTTAACACTTCGCTACACAGCAAGCGGCTTGCAAATGACCTGCGGCTCCCTTGCTGTGCAGCCTAGCTGAGAAGCCACATGCAGGCCTGCCATGTTTCGGGCCACATTGGCTGCCTGTGTTACATGACACAGCTACCACAGCCCTTCCCTGGAGTGGATCAGACAGTCCTGCATTTTTCAGGCCATCCCCCCTTGCAACTTAAACTGCTGTCACAGTGAAACCGCTGTTTCAGTTCTAATGCATGCGCAAAGTGATGAAATTGACAATTAACGATTTCCACACTTCTGCCTGGATCTCAGAATAACCCCCTATGATTGATTATGAGATTTAGACATGCATTTGAGATTATTTATATGCGGTTATGAATTTTGCTTTTAAGTGTTTTTAATATGTTTTTTAAGTTTGTGTAAGTATGTTGATTTGACATTTATATTTACCCACTTCTGGGAGTTATCATTATTTTTTCTGTGTTGAAATAAATATTTTTATAAATTGATTTTATACTGTGTACAAGTTTGTGATTAAGGGCTACCTAGACCGTTTTTTCTTTTATTTAGATTTAAGATGATTGGCATACCTCTTCTAGGTGAGTTGCAGCTGTCACAATTCGAGACATTATCAGTCTGTTTGGTCCAGAGACTATATTTGTCTACTTATTTTAAACCTGAGTTGTTAATATGGTGTAACATAGTGGGTGAGATTTAATAGGATGAGAGATTCAGAAAGTGAGAGATTTGGGAAGAAATCTCCAGTTTTTTTTAAAGCGGCAATCATTTACACTGCAAAATCAAACTGGTTTTGCAGTGTAAATGATTGCCGCTTTAAAAAAACTGGAGATTTCTTTCCAAAATCACTCACTTTCTGAATCTCTCATCCTATTAAATCTCACCCCCCATCCCCAAATACCATAGTAACAATAATAATAATAATAAACACCAAATATGAGTGTAATCTATGTACATAAAGAAATATAAAAAAAATAGTTGATTGTATATTAGCCCATAAAAATACTAGCCCATAAACAGCTTTTTAAATTATTATTATTATTATTCAAACACAAATAATTCAAAATGCCATTTATGTGAATACTATATGATCTTTGGAAAATACAATTCTAAACCGGTTACATAGTTAATGTTCTATTATGCAAACATACTGTATTCAGATACTCCAATTCAGTGCAATCTGTTGTTTTAGGAAATAATGCCACGTTTTAACCAATAGGTGGCACTATAACACCATATTATGTTTTCTTTTTCATATTTAATCATTGGATTTAAAGGCCGATAGTTACACTTTTCTCCCAGGCCTGTACAGCATGGAAAATAATGTGATTTTTACTACTTTGGTGACCAAGTTTGGATTTTTTTGTTTTGTTGTATTCATGAATTAATATTCTAAATTAAAATTCTAGAATATGATCTGATCTTGATATTGAGTTATAATATCACGTTTCAGTCTCACATAATAGCCAGACAGCTATTTGAATTTGCCTAACTAGCTGTAACGTTAACCCCCACAGCAAGTGTTTACAGGGGTATGAGGACCTCCCAAACACACAGCCAGATTTGCTGATATATCTGAAGTTGGCAATGGGGGTGACATTTAATGGTATGGGATTTTTAGTAAAGTTCTGAAATCGCACATTATTGAATTTTCCAAAATCGGGATTTTTAAATAAAGAAAATTGACTATTTAATGGTATGCGAATTTGCTGATGAAAAGTGCGATATGGTGCGATTTTTAGTAAGGGTAGGGGGATGGGGGTGCTGAAAATTTTCGGCGGGGGGGGGGCGCAAAGGAGGTAGTTACGCCTCTGCCTGTGAGAGAAGCCTGAATGTTTTTTTACATTTGCGGCTCCACTCCTTATTGACAGCATTTAATCTGGAAGGCGTCTGGTGAGTATGATTTCTCTCAACAGGTACTCGTTGGGATTCTACATGGAGAAGAGGACAGGCCTACAAGGGAATCCATAGGTAATGTATGTGTGAATGTATGTAGTTTCCCCCGGCTGTGGCATTACCCTGTTGGCTGTTTGGGCCTGGTGCTGGTTGCCAAAATACAGGGCCCCTAGTCATTTTGTCCCCCGTATGTTTGAAACCAGGACTGGCCGGTGAGCCTGGTGCTGTTTTTTTAAATCCTGGGGGTGCCCTATGTTTTTGCTCCCCTGAATCTCTGAAACCAGGAACAGTTATTTGAGCCCGGGGCTAGTTATGCTCAGGAAGGGGGACCTCACACCATTTACTGTAAAAAAATTTTTTACTTTTTTTGGCCAGATCGTACTGGTCTGTGCATGACTCTGTCAAAATCGTCTGCCAAAACCTGATCTATTTGTGTTGCAATATTTTGTAACATTTTCCCAAAATCGCATCCTATTAAATTTGAGAGCTGTACACCTTTTAATGGGAAAACATCTGGATGCGAATTGAAGTATATTTAAAAATTGTGCTAATTCGCTGTTTTTTAACTAAAAATCGCAAAAGTCGAGATATCTCATCCCATTAAATGTCATCTGATATGTCTATGACCTATGACCGACATTGTTCACAGATGTTTGCCAACACCTAGGACCTGTGTGTGGGTGGGTGGGGGTGGGGGGGTCAAAGGGGACACCTGTAATGGACCCCAACCTGAAGGGCTCAGGGGCTGTAAGCTTGGCTGCAGTGCAGCAACTAGAAATAGTTTATAAAGGGGTGGCCAGCCAGCAACCCGCCTGCCTGGATTCCTGGAAGAGAGCTTACTCAAAACCCCCCTCCGTTAACTCCCCTGGGCCTGGACACCTGTGAGGGTACCCGCACTAATAAGTTGTGAATCACGCAGCGCACCAAACTGAATAATGAAAAATGCTGCGCCTTCCTATCTGCCCTTCCCCATTCCATATCATAGTGAATAGTAATTATCATTTTTTTTTTTTTTTTAATAAACACATTTAGTATGCACTGTAATAAAATTCCACTGCTAAAGGGGGGCAGGGTTTGGGTACCCGAGAGATGTCAGTGTAACGGGCCCACTTCCTGTGCCGGCCCTGCGTAACCCACCAACCATCTAGTGATATATCACCTAGTGCAGGCATGCACAACCTTGATCCACAAAGCAAACAAACACTTTGGGTTTTAGTGATTGCAATGCTTGAGCACAGGTGACTTTTAATTAGAGATGAGTGGGTTCGCTTCCAAGCCATTCGATCCCATCAGTTCGATCCTTTGCGCCATTTTTCCGGATCCAGAACAAGGCCAAATATCATCATCCCGCTGTAGGATTCTCACGATATAAGTCCCAGCGTTTGGCGCCAATTTCATTCTGACTGCGATTTCATACAGCACAGATGTGTCTATGCTTTCTGCTGTGGGGGGGAGCTGAAGGTAGGGCTGTGGAGGGCAGCTTTAGGAGACCTTCTATGCTGGACTACTAAGGGAGATTACTATGGGGGACTACAAAATGGGATTATTATGGGGGAATATTAAAGGGGATTACTATAGGAGACTGCCAAGTGTAACAAATAATTCCAGGGGTGCTGCTGAATATGCCGTATCAGTCCAAGGCTACCCCCATGTGTGCCTTATAAATCCAGGGGTGCCGCCATTTGTACAGTATTAATCCAGGGGAGCTGCCCTTTTATTTTTTATTTTTTAAATTAAAAGTAATAAAAAAAAATTTCCTTTTACTGCAAGGGTTCTGTTTAGTGTGTCGTATTAGTCCAGGGGTGTAAGTGGGCAGTATCAGTCCAGTGTTTGTGCCGCCCACTTGTGTCTCTTAGCAAAGTCATCCAGTTACCTTGGTGCAACCTTTTAAAAGGGTGGTTTTGGCAAAACCAATCCAGATACAAAACACGAAGGGAGATCTAGATTCGAACCAAAACATGAAGAGTGTCCAGTGCACACCCTTTTAATGTACCTAAGTTATATTGGTTTAATCATCTGTGCTAAAGCATGGATATCACTAAAACCTGGACTGTGTGGCTGGATGACTCTACCCATACCTCCCAACTTCTGATGAAATGAAATAGGGAGCGTCCGAAAAGGGGGTGGGGCGTATGCAAATGAGGGTGCGGCTTATGCTAATTAGCCGCAACCTCATTTTCATACGAGAATAGACGCTGTGCGCATGCGCACAGCGTCTATTCTATTAGATTGGGGGGGGTCTCCCAACTGCCACCCCCCGCAGCGGCACAATGCCTGCCACGGGTGGGACAGCAGGACAGGACCCGAAAATCGGGACTGTCCCGCTGTAATAGTGACAGTTGGGAGGTATGCTCTACCCCATGATGTCACTGGCCCTGCCCCTGTATGTGTGTGAGTATATTGCTTCCATGTCGAGGATCTCCCAATGCTGTAAACGGGAAGCAGGTCAGATAAGCCGGTTTAAACATTTACGCTTCCTGGGACCAACCAAGCAATCTAGCTATATCCAGGGATCCCTCTCCAGGCAGCCTCAAAATGTAATGCTCCTAGCATTAAGCTTTATTAGTGGGATGGAGAACTGTAGTGATGTTGTGTTTTGTTTATTCCAAACAAAGTTTTTCTCATTTGTAACCAAATGTAAAAAGCAAGTTTTTCTCACATTTTGATACCATAACATTCTGTACGGTCTTTTTCCCCCCAATAGATTTTCTATCTATGTACACTACTATTTCAGCAATATGTAATTCATTGTTTCTGTCTCGAGAGCACCTAAAATTCTTTTTCTGATGTCCACAGAATTTATGTTATTTTTTTTAAATGTGTATATATATATATATATATATATATATATATATATATATATATATATATATATATATATATATATATATATATATATATATGTATCTATCTTGGTATTAGCAGTCCGCACACTTCTAAAATCTTTTTGAGTGGGCAGGTGCACAGTTCATTGAATAAATGTTATATTGAGTAATTAGAGGCTGGCACACCATTGCAAAAAATAGAAAAATATTTTTATAGTGAAAAAGGTATCCAATAACTTGCAGTGGAGCTTTACAGAATACAAGCAATACTTATCAGCCATCTAAAAGCATCAGAGAAAACGATTCCACTGTAAGTCAGCCATGCTCAACAGCTGTTTCGGCGTGGGGGTGTTGCCGTCGTCAGGAGCATATTAGGCTGAGACAGACAGCGCATATATATAGTGTCACTAACGCAGCCTAATGAAATTGAAGCATGCTCACCTGTGCTGTACCAGCAATAAGACATTACATCTCATCTCCCACTGTGTCCGGGCGGCAGGATGTGACGCGGCGCCACTTCCGGTATCAGCCGGCTAGTAGAGTCGGTCACCACGGCAATCAAGACAACGTTGCCAATAGGTACAGGGCGCAGGGAAACGGGATATGGTGTGCCAGCCTCTAATTACTCAATATATATATATATATATATATATAATTTTTTTTATAATTTTTTTTTTTTTTTATAGAAGCCTGTATTGGGATGAGCAGAGCAACCTGCAATTTGTTTCTCTTCTCTAGATGAGTGTGCTTAGAGTTTTCTTAGAGGCTTATATTCGATTGAATTTTTCGAAGACTGTACAATGGATTAAGCGAAAAAGAGTTAACTCTTGGCTTTACGACCAGAGGTAGACAGGCGCCTGATAGGGTGTTGTGTCAAGCTGCTCCTACTGGGGGGCGTCAACCCCTAAGGCAGTGGTTCCCAAACTGTGCGCCTAGGCTCCCTGGGGTGCCTTGAAGAACTTGCAAGGGTACCTCAGGTTAGTGCTCCAGAACCAATTCAAGTTATTTATGGCCAATGAAATAGGCAAAACAGTGCTTGTGGCTTCCAATTAAGAATATGTGGGTAAACAGAAGTGAATCATGTTTCTCACCACATAAATGGACCTAAGGAAAACATTTAAATCACAACTAATTTTATATTTTTCCTGAAATAGGTAACCAACTTTTGGCCTAGGGGTGCCGTGAAAATTTTTCTGATACTTTAGGGTGCCATGAGTCAAAAAGTTTGGGAACCACTGCCCTAAGGGATGAATACAAATAACAAAAGGGTGGAGCGCTAGGAAGTATGGATCAATTGGTTCCATTGAGAAAGCTGTCAGGGAGCACCTGCTGATTTTACTCTGTTGTACTACTTTGGCTTGGTATTGGACACCTTATCTTTGGAGATTTATACAATCAACATCATTCCTGGGCCAGGAGCTGAGAAAGGTATTATCCTTCTACCATCATTTTGGGACTCCACCACCTACCAATTGCGGATTACAAATACGTGCAGTCATTGAGGACACCCCTATTCCAATCTGGGGTTCATCCTCGTCCTCCATCGTAATTCAAATCCAGCGAGGTTTATGGACCCAGCATTTATCCAGCCCTACAAATAGCCCAAAGGAAACTAACATCTTCAGGAATTTCCTATTGAGACTCCCTATTGGACTCCATACCACTAAGTATACAACCTCAACTATTTTAAGTTAATACGCAAGTAGATAAATTGTATATCTTATATGTTTTTATACCATATTAATTGCTAATTCATTAAATAAATTACATTATTGTTTTTTACCAGTAACCAATTGATCCATACTTCTTAGCGCTCCACCCTTTTGGTATTTGTACAATGGATTAATCTTTGTGGTTATGAAATGACTTACTAAATGAATAGGCTGCATTGTAATGAACATCAACGAATACCTTCCATCTGCACCCAATAAAGGCTTCCACAACTCTGCTAAAGCAACAGGCTGGAAGTGGTCATCGCTGATGACAGAGACCCACCCGAAAAATGCCTGGGCACGCCTGCATTTGGACAAACACACCCACAAAACACCATGTAACTGCCCTTAATCACTGGCTTTGTGTCAATCACTGAAGCAGAATGCATAAGCAGAATCATTTGCAGATTGGGGGTGCACATATGCAATGCGATTCCTACGCACGGGCAGACATTCCATAATTGACTGGATTGTGTTTTCTTAATTTAGCGATCCATGCTGAATTAGCCCTACGGAGCATACAAAATGGCTGCTTTCGCTCCTTTATTTATAAATACAGCCATGTACAGTTAAATAAAAATAGTTTCCCTATTTCTAAATGCTTCCTGTTGGAAATACTTCCTTTGCTCATGAATGAATCTGTGGTTCAAAAAAAAAAAAATGAAAAGAAAATTCTGATTCAGATTTTTTTCTGGTAACTGGCCTCAATGCACATATCTTGTCCTGCAGGTCAGGATCAGAAAATTTACAGGTACAGTTAACAATAAATAATAAATTATCATGGGACAATAAGCAGCAGTTAAAAGACTGTTTTGGAACAGGAGATAAACGCTGATCCATGTGGCCGTTTATCAGCAAGAGCATTAAAGACCAGAGAAGCACTTAAAGCAGGAGATATAGGGGACCCCAGTGCTGTATCGATCTTCCACAGAGCTGTTCAAGGCCAAAACTACTTATAAAGAAGGAGAGAGAGAGAGAGCAAGCACTGAATTATCACTACAGTTAAACTGGAGAGAGAGGAGAGAGGAAGATTAGCTGCATAGGTATTCTTGCTGTAAGAAATCATTTTTACTTTTTAAGGTTTAGTTAACATTTTAGGTTGCAATATAATTTGCAATATGTTTATAAAAGATATGTAGTGTGAAGGCAATGAATGTAATAGCTATGACTACTGTAAAATGTGTATAGTATTGTGATAGTGGGGAAATTGTGATTTGTGCTCAAAACCATGCTGCAATAAAGGTGGGGCAGATGTAACAAGTGCAGTGAGAGTTAAGCCCATGCATCGTTTTTTTGCAGATTTTCGATTCGATTTTGCTTATAGAAGCAAAATCGAATCGAATCCTAAACAAAATCGAATCTACTGTGCAGCCAAGGAAATATCGAATTTGATCTAGCAAATCAAATCAAATGTGTACAATGTACCATGAATGTATATGGAATTCGATATCTAATGCAAAAGTACAGATATGATGCCAAATCGAATGGAAAGATCTAATGCCAGATCTAATAGAAAATCGAATGAAAAGCAAATCTATGTGTGTGTACAGAGCTTCAGATTTGGGTGGGGTGTGTTCAAACTAAAATCTAACATGCAGTATAAAAATAAAACAGCCAATATTTACCCTGCACAGAAACAAAATACCTCACCCAAATCTCTCTCTGCACATGTTACATCTGCCCCACCTGCAGTAAACATGGGTTTTCATATTTTGAGAACAAATTTGTACTGTGATCGGGTCTGAATTAGGCACAGTGATTCACAGCAGTGTGAGACCTGAAAAGTCAAGAAAAAACCACACCAGCAAATAATGCCACTGAGCTGAATTGATCTGTAATTCTTTTACTTGCTATCCAATTAGAAGTTGGCAGCGTGGAAAAGCAATAAATGGGACTTGCTATATGTTTAGGACGGTCATAGTTATTTAGAGGCAGTGGTTTGTAGCTTACAGTTAGGCTAATTTATTTTACCTTTCCACTGCAAGTAAAAGGGGCTTTAAATGAATATGCCTGGGAGTAAAAGCCTGAGGGTGCACCCTTTTCCACGTGAAGGAAATGACAGTGGATAATTAAATCCATCCCATAATATTTTAACACTCCATGTGATAATGGGTAATGGTTGGGTCTTCGTATTCTGTTATAAATAGATTTTACGATTGGGTGAAACTATACACTATATGGACAAAAATATTTGGCCACATCTGTTAATTATTGAATTCAGGCGTTTCATTCAGACCTGTTGCCATAACATCAAGCACCCAGCCATGCAGTCTCCATTTGCAAACAATTGTGATACAAAATGTGTCATTCTGAAGAGCTCTATGACGTCAAGCATGGTACTGTGATAGGATGCCACCTTTGCAATAAGACAGTTCATGAAATTTCATCCCTGCTAGATATTCCACGGTCAACTGTAAGTGATATTATCAAAAAGTGGAACGGTTTATGAACAACAGCAACTTAGCCACAATGCAGAAGACCGCGTAAAATCACAGAGCGGGGTCAACTACTGCTAAGGCACATGGTGAGTAATAGTCTCTGACGCTCTGCTGATTCCATAGCTGAAGAGTTCCAAAATTCTACTGGCATTAATGTAAGCACAACAATGGGCAGCTGGATTTAGGCATCACATCTTCAAGTCCAACGGACTGTTGTGATACACACACACACAAACACGTGACTATGGAGCAGCATACCTCCCAACATGACCCTCTCCAGGAGGGACAGAAGGCTCTATTTCTGGACTTTCCTCTTAATTAATGATTGCCATCACCTGTTTTAAATAGGTTAATGGACAAGAAAGGTGTTTCAGCACAGGTGATGGTAATCATAAATTAAGAGGAAAGTCCAGAAACAGAGTAATGTGTCCCTCCTGGAGAGGGTCATGTTGGGAGGTATGGAGCAGTGGAAGTGGAATGTGGAGTGACGTATCATGCTTCTCTGTTCTGCAGTCAGATGGCCGAGTCTGGGTTTGGTGGATGCCAGGAGAAGGTTACCTGTCTAACTGCATAATGCCAATAGTGAAGATTGGTGGAGGAGGGGTAATGGTTAGGAGCTCCAGGGAAGGACAATCATAATGCTTCAGCATACCAAGACCACAGTGCTATACTCCAGCTTTGTGGCAACAGATTGGGGAAGGCCCCTTTCTATTCCTACATAACTGTGTCCCAATGCACTGACACTAAAGACATGGGGTCTAATTCAGACCTGATTGCAATACAAATTTGTCCTCAAAATGGACAAAACCATGCTGCACTGCAGGCGGGGCAGATGTATCGTGCAGAGTTAAGGTGCCCATACACTAGTAAGATTTATCTTCAGATCTGGCTGGTTGGATCAAAAACATGGTTATGGATTAGTGACAGTTTGTCAGTTTTCCAGCATTTCCAAGCAAATGGTCAACTGACATTTGCTCTCATCCATAACCATGTTTTTGTTCCTACCAGACAGATCTGCAGATAAATCTGCATGTGTATGGCCACCTTTAGATTTGGGTGAGCTATTTTGTTTCTGTGCAGGGTAAGTCCTGGCTGCCTTATTTTTGCACTGCAATTTAGATTTCAGTTTCAACACACCCCTCCCAAATCTAACTCTCTCTGCACATGTTACATCTGCACCCAGTGGCGTAAGTTCGTTCCAGTTGCCCGGAGCCAAGATATATATTGGTGCCCCCCCCCCACACACACACACCACACACACACACACAATATTTCTGTTCAGAAATATAGATAGAGATAACATGTTAACATATATATTTCAGAACTCAGCCACAGAGGCAATATCGTTGGCTTTTAAATGACTAATCTAAACTTCCAGGGGGAGGAGAGGTGCCCCCTTGGGAGCAGGAGCCCGGCGGCAGATGACTCCATTGCCTCCCAGAGTTCTGCCTCTGTCTGCACCACCTACAGAGGTGTAACTATAATTTATGAGTCTCCCGCCCCAGTAAAGTTAGCAACCCTCCCCCCTTCCTTACTCCTCTGCTCAACAGGGACCCACAGATCTTCTCTACGGTGTGGTCCCGGCTCCCCTCCTGCTTCTGCTATGAAAATGGAACATCACAAAAAGTCTGCCCCCATACAGTTTCACAGAACTGTCTGCTGTATGGGGGTGGACATTTTCTGATGGTCTATTTCCAAAGCAGCAGTAGCCAGGAGAGGAGTCGGGACCGCACCACAAAGAAGATCTGCGGGTCCATGCTGCTAAGTGGAGGGGTGAGGCACGGGGGCATGGGTGGCCAGGGGGGAGGGCGGTGCCGACGCTTCCAAAGAGGGTCCCGGCAGTGGCGACGGCATCATTACAATAGCCCTTCAGACCCCCGGCGCCCGCACTTACACAGCGCCTCCCTGCGACTGCAGAGTCTGCGGGGCTATTGTTACGCCACTGCTCACCTGCAGTGTAGCATGGTTTTTCCCATTTGAGAAAGATTTCTGGCCTGCACAGAGACTTGACCTCAGCCTCATTGAGTACCTTTGGGATGAACTGGAATGGAGGTTGCGAGCCAGGCCTTTTTGTCCAACATTAGTCCCCCACCTTATAAATGATCTACACAATAATTGGGCACAAATTCCTACAGAAACACTCCAAAAGCTTGTGGAAAGTCTTTCAAGAAGAGTGGAATCTTTTACAGCCGAGGGACCAACTCCTTATATGTATTTGAATACAATGTAATTATAATCCCTGGTAGTGTAACGGTAAGGTGTCTGAATACATTTGTTCATCTAGTGCAGGGGTTCCCAATCTTTTTTGATTCACGGCACCCTAGAGAATCAGAATTTTTTTCACGGCACCCCTAGGTCCCAAAAAAATTAATTTGATTGGGTTTATATGCGATTCTTAGTGGCAGTTATATGGTAAAGGGCAGGATTTGCTTCTGTTTGTACACATTCTATGATTGGCAGCCACCAGCACTGGTTTTGCTCATAAATAATTAACCATTAATAATTTGAGTTGGTCCTGGACCCCCAAGCCGCGGCACCCCTGCATGTGTCCCGAGGCACCCCAGGGAGCCACGGCACACAGTTTGGGAACCACTGATCTAGTGTATCTTTAGGTGTGTGCAAAGCCTTAAAAGGCTGGAAGCATGACCACTAATTCACTCATATTTCCTGGGGACTGCAGAGTCTTGTTAGAGAAAACTGGGTACTCTTTACCTAGAAGGGCGCCCGCGATTGGAATCGCGGGCGTCGGGGGTAAAAAATCGCGGGCATCGCGGGTAAATCGCGGGTACATTAAAAACGGGTGCCCGCGATGACCGCGATTTTCCCATAGGGATCAATGTTAAAAACGGTGATTGACCGCGATTTTAATGTTAAATGCCTCAATGCCCGCGATTTGGCCATAGGAATCAATGTTAAATGGGCCACAGAGCCCTAATAGTCACCGTGAACTCTGAAATGGCCCCCACAATTGTTAACGCCACCCCACGATCAACGTGAACCCGAAGCGTGGCGAGCGCAGCGGTACGCGTCCTCTGACCTTTTCATGCCCTACTATCCACGTCGGCGTGGAGTTGAGAATAGAATAGTGTGGCGAGCGCAGCGAGCCACCGAGGCCCGAAGCGTGGCGAGCCCCGCGAGGGGACGCGGATACCTTCACAGGTAAACGCGTCCCCTCGCGGGCTTCACAGGTGTCCGCTTTTCGCCACGGACACCTGTGAAGCCCGCAAGGGGACGCATATAACTGTGAAGGTATCCGCGTCCCCTCGCGGGGCTCGCTGCGCTCGCCACACTTCGGGCCTCGGTGGCTCGCTGTGCTCGCCACACTATTCTATTCTCAACTCCACGCCGACGTGGATAGTAGGGCATGAAAAGGTCGGAGGACGCGTACCGCCGCCGCTCGCCACGCTTCGGGTTCACGTTGATCGTGGGGTGGCGTTAACAATTGTGGGGGCCATTTCAGAGTTCACGGTGACTATTAGGGCTCTGTGGCCCATTTAACATTGTTTCCTATGTAAAAATCGCGGGCATTGAGGCATTGAACACTAAAATCAGGTCCAATCTCATTTTTAACATTGGTCCCTATGGGAAATCGCGGCCATCGCGTCGCACCCGATTTTTAGTGCATTCGATGGTCGCGATGGTCGCGATGGGCGCCCTTCTAGGTAAAGAGTACCTAAAACTGTTACTTGAAACAAGTGAGCTATGCTTGGTAAATCTTCCTGTATTTTTTTTTATTAGTGCCATGTTTGTTTGATATTCTCTTTTGCTGCTTAATAAAATTGGTTGGGGACAGTTGGACCAGAAACCTTGTGTAATCTCTTGGCTGCTGTGTACTGGCATCTACCCCAGCAGAAGATATCTGTTGTTTCTCTAACCCTGCTACAGCATGTTTGCAATAAACTACTGAATAGATTGTGATTGGGTGTTCACTGAAATGTTCCTTGAGAGCCTCCATGTAACATAGGCTATGAAATTTCTTGCTATTATCAATTGGCTAATTGGCTGAAATGTTCCTTGAGAGCTTTCATGTAACATAGGCTATTTATTAACATTTTTTTATATAGCGCACACATATTCCACAGCGCTTTACAGAGAGAATATTTGAACATTCACATCAGTCCCTGCCCCAGTGGAGTTTACAATCTATATTCCCTACCACATGTATACGCACACACAGACATTCTAGGGTTAATTTTTTTGGAAGCCAATTGACCTACCAGTATATTTTTGGATTGTGGGAGAACACCGGAGTACCCAGATTAAACCCACGCAAGCACTGGGAAAATATACAAACTCCGCACAATTAGGGCCATGGTGGGAATAGAACCCATGACCTCAGCGCTGTGAAGCAGTAATGCTAACCTTTACACAGTCCATGATGCCCTTACACCGTCCGCATCCATATTCATGCAAACTGGTAAATAAGCACATGGAGAGCACACACCAGCTGAGCAGACAATCGTTTTACCATACTAAAATTACTCACAAACATCAAAGTTAAAATAGAACAGCTTGTCAGCTTAAAGCCTGGATGGGTCACCCCACTAGGAGACAGCCTGGGGGTAACATGGTAACACTGCCGCTCAATCCTCCCCAAATCCTGGACCTTATTCCGGTTCATGTGGTCCTCCGCACGCATGCACAAAGGACCAATGTTTTGCTTTTGAGCATTTCTGCGCATGTGCATGCACCCGGTGCTTGCGGCCATGGTGAACAGAGTGTTCAGTGAGCACACGCACCCACCACCGCAGGCAAGGGAAGTGGGGAGGCATCAATAGTCACACCCATGGGAACGCCCAGCGTTTCATGGGTGTTTCCATGAAAACACTGGGCGTTCCCATGGTGATTTACCCAGTGACACAGATGCTGTGGGCGGGTAGCTGACATCACTGGATGTTAGCTGCCCATCATGTTTTCCTCGAGAACACATGCAAAACTAAGACACCTCTGCGACCATCGAATGATGTGGATGTTTCCCAATAGGCTGCAAATGGATACTTATGCTAATGGGGGGCAGTGATATATGTGAACGGCAGGCAGGAAATGACACGCATCACTGCGAATGAAACAGCGATGCACGTCAACCAGAATCCCCCCCCCCAGTTCCAATACAGGTCAATTTCTTCATGTCACCGCTAGTCTAACCACGTCCAATACGTTTCGTCAGCAAAGCGACTTCATCAGGGGGAAAATATTGTGACAGGAAGCACACATACCGGGTAAAAGTTCAAGGTGAAAGTTCAGTTTTCACATAGGCAGTTCACAGATGAATGTCCATAAAAAAAAGCAAGTAAAGCTCCCAGTAAAACATTTCAGAGCAGACCTTTGCAAACAGAGATATAAAGTTTCCAAAGATCAGGTGCAGGTCCCCTAACAGTAGCCACCCCCTGGCTTATCACCTGGGCAATTAGTTTACCACCAGGAGTAATGTTCATCCTGTCTGTATTCATACTGGCTATTTCTCAGAATTTCTAAATGGAAGACCTGGCCTGGATTCTTTCCAGACACATCCTTGCTATTTTATATCCATGCCAGGTATGTTTGTACTGCCCCAGTCACACACTTCCGCTGTAGCTGATAAAGCTACAAGTTCTTGAGATAAAATACCCTACCTCATCTTCCTTTATTCTCATAACCTTTCTGGGAAGATGCCAATTCTCCATTTCCTTACAGAGTCCCTCCTCTTTCACCTCCTCCAGTTTGAGCTAAAGATGACAATGTCATCAATGTAAGCCGCTGCATACTTCAGATAAATTTGTTCATGGCCTTCTGAAAGGCTGAAGGGGCTCCATGTAAACCAAAGGGTAGTACTTTATATTGGAACAATCCCTTCTGGATAGAGAAGGCTAATTTTGCTTTGAAGCATCAGTTAAGGGTATCTGTCAATACCCTTTTGTCATATCAAGAATGGTTACATATTGGTCTTTCACTAAGTTCTCTACCGGTTTGTCAACCCACACACGGGGATGGCATCAAATTGTGATATTGTATTAAGTTTGTATTGGCTTGAATACCAGTACAATAAGATTATTCCATTCACTATTTGACTTTTTTTATACTATCCTTTTAGGGGGGGAAACAAAAATACGCACACTACCATTACTAAAACAATCGCACATTCACGTTACTAAAAAAACCACATGTCTATAAAAATTGCACGTTACCGTTACTGAAAGTTGCCAGAAATTGCAAGTGATTTATGACTATAAAAATTTGCAAATTTTGGGGGGAAAATCACACATTTGACATGTTCGATATGGTGAGATTTTTTTAGCTGCCTACAATTTTTTTGACCATTAGATCTATTGAGCAAATGCCTGTTTTTGACCATTGGTTAGTTACAACTAGAGAGGCCAATCCTGGTATCGGGATTGGTCGGATTCCAGGATTAAGGCCCAAACTTTCCATGATTTAAATCCCAGGATTGGAGCCCACAGTTCCGCAATTTAGGGATCAGTTTGTACATGCGCAATTATTTCTGCTGGGCAGTGCTGAGCACCAGCGGCACATGGCTCAGATGCTGCCCGGCAAGAAGGTTGTGTGGTTATGTTAGAGGTCACTCTGCACAGCCACACATCTGCCTGCCCCTTCAGAAGTGCTCACCCCTCTTTCATTCACATCTACCTGCCTGCTGAAGGACTGCTAAAGAGCAATGCCCCGCCATGGCGTGGTATCTGGAGCTCAATCCCGAGAATCCTGGGATTGAGACATTTTCATTCCCAAATCCCGAGATTGATAAAAAAATGTCCTGGGATTGTCTTCCTTAGTTACCATTCAACTCTTTCAACAAGAGAGCTATCTTTTGCTGTGGTCAATAATACCCATTTTCTGTGATTTTTGTTGTGGAATTTTAATCCCAATATTTTTATATAGATTTTTTATAAATTAAAGTTGCTGCTTCAAATCCTGTGGCATTTTTAAAAATTTATTTAGGATTTACTTGCTGCAAGTCTCTACAGGTCAGGATGAATACCTGTTGCAGTTAATCTAGAGCAGCGGTTCTCAAACTGTGGGTCCTGACCCCAAAGTGGGTCCCAACCACCTTAGCAACGACTCCATGTTGCTGACCATCAGGCTAATGTGTCTGGGGAGGCTAATGTGACAGGGGATAACTCATTAAATAAACAACCACTGCTTCCCTCTTCCATTCCTCTTTCACCCTTTTCCATTCCCCCATTGCCCATTGCCTCCCTTTCACAATAGCGTTCACTTCACTTCATTGACCTTAATGTGGTGGCCATTCTGAGGTAACTTGCTGGGGTCCTGTAATAATTTTTATTGTCTGACAGGGTCCCAGAGCAAAATAGTTTGAGAACCCCTGATCTAGAGTATCAGCAAATGTATATGTTAATGGGATAGATGATAATTCTAAGGTGCAGTAATCATTTATTTATAGAAATATATCAATTATATAATGTGGACCCAGTAGTGGATTTCCCACTAGGCACTTGAGGCACATGCCTAGGGGCAACAACTGCCTAGGGGTGGCACAACCAGATAATATTGATGATTTATTATATAAGCACTTATATTGGAACTGTTTGGGGGGATAAATTGTGTTGGGGTGAGGTTTAGTCTGCTTTAGGCATTGTGACCGGTCCTGACATAAGGTGGGTTGGGTAGCATGATGGAGGGCTACCAAAAATATTGTGGCTACAAGCGGTCTGACCACTAAATCTGAGATTCATGCAGTGGCGTAACTATAGAGGGTGCAGGGGCTAAAGCTGCTATGGGGCCCAGCAGCTTGGAGGCCCCAGGCATTCCCATGCACCCTCTACATTGTTTTATTACATTTTTATAAATGTATCCCTGTTACCACAGGCCGGATGAGGAGGGTGGAGGAGCCGGAACCGGAGGCAGCGCCAGCAGTGTGCAGCTGACTGGCATGCCACTGGTCTGTCAGTGGCACACCCCTTGCACCGTTACAGCAGGCACCTGACATCGTGCAGCAGGCACCTGACACCCAGAGGTGGCGATATCCTGCCCGCCAAAGACAGTGCGGCCGGGTATTAGTAAGTTAGAAAATGCTGTAAAAATGTGTGTTTTACCTAATTTTCGTCATAGTACATTCCGCCCTCTAACACTATCTCTCTTTCTCTCATTCCATCTTTTTCAATGAAGACACTCTCACTTTTACTCTCTCTTACTCGCTCCTCTTTCTCTCTTTTTCTTGTAGTGATAAAGTGAGTTGCACTGGTTAGTTTGCTAATGACTATAGGTCTCTATACTTGTGCTTAGGCCAAGTAAATGTTCTATATAATAATCATATGTTATATACACCAACTTATACACATATCAGTTTACATATTGCAATGTGTAGCTAGTGGATGACATCCAGTGCTTCTTTCTGTACATATGCACAGGCTATTTATAGCAGCAAATCTCTTGTTATATAAATAATACTGCAAATCCCTACACAGGTTACAAACAGACTATGTGTTGGAGTGTTTAGCTAGCGGCAACCTGTCCTCTTAAACACTTGAACAGTCTTATTATATGCACAAATCCTGTGCTGTTTATATAAATGTTTCTAGCGCAGACAATAAACCAGCTATAATTTGCAATATGCAGTTGGTGAAAACACGTAGATCTCTATAGATGGGCAACGCTGATTATATGCACCACAGATCATGTGCTATTTACATAATTGCCACAGGTCCCTATGCAGGCTCTAAACAGGCATGTTGAGTTTGTCGCTAAAGGCAATGCACTGGCTAATTCATATATGCAAATAGTTGTGCACAGATGGCATGTCTTGGTGTACAGACTCATTGCTTGTTTGCCTAGTAGTTAGCTGGTTATACAAATTAATATTGGCAAAGTGCTCTGATTAAGTTTTTGATTGGAACTTTTTGCATGTTAAAATATAGTGGCCCATTCGAATGGATTCAGGGCTATATTGGCTCAGCATGATCATTGTATAGTGTGTATGCCCAATTTGTAGTTCATTGTCAAGTTCGTTGAATAATACCATTGGATGTGATGCATGCCCAATGGGAGGATTTCAAGGCCGACACAGTGTTTTTACATGCAGTGGGTAGCCATATACAGAGAATTGTATAGTGGGATTATATAGTGTTTACAGCAGATGTGATGTATCGCTATATTGTATCACTTGGTCGCACCTTTGAAAATTGTATACCCAGCTTAAATTGATTAGTGAACATATTCCTTTTAATTATTATTATCATTATTATAGCCCCTTTAAAAACTTTTACAGTATTGTATGAGTAATGTGGCTCCATTGTATTTCAGTATTTTTACTGGTCAATATTTTAAAAGACTCTAATGCATTCATTATCAATGCACATTTTATAATGATGATCACAGGTTTGTTAGTTTAACGCATAACATTTTTTCAGATTTATATTACAATATTGTTGATTGTGTTTTGATTCTGAAGCAGGGTTTGAACATAGTGAATATGCAGTTACTATTGATATAGTAAAACATTGATGTATAGTCGGTAGTGGTTTAGTAGTTATGTCATGTATTGAACATAAGTGGCATATAGCATATACACTGCATCATATAGGGCAGTATTCAATGAGAATTTTCTCCTTGCATGGCGAGAGGTTTTTTTCTCTCGCCATGCACTCGCCGTGTTTTTACGGAGATTCTCCATGTTTGGAGATTCTCCGTCACGAGTCTTTAGACACTATTCAATGTCGCAGGGGCTCGTTGCCCCTCGCAGCGAATCTTAACCCCTGCAGCGGACGAGCGTCCGCTGCAGGGAGCCGTGGGATGGTGTCAATCATTTACAAATCATGGTGTTGCTTTGTATATTATAGTTGCTTTAAAAAAATATCCAAGTTCAGCTGGCTTCATGCACCTCCAGTGAACTAGGGCGCTATTCCATATGCCATATTGTGTTTAAGTAGGGGAGGGGTATTTATGGTGTACAAAAACAGTTACCTGAGTAATGAGTAAGAACGGATGGTGTATAAACTGCGCAGATGGCAGCCTTAATAAGAGGGGTGAGGGGAGAAAATATGGGGCTTCATTGCGCTCACCCCGCTGTCTGAGTCCCGACAGTTGGGATTCCGACATCGGGCTAATGACTGTTGGAATCCCGGCTGTCGATGTGTTATACCACACCCGTAAAAGGAAAGTCATTACTCAAAGATCCTCGTGTGGTACTGACAGATTGCAATGACTATCAAACTTTTACATTCAATATGGTCTTAATAGGTTGGGTTAATGAGCAGGGAGGGACACAGGAGGATCTTTGTGTATTGTCTTTTCTTTTACATATACCATCAAGGAACTTCTGAGAAGAACGAGACTAATATACATCAACTAAGGAAATAATATCCATATTAACAGTTACCTGAGTGTTTTGGTGTATTATTACATTGGTTGGGTGTTGTTTAAGGATTGTATTTATGTTATTATTATTATTTTTAATTTTATTATTATTATGTGTTCATTTATGATATGCCACAGTGTTAGGTCATGGGGAAAGAAGCGTGCATATATTTGGTAGGTTGTAGTACCAGGTAGAACAAATATATTCAGACCTGAGGGTAGAGTGGGCCCTCCTTCTGAAACAGTTTATTATCTACTGTATATCAGTGGTTCCCAACCCTGGTCCTCAAGTACCCCCAACAGTGGACGTTTTCCAGGTCTCCACACAGAATCACAAGTGACATAATTGGCTCCACCTGTGGATCTTTTAAAATGTGTCTGAATAATGAGTGCACCTGCTGGGTGACCTTGGGGGTACTTGAGAACCAGGGTTTGGAACCACTGATCTATATGGTGGAATACATATTTTTAAGGATATGCTATTAATCAAAAAGTTTTTTTGTTTTGGCATTTTTTAAGATGTACAATACATTATTTTCTATTATATAACTTGTATTGGTGTTATATTTCAGAGTCAGGCTGCATATTGGTATCGCAACAGGAAAGGTTTGCTGGCCGAAGCTGTAGAGCATCTGTTGGTTGGAGCATGCGTGTCCCCATAGGCGCAGGTGCCATTTGAAATTTTAACAATGACATTTGTTGATCTCTTGGCAACATGCAGTAGAAAGCTATCAACTAAGTTATTTTATACATCCAGTATACTGTCTATAAGGAGTAAAAAATTTATAACATTTAAATCATAGAAAGAAGGTATGTCTTATGACCAGGTTGCAACCTTGGCGAGGCAAGGGTTAACCATGTACTTTCTCTGTTAGCGGGTGTCAGTTTTATATCTCTGTGAATCACCCTCTCCATTTTCCCAGTAACTATCACAACCGGATGGTTCTAGCCATTCATCACAAGCGACTAATCTTTTGCTTGAGGAAGTTCTAGGGTTTATAGCCAGTAAGAGAAATCTGACCCATGAGCGTCTCCTGTTGAGTAAATCAATCAGCAGTGACTTCTCAAGGATTCTGGGAGCCCAAAGTGTGAATGTAGCTTGTAAACTGGCAAGCGTACAACATAGAGAAGTTTGTAAAAGGGAACATAGATCAAGGCTTGGAGCGCAGCACGACTGATCGTCTCTGGGGGGAATAAAAATGGATTTTTACTTAGGAAGAATACAGCTACTTGCGAGAGGTTTTCCGGCTGGTTAAACAGAAACAGGACTGATTTTATTTTATATATATTTTTTTTTTATCATATAGCCATGGATCAGCTTGTGGCAGATACAAAATGGAGTTATGAGGTATAGAGTGTCTCACCCTCTCTCCACTGTGTGACAGGCCCATAGTACCACTGCACACAGATTACTTCTTTTTGCTTTAAGTGTGATGGGAACAGTTATCAGCTGTCATGTTGTTACTCTTCCTATTGAATAATACAATCAGACAGATTTATTTTACTATTTTAATTACTAGTGATCAGATGTGATTTTTACCTTAAAGTGAACCTGTCACCTACACACAGTGGTGATAGCTGTTCACGTGAATACATAATTTCACTAGGGACTAGTGATATCACTAGTGATATCACTTATTATAGGCCTCCATGTGTATGAAAGTGACTTGTTCACTTTAACCACTTGAGTGATATGCCCGGAAATTGCACCACTGCCACATCACCTGTCCGGGCACCACTAACCTCCTCTCCTACTACAAAACCTCCTGCTACTGCTGTGCTTGGGAAAACACTTGTTACTGTTTCCAATCATAGCCCACAAGGATGGTAAAGTATGAAAAGGTCCCAAATATTGAAATCTCATGTCGGCCTTTTAAGTTTTTAATTTAATAAAATAAAGAATCAACAATTTTAGTGTCTCTTTTGTCTGCATTAAGAATTTTTTCTTTCAAGGTTGTCCCTGCTTGTTTTCATGTTTTGTGTAATGCCAGAATTTTATTTTCAGATGCATACCTCCCAACTGTCCCAAATTCTGTGCAGCAGTTCCATTTCTGGGGGGATTGTCTCATGTTCCACCTGAGGCAGTGTCCCGTGGTGGGTGGCAGTAGCCAGAAACCCCCCCAGGAATCTGAGGGCACTAGTCTGAAAGCTGAGGGTCCCCTCTTTCCATGGGTACAAGAATTTTAAAAATCAGCCCTGGGGAACCGGAGATATCTGACTTCAAATCAGTGGTCCCCATCCAAGCCTGTTAATTGCTCTCCCCAGTCAGATATTTCAGGTTCTGTCTGACATAGAGTTTTTATGAGGGTATATTCCAAAAGCTGGAACTCTCCCTCTTTGATGTACACTAGAAGCTTGCCTCTACTGCTCCAGCTCCACACACCTGGTATGTTGTTTTATATTCTCGTTGTCAGATTGCTCTTCCTCCTGAAGTCTGATCCCCTAGTGCCCAATAGCATTTGGTAGGTGGGATTTTCTAGTTTTTAATTCCATTAAAAGCTAAGAAATCTAGTTCCGGGAACTGGAGATATCTGCAGTCAAGCAAGCTGTCCTCCCACCAGAAAATTATGAATAATAAGCCCACTCCACTATACACCCCTCCCCTGCATATTAAACATCCTCTACCACCCTGGAAGTTATGTATTGGGACCCCTTCATTCAGCCCAATGCCCCCTTCTCCCACCTCATCTTCCACCATCTGTGCAGTAAAGAGGTAATTAGTGGAAATTACTGATCCAGGCCCTACATGCTGAGCGGTTGATATAATACCCCCTACCACCCTCGGGACATCAAAGCTTCCGCTCATAGCACCCCCCCCCACCCCACCCCTACCGCTGGAGGATAGGTAGGGGCTCCAATACATTGCTATGCCCAGGGGTCTACACTGCTGTTATGCATATATATATATATATAATTATTATTATTATTTATATACATTTGGTCTATCTATAATACTTTAACTGACCCGGCATATACTGAGTCACCTAAGTGTCCATCTCCGTGCTTTGCTCCGCCCCTCTGGAAACCCCCTTCTGAAAATCCTGCGTTTGCCCCTGGGTGGGGGGCAGTTGGGAGCTTAGCAGAGCAGCAGTGAATAGATGACACATGTGCACATGCATCTATTCAGGAGACAGGGGGCATGGCCAGCAGCTCACGCAGTGCTGGCCATGCCCCCACAATGGGGAGCGTGGCCTGGCGTGACCTTTTAGGAGTGACTCAATCAAACAGAAAGAGGGAAGTCCAGCAGCAGAGCATTGTGTCCCTCCTGGCGAGGGTCATGTTGGGAGGTCTGCTCATGTTTTACATCATCATGTCTAATGGTAGCAAATATGTTTGCACACAAACATAAACACACACACACACACACACACACACACACACACAATAACACATGCTCTGTAGGGACTTTTAGAATTATCTGTGCTTGCTGAGTAATAAATAATTGCCAAAATGTGCAAAGTGATGCATAGCTCCCAACATGACCCTGATGGGTTGTTTTAGGGGGGGCAAAAGCAAGAGAAGGAATTTGGTATTCAGCTTTGTCAATCACCAGGTTGCTCATATTTTGTCTAAGGCACAAGTTTGGGTAAATGTCTGAAACATTGATAAAGAAAAAAGAATGTTACCTAGGGGGAACTTCAGGTGCTGGAATGGATAGATGCTCCTAGCTGCTGTGTATAAAATGGGAGAGTCATTCCCACTACAAGGAAAAAGCAACCAAAAGGCAATTGACCACAGCGCTTAATGAGGAACAATTAAATTAAAAAAAACTGTGTGTGATTTAAAAATAGACCTTTATTAGGTAATATCCCATAAAATAAATGAAAACATGAAAATACACTAAATCTATAAAACCATGAGTTGGCATATAACAGTACAATCTCTCACATAGATGGCTGGTTTGTTGCTGAATCCCAAATTGACCATGTGACCTTATAACAGTCCCCTCTGATGGAAGAATCATCTCGAACACTCACTATATGTAGATCTCAGTAGAAATAGCCCAATTAGGGCATAGAGTTCCTGCAGTGTAGATGGTATCCAGAGGGAGTTCCTGGGCCCAAAATGGTAGCAAAGAATGGTAGCAAAGATACTTAGGGTGAGATTTAATAGGATGAGAGATTCAGAAAGTGAGAGATTTGGTAAGAATTCTCCAGTTTTTTTAAAGCAGCACTATCATTTACACTGCAAAACCAGTTTGATTTTGCAGTGTAAATGATTGCCGCTTTAAAAAAACTGGAGAATTCTTACCAAATCTCTCACTTTCTGAATCTCTTATCCTATTAAATCTCACCCTTAGGGTCCTTTAGTTGGGGAGGCTCTTTCAATCAGCTGATGGTCGACCATTGGCACATTAAGGAGAAAATGTTGTTGCTGGTACAGTGATAAGGGTGGAGAAGTGAACCAGTCCAGCAATGAGCATTGAAGTAACATTTATCATTTGCATATAGTACTATAAAATTATACAGAGCAGCTGACACACTTGGCACACTTCTCCACTCTTATCACTTATCACTGTTTCACCCCTTGGTCCTCATGACACCAAACAGTTCATGTTTTCTGGGCCACCAGTGGATTTTTAAAATGTGATAGTTGGTGATACACAGCGCTCCTGCCGGGTGACCTAGAAAACATGAACTGTGTGGGGTCCTGAGGACTCAGTTTGAGAAATAATGGTCTGGTTACAATCTGTGTAGTGGTGCTAATTGTGCGTGCAATTACACAAATCAACAACACATTTGCAGTTTCCTTTGACCTATTGTAAATTAAGTGTAAAAAAATAAAAGCAAATGTCTGGTTGAATAGTGTATAAAGCTTCATTGTTAAATAATCTCTGTAAATTTAGGGGATGATTAATTGACATTATTTTTACTAAAGTAGAAGGGGAGTTTTCACACCCTTTTCTCATTATTTTATCATCACCTGAATGTATTAAAGGGCCTTTCGCACAGTTTTCGTGAAAAACTGCACAAACGCTTTAATTCACATTTTTAACCCCTTCCTGACAGAGCTAGTTTTTGCGTTCCTGACAGAGCCATTTTTTTCAAATCTGACATGTCTCACTTAAGTGGGGATAACTTTTTTTTGCTTTTACTTATCCCAGTGATTTTGAGACTGTTTTTTCGTGACACATTGTACTTCAAATTAGTGGTAAATTTGGGTCGATACAGTCTGTGTTTTTTTGTGAAAAATACCAAAATGTCGTGAAAAAATGGAAAATTTAGCGATTTGCAAAATGTTAAATTTTCTGCTTGTGAGACAAATAATCATACCACTCAAAATAGTTAATAACTAACATAGACCATATGTCTACTTTATGTTGCCATCATTATTTCAACTTCCTTTTCATTTTTTTGGACACTAGGAGGCGTAAAATATGAATAGCAAATTCTCAAATTTTCAAGAAAATTTCAAACACTGATTTTTTTAGGGACCAGTTCAGTTCTGATGTGACTTTGAGGGACTTGTATGTGAGACACCCCCATAAATGATGCCATTTCAAAAACTGCACCTCTCACAGTATTCAAAACAGCATTTTGGAAGTTTGTTAACCCTTTAGGTGTTTCACAGGAATTAAAACAAAGTGTAGGTGAAATTTCAAAATTTCATTTTTTTTGCAGAGTTTCAATTTTAATACATTTTTCTAACGAATACAGTAGATTTTACTAGAGAAATGTGACTAAAAATTGATTCCCCCAATTCTTTGGTTTTCATAAATATCCTATATGTGGCCCTAGTGTGCACGGTGACCAAACCACAGGCTTCATAATAGAAGGAGCACCTACTTGATTTTGGAGCCTCCTTTTTATGAGATTATTTTTTAGGCACCATGTAGGTTTCTAGGCACCATAAGATGCTAAAAGTTAGGAACCCCCCCACAAGTGACCCCATTTTGCAAACTACACCCTTCAGGGAATTCATCTAGGGGTATAGTGTACATTTCAAACCCCCAGGGGTTTCACCAATTGTGGTACAACTGGGCAGTGAAAATAAAAAAATTAATTTTTCATTTTCACAGCTCAGTTGTATCAAAATTGGTGAAACCCCTGGGGGTTTGAAATGTACACTATACCCCTAGATGAATTCCCTGAAGGGTGTAGTTTGCAAAATGGGGTGACTTGTGGGGGGGTTCCACTGTATTGGTGCAACATAGCACCCACCATTCATTCCACCAAAATCTGTGCTGCAAAATCCAAAAATCACTCCTTCCCTTCTGAGTCCTGCCATGCACCCAACTGGTATTTTTTGGTCACATGTGAGGCATTGCCGTACTCGGGAGAAAGGGGCACAGATTTTGGGGTGCTTTGTATCCTTCATTCCTTGTGAAAATGAAAAATTTTGAGCCAGATCTGCATTTTTGTGTAAAAAAATGTAATTTTTCATTTTCACTGCCCACTTGTATCAAAATTGGTGAAACCCCTGGGGGTTTGAAATGTACACTATACCCCTAGATGAATTCCCTGAGGGGTGTACTTTGCAAAATGGGGTGACTTGTGGGGGGGTTCCACTGTATTGGTGCAACATAGCACCCACCATTCATTCCACCAAAATCTGTGCTGCAAAATCCAAAAATCACTTCTTCCCTTCTGAGTCCTGCCATGCACCCAACTGGTATTTTTTGGTCACATGTGAGGCATTGCCGTACTCGGGAGAAATTGGGGCACAGATTTTGGGGTGCTTTGTATCCTTCATTCCTTGTGAAAATGAAAAATTTTGAGCCAGATCTGCATTTTTGTGTAAAAAAATGTAATTTTTTACAGAAAAATGCAGTTCTGGCTCAAAATTTTTCATTTTCACAAGGAATGAAGGATACAAAGCACCCCAAAATCTGTGCCCCAATTTCTCCCGAGTACGGCAATGCCTCACATGTGACCAAAAAATACCAGTTGGGTGCATGGCAGGACTCAGAAGGGAAGGAGTGATTTTTGGTGGTGGAATGAATGGTGGGTGCTATGTCGCATTAGCAAGACCCCCGAAGCACCAATACAGTGGAACCCCCCCACAAGTGACCCCATTTTGGTCACCAGCTTTGGGAGGGGGGCTGGCGCTGCGGCTGGTGGGGGGTTGGGAGGGGTGCTGGCGCTGCGGCAGCCGGGTGGGTGGGAGGGAGGGGGGGCTGCCGGGTGGGATGGGGGGGGCTGGCGATCGGTGGTGATCGGTGCTGTACTTAACAGCACCGATCACCACCGATCACTGTGTTACCGAGCGGCTTAGCCGCCGGTAACACAGAAAACGCTGCAATTGGCTGTTCACATTTGAACAGCCAATCGCAGCGATCGCCGCGAGGGGGGATGTCTGCTGTCAGGGACAGCAGACATCTCCAAACTGTCACCGCGTCTATAGACGCGGTGACAGTTTAAAACCATGACGTATATATACGTCTTCGGTCGGGAAGTACCTCCCGACCATGACGTATATATACATCATATGTCGGGAATATCTTTATATATATATATATATATATATATATATATATATGTGTATGTATATATATATATATATATATATATATATACACATATATATATATATATATATATATATATACACACACACACATATATATATATATATATGTATGTGTGTGTATATATATATATATATATATATATATATATATATACATATATATACACACACATATATATATATATATGTGTGTGTATATATATATATATATATATATATATATATATATATATATATATATTTTCTCATTCATTCATGCCAAATTGTATTTTTGTGCAGCTTGATGCTGCTGCTGCTGCGGGGGGAGGGGGGAGGAGGGAGGAGGGCAGCGCTGCTGCGCTGAGCTGCCGGGGGAGCCGGGGGAGCTGCTGCTGCTGCCGGGTGAGTGCCCGGCGGGTGGGAGGTGGGGGCTGCACATCGGTGGTGATCGGTGCTGTACTTGACAGCACCGATCACCACCGATCCCTGTGTTACCGAGCGGCTTAGCCGCCGGTAACACAGGAAACGCTGTGAATGGCTGTTCAGATTTGAACAGCCAATCACAGCGATCGCCGACCGGGGGGGGCACCCCTGCCCCCCCTGGGCGGCGAGGGGGGATGTCTGCTGTCAGGGACAGCAGACATCACCTAACTGTCACTGCGTCTATAGACGCAGTGACAGTTACAAACCATGACGTACATTTATGCCATGTGTCGGGAAGTACTTCCCGACCATGACGTAAATGTACGTCAAATGTCGGGAAGGGGTTAAGTAACCAGATTGCATTTCCCATACTTATAATGAGAAATGCAACCTAGCACATGTGCAGAACATGATGGGGTATTGTTAGCATCACAGGGACAGAGATTTCCTGCATGGGATAATTGATACATCTTTGCAAATCTGTCAGTCTCGGCCACATGTAGTATATAAGGTACGCTGGCAAACAGTGAGGCCTTCCTGTACTCAGGCAAGACTGCACTCATCACAAATACAGTGTTAATTTCTGCTTGTGAGGAAACAACAAAAATAAAATAAAGCCTGCTTCTTCTATCACAATTCACTGCAGAGCATCCTGAAGAGACAGAGGGTCTGAATCAGTTGCTTGAGGCTACAGTATTCTCCAGTGCAGAATCAACCGCCCAGTATGAAACGTATTTACCAATGCTACAGGAAATTAATGGGGCATCTTACATTTCCATAATGCCAGGTAATGGTGCGCTTCAGAAAGAAAAAGAAAAAAACATTCAAAAATGTCCACATTTTTTAGCAAAAAATGCTCTGTTGGTTAGGAAGGAAACAGTTTCTTATTAACCCATCAAATGCTGCAGTGAATTAGCTGCTGCCATCCTACTATATGCATTAGGTTTCATAATATATAGTTATAGCGAGTGGCACACACAAAAAGGTGGATGTAATAGCTGTGCAATATGTTAATAATAAAGATGCAGATGTACTGTAGGTGGGAAGCTCTGTTCTACCTCACAAAGGGGCAGATATTAAGCCTGATACAGTGATAAAGTGGAAGGTGATAACGCACCAGCCAATCAGCTCCTGTCATATTTCAAACACAGCTGACTGGCTGTTGCGTTATCACCTTCCAATTTATTACCACTTTATAACTTTACCAGGCATAGTAGCTCTGCCCAAAGGGCCTAAATCTGAGTCACACTCGTGGCAGTTATTTTCAAATGTGTATAAGTGACCTTGGGCCAGATGTACTAAGCTTGCAAAGTTATAAAATGGAGAGTGAAAAAGTGCCAGCCAGCTGTAGTTTATCACTCTCCATTTTATTACTTTTCAAGGTTTAGCCCAAGTTATGAAAGATCCTACAACGCATGTGCTACACGCAGTGTTTGACAGGGATTGGAAAAATGATGAGTTTTAATGGGTGGTGATTAGTGGTGGATAGAAGTGCATGCAAAAATTGTCTGTTCAGTGGGAAAGTTATGGAAGTGTCAAAGCGGGTGTGGTATATGGTCCCGACAGTCGGGGTCCCGACAGTCATTAGCCCGTCGTCGAGATCCCGACTGGCTGGACTCAGACAGCATGGCCAGCGCAACCAAGCCCCTTGCGGGCTCGCTGCACTCGCCACACTGCGGGTCCGGTGGCTTGCTGCGCTCGCCACCTATTCTTTTCTTCCTCTATGGGGGTCGTGGACCCCCACGAGGGAGAATAGCCGGTAGCTGTCGGGACCCCGAGTGTCGGGGTTTTGATTGTCGGGATCCCAACGTCAGGGTAATGACTGTCGGGATCCCAACTGTCAGGAAACTTTTATCTATACTGTGGATAACAATAGAGTAAGCATTGTCACTTTTTCAGACTTGCTAGTTAATACTGTTACTTTTGCATCAAAACTGTCACTTTATAAATCCAATGTTCACAATTGAGTATGCACTGGCACTTTATATGAATAAGAAAGAGTATATGCACTAAAACATCGGCTGACATTACCTCCCTTGATTTCAGCCATGGCAACGTAATTAACAAAGCCAAGAACGGACATGACGTATCGGCACGTATAATGTAAACATAAACAACTAAGGTTACCACGGAGACCCCGATGTGTTACGTCACTTCCGACCTGGAGTAACTGATGCTCAGCTCCGGAGTCCGGAAGGTACGCTACTAGCACCCGGTAACCATGGAGACGCCGGGTAAACAACACGCGTCACGTCCGGGCCGGAACCCGGAAGTGACCGGACAACACTGCGCACTGATTGGCAAAGTACTTCTAAGCCAGCATATAAGACGACAGGAATACCTCAGCGAACTATACCCATTTGAGACTTTGAAAAAGACTCCAGAAGGAGTCGAAACGCGTCAGTCTAGAGGACCCCCAGGAGTGACCAGGACGTGAGGCACCGGGACTCGAGGGAGCTGATACCTGTGATTCTGCCCCGGGACATTTTCACATGCGCTATACGAACTGGCGATTCAGTTCCACCTTTTCCGGTAATTGCCCCATTGTTTTGAGTCACCCAGAGGACTTCACATAAGAAATTATTTTAATCACTTCTGTCTTTGGAATTTTTAAAGAATTGTATCTGCACATCTCTGGAGGATTGAATTGTAACCTACCAGAGGGTGCAGTGTGTCTATTAAAATTTTGTTGTACCTAAGCTGTACTTCACTATTTGCATATCTTCCCTCCGCATGGTATACTGAATACATCTACGGCGGAGAAGTACGCTAGAAGTAGAACATATCAGTGCCTGTCCAAAAGTTATGTATATCTTTTGCATGCATTTCTCTGTTTGAGGGGAAAGGAAAACCCTCTAATATATAACTTGATAGGCTGCTGTGCGCACGGGTGGGGAGCACTTACCTATTGTACAGGAAACTGTCCGGCACCCGTCAAAGCAAGTGGCTGCATTCATGATCGCACAGCTGCAAGCATAAGAGCCTGTTACCAGATGGAGAAATTGCACTTGCAATAGGGATTGTCCAAGCTTGGATGGTAGAAACAATGGTGGTATCTTTATTACAGCATGTGCATTTACACAAGGGAAGGAGTTGCAGCAACAAACAAGAGGTGCTATGCATCAAACATTTATAGGAGGTATGTATAAGTTAGAGCAGAGCTAGTGGCAGGATACAGTCTCACCATTTGCAAATGCCAGAGGGGCCGATGGCCAGGTGGGCTGATTTTTTCTTGTATGTGGAGACTCCGCCTCCTGATCGGCGCACAGAGAGAGAAGCTGGACTTGCGGTGGGTCTGGTGGCTCTCTCTGTGTGCCGCTGAGGTCCAGGAGAGAGGGTGGCATCACACGCTGCTATTCCCCTCTCTACTGCACGCCGGGAGATGCAGCACACGCATGAGTGGTGCATGTTTGGGCGCATGTATGTGCCTGTCGTGTGCATACGCATGACAAATGCCAGGGCATCTCTGTGGAAAAGTGTTGGTAATAGGTATGCTTCCATCATTTCATTACTAAACTTGGATGTATTCTGTGTGAATGTACTGTAAGTTCCATTGCTGTATACAGTATGTCAGGGTCCGCCGCAGCTGCAGAGCATTGCGCCACGTCTCATACTCACCGAGACGGGCGCTCTCCTCATGGCTCTGCTGCCGGGTCCCCCCGCAGGCTCCTGGTGTCCCCGCTGTCGGCGTTGCTCCTGGGTTGGCGGCTGTCTCCCCGGGGGTCCAGCGTTCCCCGTGGCCGGCTCCCGGGATGGGCGCCGCCATCTTGGATGTGGCACCTCGGGCTGCAAAGGCGGGGCTTGATATAACCTCTGTTGGAGGTTAGGCCCTGTGACATCATGGCCTGGGGGAATAAAGGCAGGTCTGCCTGTCATTCTGTGCTGATGCCTCTGCTGACTTAGGTCAGTGTTCAGCTGACCCTCCGTGATTCCAGTCTGCTAGTAGCTTGCTGTGCTCCAGTAAATCCTGTACCTTCAGAGTTAAACTACCAAAAGTGTGCTTTCCTGAGTTCCGTTATATTGCCAAGAAGTGCTTTCCTGAGTTCCGTTATATTGCCAAGAAGTGCTTTCCTGAGTTCCGTTATATTGCCAAGAAGTGCTTTCCTGAGTTCCGTTATATTGCCAAGAGTGCCTTCCTGAGTTTCGTTATATTCCTTGTGTTCAAGTCCCGCCTAACTTCCGTCTGCAGCTCCATCGCAGCCGTGGGTACCCAGTGCCCAGCTCCTGTACCTACTGTCCTCGTCTTACAAGTGCCCATACCATCCGGCTCCAGCCAGCGCTCCAGCTCCCCTAGGAGGCTTCCATTAGAGGGCCGCGACCTGCTGGGTGGACGCAGCGAAGCCCAAATTCCCTTGCGGGGATCCCTGGTGAAGACCGCCACTCAGTTAGACTCCGCGCCTCTGATTGGGAGTTTCCGTCAAACTCCTAGGGGACTTCGCGCATGCGAAGACAGTATATCAAGCCGGCGATCCTTTCTCCGCCTCACCCATCTAAATCAGAGCCACCGCCATCCGTGGATCCACAACAACCCATTGTGACACAGTACTTGTAGTTCTATTACAGCATTGCCTGTAACTTTTTCCTGCCTACAGTGTTTTCATGATTGAACTAAATTCACTCTGTGTTTAGCAGTTCTTGGGGTATTAGTGAACCGTTTTGATTTTGATGATATTGTTTGCATGTATTAATCTATTATGATTACTCAGTTGTGTTTCATTTATTTTTTTAGCAATAAACAGAGGAGAAGCAGAATAAGTAATGGATGGACAAGGCTGTCTATATTAGAAATGTGTGGTATTATTATGCAGACAGCAGGGTGTAGAGCTGTATAGCTTTGCATGCTGAGCAACATGCTTGTATATTATGTATGCATCTGTATAACAAACATTGAATAGTGCATCTCTCTGCCTGCTGATCCATGCCCCAGTTGCTATTAAGTCGCTGTGAATGACAGCAGCATATGGAAGGAGTCTGCTGACAGGTGACATGCTGACATTCTCTCTGAGTAATCTCTGTTTTATCACTTACTGTCTTAAATATTTATCATGTCTTCCTCCTTCTCCAATCTGCGCCCAGTCAGTCTGTGATCACTCACACAAATGTCTGTCACTTGGTGGTTTCAACAGTGCACTCTGTTGTCTCTGTTAATTTCACCTTTTGTAATCCATTTTGTTGGGACAGAAATATTTTCCATGTTATCTCCCTTCCTCCGTCGTCCTGTTAACACATCACTTCTGGTGCTCTTGATACTGCTGTTTCAGTGCAGTCTGAAGCACTTCACCCTTGCAACGCCGGCCAGTATACTTGAACTATGGTCTGACTTCATAGTTCAGTTACACAATTATCAAGCTCTGCACTTTAGCAGTAAATGACCCAGAAATGCATTTAATTTGTAATGGTCATTAGGGATATATTTAGTATTAAAATGGCACCGACTCCAAGACCTTGCCAACGATATAACATTTTTAAGGTTTCTGGAAATTTTGAAGCCATGAAAAAAAAGCATTAAAAAAATAAAAATAATTATGATAATAATAATGATGATAATATACATTTTAGAACACATGCAATATTTTATTAGTACACTTTACAGATTTCAATTGATGTTGCTACATTATAAATGTGAAATGTATTATGTACAGTTTGGGGGGTATTCAATGTCGGGTCACGACAGCCATGACCCTGTCCCGTTCTCGGCCCACTCAATGCTCATTTCGCAGGCGGGATTCAATGTTCAAGAAGGGGGCGTGGCTGTGAGAAGCGTCCGGGAATTGTTGAGCTGTGGCCAGTAGCTCGTCAATTAAATTGTGAAGTCAGGCTCATTCTGCCGAGATCCCCTATTCAAAGTTGTCGGGGAAGACACAAAATAACAGTCTAGATCCGCCCCTGCAACGGGGACCCGGGGGAAGCCCCGTTGTAAGGCGACGCGCGCGCATCTCGTGCGTGCGCGTCCCCTTACGGTGGTTGGCGGGGGATGGCGGATGGCAAATCTTCCGCCATCCCCTACAAAGAAGAGACCTGCTCCATTTGTATATGATATTTATTGCAATATTGGTACTTTCAACCAATCTACACAAAGATCAAGTAGTGTGTATACCCAATCTATCATTCATTGAATCACCATGATGTACGTTCTGCATGTCCAATGGGATGATGCACTGACTGATGCGGTGTTATACAGCAAGTAATAACCATACATTACTCCATTGTACATCGTACATGATCATGTCATGTGTTACATCGCATCACTGGGTCACACTGTCGTTCTGGTGTGTACCCAGCATAACTGTTGTAATTTTTGTTACAAATAGCACTATACATTGTTCAACAAAAAGTTAGTAACATTGTACAATAGTTAGGTAAACAAAATCTATGAATTGGTTAATTTCTTAAAATCATTGCCAAGTGATTATACTGTGTATCATCAGTCTTAAACCCACCACACACTTATTCAAATTCTTGGTGGGAAAAGTAACATACGAATTTCCTGGAACTGCCCGGCAGTGAATAGGATCATACTGTATATGATAAATTGTATATGATCCTTTTGCTTATGATTTATCTCATGCAATCCCAACAAGGCCTGTGGGATCCGACAAATCTATAGTACAGGACTTGCAATCCGATCCGATGGAACTGCGCATCAGATCAGAATCAGAAGTTAAACACGTGATTTGACACTCTCCATACAATTTCTTGGCCCAATCCTTAGGAATTGGATGAAAACTGCCCAAACCACAATAGTGTATGGGCACCTTAAGTTTTAGACTTCGCACCATTAGCACTTTTTGCCTTTAATTTTTAATTTTCAGATATTCCAAAATCCGTAGCTTTGCCTAGAATGAATAAAAGATTTTCTTCTACTTATACATTTTGGTATATTTATTGATTTTGTGGTAATATTTCATTTGTTGCATTGATACTGTAGCTATGGATTGTTATTGTTTGCTGGATCTGTAGAACTATAATAATCTATATATATATATATATACTGTATATATGGACACAAGTGTATACTTGTAGTGCCACAGATGTTATAAAAATGCCCCCAATTAAAATAACAGATAGATTTTTCTTTTGATATACCATAACTCCAAGATAAGATTGTAATCCAGCAGAAATGTTCTGGAAACCGGGGCCGGTGTTAGGCTTCTTGGCAAAACTTTGACCTACTGCTCCCCCCTCCACAACCCCACACTGCCACCCATATCCACTTTCCAGCCTCTCAAGTGAAAGTGCAGAGTTGGGGTTTTGGAAGTTCCATAGCTGCCACTTGTATTAAGCACAGCAAGTATGTATTCCACATAATTTAGGGATAGGAAGGCTTGGTGGCGTCCCCCCCCCCCCCCCCCAGAATGATAGAGCCCACCCTGCTTGGAACACATTCTGCAATTAATGAATGCAGCAGAAAGCCTGGCTAGTACACAGTTCCTAATGCCAATCTGGGACTTGGAATTTTGATTGGCTGAGCTCAGTAAAAGAATGGCTATCCATTTTTCCATCTCCTTCCTAGTGATCAAAACTCAATGCTAAACCATCAGGGTTGCTAAATTACTATAAGGGAAAGGGGTTTATACCTTTTGTCACCAGGCACTCCACAAATTGAGAGCCTGATTTTTCACACATGATTTTATCATACAGAATGGCTAAAAATAAAAATGTGTTGGTTATGCGTTAATGAATTTGGTTATATTTCCACCAACCAATAGTTGTAACCAATGTGATATCTCTATCATCTGTTGAGAACACAACAATTAATCCTACACCACAAGATTGCTGCATAGGTGTCATCCTTGACCCTGAACTGTCTCGTGTTGCCCACATTCAATCTGTTCCAAAATCATGCTACATGCATCTATAAAATATATCCAAAATACGACCATACCTTACATAAGATGCTGCTAAACACAAGTCCATAAACCAAACAACATCTTTGTCCATATCTTCTCTTATCTCAAAACATCTCCCAACCTGATCTTCACAAGATATACTTTTCTAATCCACAGGCATTACCCTGCCCCTTTGTGCCAGCTTATATTAGCCAGTGCGAGTCAGTGGGTATCAGACTGATGGCAAAGGAAGAGCAAGCAAGTGGTCTTGAGAATAGAAGATGTGGGAAACCCTGGGGATATGGCGGCCATGCAAAAGAGTTTACAGGATGCCACCCCCCCAAGTGAAGATTAAAGAAGAGGCGGTACTTATATGTTAGTTAAGTGCCCACTATAGTTAGTACGCTCATACCCCTACTATCCATGTCGGCATGGAGATGATTTTATATAGTGTGGCGAGTGAAGCGAGCCACCGAGCCCGAAGCGTGGCGAGCGGACGCATAAAACTAAGCAATTAGCTTAGTGGGCGCCCAACTAACATATAGGTACCGAAGATGCCACCACAAGTCCTGTGGTGGTGGCAGCAGCCATTCAAAAGACCTTCCAGGCCACTGCTCCTCCAGGGGAAGATAGAGGAAGAGGCCTCCTCTACAAGCCATCGGGAGGTGAAAATCAAAGAAGACGGCATCACAAACCCTCGAGATGTGGTGGCCATGCACGTTAAGTCTGCCATCCCCCAGGTGAAGGTGCTGTGTGATAAATAATTAAAAAGTCTGTGTTCTATTTTATTTTTAATTAGGTGGACTGCATATGACTAGCTTGCGGATTAGATAAGTGTATACCCAACTTTACAAATTTATTTATTTTTGGGCCATTTGTACCAAACAGAATTGTACCGAGAGTGAGTGATTAACCATGAATAAACCAATGAGGGAAATTTACTAAGATTGTAGTTTCAGATGGGATGTTGCTATGGGTAACCAATCAGAATCTACTTATTTATTTAGCATCTTCTAGAAGATAATAAATATTATCTGATTGGTTACACCTAGCAACATCCCATCTGAAATAGAACTCCCATGTTAGTTAATTTCTCCAATGTCTCCATCGTGTTCATGGAGGGGAAAAATAATTTCACATTCTGGGGAGAATATTGTAAACATTCATGAAATTTAATTACATGTTATACATCTCAATGTTATTTGCTTTCAAATCATTATTTAAACTCATTAAATACACAAGCCCCTTAGAATGAAAAAAACCCTCTTTAATCATCGGAAAGTGAAAGTACTTAGGAGTGTCAGCTCTGTAGCCATGGCTAGTTTAAAGAACCTCATTCCTAGTTTCAGAAGAAACAGATACAGGCTTTATTTAAGGCTTCTATTAGTATGTTTATATTTATTTATTCTCCTTGTAGGGGGGAGCAGGAGGGCCTGGTGATTAATCTCTGCTGTCACTGCTCACAGATGTGAAATTCACACCGCAGCAAATGTGAAGTCAGCAGGAGCGTCCCATGGACTGGAAGAGACGAGGGATGGAGAGAGAGAAAGGATGGGGGGAGAGCAGGAAGCAGAATGAGAGAGCAGAGGGATGGCAGAAGAGAATGCTTGGGGCAGGGTAAACAGTGGGTTTATAGAGAGGAGAGATATTTACTGTATGAAAGTAGAAGGAAAAAATGAGCTTCTACAGAAATAGGTTAGAAAGTGGGAGACAACAATGAAAGTTCTAATAATCAGAGCTGTAAGCAAACTGACTGCTAAGAGAGAGAACACAGAAGTCATGAGGTAAATCATAGAGGGACAGATGTATTAAGCCTTAACAAGAGATAAATGCAAGGGTGATAAAGAGAGATAAACATCCAGCCAATCAGCTCCTTACTGACTTTTTTTTAAACACAGCCTGTAACATGTCAGTTAGGATGTGATTGGCTGGACGTTTATCTCTCTTTATCACCCTTGCATCTCTTGTTAAGGCTTAATACATCTGCCTCAGAGTCTGTTACATTCTGCAACTCTCTCACATTTTAAATATGAGCTTCCAATATCTGCAGTATAAATTGCTTCAATCTTAACCATTTGAGTGCCAACATCTATGTGAGAGATGTGCAAAATATAGACTAAAAATTCCCGCATCGCTCACATTTATTATATAAATTCAAATATAAAAGGTTGTGTAAAAAAATGATATTTCCTATTTAAGGTAAACAGAAGGTCATTATGATAAATAAAAAGGTTTGCATGGCAATTTTCACACTAATTTTGACAAATTCACTCAGCTTAAGCAGGGTTAAGATATGCACCTCGTAAATAATAAAAGGCTGGCTGCTCCTCATGTCTATGGGGCAACTGAAGTGCTGTGTGCATCTTCAGCCACTAGATGGCGCAGATGGAACAATTCCAGTGTTGCTTCATTCAGGTGCGCCAAGCCGGTGCACACATTACTGTTATATTATTCCGTCATTTCGACGGGTTGATATATAGTTTCTAGATAACAACACAGGATTGTATATTGACAGCCCATATACTGTATGAATGTATGTCCAACTCTAAATATATGAGGACCTAAGGGAATACTGATGCATAAGCACTTACTGTTGATGAAAATTGTCACAGTTTTAAATGGATCTTGAACAATTTTGCAATTAAACTAATTACTGAAGACTCTGGGTATGTCACTCATTATCATATACAACCTCACTACAGCCCCCACCACCTAACTTAACTTCTATCGATAAGTCTGACAGCATCAGAGGAATGTACTAGTAGCATATACTGATGAAAAAGGCAGCTAATACTAGTTTATTGGATGATATTTGTAAAATAATAGTGAGTAAATCTTTTGGGGTAAGCCCATTCACATTATATGTAATATATAGGGGTTATCAGAAGTATGGTACATGGCATAGCTACAGACTGCTGTAAAGTTACATCCACTATACACATGTTGCCTTTATATTACCGTCAAAGTTCTCTGTGATGCTAAGCTTTGAAAAGTCCCCTGTAGCTGCGAGCACATAGACAGTTTCTGATGAATTGTAAGGACTCTGGGACAGTCGTGTTCTGCTTTTTAATTTATGGAAATGCCCCTATTTGTTCACAAAGTGCATGCCCACATCCTAATCCTTGGCTTTGTTCCGTGGCCAGATGCATCATTTTGTTATGTGGTAAATCCTTCTGAACATGCGCATAGGATGAGCACCCATTTCACTCATGTAAACCTGTTAATTTTTTTTTACATCAATTCTCAATTTAGATTCATGTATATCTTAAATGAAAATGAAGAATAATGAAACTCCAAGACTGCCACTATTAAATCTATTATTATTCTGTGAAATTTCCTGCAAAAATGCATCTTCACGGGCCAAAATGTGTCCCGGTGAAAGAATAGGATGGGACGCAATGGCACTCACTTCAGAGAATGGAGAAAAAAATTAAGGGTGAGATTTATTAACATACATCGCCGCCCCTCACCACGCCCCCGTTGTGATGCTGGTGCATATATACTAACATATGTGGCTAGCATCGCGGCGTGGTGATGGAAGCCCCCCACAATACCTGTGATGTGGTGTGCTGGCGGGGGGCTCCGTCATCTCCCCTGCCCTGCGATGACGCGGCGGCCGGGGATTAGTACATTTGAAATGCGGTAAAACAGGGGGTTTTCCGCTTTTTCGTCTTAGTACATCCCGCCCTAAGTCCTTATGGCAGTTGTTTCCAAACTGTGTGCCGTGGCACTCTAGGGTGCCTTGGGGGAACTTAGGGTGCCTCAGTGGTCCAGGACTAATTACAAATAAGTTGGTGGTCCAGGACTAAGTAAAAATATTAATGGTCAGTGTAATAGGCAAAATCAGTGCTGGTGGCAGTCAATCATAAACTACAGTAAATGGACAAACAGAAGCTTCACCACAAAATTAAACCTTAGTATGACATATTACCACAATTTACTTATTTTATGTATTTCTCAATTAGAAACCTTTGGCCTAGGGGTGCCATAAAACAAACTGATACTCTTGTGTGCCGTGGCTCAAAAAACCACAAATGAACAAACCCTGAAATTCAGCTTCTTGTACTTTATCCTGTCCAGTAGAAAATAAAGACATTTGCATATGGGTTCTAGGAGCAGGGCTATTTTTCAGTAGGCTCCAGCAGGAACTGAGGCCCTTATTCTAGTTCACTCTTTCTGACAAAATATTTCTTAGATGGACAAAACCATGTGCACTGCAGGTGAGGCAGGTGTAAAACCCCACCCAAATCTAATTATCTCTGCACAAGTAACACCTGCCTCACCTGCAGTGCACATGGTTTTGTCCATTTAAGAAATATTTTGTCAGAAAGAGTGAACTAGAATAAGGGCCTCAGTTCCTGCTGGAGCCTGCTGAAAAATAGCCCTGTCTAGGAGCATTCAACAATGAACACCCCACCTTGCTAGGCTTCTTTTATTAGAAGGTTAAGGATTTTGCAACTACCTTGGTCATATCCCAGAAACATACATACAGTGATATCATTGCACATATACACATATGTGATTGTACTGTGAGGATGCATTTTTAAGGGTATCATTGTTGTGGCAGTGAGATGCTGTCCAGGGTACTGAAGTCCTTCAGAAAGGTAATACCAGCATCTTTTGGGGTTGACTTAGACACTGTAAACCTAATATGCCACCCCATTTTTTTTAAATTGAGGGATACCATAGTGCAGGCAGGTGCATTATTACACTACGTGGTTTTTACAACAGACCCTAAAAACAATATAATAATTAATGAAAATGTTCCTGAGTACCACTGAAATGGTTAATATACAACGCAAAATTCGCATCCCTTCTGTACTAATAGCAATCACAGTGATACGACAGTATTTATAAAAATCATATAGGGGTACATTTTCTACAGCTTCTAAAAATTAGAAGAGGTGATGTTGCCCATAGCAACCAATCAGATTCTGTCAAACTATTCTCTACTGCATCCTAGAGAAGGATAGATAGAATCGGATTGGTTACTATGGGAAACATCACCCATTTTCATTTTTAGGAGCTTCAGTAAATGTATTTCATACTGTCTGTGATTTTACTACATCTATTGAGTTTAGAGCACTGTAAAAAAATGACTGTTATTACGGCTGATTCTGAGTTGGACATAAATTGGGAGTACTTACAGGTAGCTACTAACCCTGATTTACTACCTTATGCTTATGCAAAATTCCATACAGATAATGCAGTAATCTGTGCATTTGCAAACAGGTGGACGGGCCACTGCAATTGTCAACACGAGTGGCACTTGCACTAGCCTCATGCTAAAGGCTGGCTTCTCTTCTCCATATGCACAATACTCTAGTTATACTACACACCCACACACTCCCACAAGCATAGCCAGATTAAGGGGGGGATGAAGGGGATACTGCACCCTGGCCCCCCTCTGTCAGGGGGCACCCTGCCTGAGCACTGTGACATAACTACAGTAGCTCTAATGATTCCTGTCCCAGTGTGTAATTAGTAAAGAGGTTGCTTGTGCCAATCATATATTAAGAGGGAAGTCCAGATAGGGGGCCTCTTGGAATGGGTCATGGTGGGAGGTATGCACAATCTTATACACTTCCACCCCCTTCACAAGGGCCCCTGTCTGAAGTGCCCCCCCCCCCCCCCCCCCCAAGCCTTAAACCAGTCCTGCCCACAAGTCTGAACAGTTTTCTGTGATAGCATTGTCGCCCCCCTAGTTTTGGCCAAGTTTGCTCTGACTCTGTATATGATGGTGATAAATAAAAATACATAAGCTGGCACCTGCACACGAACTGTATGCCAAACCTCTCTATTTTCACCCATGTATAGAGGTCAGTCTGGCTAAGAATCAGCCCCATTATGTTTATTTTGGCTATTAAGTAAAAATATCATTCAAAGTGATCAATTTTATGTCTGTAAAATATAACAAGTAACATAATCATTATAAAAACCACTAATAACATAACAATAAAATACCATTAGGTTTTTTTTTCTGGATCGATGAACAAGGTTTGATTCTTAGAATATGGTTCATGAGTGCAATTCCGGACCACAAAGTTAACAACATTATCCATCATCTTCTGTGCTCCGTGTGCTCGCAGCTGTCTCTCAGGGCTATGTATGTGCATGAAAATAGCCTGACCCCTCATTGTTTTATGGGATTCTTGTCTATGTTACTTCACAATGGGCGAAAAGAAACCTCCTCTGGGATACAATGATAACCCAAGCAATGGTGGAAGTTGCTGCAGAATGGATCCACATTTATGGAATACTGGCAGTGATGGCTCACAAGTCAACATCTTATAGTACTCCATCCTTATACCACCGCTTATGTGTCTGTGTACATTTCTCACAGATTTATAAAATCAATAGGTATATATTATTTTTGCTTCTATACAAAACATTATTTTACAATGCAATGATATTTAGGTGTTTAATTTTTGTGACTTTTGTAGTTATCAGACTAACAACATAGAGCTAATTGAAAAAAAAAAAATCTCAGACAAAAACATTCATTTTTAAATAAGCCATGTCGCTGGAACATTTTGCAAACCCATGTATATGCATATACAGTTTGTGTATGTGTATGTATGTATATATATATATATATATATATTTGTTTATATACAAGTATGTGTACGCACACATAATATATAATATAAACATATACTTTTGTGTATATATATATATTTATGTATACCGTATGTGTGTGTGTGTGTGTGTGTGTATATATATATATATATTTATACATATATATTTATATATCATTACATTTTAGATAACAAACAAAGCGTCTTATCTGCACACTCCATCTTCTGACCTAAGTGTGAATAATTCAGGCATAATGTGGTGGTACAGCATTAATAATCTTCAAAACCATGTACTGCAAAAATGAAAAAAAAAAATCCAGACTCAAACAATGCAGCTTACAAGGAGGAGAAAATATTTGCAGATATTAAACAGGGTGGGTTTTTCAAGACTTGGCTGCGCTCCCGTCTGCATCCCAGTTTTGTAATAAAAGCTAGTGTTTCTGCACTTATTTTCAAATGCATAATTTAGAGTTTATTTGAAGGTAAGGTCAGCAAGAGGTGGAGAATCAGCATTTATATAAATTTCACCCCCTCCGTGCCATACTGGGGATCTCCCTACATGTGGCAACATCATTTTGAAACATTATTCTGCATGTGTAATATTGTCCCGAATTACTTGCTTTGCACATTAACACTTTTGAATAACTAAATGGCTCTTGTATGCTGTGCTGAATATGTACATGAGTCTGTATGCGTAACGGTGGCAAAGTCAGTTAAGAATACTTGCCTACTTTTCTCCTCTCCAGAAGAAGCCCAAAGACAAAATGCAGCTGACCATGTCAGAAGTCAGCCAGGCTTGTCCAGTCATTAGGCACTGTCCCCATGATTCCCCAGCTTGTGTGTCTATGGCAGGGATTGGGAACCTTCGGCTCTCCAGCTGTTGTTGAACTACACATCCCAGCATGCCCTGCTACAGTTTTCCTCATTGGCCATGCTAAAACTGTTGCAGGGCATGCTGGGGGGATGTGTAGTTCAATAACAGCTGGAGGGCCAAAGGTTCCCAATTCCTGGTCTGTGGGGAAGGGGTATGGCTAAAATTACACAATTCGAATCAATTCAGGCCAAACCTTTCTGAAAGGACCCACGATTCCTGGTATTATTCCCTAGGAAGTGGGTGGGATGCAAAAGGTTCACCAGCTCTTTTGGTGGTCTAGGGAACTAACCAAAAAAATTCTAAGTCTCCTGTACCTTCTAGGATATTAGGAAAGTATGTTTAAGTGTTTGGTCACTCCAGATGTGTAGAAGACACTGAGATATATCACATAAAACAATAGATAGTTGATAGATAGATAGATAGATAGATAGATAGACATTGGTTTCCTTAGTTCTGCTTCTGGTTACCCTTCAAAGTCTAGCACCTGGTATTGTCATATTTCTATTAGAATGGAGATTGCTTTAAGGCTATTATAAAAATTCTAGTAAGCACGCTCGAAGCTAATGCTTTGATAGCTAGTCTGCTACCTTGTGATGGCCTCTGTTTTTGTGCATGTGTGTGAGAGAGAAGGAGATGTAGTTTCACTTGCTGCCAACAGATGGCAGTGTTTCTGAGATTCACAAACATACACTAGACTAGATCTGTCATCTTATGTAGGTCTATCTATCTAAACTAGTTTAACGCACCTGACATATAGGGGGTTATTTTGGTTCACTCTTTTTGACAAATTCCTTTTGAGATTGACAAAACCATGTGCACTGCAGGGGGACAGATGTAACATGTGCAGAGAGAATTCGATTTGGGTGAGTTGTTTTGTTTCTGTGCAGGGAAAATACTGACTGCTTAATTTTTAAACTGCAATATAGATCTCCCTTGAAGTAAAACCCCACCCAAATCTAATTCTCTCTGCACAAGTTACGTCGGCCCCCTGCAATGCAAATGGTTTTGTCCATCTAAGAAGGAACTTGTCAGAAAGAGTGAACCAAAATAACCCCCATAGTTATGTCTCCACCACACTGCTATCTGGAAACTCCCACCTGCAAATCCTGAGTTTGCTCCTGTAGCGTTAACAATGAGGAGCAATGGACAATGTACTGCTAATCAGATATACTGTAGAAGATTATTGGTTGTACAACTAGTAGTGTCTGGAGCGTAGCTTTTATTACATTTGAGGCCAGCACAGTTAAAAACATTGTCTGTAATTTTGCCTTTTGTTTTCTTAGATCTTTCCTGAGCTGTTTAATACATAAAGCAGATATGGTGACCTGCCCCTAATGATAGCATTTCCCATTATCATTAGTACATTGAGTGCCAATCTCGTAAGATTCATTTACATCATCAGTTATAAAAATAGTAGTCCTATTTTAATGTACATAAATATGCTGATTAATGGGGCATACGGAATAAAATAGCAGTTGTTACGAAATCAAGTAATATAAAGTTTATAAAGCTCTTATTGTTAAAATTATTATTTGGTTTGACAATTCAAGTAATGTACTATATTTCATTATAAATAGTTTTATTTTATTTAAGGTCATTGGAATAAAGAGCATACTGTAGTTTATGTCAATTGTGCAAAAAAAAAAAAAAAAAAGCCATGTTCTCCTGTTGGCAGACCACACGAGATGTACTATTGTTCTAATTGGGGTTAAAAATTAAAAGAGTTCTGTGAATAGAAAAAACAGCACACAGGGAAGGTGTGGCGGCTTCACCCAAAACCATCTACTTGGTATACGTAGTAATAAAAAATCACCTCCCGATATAGCGCTTAAACTAAATATGTTCACAGGAAAAATGTACAAATGTAATCCTTACAGTACATCAAAGATAGCCCATAAGTACATAAATATGGTGTTATTTCTGCTTTTTGTAATCCGTATTAAACTGTATTGAGATATAGTTCTCATTTTGTATGCCCCCTTTTCACCATAGAGGGAGGCATGACTACACTTGACTTTGCCCAAGGACATTACTGCACACTCTTTAACGTGGCAGTGAATGGGTGGAGTGGATGCGCTGTGATAAGTATTGCCTGGCTGGACAGTAGGTGAGATTTAGCATGTAGAACAAGAGAGGGTCTCTCCCATTAATCACTGCTCCTTAATTAACAGCTCTGAGCTTGCAGGGAGTCTGGTGTAGGGGCAGCTGAGGGGTCTGAACTCCGCCACGGCTGGCAGGGCAAGCAGCACGGCAGGGCAGAGGGGAGCAGAGCAGACACAGCAGATGGCGTGACTGAAGATTAAGAAAACCAGGGAAATATCTGACCAGTACTGTAGGTACTGTGAGAAAATCACCTTGCATACAGTGTCTGCACGAGTATTCAAACAGAGCAAGTCTAATAAGCTCACATCGGTTCCCATTTCACAGGATTGAATATTATTCATCATTATATTTAATATACAGTAATATGAATTGTTTGTCATGCTGATGTAGAATATAACTTATAAACATAATGACTTGCAAAGTGGCTGTATTACCAACTTCTGTAAAAATAGGGCATACTGTATGAATTTTCAGTAACATCATGTAGACCCCAAATCATTATTGTGCTGGGTGCTCCGTATAATTTTCAAGTTTAGAATTACAGGTTGAGCCTCCCAAATGCTTGGGAACAGAAGTATTTTGGATATCAGATTTGTTAACATAATGAGAGATCTTGGGGAAGGGACCCATATCTAAGCATAGAATGCATTTATGTTTAATATGCACTACGGATGCCAATCCCAGGGCATCCCTAGTGCTCAATCATTGAAATTGCTCACTCCTGGGAGTTCCATGATTGGTATCACTAAAAAGAGAAATTACCCGGTTCCCCACATTAACTTACTTGGGGGAGTGGTCCAGGCGGCAGCATTGCGGCAGGTGGAGGCAGTCAGTGGGTGTGACTCCAATCCCTGCAGGGGTGCCAATTTGTGTTTTTGCTGGAGGGTGCTCAGGGAGGTATGGCCTCGTGAGGGGGGCATGTCATTTGGGGAGGGGGTGTGGCCCTGCAGTGTGCTGGCCTGGGCGGTCCTGTGTCATGGTGTGCAGTGGCTAGTGCTGCACACTGTATACACGGTACATGGTGGTGTGCTTGCCTCCCATTGTGGGCACACATGCTGCATGGAGAGGGCGGTGTGTGTGTGTACGGGGAGAGCACACATTGGGCAGCATGCATGCTGCACTCTGCCTGTTGGTTGTTGCTCGCCGGGCGGCAGGTTCGGTGGTGTGGGTGCAACGGACACGAATCAGCAGGTGGATGTGGCCTGGCATTGGGACTTAGGAGGTTGCGGGTCAGTGGGTGCTCATGGTTTTCTGTGGGTGCTCTGGCCCTTGAGCACCCACAGAATCGGCGCCTATGAATCCCGGTATTAAAACCCTGGACATTTTGCGGACAAATCCCTGTATCCCACAGATCCTGGGATTGGCCACCCTAATATACACAGGGGCGGGCTGGGCCGGGGGGCACGGTGCCATGTGCCCCCCGGGCCGCTTTACCAGTTAGTGCTGTGGGCCATGACGCTGTCTGATGATCCAGCGCATTGTATTCCTGCATTTAACACTCCTGCTGTGTAAACGCGGCTACAGGAAAATGGCCGCCGGCCCCCTGCACTGAAGACATGTCCTCAGTGCTGAACAAGTAACTTGACTGCCTCTAGCAACAGCCAAGTATGGGTCACTCACAGTCTCACACATATGTCCGAGGACGGAGGGGGGGAGAGAGGAGTCGGCAGGTAGGACACATGCTGCTTTAGCAAACTATGCAGTTTGTTACTGTAGCAGCGTGAGGATAGGTGCAGGGCCGGGGAGGTCGGGTGTCTGTGCCTTGTATTAATAGAATGGGGTGTATATGTGTGTATATATATATATATATATATATATATATAGAAGAAGGAATGAAGACTGGCACTCGTAGGTCTTTTAAAGCTTGTATTGGCAAACAATGGAAAACAACCGTTTCGGGGCGGCGCCCCTTTGTCAAGGTGTGTGTCAAACCTTGCTCCGCCCTGAAACGTTGGTTGTTTTCCATTGTTTGCCAAAACAAGCTTTAAAAGACCTACGAGTGCCAGTCTTCATTCCTTCTTCTACACTGTCTACCAAGACGGGACCGGGGCAGCTGACGCCATAGAGCGAGTGCCGGACCGAACTACCACTATATATATATATATATATTTATATGTATTATGCTATGTATGTATGAGCCTGTGTTGTCCTTCTGTTATTGTGCAGGGGTAGCAGCCTGTGGTGTCCTTGTATTATGCAGGGGGAGCAGCCTATGTTGTCCTGGTATTATGCAGGGGGGAGCAGCCTGTGGTGTCTTGTTGTTTTTGCTGTTATTATTATGCAGGGGGAGCATGGGTTTTTCCCAGCCCCAGTCCAGAGCACAGGCCCATAAGAACATCCCACCCACCCCCTTCACTTCTGATGGAGCAAATGTTTATTTATTTTTTTGTCCGCATTGCGATCGTAACTTCGGGGGGGGGGGGGTTCTTATGGGCCTGGCCTGTGCTCTGGACTTGCCCCCTTGGCTAAAAGTTGCCAGCCAGCCCCTGAATATACACCTTATACGCACAGCCTGAGGGATATTTTATATAATATTTCTAATCATTGTGTGCATGAAAAAAACAAACATTAAATTATTTTCTGTTTCATGGACATCGTATACACATAACTTAAAGGGCATTTTATATGGTATTTTTAAAAATGTATACATGCCTGTCTCTCAGTCCCTGTCTCCTGCGGCTTCCACGCCGCGGCCATTTCAATAGCCATGCTCCATGTGCTGTACAACTAGCTTTCCCCACCTTCCCTGAACATGGGAGCAGCCATTTTCTTTCTGGTCACATGATATTTCTTACCCTATCCTGTGAAGCTCTCAGCAGTACTAATTGCCCAGCCAATCACCACTCCCCTGATGCTATATAGGTGCTGGGTAAGTAAGGCCAGTTGCCAGTGCTACTGATCAGATTGTGCTACCTGTATGATGCTCTCTCTCTCTCTCTCTGTGTCTCCTTAGCTGCTTTCAGGTGCTGTTATTCCAAGCACCATCAGTAATTCCTCAGCTCCATTGATGTTCCATCATCAGTACTCACCATCAGTGACTTCCAAGCACCATCAGTGATTCTTCATCTCCTTTGTTATTCTTCATCGATATCTACCATAGGTGATTTTCCTGCAACATCGGTGACCCTCCTGTTGCATCAGTGATCATCAATGCTATCGATGTTCCACCATCGGTACAGTTCATCCAAGATTCTTCAAGTATTTCCTTTATTATAATCTGGACCTAATTTCAAGGACATTCCACCAAGTCTTCAAGGGACAGTACCACTCCGCTGTTTCTTCATATTGCATTTCCTGAGATTGTGTTATTATTTGGACTTCATCAGTGTTCCTACACTGCACCATACCCCAATATCTTTATATTATTGTAACCTTGACTCCATCAATGTTCTTACACTGCACCATACCCCACTATTGTCACAGTTCTTATTGTGCCTTGACTCCATCAGTGTTCTTACACTGCACCAATTACCAGTCCTTCATCTGTGTTACATCTCATCAGGACTCCTTCAGTGTGCTACACTTGTCCATTCCCTACCAAGCACTCTGTGCTTTCATAGACTGCATCAGTGTTCCTACGCTGCACCTCTTACTGTTATTCATGCTCCTCCTATGGTCCTGAATCCTGTTGTATCTGTTGCCGTTCCTATTCCCATCAAGTCTTACCAGTTATCATCTGTACCATCTGTGGTATTAATAAAGACTTGTGCTTTTTACCTCATGGTCCTATCTCTAACTGTCCTGAGTGCCTCCTGGTGATGCGCAGTAGCCTTGTCAAGACACCACAATTCTTATACCAGTCAGCACCTACGCCTGTGGTCATTTCTAACTGTGATCTGACCACAGTCGGGACAAATAGTTGTTACTTTCATATGTTAATCTGAAAATATTCCACATTTGTTAAATTGAAATGACATTGCTACTTTTTCTGCAGTGACTTTCAGGTGATTTTAGTACCAGGTACATGTAACCTAAATAATGTACAGTGTACCAATGCTCAGCAAAGGCCTCATACACTGATTGACTTAGATCCTCAGAGCAAATTATGTTAAGTGCTCACTTCACTCCTAATCATTAATGCTTGAGCCAAATGAATCTCTGAATCCTTAAAGTGCACCATTCATCTACACATTTCAACAGTATCCAATTTATGGGCTGATCCAAAATACAATCTATCAATTTAAAGCACCAGTAATCAGTTTATTATTGTTCTTGAAGTTTCCCAGTCATGTCACTGGATCCTAGTAAATCTTATTAACATTAGTTGACTCTACAAATGACTGCTTCCCTTTGAAAGTCTGAATTTTGTACTGACCACCATTCTTACGCCTAATATGGTTCTTTGCAGGTAATGTGTGTGTGTGTGTGTGTGAAGTTCATTTTAATATCTCCAATAAAACAATTAATTGACTGGCCTATTTAACCATCATTTGACCAAACACTTAAACTGCTTTCAGACAGCAAATGCAGGGTCACACCGGGACTTTGAAATGGTTCAGTCCCGGTGTGACCCTGCATGTGCAGTCTGTTCAGTTCACATAAGCGAACCGGCAATATTGCTGTTCGCTGACGTCATGTGGGGGCACGGCGGAACATTGGAGCGTCATCGGGGTGGGGGAGGAGGCAGCACTTAGAGCTGGTGCTGCTCCAAGCGCTGCCGCCTCCACAGTGTGAACGGGAAGCAGTCCTCTTGACCCGTTTAACCTGTTCACACTGCACAGCAACACGGCAACAAACCAGTAAGAACTCTTTTTTTACCCGGTTCGTATTGCTGTGTGTTGTTACCAGTTAGCTTTAACCGGTAACCCCTTTCACATTGCACAAATTACCGTGTCGAACCGACAAGAAAAAGGCAATGTGAATACAATAATCTCATACAATTACCCTCATTAGCTTTAGGATGCCTAAATGTAATTTTCACTTGAAATACTAGCTTTTATTTGCAGATCTTGAGGTGTGAAAACACGGGCTGATTGGCGGCCGATGATATAAATATCGATACCGGCGGGTGCCGGAATCGACTTGCAGGGATGGAAAGAAGGTGGGGGTAGCTGCACAGTCTATTCCTACTTGCGATATTGATGCCGGGGGCTGCAAATTGGTATCAAAAGCCCCCTTACACAATGCAATTTTGGCTATCTGTCCTTATGATTTTAACTATATAGTCAAAATCGTAAAGAAAAACTAGCCAAAATCGTACAAAGTGTACACAGCATTAGAGCTGATATTTCCAGTTAGTAAGGATCCCAGGCATATGTAAAGATGGCCTTGCCTATCAGGGGCCAAACCCTGGAATGTGTCAGGAGCCTGGTAAATCTGACGGCTCTGCAGCCCCCTTGGAACCATGTGAGGACTGTGGCTGCTGATGGAAATAGAGATATCTGCTGCAGTTCCTCTACAGTACAAACAAATTCATGTTTTTGGGGAATATCTCACAAATATTATTTGATAAATAGGCCTCGTAATCCTAAAATGTTAGGCATTATTTGTATGGGTACCAAATAAAAACATTGGTTCTATTTATGTTGAAATGTAATGTTGGAAGATTGCCTAGGCAAAAGAATCAGCAGAGAAGGGGTATTAATACCTCCACAGGAGCTACATTTCTACAGTGCATAAATCGTTCATGCTTTTTTATTTAATATTTTACATTGTGCTCTTTGAAGCAGAAACTATAGGAATAATGTTTGCATTTTTGTGCTGTGTTGTCATTTCCCCCGGTAAGAAGTGATTTTTAAATTTTTTTACGACTTACGTATTTATTTATTTTTCTTTTGAAAGCTTAACTTTCTTTTAGGCAATAACACACTTTTTCTAAATTCAATCCATAATAATTTTAACAACTTAATCTAAAGTAAAAGAGTTACAGAAAATGAACACATACATTACTTTTAAGCCTAGTTCTTTCGGAATATAACAAAAACAACAAGACATGTATATACTAAAACTCATTTGTGTATAGAATAAGCATGTATGTTGATATGCAGTTGAGTATTGACAGTTATTTCTATAACATACGCATATTCCTAAGCATGTTACATAGAATTTTCCAAGCTATCACATCAGCCCCAATTGAGCTTACAATCTATGTTCCCTATAACATGGACACACATAAACATTACGGTTCTTTTTTAATCAGTAGTCAATTAACCAACCAGCAGGTTTTTGGAGTGTGGGAGGAAACTGGAGCACCTGGATGTGATCATGTAGATAACACAAACTCCACACAGAGGGACCATGACTGGGAATTTAACTCATGACCTCTTGACTTATATTTGAATACATTTGTGTCAAAAGCTTTCGTGGTTTTGTTTTAAAATGTTGAGTTGCTCATAACATACAGTTTAATGTACATGAAGATACAAGTTTCCTCATTTTATTAACTGACGATGATGAATGGTACTTTTGTTTAAACTAATGGTTTGAATAAATAATTTAATACATTTTATCAATGAACTGTATACAATACATACTAAGCTAAAATCCACATGAGGGCTAGCTAAATCTAACCAGTCAGTTCTAACCAATCATTGGTGATGCCTTTATTTCACAATCAATTGTCTTGATGTAAAAGGTGAAGTTCCAGCTATATACCTTAAAGCTATTGTTAACACCTTATTCTGTTACACCTGTCTTAAGGTCATTGCATACAATTCAGTAATGAGCCCAAAATACTGTGCATGACCAAGTATGTTAATGTCTTTTCTCTGAAAAACATATGGGAATTAAACCAGAATGCTGCCAATAACATAATGTAATTTTATCTTCATCTGTTTCACTCATCTGTAAAAAGTAAACACTAGAAAGTATCCTAAAAAAATATAGAAATAAAATATACTGAGCAAATGTGGAGACATAACAGGCAAAGTGTCAACAAATAAAACACATTTCATGTAATCCCTTATTTCACTGCATCTGTCATTTTGAGTGGTATCATGGTAATTCACAACATACAGTATTTTAATTACTGATTTCAATTGGGATAATTTACCATTTCCCTATTGCAACATGTTTTACTGATCCATGGCTTTTTCTAACAGCCACATCTGCACATGGCTCTTTGATGTCAGGAAGAGAGCACTGTAAAATATGTATGCCAGATCTATGCCACATGGTTGGTTGGTTGTTGGTTGGTTGCAAGCTGGGTCAGTATATTGAACAGTCAACCTTGGCAGATTGCATGAGGACAATTTAACTGTCACAGTGTCAGTCTATAATTTCTTCTACCTAGTAGGGCCAACATACTGTACAAAGCAGTTACATATAGTGTCCATGTGTTGTATGTGAGTGATGACTGCTCTGGGGATGTACAGATCGAGCCAGCCTCCGACATGGCGGGTAGCGTGCCAGCGCACATGGATGAGCAAGTCCATCATTGCGAATGAAGTGTGCAAGCATTGAATATGCAAGTGCGCCAGTTTCCCCTTTGCACCGCAGTGATTGGCGTGCCGGGGACTGGTACAATGAGAATGGCTCCATCTGTACATAATTTTGTGGATGGCGTGTCCAAATTAAATTCTAAAAACTAATATTTACTGTATATATAACTATTTAAACTAGTTTAAAACCTGTCAAAATGAAGACATAGTCCCTATCTGCTCCTACCTCCAATATCCTTCTTTACAGCCCCCTCTCTCCATATTCAGCAAGTTTGAAACAGATCATTTTGCTTTCACTTTCTGTTAAGGTGTCATTTTTTCCCGTCGAGTGGCCTCTAGTGGTCACTGGCGGTATTTAACTTCAAAGGAGAGGAGGATTTAGCCTTCTGTATTCAGATATAAAACTGAAATGACAACTGTACTATTTACTTTTTATTTGATTATGCCCTATAAGACACTTATAAGCTAATAAACTCCTGTATGCTGTTTAGAGGAGTCATAGTCATTTAATATAAAGATGTTTGGACCTAAGTTTTTAATAAACTTGTTAGGTATTTATTTTGGGCCAAAGGGTGGTGAACAAATTGCTGAAACAAAAGTCTTATTACATGTGCAATAACATGTGCAAGATCCTGCATTTATTGTGTTTATTTTACTTTTTTTGGTGTAAGTATTCTATTAAGAACTTACTATTTGCCCCATGGGACATGCACAGCAAGAAAATCTACATTTCTGTTACTGCTTTAACAGCGGTTAATTACAGTACATCACTGTCAGCGCCTGTCTCTGTGATAATGTGCTTCATGTTTCTCCTGGTTGCTCCATGCAACATTAGACAGAGATCAAGATTTAAATTGAGTTCAATTTCCTGCAGCAACATGATTGGTTGATTGACAGTCTGTGCTTTCAATGAGACATTCCGACTGCATAGAGTAGATGAAGACATTTAAAACTGTCCTTATTCTGGTATACAGTTACTCGTGGCAGCATGGAGAAAAGGCGTCTTGTTTAGAGAACTGGATCAGCAATTGTAAATAACAGAAAGTAGGTTCTCAATATTCATATTTGCCATGTATTTTTAACCCTGTTATTGCAAACTGTTTGCTGATATTTCATGCAGCCATTGACCAAGACAGGTTACACATTTTGTATTAATTGGGAAAACAGGTATTGCAATGTAAAGTACGGTACATTATTCATAGCAGTCCTCCCCGTCCACCCTCCAAAAAATACAGCTGTTATGAAAATAGGTATCCAATAGAATTTAAAACTAGTCATTTCCAAATAAGCTAATCCAGTGGATTCAGTATGAAATCCCGGCGGTCGGGATCCCGGCGTTCAAAATCCCGACGCCGGAATCCCGACCGCCGAAATCCTGACAAGGGGGGGACGTGGATCGCCCCCCCCCTTGCGGGCTCGCTGCGCTCGCCACGCAGCGGGCCCGGTGCCTCGCTTCGCTCGGCACGCTTATTTATTCTCCCTCCAGGGGTGTTGTGGACACCCACGGAGGGAGAAACTGTCGGGATTTCGGCGGTCGGGATTCCGGCGTCGGGATTCTGAACGCCGGGATCCCGACCGCCGGGATTTAAACTACATCCCAATCCAGTTATTTGCAGAAGAAGATGTAATGTATATGTATTTATCTTTTTTCTTTGCATAGATGATACTCTCAGTGGTGACTGTATGACGCTTGGAGAAGGGGTATCTATCCCCACAAAGAACGTTATATGCAAGGTGACAGTGAACCAGCCAATCAGTTCCAATATGTAAATTGACAGGAGCTGATTGGCTGAAGCATTATCAACTTACACATAACATTCTTTATAGGGATAGATACCACCTCTCCAAGCTTCATACATTTACCCCTAAGCGGTAGATGTATGAAGCACTGATAAGGGAGGAGAAGTGATAAAGTGCTTGGTACTTTATCACCAGCCAATCAGCTCCTAACTGTTCCTTTTTAAACCCAGCCTATAACTCAAAAGTCAGGAGCTGATTGGCCGGTGATAAGGTACCAGGCACTTTATCACTTCTCCTTTCTTATCACTGCTTCATACATCTACCCCTGAGGGGTAGATTTATTATAGCGGGGCTAAAACGCGCCACTATAACACTTCATGCTTCGCCTCATTAGCGAGGTGAAGCAGGAGGGGAGCCCGACAAGATGTACTAATATCTTGCCCGCTGAAGTGGGGAGTGCTAACTCCCCCCCCCCCCGGCGATGCCTCCTCCAGCTGACAGCGCATCAGTTAACACTGACACGCTGTTTCCTTCCCCCTGGACAGCTGGACTGGGAATGCACGGGATCTTGCTACTCACGCGAGATCCCCAGTGCAGCTCAGAGCCAGCAGCAGGGACAGTGCTGTCCCTGCTGTGGGCATAGGGCATCGCCACCTGCAGCTGTCGAAGTCGATTGCTGTACGGAGCGGAACTTTCAACGATGCTGACCATTCATACATTGGGTAGGAGGCAGGAGCGTAGTATAAAATATCGTTCCTGCGCTATGCCTCCTGCCCAGCACCGCCGCACGTTAGACACCCGCACAGCTGGTGTCATAGATCAGGGGAAGCGCTATCCCCTGCCATAATGCATATTCCCCTGCTCAAAACTTAATAAATCTACCCTTAACAGGAGCTGATTGGCTGAAGCATTATCAAGGGTCTTATCATTTGGAGATGGCAAACAATGGTTTTTTTTTAATACTGATCCAATAATCTATTGATTTAACATAGTTTACTCCTCTATTGGCCAGCTTGGTCTAGCAGCATCCAGTGTAATGGCATATGGTCAGGTATCAGTGTAAACTCTCTTCCAAGGAGGTGACACTGTATGGCTCGGTAGCCCAATTTATTGCTGGGCACTTTTTTTCTAATGCATAATACCTTTCTTCCCTGAGAAGCAGATTATAGCTCAGGTACAAAACTGGATTTTTACCCCATATCCAACTTGTGACAACATAGCCCCCAAGCCTAAAGTATGTCTGAGGCATCCATTTGCTGGAACACGAGTACTTTTAAGATTGATAACTAACAAAGAGCAAGGATAATGTAATATATATTTTGGTTTTGTCTAAGTGAATGGTAAAACCCTAGAGGCAAAATGGTTTATAAGCATTCTATAGTAGCCAATGCTCCCTTTCGGCTACTGTTTTCATGCATCAACTTTATTTAAAGGTGTACCTGACTTTGAAACATTACACTGGAGTTCAGGCACTTGGTCTCAATCATAGTGACTACACACTTTGGTGGGTTTTGCAGTCAACACTATGGTTCTCAATAGCTTTTTAAGCTTGCCTTCAAATTAGGCAGAAGTGATTCCAAATTTATACCAGAAATTTTGACTTTTAGAACTTTGGCAGATACTATGGATGGATGTCGCTGAACTAGCATGGCATTTGGGGCAACCACTTGAGCAATCCACAGAAACATGGAGTCTGTGATCTTCGATATATAAGCTCTAATATTAAATTTACCACGAAGCGTGTCAGCATAGCAGATAAAATATTGCCAAAAGGGTACTTGCTTAGTTTCATGGCGGCAGCGCGAGGATGCTCTAGCTAGGAATCTTGGCAGCTTGCCAGACTGCCTTAAGCTACACTATCAGCATAGCGCGCAGCGCATGCCGCTCTAGCTAGGAATCTTGGCAGCTCGCCAGCTGCCTGTACGTTATCAGGTTCCTACGCTGACTCCTCCAAGGCAGCCCAGCGCTGCTACTTCTAAGCTCCATAGGGGGAGGGGCCCTAAACTGCACACCCTGGACATATGAGGTGCTACCTGCTGAGACCTGTAGTGCAGCAAGCAGGAGGAGGAGTTTGCAGGAGCACACTAAATATAAATGCTAGACCTTTTAATATCATTGCTATATTGCATTTCTGATGTTCTTAGCATAATGATGGCCATTATTATGGGCTTGTCCACCGCGTCCAGGTTACCTCAATGGGACAAGTCCCTAACACTACTGTGAGAGAGGTCCCGGGCATGGTACCCCCCAGGCCAGCCCAGCAGAACCACCCCATGGCATCACATTGGTGTGAAATTAAAGCGATAGTAAAATAGATAAGGGAAATTATATGTGATAAGACTTACCTAAGTAAGAGGTAAAAATAAATGTGAAGGGTGCTACATATATACTAAACAAACTAAAGGGGTGATGGAAAGTGTACGATATGATGCCATGGAGCAGCCCAGCAACAGCAGCCCAAAGATCCCTGCGCCCCGCGCCCCAAACACAATCCCACAGACTAACACTCAGCATATATGTATAATAGGAATTACCTTTATAGTGCCCAGCTGGATTGGGCAGTCTTGAGTGTAGGACTCCAAGCTAATTAAAAACAATCTGGGACAGTTGGGAGGGGTGCTAGTTAAGGAGGAAGGCGTCTCTAATTCCTTCCAGTGTGTATGAATACACAATATATAGTACATAGGGGGAGGGTCCCTAAACTGCACACCCTGGACATATGAGGTGCTACCTGCTGAGACCTGTAGTGCAGCAAGCAGGAGGAGGAGTTTGCAGGTGCACACTAAATATAAATGCTATACCTTTTAATATCATTGCTATATTGCTATATTTCTGAGGTTATTAGCATAATGATGGCCATTATTATGGGCTTGTCCACCGCGTCCAGGTTACCTCAATAGGACAAGTCCCTTTGTTCAGACTGGATTGATAAATCAGTAGTGTGTACACTCGAAATTGGTTTATCTCACAATTGGAAAGTACGGTTGTATTGTGATCACTATATTCAGATGTGTACCTAGTATTAATGTGGCAGTTTATGGGTTAAAGGGAGTCCTCCGCATACTCTGTCTCATAAAAATGTATTTCAAAGTATTTAAACATGTTATTTAAATATGTTCTATTTAATAATTTAAAGCACAGTTAGCTCTGCCTTAAATACAAATCCAGCACTGTACCCATCTTGATAATCTTCAGCTAGGCATACATTTCCCTTTGATTCTACAGCAAACAAGACAGTCTTAAAATTAATGTGGAAAGGAGCAATTAGTAAATTAGGTTAGCAGAGTGTTGCAGCGGAATTCAGTCTTGCCAGGTGCATGAGAATCTGTGGCAGGATATATATTATTTGCTGTCATTAAAGTGACATTTTGATAAATGGTTTGGAGTGGTAGGAATGAGGGCCGACTACTTCCTCCGACCAGAGACCCAGAACATGCTATATTGCATAAAGGAGCCAAGTTGAGGCTGCACCGAGCCTGCTATCCCCTCCTGTAAACGTCTGAGAACACAAGCAGCCAAAGTTGCCCGCTTAATTAATCCCAATTACGCCAAATAAAGGGAAAGCATTCGCCCCTCAACCCATTTGAATAGTAATATTTTAATCTTGATCATAGAAGCCTTCCAGATGCATATTTATCTAGTATAATATAGTCTAGAATCACAATATATGGTATAATTCAGTGCTACATGATACTGTACCTCTAATGTTCATAGAACTGGTACCAGCACAGAACCAATACAAACTAATTGACTTCAAATGTTTGAGTATTGGTACATTAGAACCCATGTAAATGAAATATGCTTGAAAATTATAAATGCAATCTTAAAATAATAACTACCATGGAACTTTGGATGATTTGCTTCCTTGCAGCCTTCTAATTAGATTAATGTGAACATTTTTATTTTCTTTGTTATAATGATAGAAAATACTTAAACATTTCACATTATTATAATGTTCAACATTCAAGGAGGCCTGGCAGCTTCTGTTTTTTTGGTCCAACAGATGGGGTCAGTGACAGAACTACAGTCATTACAGAAAGGTATACAGTTATTGGTAGCCATGATTGTTATGCCCTTAGGATCATCACCCTTAGGATCATCACTTTTAAAATGTATTCAGGAAGACAGAAAAGAAGACTCTTTGCTACGGTACATTAATAAGTGTTTTAAAACATTACATTTTTATTTCTATATATTAAAACAAATAATCAATAAACATTCCTTCTGTAAGCCAGGAATAGTACTGAAATCACTTATAACAAATACATTAGATTGTTACAAAGCACAGGCATATAATGATGCAGATGTGCAGGAGGCAAATATTAGACAAATAGGTAAAAATTGTATCAGCCTCTGTTGTGAGTGATCAACATTAGTAGATGGAAAACTATACGGGGGTCCGTGCGGGGCAGCGGGGGGTCATTGCGGGGAGGCGGTGGGATGCGGTAGAAGCCCATTGGCTTCTATGGGGCATCGCCAGATTTTTCTGGTGATGCCCCCAGCCGCGGTAACCCGGCGGGGGATGCTTACAGCATCCCAAAATGCGGTAAAAACCCCGATAACTGGGTTTTTACCGCATTTTTCGCTTAGAGAATCTCCCCCTATTTCTGGATCCATTTGGTCTGGATCATGTCTGTGCAGAATCACAAAACCCCTTTGATAGAATCTTAAAAAATGTGTCAGTGAGTAATGATAAAACCATGGAAAACATGAATTGTTTAGGGATCTGAGGACTGAGGGGCAGATTTATTAAGCTTGGTCAAGTACTAAAGTGGTTAGGGATAACATCCAGCTAAACAGCTCCTGTCAAGCTACGGACTGGTTCTGAAAAATGACGGTTAGAAGCTGAATGGCTGGTGTGTTATCACTGGCGACTTTATCACTTTACCAGACTTAATAAATCTTCCCTTTAGTGTCAGATCCACTGTGCTATGTGATGTCGATATTGGTCCATGTGTACTGCTGAAGTGAGAGCATAGTACCAAATTAATATATAATGGTTTGGCTATGAATTCCCCCCCTGTCAACTTGTGAGTTACAGTATACTTCTGTCTGGTACCTACTTTCCTCTTTGCCACCTCATTGTGTGGTGATCAGTCTGTGGCATTCATAAATTGCACTCTTTTAGATGTAAAGCATTTTCCTACATGTAATTGTGCTTACTTGCATTTTATGCTGTTCTTACTGTGTTATATGACCTAGTGTGCCATGACCATGAAAAGGCAGTAGCTTCAGGCAGATCAGGGTCAAATGGTATTCCCCTAATAATATAGAGGTCACAGAAGCAAAATAACAGACCAGGGTAATATAAGTCTTCATACAGCGTTGTAAGTCACTGACAGGAGATTTGGGTGCTCTGTGAAGGCATTTAAAGCATTGGACAATTGATTTGTTGCTTGGATTTTGTACTGTACGATGTTGCAGGAATATTGCAAAAAAATCTGCACATGACTTTTACACATGATGTACAATACTGGTTGTGTATATACAGTGTATGCAGATTTTGGTGTATGTGTTTGAATCTCATAGATCCAGCATAGGCCAAGCCAGAACCCATGTGTAGAGGGAGAACAAGCATGTCCCTGTGCGCTCCCCAGCAAGCTGCATACAACAGCCTAATTACTACTTCCACAGACAGACAGCAGATTTTTTCTTGGCAAATTCTCATTCTGGGCTGCTGATTGTTATCCAGAAGCACCTGCTTGTTCCCACCGCACCCTACCGAGGAGGCCAGATCAGGATCTGTGGCACAATCGGTGCCAGAGAGCTCAAATAACTGTAATAGATAAATACACTATTAGAAATGGTATTGATAACCATTAACCATACATATAAATGAACTGATTGGTATATCCAGTGATCGTATATTGATTTTTTAGAAACCGTTTCCTAAAGGTGCCCATACACTGAGGCGATTTGGTCTGATTTCGGCCGATTATGACCAATCCGCCCGTTAAATCGGACCAAATCGCCACTCCCTGACATGCAGTCGGGTCCGATTCGTGTTCCCGTGCGCATCGGACCTGACCAGGTGGTCGGACCGGCTGGCCGTCTGACCATCCATTCTGGGACCTCCCTCCAGGCAGCGAGGCGGGCTGGAAGCAGGGGCGCATGTCATCAATCACAACAGATCGCATGCATCCCTGCCGCCGGGAAGGTCCCGGTGACTTGCAGGGTATCGGGTGACCGAACACTGCTGCGAGATGTCGCAGCAGTGTATAGGCACCTTTAAAGTCCCTCATGTAAAAAAAAAACCCACAGGAAACATGGGTATTAAAGCTCAATAGTAGAAAACCTTTATTAATAATAGAACTAATGATGCCTTTATATAACAACAAAACTGGTCTTTGGTTTGATGGTAGTGGACACAGAACTGGCTTGCTAGAAAATCTATATTACACTTTGGGCGTGATTTAATATAGTTTGAACAGTAACACACTTAAGCTGTGTGCACACTGGGTGAAATATTGTTAACAATATCGTTAATGATATTGTGTGCATATTGTCCAGTCAGATCAGCCGGACCCCGGTAAAATAAGGGTGTGTGGTTAATGGAGGCGGCATGGCCAACAGAAGAGGCGTGGCTGGGCCTCCTAGCAAAAGCAGCATGTGATGGGATGCAGAGAGAGGTTGCTGCAGGAACACAAGGCCTGATTCCGATTTGCAAGGAATTGCACAGCTCCAGGGTAGAAGCAGTGCAGTTCCTTACAAATAAGGGAGGTGATTCAGGACCTCTTGCTAAGTAGCGGTTGTTCACAGCTTAGCAAGTGGCTTATGTCCCCTGGCTCGGTAACATGCAAGGGGATGTATGCGAACACATCCATCGCATGTGGCCGAAGGTGAGAGAAATCATTTGATCGTCTGACATTTATTTCCAACTGAGTCCGCCGAAGAGGGGGAGGGTGATAACGTCATCTGACATCAGTCACCTGCCCCTGGCAGTCATTGGCTTGCCTGTGTTCCCAGGGGAATGCCAAGCGTTTTCATGGGGACACCCATAAAACACAGGGTGTTTCCCTCCAGCCTTTCTCGATGACCGGTGGACAAGATCTGTGATTTCACTAATCTTTCACAGATTTATATGGGGCAGGTTTTCTTTCTGTCTGGGCTGCGTCTATCTATTCGCAGTCATCTGCAACTTTGCAGGGCAGCAATCAGGTCTGAATCAGGCCCTTAAACAGACCGTGGGATCCATAAAATTAATAGACCCTGGGCCCGGCGCACATGTTCATTTTTTAGTAGTAGTCAATGGTTTATTTAGATATCCAAATGCAATAAAGTAGTTGACAGTGGGGATTCCGACAGTCATTAGCTCGTTGTCGAAATCCAGACTGCCGAAACTTAGACAGCGGGGCGAGCGCAACTAAGCCCCTTGAGAGCTCGCTGCGCTCGCCACACTCCCTCTATAGGGTCATGGGATTCCAACTGTCTGGGTTTTAACAGTCGGGATTCTGACGTCGGTGTAATGACTGTCTGAATTCCGACTGTCGTTCAGTCATCTGTAGCCCAGTTGAAGGGCTTCCATCTTGCCTATAGCTTTCATTTACATGCTGTCCATGGATATCAGTTACAGTATCTATGATGATTTGCAAGAAATGTCTTATGCCAGCGAGGCTAAACACTATGTTGAGACTCATTTTTTTTTAATTTGCTGTGTCATTGTTCAGGCGATTGTTTCCTATCTGCTTGCTTGAAGCCAGTGACATCTTTGGGTTACTTTTTGTAAACAGCTATATTCTAGGATGAGGTGTTATTTATGATCCAGCAGATCAATTTCCTAGGAAGCACTGACAGTGTGGAGGTATTTTCAGGAGCCAGACCCAAAATTAATGAGAAGTCCACATATCTAATATGGAAGCCTAAACACAACACTAAGGCAATACATGGAAGAAATCATTTTAATCATTTGTTTGTGGTAAGACAATATATCCAGGAATGTAGTCTGTCACTCATTAAGAGCTTGTGAAATCACTAATGTGAGGTGACACATTATATATCCTGTACATTTATTCTAGGGATAATATAACCAAAGGTCGATTTTCATTTTTATCTATTTATTTTTTACTGATTTAAAATAGATGGAAATCAATCTAAATTGATGTTGTGTTTCCTGGGCTAAAACACATTTATTAACATTTAAGATTGATATAAAAAAATAAATCATCTGTTAGTAAATGTGTGTTTTAGCCCATCAAACACAACATCCATTAAAATCAATTTAATTACTAAAGTCAATAAATATTGACCTTTAGTTAATATACCACTAGGAGTTGTCCAACATTTGATTTTTATTAATATTAATAGAATTCAGTAGCATTATATAAAGATGATAGCTATAAATAGAGGCATACACTGGTTCTACTGCATATTGGACCTGATGTTTGTAATTAACGCAAAAACATTTGTGTCTGGAACAAATCATTTTGCCATGCAAGGGGAGCAAATATATTTATATTTTTTTCTGTGCATGGTAAATTCTGGCTGTTTTTGCATGTAATCCACAAATACTGGACAGCTTTATTTAGATTTCAGTCTGAACTGGAGATTACCTAAAATTTGAGCCTTCTCAAAAATCTAGGATATGACGTGATCCGAGCCGCTGCTCAAATCTCCCAGTCTGCCTCAGATCCCTCTCCTAGGCAAAACCTCATACTGCTGAGATTGTTGGCATCCCAGTAGCACTGTTATTGCCGACATCCCCTCTCTGAGGACAACATTGTTACCCCGCACTAAGGACGCAGCCTGCACACCCTCAGAGTAAGTATAGTATTGATGTATCTGACCAGCACTTTCCAACCTGCACTGTATCTAGTCTGCACTGTATCTGGCACTGTATCCAACCCACACTGTATGTAACCCATACTGTATTTGACCTGCATTGTATCCAACCCAATCTGTATGCTGCACTCTATCTGACCCGCACTGCATCCAACTTGTACTGTATCCGATCCACACTGTATCGGGCAATGTATCGAACCAACACTGTATTCAACCAGCACTGTATCCAACCCACTCTATATCACACATTGTAACCTGCACTGTATCCAACTCGCAGGTACAGATTGGGAGGTACAGATTGGGCACTGTGAATAGGCAAGTGATGGGAGCATGTGCACTGAGGTAGGGGGCATCCATATCGGCTATTGCTATTTTACACATGGTTTAGGTTTTTCTTTACCCTTGCTGTTTGTTAACTACTATTGCTTTAGAACAATGATACAGCATTCCACACATGCTTTTTAGTAAATTGCTGTTTCTATTGTTATATATTGAAAGTACTTGCGAGTTGGTTTGATTGATTATTACTAATTAAACCATTTTTAAACAGCAATAACTGCCATATGTTTGTGCCGCTGCTCTGTTGCTTAGTTTTGCCAGCCAACCTTTTGTGAACAATAATGGGAGCTTGAGTTGGTGAAACTTGAGCGGAAATACTGTAACTAGAAATTACTGTTATTCAGGTTAAATTATCTAAAATTAGCTTTATTGGCCAAATTTTTCAAAAGATACAAAACCAAACGACAAATTAGAATCAAGATGAAAGATTGGTCTGGTGCACATCTCTAGTTTGAACACACCCCACCCAAATCTAAGGGGCACATTTACTGAGTTGGGAGTTCTATAGAAGATAGGATATTGACCCTAGCAACCAATCAGGATCCACATCTTATTTATTTAGTACCTTCTAGAAGATAATAGATAGCATTGATTGGTTGCTATGGGCAACATCCCATTTTCAATAGAACGCCCATCTCAGTAAATTCACCTCTAACTCTCTCTGCAAATGTTACATCTGCTCCACCTGCGGTACAACTTTTTTATCCCAGTTGTTTGCTTTTTGCCTAAGTTACAAACATAAATGAGGTCTATTGAGTACTAGGGGCCTGATTCAGACCTGTTCACTAGGCTGCGTATGTTTGCAGACTATCGAACAGGTAAATGCTGCCAGACCAAACACCCCTGCCGCACAAATCCCCTCAGTAGCATGCGATGGATGTGTTCCCTAACACATCCCCTTGCCTGCGGCCAAACGGGAGAGTAATATAATTTGATGGTCGGTAATATAATTCAGTCTAAACTGACTATTAGTCTTGCCACAGAATGCTGAAAAGGGGGCATGTGACGTTAGCTGCCCGTCCTGAGCAGGCATTGACAAGTCTGTGTTCGTAGGAAAATGTCCAGTGTTTTTATGGGGACACCCATAAAACCCGGGGCTTTTCCCTACTGCCGCCCCCTTTCCTCCCATCTTCAAATGAATGTCTCGGCGAGTGTGAAACTCGCCAAAGCTGCTCGCTCTCAAGGTTTTGCGCGTGCACCTATTCGGGGAAGGGATCAAATTCGGACAAGATTGAAGGATTCTGAATTGGCCCCTAGATAAATAGGGTAATGCAGTTTATACTTCTGCACCTTTGCGTAATGCCTTTATGAATCATAATGTTTATATATATATATTGTCGGAGGTACTCACGGGGAAGAAGGTATTTATGTGGTCACTGTGTACTGTTTGCTTGCTGTAGGATTGTGCTCTGACGAAGGGGGTCAAACCCCGAAAGCTTAGCTTTAATACACATCCTTTATTTTGTTATTACTGCCTCCCGAGTGCCAATCATTTCTTGGAGTTTGTATATATATATAAAAATATATATAAAATCAGGCTTGCCTACCCTCCCAGAATTGATGGGAGGCTACCGAAAATCGGGTCCCCCTCCCAGTTCCCCAGGAAAGTGGGCAATCCTCCCGCATTGGCCAGGCTGCCCCCGCACCCCCCTTCCCTGCTGCACTAATTACCAGGTTTTGCAGGTCCGTGGCGAGGGGCGGGGCTAAAATGATGCGTTTTTGACTGTCCTGGGGTGGGGCTTAATGTTGTCTGCCTCACCACGCCCCCTGACATACTACTATCGAGTGAAGAAAAGTCGGCAAGTATGATATATATGTGTGTGTGTGTGTGTGTGTGTAAATCTGGCTCTGATGCTAGCCAGTGCCTCCCCAGCCTTTGACATGTAACTGTGAACAGTGAACAGTATTGCAAATACTGAGATTGAACGTCCTCCTTTTTACAGATTTGATCTGCTTGTTGAGTGTATCTTGATATCACAATATGTAAAAGTTACATGAATACATAACTGGAAAGGCCCATACACACTAGAAGATTATCTTTCCAATCTGGCTAGTTGGAATGAGCAGTCAACACTATATGGAATGATTCTTAATTGGCTATTTCTGTGAATAGATATGTAAATGCTCTCAATATCTGCAAGGCTGTGCCACCTATAACAGGGATTTGTGGCTTGTAGATTATAGAGACACAAACATATATGTCCTTGTACTGGATGTTCAGGTTCCATATTCCTTATCAGCTGTACCAATTATAGGGGGTTATTCAGACCTGATCACTATTAAATTGCATAGCCCTGGGATCAGGTATATTCCACCACGCCAGAGTTTAATCCAGCCCTGTGCAAGCCTGCAAATTGTTTAACACAGTTTGAAAAAAAAAGAGCTGGTTCAGCAAATGCAAGCCGCTCACCATCGATTGATTTTTCCAATGCGTGCAGTCTTACTTGGGTGGCCGCAATAGCCTTCCCCTCAAACACCTGGGCATACAATCAGCGATATTAAATGTGCAGGATTTTATCGCACGACAACCTCCTAAGCATGAGCAGTCCAATGATAATTGGCCAGCCTGCGAATTCACAGCAATGCCATCAGGTCTGAATAACCCCAAAGAAGAGAAGAGTATTAAAGAAAGATGACTTGGTAACTGGAATTGGTCAGAAACCTGCCATGCTTAGCTCAGGATGCAAAAGGTTAGGTTGCCGAACACCCCTCCTTTTGGCAAGTGGCTCAAATTATGACCCTAATAGCAAGGGTGCCGGATGACTGCCCGACAGGGGGTATCCCTATAGTCAGTATCCTGACGTTGGAATCCCCACTGCCAGGTGCTAATCTCCCTTGTAGGCATCCATGGCAACCATAGAGGAACAATAGAACCTGTGGCGAGCAAAGCAAGCCACCGAGCCTGCAAGAGGCTTCTTTGCGCTCACCCCCGGAGCATGAGCAGTCTGGATTCTGACGTCGGGATACTGACCGTCGGGATCCCCCCTGTCGGACTGCCATACCACATCCAATAGCAATGGTATTATGTTACAATTACAGGAGCTGCTGCTATGTCATATAGTTTATGGGACAGAGCAGAGCTGCTGCATATATGAAGTGGTAGCAGCTTTTTTTTTTTTTTTACCAAGTTTGCTGTGTGTTTGTGGATCTAAGCATTAAAACAGTGTACTGGACCAGAGAGTAGCTACCAGAAAGTAGACAGGAGCCATGACATTAGGTGGGAGAATGTGTGCTTAGAAAGTGCACTTCTGTCCCCTACTGGTTTGATTATGTTTGTGTATTTATTTATTATCGTATGTTTAACCTTTTCCTGACCACTTATCTTATTTATAGTATTACAATTTATTTAATACAACCCATACTATAGACAGTGGTGGGCTGGGCCAGGGGGGCAGGGTGCCATGTGCCCCTGGGCCAGTAGAAAACGGCTGTTTGGGGCTGCGGGTCTTGTGTGCATGTGCATGGTATGTAGCCGGACATCTAGGAAACTCCTGGGCCGCTCTGCTGTGTGATAACAGACAAACACATTGATAGCATCAATGTGACCACAAGAGGGGCGGAGTCTCAGGGGCAGAGCCATCCGCGTTACAGACACAGCAAGTCAATACTTGGGACCTACCATGAATGAGCATTGACTGGGATGAAGAAGGATAGCAAAAAGGAGAAACCAGCCACAAGCAGAGCTCAGCTCGTAGCCCTGGAAATGAACTGGGGGAGTAATAAGTTATATGAATAAAATCTTTCTGTCCTTTAAAGAATTTAGGAATTTAGTGTGTTGTGTGTCTATATATATATATATATATATATATATATATATATATATATATATATATATATATATTTCTTAAGTGGGATTACTTGCATGGACCTATATGTATAGATCTAAGTATTGTACAGTAATGTCATTTTGTCTCATATGCTCTCTTCTCTTTTCGTGTGATGTCATGTCCATTGGATTCTGCACATTTACACATGTATATACTTATGATTATTGTTTGACTTATGTCAAATGTCACTCAGTGGTGGATGGTTTCACTTGAAGTGATTTATTTTAGGAGCAGATGTCTATCATATCCGGTGCAACGCAAACTTTTTAACCTGTCCTTAGGCTACAATAACCTACCAGCTTAGTGCTACTTATCGTTATTATTTGGGTCACCCGCATAATTATCTCATCATTGACAGGCCATTGTCATAAGTATGGCTGTGCGTTCCAAGGGCAGGACCCGGATTTGCACAGAGCCTGTGAGCACATGACCTAGTATACGGTGCGTGATTGGTAGATGCGGGAAACATGGCTGTGCGTTCCACGGCCAGTTTCCCTGCGTCCCAGTGCGCTAGTATTGGTGCAGGATGGAAGGAGATTAAGCACAGCGTGATGGCTACTATATGTGGTCTTGACGCTGGAGCTCTCTCTTCCAGCTCAGTTTGTTTGATGAGACGGGTGCCCAGTATGATTATGTGAGACGCACCGGAAGCGGAAGTCAGTGCATGTCACGGCCCGCTGTGTTTGCGTCTCAGAAGCAGTTCCCCAGCGTGGAGTGAGACCTAACAGAAGGTCACCATGCAGCCTGAACAGGTGAGTTGTGAGGTACAGTACTATTTATATGGCATATGTTCATTAGACACTGTGCTCTTGAAAAAGATGGATACCCCACCGAAACAGGCTGTGGAGCAACTATGGTTATGGGACCAGTGTGGGCATCCACAGGCTCTATGATACTAACCCGTTATGGATACGTAACATACAGCTCTTTTTATGCAATATATTGACATGTGTTTGATCACCTCTTATTTGAAAAGACTTTCATAAATGATTTGGAGTCAATTGATTATTTGGTGTGCAGATTTATTTTCTCCTTCATTGGGGAAAGCTGTATATATATATATATATATTTTTTTTTTATCCAATAGTGGTATGGCGCCAAATTGAAATTATAAATGTCCAAATGTACTCATTCAAGATCCACATCCAGTGAAGTGAGCCGGAGTTGTTTTTTCCAATATTTTTCCTTCACAGGATTGTAATGATAAAAACGCTTGTAGAGAATCCCAACGCGTTTCGTCTAATAGATCCTTCATCAGGGGAATATAATGGTCTTTTAGTTAATGACTGTGAAATAAATGGACCATTTTCTTCTTTATAAAATGTCTCCTGGACTTTTATTTCCGGGATATGGTAATCTTAGACCCTTATTAGGAATATACCATTAGCAATTAGTTGATTAATAGTGTGCCAGTCTTATGTGGCCTATAATATGACAGGTCTTAGTATTTCTGTCAGCCTCTTCTGTTGACGTTATAAAATTTTATTTGAAACCTAAAAAGCGGATGACATTTCTTTATCCAGTAGTAAAAAATAGATCTCCAGCGGGACTTCTAGTTGCTCCAGAGAGGCCAGCAGAATGCTTTTATATATATATATATATATATATATATATATATATATATATATATATATACATATCAAGTGGAGTGGCAATCTTTCAACATTTAAACAACTGCCCGAGTGCCTTTGAAAAATCAACAAACTAGTGTAGTTTAGTATATTGCTCCTGTCCTCAAAGGTAGTACAGCACTGGACACAGCACTTAAGGACTAAAGGCAATAAGGGCCAGATGCCGGTCGATCCCACATCTCCGCTCCACCCCCTAACCCTGCCCGTCTCCCTGAAGCAGAGATGAAGCAGAGATGGGCAGGGTTCGCTCCCCCCCCCACCCGGAAACTGGGATGCGCGCGTCCCCGTCAGATGGAGCACCATCTCGCCAGCAGGGGGCATTCTGGCGAGCACCAGCGCTGGCTGAGAGGTGCTCCATCTGTAGCTGATGCACAGCTGTAGTCATTACTATGGATCCACAGGTTGCCTGAAAATGTCAGGTTTGGCTACCCCGCCTATAGACCTTCTATAGTGTTAAATATTAATACTGAATTCCATACACTATCCAGAGTATAAAACAGAAATGTTAACATTAATGTCCTGGGTCATTACCAGGTTCTTCTATGGCTCCCCCAGACTCCTGCACTTGCTCCAGTGTTAGAGCAAGTGCAGGAGTTGAAAATTGTGGATTTCCATTGGAAACCCCCTCTAGAAATCCTGTATTTTCCACTGTGTGTGGTGTGGGCCCCCTGGACTGAGGGGCCCGTGTACACTCATTTAAATATGTTACTGTTTTAGACACTTGCTCATATACACAGATACATATTGGCACATACTTGTTTATCTGGTGACACACTATATTCATTCACTATTAAACTTTTAAAATGTATGTCTGTGCGTGAGTGTGTGTGTGTATACATATATATATATATATGTGTGTGTCTATATATATATCTTATAACATAGTGCACACAGTGATCCTCTGTTTTTCTCCTAATAAATCAACCACCAAATCTAAACCCATAGCCCCTCGGGCGTCTGTATCATCTCATAACAACTTCCAGAGGGACCTAGCTCCATCACCCCACACGTCAGAGGGTCTCTGTGTATGATTAATATTTACCCTCTCACCCTCCTCCTTTATCATCCATCCATCTTCATTGTGGGGGCTGAGTGCTCCTGACAAGAAGAGGGGAGGGATTTGGGAATAGTAGATCTTTAATTCCCTTCCAGCTGCACAGAAACACTTTATTACTTTATTAATAAGATGTGCGTGTATATAATATATATATATATATATATATATATATATATATATATATATATATTGTGTGTGTGTGTGTGTGGGGGGGGGGGGTGAGGTTGTGTGTGTATAGGCAAATCACAGTAATGACTATTGGCTCAGTATTATTGTACAGAATATACAGGTAAATACAACTTCATGATATAATGAAGCATCACACATGGATTCAATTGTTCTGGATGCATATAATATAACTTATGTATTTAGATAACTTTACAAACACTGAATTGTGTGGTTTGACCTACATTTATCACTACAACCTGGTAATAAACTTTACATATATTGTAAGGACTATCTTATAATATACAGGTTGAGTATCCTGTATCCGTGCATCCATTATCCGAATTATTCCAAAAACTGTGGTTTTTGGAATCATTCGAATTTTTTTTTTAACCCCCTAACCCTCTTTTCATACTTACCAAGTCCCAGGGCGTCCACAGCAGGCCTCTGGCATCTTCTCCAGGGTCTCCAGCGGTCCCAGGAATGCATTGCGCGAGTGTGCGCGCACGCCGGTGACGTCACCGGTGCGCGCGCACACCCGCGCAATGCATTCCTGGGACCGCTGGAGACCCAGAGAAGATGCCGGAGGCCTGCTGTGGACGCCCGGGGACTGCGTGGATGCCGAGGGACCACCGGACACCATCAGGGGACAGGTAAGTATGGCAAAAAAAATTTATTCCAAAAAACGAAAAATTCCCCTATCCGGAATGCTCGTGGTTCCGAGCATTTCGGATAGGGGATACTCAACCTGTACTAGTTACCAGCCCGTCAAAATGGGTGTGGTATATTTGCCCGACAGTTGGGATTCCGACAGTCATTACTCAGACTTCGGAATCCCGACTGCACAGCGGGGGGAGCGCAATGAAGCCCCTTGTGGGCTAGTTGTGCTCGCCACACTGCAGCCACGGTTTATTCTCCCTCTATGGGGGTCGTGGACCCCAACGAGGGAGCAGTCGGGTTTCCGACGTCGGAATCCCGACTGTCGGGGAGCCGTCCGGCACCCGTCAAAATTACCATAATTGTGATATCAGCCCTGAACAGAGTGACACTTCAATTGCTTCATCTTGAATTCACTCATAGAATTGAGGAGCAGTGTTAGCCTTTTATTATATCGTATACCATGTACTGAAAACTTAAGTTTGTTATAACAGGTTTCAGTTACAGTATGTTACTAATTTAGTCATTAGGAAGTTTTTCTGAGTTTATTGTTAAAATATGCAATAATTTAGCAATTGGTAATGCAAGTTATTAGGCACGGTGCTTAGTATTAGATCTTTTGAAAAAGTGTTGCTGTGGCACTTCTCTCCTGTATATATTGGTCTCTTCATTCTCATCTGTCTTCTCCACCATAATGAGCCCTTAGTTAATGAGTTCTGTGCAGCTTACACATGTATACATGTATACAGTTTGATGCCTGCTGGAGGTTGCTGGAGCATACTTTTTTTTTTTTTTTTTTAATTCAGTATTTCTTTATTTCATTTTATGTTCATACAAAACTTACATATCATACATTGTTTCACAATTATTTTACATTATTCAATTAATCTGTTTATTACAATATTAGCACTTATCATACATTCATTCACTCATAATTAATTTCATTCCCTCTAAGTATTTACCCTCCTCTAGACCTGTTACCCTTCCACCCCTCCCCCCCCCCTTCCCCCTTCCTCCCACCCCGGTTGCATTATACTCCCATCTTTTTCTTTCCTCGAATCTTCTTGGTGTATACTCCATCATCTTTTTATTCACTATAATACCCAGAGTTCCTCCATCTTATCCATATTTTCTCATTTTTAATTGTGCTAGTGCCATTACTTATGTATTTATGTTTTTCATGTTCTAGTGTATTGTTCACTAGTTTAATCCACTGATTCAATTCTGGTCCCTCCTGTGCCATCCATTTTCTTGCTATTAATACCTTGGCAAGGGCAGTTAGCTTTTCCAGCAGTTTATTGTTTATTCCTCTATCCCTCGGGTCTTCTAAAATTCCTAGCAAGCATACTTTGGCGTTCAAGTTTCTTGTCGCCATCCCTAGCTCTCTCAAGACTTGGCCCACCTGGTCCCAGAATAGTTTGACCACCTCACACTGCCAAATCATATGGAAGAATGTCCCCCTATACTTCCTACATTTGGGACATAGATCATCTTTGTTTTTATCAAACTTTTTTATTTTTTCCGGCGTAACATACACCCTATGCACAATATAGAGCTGGATCTGTTGGAATCTTATTGATTCTGTAGCCCTCGTTGGAGAGGCTAAGGCGCGATCCCATGCATGGCTATTAATTTCGCCCAGATCTATTTCCCATTCCTGCTTTATTTTCTCTATTTGGGGAGTTTTAACTTTATTTATCAATTCCCTATATATATCCGCCACCCTCACTTTTTTGTTCCTATCCAAAATTTTCTTCATTGGGGACTCTTCTATATTTACAACTCCTTCACCATATCTCTTATTTAGTTGTCCTCTCCATTGCAGGTACCTAAAGAAATACCCCCTAGGTAACTCATATTCCAGTGCTAGTTGGTTATAGGGTTTCAGTATTCCTTCCTGATATACTTGTCCAATATTTATAATTCCTACTTTCCCCCAAGTAGTTCTTGTTTCTTCCGCTCTTACTCCATCCCTTTTTTCCTTTGCTCTTTCTACCCACACTGGTGTCTCAGGGTCTACACCTTCAAGTCCCGCAATTTTGTTTGCCCAGTCCCATACTTTTTTCGCTTGCTTTATTATCGGGTTATTTGTTTTATGAGCATTTCCTGTAATGATTACTTGTCTCGGGGTCATTTTTCCACACTTCTGTAGTACTAATTTATTCACTATAGGATTAGGATGAATCCTCATCCAGTCTTGAATTTGGCTTAGTTGTGCTGCCATATAATACAAACGGAAGTGTGGAAGTCCTAAGCCTCCTGATTTTTTTGGTCTTGTTAAAGTTTCACTTTTTATTCTCACCCTTTTCCCTCCCCAAATTAAAGAGGTTGAGATACTATCCACTTTTTTGAACAAGCTGTTTGGTAGGTATACTGGTGAGCTTTGCAATATATATAGGAGTTTGGGTAATATCACCATTTTTATCAGGTTTACCCTCCCTGACACAGTTAAGGGTAGTCTGATCCAAGTTTGGACCTTACTCTGGTACCATTTGATAAAGGGTTCAATATTGTATTTTACATATTCCTCCACCCTGTTAGTGACTCTTATCCCCAAATATCTAGTGTCATCCACCCAGCTCAGGTTGCTGGAGCATACTTGTTCTCATCTAACCTATGTTGTACTTTTGTGCCCGTTGCTCAGAGCTTTTTACTTTCTTGTCTCTGCCTACATTCATTGTCAATAATATCCTGTTTTATCTGTGAAAATGTCAGTTAGGAGCTGATTGGCTGGTGTATTATCACTCTCCACTTTATCACTTTTTTGCAGCTTGATATATCTTGCTCATAGTTGGCTATGCCTACATTTCTTATATTTGTCTTTCTGTTCCAAGTCTAAGGAGCATCTGAATAATTGCTACACTCCTTAGCCCTTCTTAACATTGCTGCTGTAGGTTAAAGTACACCCAGAAACTGGAAACTGGTAGTGATTTTGGTTAGCATGTCTTCATCCTTGTTATTCTACAAGAAAATTGTCTGCTATATTTTGTTGTATCAGTTCCTTACAACCTGTCTTCCTTGAGTCCCTTAGCTGTAGGATGGCCAGCTTTGGAAACCTCATCCTGATTTTCTTTGGTTGGGACTCCCCAGAATCTAGAAGCCCTCTTTAGATACGACTTAAAGCTTGATATAAGTTATAAAATAATCTCCACTGGCCGAACTCCCAGATGAACAATATAGGGCATTGATACTGAACAATATCAATAATTATATCGTTTAGTAACGTAGAACATGCAGTCGTTAACGATATAGGCAAAATTTGACTTCATGTTCAGGGAGCATGCATCGTTAACAATATTGTATGTACATTCTAGACAATATGCAGGACAATATCTTCAACAATATCAATATCGTTTTTAAAAAATCTGTTAGTGTGTACACACCTCTAGGCTTCCGTTCTTCCTTAGTTGATCATTAGCAATCCCTTGCTCATCATTGCATGCCTGCTAGGAGAAGTGATTGCTCACTGAAGTTTCTGCTGAAGATTGATTGAATGAATATTTATTTTAGGACTTGAGCAATATCTCTGAATTTCTCATCCATTAAAGCAAATCTGGGTCCTTGAGGTAAATGCAATACCCTGTGAGATTCAGACAGCCAAGAGTTTTTGGTCATTTAGATTCTGGATATTAATCAATAATTTAGAAGAAACTGGTTTGCCCATTTATATTATTGCAGCTTTATATTTAAAATACCCCCAAAATATAAATGTATGACAATCAATAATCAAAAGAGCCATAATGAAACAAAGATAAAATACACAGACAGAAAAAGTCTTATACAGAGTTGCATGTGATTTTAACACTATAGTTGCACCAAAGCCAAGTTTGTGATTTTGAACCATATGCAGTTGAGGTCTCAGCAGAATTGACGTAACTGAGTAGTAATGGAGTGTTTGGTGAAGTCATGGGATATTTATTGTCACGATCCGAGCTCTCAGACAGACTTTCTTACCGGCTAAGTGCCTCCGCAGGTTCAGCTTGCGGTCCAGACGTCACCCCTGCCGGCGTCCTGTCTGCCGTGCGCCATCATCGCTGCCATCCTCCAGTCTGCTCAGCGCTGCTGAGTCCGCGGCTGCGCGGCGCACCGCTCTCCTTGTCCCCAGTGACAGTACCCAGTGCACGGCAATCCATCCGTCCGCCGCCATTGCTCCCAGTATCCAGCATGGTGTGCACAAACATACTTTCCCGCCATAGCCTGACATGGGGGCCGCCATGTTTTCCCAGTCACATGTCATTCCCGTCCAATCCTGTGTGATCTGATCTCCCAGTCATACCTGCCCGGCCAATCCTGGCCACCCAGTGGGTATAAGTTTGCTGGGAGCTCTCAGATCAATGCTAGTGCTTCAGTTGTCTCCTGTATATGGTCAGCTGTCCTTGTCTCCGTGCAAGTGTATTTCTCTGCTGGTGTTGTCTTCCATGCTGCAGTGTATTCCAGGTTATTCCATCTCCTGTGAAGTCCAGGTTATTCCATCACCTGTGAGCCTGCCTCGTCAGCCCAGCGATCCAGCCTAGCTCCAGGACTCTGGTCCTCCGATGCTCCAGCATCATCCGCCTCCGATGTTCCACCATCGATAGTCCGACACTCCGGACCCACAGTCAAGCTTCCGTCCGTCATTCCGGACCCACAGTCAAGCTCCTATCTTCCGTCCGTCATTCCGGACCCACAGTCTCCATATCCGATATCCATCCGATGTTCCACCATCGATTCCACATTCCATCATTCCTGTAAAGTATTGCAATCTGCATGAACTGTCATTACTCCTGCATACTTTACTGCCTGTACCGTTACAACCTTCTGCATAATAAATCTGGTTGTACTTTTACCTCTGACTGCTTATTGGCTCTGGGTGCACTGTCGCGCAGTTCATGCGCAAGGGTCCTCTCCAACCTCCCCGGTTCAGGTACCGGTCCAGGTCCCCACCAGAGGTCTCAGTCTTGTCGACTGAGTCCCCTGGTGTGACATTTATAGGGCTGTGAATCTGAACTATGTAGGTGCATTTAGCATTGCATTTTAAATATTTTCATAATGAATGCGCTGTTTGTTCTTCAAAAGGACATATATATAGTATTGATAATGGCCAACAGTATAACATTTGCTACCCTTGTTCACTCATTGTGGTTGGCAGGCAATTCACCATGAAGACCTTTCTGTGTGCTCCAATTAGCTTTTATCCAGCCTGATATTTTTATGATCATGAGATGGACTAACGCTCTTGTGAAAATCTGTTAGTAATAATAAATAGCATGAATACTCTACCCCCTGTAACTCTTGTAACCCCTGATTCCAGTGTGGCTCTGTAACCTGAATACAGCTATGTGCCTGACAAAAATATAGCTTCTATGATATTAGTCATGTTCTTTTGTGATGAAGTGTTTGAGACAGGTTTGGGAGGATGTTATAAGTGGAGAAGAGGATAGAAGGGCACAGGCAGAGCAAAACAGGTCTTCATTGGGTCTTTTCATGACAGTTTTTAATGGGCCATGAAGACAAGAAAAACAGGCTGAACTTAATTGTGAATGTGATTGTAAGCCAGTGCAAGGTCTTAGAAAGTTGAGTATTACTATAAGTTGAAGAAGATAAATTGTATCTTTCCTGTTTCAGACTTTTGTAGTATCCTTATTTTGTGTTGTGTCCTGTTTATATGTTCATTTGACTTTTGTATTGACCCCTAGCTGCCTCACAACATGTCTTGCTTTTGACCCTTAGCTCTATGACAGCCTGGTGGTTGTGACGCATCCCACTGGCTATATATCAGTCTTCCTTTGTCAATAACGTGTAAGGCCTTTATTCCTGAACTCCTTACCTACCCATTATGTACTGGTACTATAGCCTTCCCTGGTATTCCATTGTCTTTTATTTACTGACCGTTATTACAATTAATAAGATAACAGTACTGCAACACATTAAGTAATTTTTAATGTTTCATAGGCAAGGTATTTAGCATTATTATTATTGTTGTTGTTATTATTATTATTATTCTTTATGAGATTAATTATTATAAAGTGTTGACATTTTTAACAATATAATTGTCTTCTTACTTCTAATTACTAACACACACACACACACACACACACACACACACACACACACACACACACACACACACACACACACACACACACACACACACACACACACACACACACACACTATCTCTCTGTCTGTCTGTCTGTCTATCTATCTATCTATCTATCTATCTATCTATCTATCTATCTATCTATCTATCTATCTATCTATCTATCTATCTATCTATCTAGAGATAGCAGTTTAATTAGCTACTGTACATAAAGTTACTGATTGTGATTATGGAAATACAGTACAGAAGAATCAATTAACTTTTTCCCAGTAGAGGGCACTCTAATTCTACAGTCTAAAGTAACAGAACTGGGGAGAGCAAGCTTTTTCCAGGAGGTGCCCAGACAGCGTTAAAATAAGTTATAATTTAGAACTTCATTTTAGGAGTCTAATCAAACTTGTCAAATGATGATCAACCAGTGCAGATTTTCTATTTAATAATGTCCAGTGATCTCCTGAATGCATATGATTAGGACAATATCAGACAGTGGTAAGTTTCTACATAATGTACAGCGGCTCCGTGACTGCAGAGTGCAGATTATCAGGACAGAATTTCCTGATTGCAGGTTCTCAGGACAGGATCAGACAGTGCTGGGTTTATTTAAATGTCCAGAAAACACTGACTACAAATCATCAGGACAGGATCAAACAGTGCTAGGTTTCTATTTAATGTCTAGTGATCCGATTCCAGACCATGAGGACTACCCTGGGTTTTTATCTATGGCTAGGTGACCACCCATTTAACCATATCAAGATGATTGGCAGACTCTGTGGTTGTATATTTATAACAGGCATAGAGCAATCATTTTGTTCACATAACATCCTGTAATTTCTCAATGTCATATCCATAAAGTGTGTTTCCAAAGGAATTGATAAGCAGACTTTAGCACCAGATATGCTTTCCCAATTGCTGACCGGAGCCTTGCCTACAGTATGTCATAATTCTGTAATCTCCTCTATGAGATTCCTTTATGCAGACACAGGATGCCCCCTTCTGCCCCCTCTTTGAGGGACTGTCACCTCTGGAAGTGCTTCTAATTTATAACTAATTGTGCAATTAGGTTTTGATGTAGTGTTCCTAATAAAGAAGCTGAAGTGCTTTTATCAAGTCATGGTCTTAAGAGAAAATAATTACTTGATTCAAGCATTATTGACTAAATTGGAGAGCTGCTGATGCATCAGAAGTAGTGGAGTGAGGAGAGGAATCTGCCCCTTGTGTGTGTGTGTGTTTCCCTGTAATCCAGAGTTTTTAAAAGGAAAGATTTTCTTCTGTTTGTATATACATTAGATCATTTCTTGCTATTGGATCTAAATATTCTGTATCCTCCAGGGTTAAGGGACCAGCAAAAACGTGCATGTATATTATGTTTATTTAATTTCTTTAATTACCTGCTATTTATTAAAAATTATAGCATGAACCCAATGTTGTTAAATAGAGAAGTATTTATATTCACAATTGAGCTCTGCGTCCTATACCAGTACTCCATCCTGCGCCATTATATGTTTGCGGAACTTATTGGCTACTTGTAATAGTTTCAAACTTCAAAGGATACTAATACTTCAAAATAATTGACCAATACTTTTGCACTTTAAACTATTCAAAATCAGTCAGGAGAGACCTGGTGAGTGAGTATCACTGAGTGATCCAGGGGGAAATTCCGGTGTACATTTAGCTGCATTGGACATAGGAATGCCACTGGGTAAAGTTGGGTGAATGGTTTAACCTACCGAAAAAGTGTGTCTGGATGGCTGACAGCCAATGTCTAGGTCGACAGTCAATAGGGTAACACCAAAAGGTCAACATTGACAAAACGTCAACATGTACAAGGTCGACATGGGATAGGGCTAGACACATGGAAAGGTTGGTTGGTGCTCGGGGGAAGGTGCACCCCCTCCACTGACCTGCACTGTAAGGACCCAGATCCTACTGACCCAAGTCCCGGTCACAGAACAGGCAATTGGATAGAGCTGGCAATGAGTAAATTAAAGAAAGAAAAATGTTACTCTGTTACAGCCAGCAAGTCACCTCTCTCCCCACTGTCTTGTCCCTGCCCTCTCTTTACTTACTCCAGCCCTGCATCCTGACCCCACTGATCTGTCATGTCCCCTCTGTCCTGGTACAATTGTCCTGTTCTCACTGACATGTCCCTGCCCCATCTTTCCTTGTGCTGTCACTTCTCTCTTTACTGATCTTATCCTCACTAAGTCATGCCCCCTCTGTCCTGGTGCTGTCACTCATCTCTCCTGTCCTTATCCTCTCTGTTCGTGTCCTGTCACCTCTGTACTGTCCTCTCTGTCCCTGTCTTGTCACCTCTGTAGTGTTCCTGTCACTCCTCTCTCCTGTCCCCTTGGCCCTTTCTCTGCTCCATCTGTCCTGATCTTGACACCTCTGTTGTAGCCCTGTTATGTGTTACGGGATACATAGCATAACCCAGTGATGGGTGGCATCCCAATATGGAGAATCCTGACAGGGCTCTGTAAGTTTGGGGTGCCCTATGCCCTAGATTTGTACCCCCCAAAATGTTAGGGACTTGCCCGACTAATGAGGTCACCTGGACGCGGTGGGCAAGCCGTTACTTATGGCCATAAATAAGCGAAGAACCTCGCTAAAAATGCAAAATTTTATTGCAAAAAATTTTTTAAATTGGGAGTTTAATTTGTGCACCTGCACCTTTGACTTTGTATGCAGTTCTACTGAAAGGTCTCCGCAGGGTCGCACCTCTCAATTGGTGTGTACCCCAGCACCCCACCCCTGTAGGGCTCTGTAAGTGCCAGAACCCTATCCCCCTTACCCTAAATCCCTTCCATTGCAGCCTGACCATATATCTCCCTACTAGTGCCTTAACCTAACCCCCTCAGTCCACAGTCTAACACAAACCCCACCTTCCCACAGCCTAACACTCCCCCTCCTCCGCAGCCTAACCCTGTCCTGTCCTTTTGTCCTGTGCCCAATGTCATGTCCCTGCCACCCCTGTTCATTATGTCCTGGTCCTGTCATATCTGTCCTTACCTTCTCCCTGTCAGCTCGATCATGACCCTGCCACATCTGTCCTGACAATTTCACTTCTTTCCTGCTGTCTCCTCTCTCAACTGTCATGTCCCTGTTCTGTGATGTCTGTTCTGTCCTTGTCACCTGTCTCTCTTGCCCCCCTGGTCTGTTGGGTCCCTGTCACCTCTGTCCTGGTTTTGTCACCTCTGTGTTGGCCCTTTCCTGGTCCTGTTACATTTATTCATATGAGTCCCAATGTATGTGCAAAACTGAGGAAAGCCATGGGGTCTGGGCCCTGTCAAAGACAGGGCCCAGACAGGAGCCACTGTGTTACTGCCTTCACAAAGATACATGCCCCCTGTTATCCGCACTGCACAGGACACTTTGCTTGTACCTTCACCCTCTGACTTCCCCTGTCAATCCCCTGTCAATCTCCCCCCTGTCACCCACTCTTTCTCCCTGACACACTCTTCCTTCTCCTGTAACTGTAACCCTCTTCCTCCCCAATGCCGTGCTGCATATTGTGAACTTGGGTTAGGGTGGAAAAGGGGGGCCTAAATTAATTTTTTTGCACCTGGGCCCACAACCCACAAGGTTCACCACTCAACCTATACATGGTGAGTTTCTCCACACCCCATAATAATATTTAGTCAGTGGTGTAAAGGATGAGTAGGTTTTAAAATCCTCCCTCTACTTGTTTTATGGTAACTCAATCCTGTATTATGCATCTCTGCACACACAGAACAGTCCCTGCATCATTGGAGCTTACAGTTTAAAGGCCAGATGTCCTTAGTTTGAATAGTGATAAATTGGAGAATGATAAAACAAAAATGACAGGAGTGAATTGGTTGGTGGTTTATCACTCTCTATTTTATCACTTTTCAAGGCTTTGTACATCTCACCCTAAATGTTATACCAGATACTGTACATGTATGACAGAGTGAACGGCAGCACCTGTAGGATATCCACACAAATGCCACACCGATTGGGCCTTTGTTGGGATCAAACCCCTGATCCCAGTGCTATGAGGAAGAATTGGCAACCACAAACCTGTATAAATACAAAAGGTGCTTAACACTTACACTTAACACTTATATGCATTGCAATAATGCTCTGGCTCATAATTTGTATAAAAAAATGGGCTTCATAGTAGATATGAAACACTAGCTGGAGTGCCCATCTCTGCTCACACAGACAAATAGATAATTATGCAATGCTATTTACAACACTATTTGCTGAAATTAAGTGTCCACTCTATACCCGCGGAGGGCAAGGGGATCAGGTATTTGGTTATGCAGCCAGCTCTTTGTTTCCTATTGTACAGCGCAACAGAATATGCTACACTATATAAGAAACTCCATTATTCTCAAAAAGCAGTAGTTAGTCAAGATTAGATGCAATAATTCAACCACATCCATATATGATGCCAAAGGCCGAGTGTGTTCAACCACCCAAGGCGTGTTTATTTCATAGCCTGACCATAGCCAAGAGTCTTATGTCCGTCTTATAAAATGGTCCCTGTTGTTTTATGACATAGTTTTACATGAGACAATATAAGGGTTAAACAGATATAGAAGAGGAGGAAAAAATAGTCCTGTTCATGTTCTATGAACAGATAATTATTGCACCAGCCATCTTTGGTAAGCTAATGCCCTGTGAGATATGTAGCCATTTTGACATAAAAAAAAAAAAATTCTACCAAAGTTGTGCACAGTATGTCTGTCAGTTAAGATGCGATGCGGTGATGCACTGCTGTCAGTGAAGCAGGGCTTCTTATCAGTGAGTACTGTCTCTGTGAATTATGCTAGTGATTATAGTGGAGATATACAGTATGTGGAGTGATTACAGCTGTGGCTCTGTGATGGGGTTTTAATGAAAGTTGGAAGTAGTTCAGGTGTGCGATCATTGGGAGAAAATGCACATCATGTGATCTGATGTGTCCAATCAGTTAGTGTTATCTGGCATTTTCCCAATGTCTGCATATATCTCAGGAGGGCACTGAGACAAGCTTTACATTTTCTGTAAGAGAGCCGGATCTAAACATTTTTGTGTGTATGTATGTATGTATATTTTATCCTAATATTCTATATGGACAAAAGTATTTGGCACCTATATTATGAGCCTGATGGTAGAAATTCCCAGGAGTATCAGGAACTCTTAGTCATATTCCAGAGATATTTGTTCTTGGACAGATGGCCTTTGGCCAACTTCTCCCAGCATGACGTCACCCACCCTCATCAGGGTTCCTTCATTTTTGGGGTGTCCTTTTCATGATATTGGTGGAAGGATCTAACTATTTATAAAATACTGCACAAGGAGGCGCCCATCTCACATTTTTTTCAGATTCTAACCACTGTGTTCCTGGGAATAGGAACCAAGAGGGGAGGAGCTGCCACTCTAGAAATAGAGGATTTGTGCATAAGTCAAAGGTGTAAACACTACAAACAGTACAACTACTGTTAATAAAAGTTGTTTTGAGGTAGGTGTCCTATCAGCGCTAGTACCACTACTTCTTCTTTAAGAGATATATATACAGTCATGGGCTCTGGCACTCACAATCCACTTTGGTCATTCGCTGGGGTGCAAAACATCTCAGGCTGGGATCCCGGGGGTACAGCCAAATATAGTAATAGTCCAAAAAAAGAGCACTCACCAGACTTCCAACTCTTCTGCAGTAAAAGTTTTTAATACATCACCAAAGGACTACCAGTCATGTCGACGTTTCGAGCCACACCGGGCTCACAGCATCAGAAGATCTTCCGAGTTTGTGGTCTTGACAAAGAGCCCGGTGTGGCTCGAAACGTCGACATGACTGGTAGTCCTTTGGTGATGTATTAAAAACTTTTACTGCAGAAGAGTTGGAAGTCTGGTGAGTGCTCTTTTTTTGGACTATTACTTTATATATATATAAATATATATATAGGAGGAGAGAGGACTGGCACTCGGTTGAGTAGGTGGGTAATAGGGCCTTGGTGCGCTGGAGTCCTGGTCTCCCAGGTAGAATAGAGAGCAGAATGATGAAGGCACTCGTAGGGCTTTGTAATCCACGGAAAAAACTGGACACAGGGGTCTAACAGTAGTGATGCAACGTTTCAAGCATTTACTTGCTTTTCGTCAGGCTTACAAAGTTACAATGTACAAGCAGTGTTTAAATCACCTTACCTCCACCGTGCTCCCGGCTGCCACGCACGCCGCCCGTCCAGTTCCGGGTCCATCCCCAATGACGTCAGCACATCTGCGGCGCACATTGGCTCCGTCCCCAGGCTGGGCGGGTGGTTGCCCGGCAACCTGTAAACAAAATACCTGTATGAGAACAGCAATAATAAAACACACAGGACATAAGAGCGCCATGATAAACAACAGTTGCGCTTACATATGAGTTAAAAAACAATCGGCATACTGAATCAATATGAACAATTGAGGCATGCAGCCCCTAAATAAAGCAACATGAATGAAAGGGGACCGGGCAGGGGTCACTAAACCTCAGAGCCTCCCGATGATCAAAGGGCCCAAATGAACAAATGTCGACACATCATGTCAACCTATGTACACACATGTCACAAAATGTTATAAAAAGCAGTGGAAGCTGCAGTATTCGTTAAGACCTGCCGGAAACACCGTATTCAGACGGTGGATCCAGCGTGTCTCACATTGCAGGAGGAGTTTACCACAGTCTCCCCCTCTTTGGCTGGCAGGAATTTGATCAATGATCTTATACCTAAGGGTTGACAAATTGTGTCCCAATTCCCCAAAATGTTTGGGGATTGGTTTTTCGTTGGACGCAGGTTTACCCTCCAGGGATTGCCTAATCGTAGATCTATGTGTACCCATGCATTCTCTTTAAAGGTCCTTGTGGTCTTCCCCACGTAGAGGAGACCACAAGGACATCTGATGATATAAACAACATGGGTGCTGGCACAAGAGAGGACCTGACGAATGGAAATTTTGACCCCTGAATGGGGGTGCAGAAAGAAATTACCTGTGTCCAGGTAGCCACAGGTGGTACAGCCTACACACCTGTAGCACCCTGGTTTCTTGGTCAAGAAATTGGTTTTTCACTCTTTGTCAAACCCTGTAATATCGTTCCTCACCAGCCAATCCTTTAAATTCTGCTGTCTTTGAAAGCTGGGTAATAATGTACTATTTTTGAATGTCTTGAGACCTGTGTCCCAGGGGCCAGAGATCTCGTGCTGTTTTGACTATATCAGAACTGATGTTGGAAAATTTTTGAACAAACAGAATCTTTGAATCTCCTGATTGGGGCTTATTGACTTTGGGGGCCGGTGTGTCACTACGGGGAGTGGTAAGTGCTTTGGTCTTAGCTTTAAGAAAATCACACTGTAATTGTAGCCCCTGACCAGACATTTCTTAAGCATGAGGTCCATCTCCTCTTCTGCCTCCCCGGGTTTTCGCAAATGCGTCTGGCCCGGAGGAATTGTGAGAAGGGGAGACCTCTCACAGTGCTGATGGGATGCTGACTGGAACAATGGAGCAATGTGTTCCGATCGGTAGGCTTTTTAAATAAGCCTGTACGGATCCTACCACCATCTAGTGTCAAAGTGACATCTAGATAGTGTACCTTGACAGGACTTATTTCAAAGGTGAATTTAATGGTACAATCAAGTTTGTTAATGTGCCCAATGAGATCCTCAAATTCACGTCTGCTCCCTGTCCAGATACACAGCAGATCATCTATGTATCTGGTCAGGAAAAAGATACTGTTAGAAACCTTGGTGTCTGAAAAAAATAAATCTTTCTCGATTTCAAACATAAAGCAATTGGCGAACGCCGGAGCTACGCAAGAACCCATTGCGCAGCCCCGGCGTTGGACATACCATTTCCCATCAAACAGAAAATAATTGTTAGAAAGCGTGAGAGATAACAATTCGAGAAAGAAAGACAGCTCCGGGCCTCGGTATAAGGGGCTGGTGGAGAGTAACCTCCTTGCAGCCTCCACACCACCACCCTGAGGGATGCTGGTGTAGAGGCTGACTACATCTAAAGTACAGAGAAAGCTCCCTTGTGGAATTTCTGGCAGGCTGGTGAGTTTGTTCAGCAAAGAGGTGGTGTCCTTTAAATACGTATTTTGAATTTGAATAGTGGGTTGAAAGTGCATATCAAGAAATTTGGATACATTATAATAGATGGAGTCCCAGGCGGCAATGATGGGCCTACCGGGTGGGTTGGAGGCGTCTTTATGGAGTTTGGGTAAAGAGTATAGGACTGGTGCCGTTGGGTATTCTTGGAAGAGTTGTTTGCAGTAGAGTTGGTAATAACCTGTTCCTTTACCGCCGTCTCCAGAAGATTGAACAGTTCTCTATTAAAGCGGGATGTTGGGTCGGACTGAAGAATGGTGTACACCTCTGTGTCACTCAATTGACGAAGAAGTTCATGTCGATACTTGTCGGTATCCTGTATTACCACTCCGCCCCCCTTGTCGGGGGGCGGATGACAATACTTTTATCTGTGCTGAGGTTCTTGAGAGTAGCAAATTCTTCCTTCGATAAGTTATTATGTAGTTGCCTTGGATTTTTACCCATTTTTGCAGCCTGGAAATCCAACACTTTATTAAAGCTTTTCAACGACTGGTTATTGGTGGTAGGGTCAAACTTTGAAGTTTTCTTAAATATACTTGATTTTTCTGGTACCACTTCTGCCCCAAGAGTTTCTTTGGACGGTTTTTCAAAATATTCTTTAAGACTCAGTTTACGGTTAAATCTAAAAGAGTCAATCTGCCACTGAAACTCGTCAAACTCTTTGCTGGGCACAAAATTAAGTCCTTTACTCAAGACCGTCATCTCAGTGTCTGAGAGAGGTCTGTTGGACAAATTGAAGATTATTTCGCTTTTGTTTTTGTTCCCTTCTTCCCTTTTAAGGGCCCTGAGCCACTGGCCTCCTCTTCTGACTGGTCGGCAGTTTTCCCGGCGCGACGCGCTCGGGTCTTTACCCCTAAAGGGGGTTTCTTGGTTTTAGAGGTGCACCGCAGATGTGCTGACGTCATTGGGGATGGACCCGGAACTGGACTGGCCGCGTGCGCGGCAGCCGGGAGCACGGTGGAGGTAAGGTGATTTAAACACTGCTTGTACATTGTAACTTTGTAAGCCTGACGAAAAGCAAGTAAATGCTTGAAACGTTGCATCACTACTGTTAGACCCCTGTGTCCAGTTTTTTCCATGGATTACAAAGCCCTACGAGTGCCTTCATCATTCTGCTCTCTATTCTACCTGGGAGACCAGGACTCCAGCGCACCAAGGCCCTATTACCCACTCAACCGAGTGCCAGTCCTCTCTCCTCTATTGTGTATTCCGTACCAGCCGTGGACATTATTGGATTGCTTCCATCACAGTACTGGTTCTGACTGTTGCACCACCGAGACCCCATCCATTGTCCTTTTCTTCAAGTGTGTTTCCCAAATTCCACACAGTAACACAACAGCCCTTCTCTGGTGAGGAGAAGTATGCAAGAGCACACTGGATACAAAAGTGTGACTCTCCCGGTCTGTGAGTTACTTACATTCTCGGACGCTGACGCGGATTCCATCCGCTGGAAGGACAATTTGTCCCAGACTGGGGGACAGGAGTCCAATGAGCAGCTCTTTTTGAAATATCTCCATTTGAGAAAAAAAGAAACTGACTTTTACCTCCACGGGGTTACCCTGTCGGATTACCACAGGGTTGGTCATATCCCCAGAGGATTTCCGATAAGAAACGCCCCCACCATCGGCAAGAACAACCCCGAGTTCTGCCGTAGGTGGGTGGCGATTCTTAACAAATGCAGCTTGGACCTCATCCTGCTGGTGATCTCTGAGGCAACGGTTGAATTATCAACCATAAGCAATTTATATGAATAATGACAGCGTCCTGGATACTGCAGCCCCTGGTCAACCTCAAGACTCCTATATCTTGAAATAGTATTGTATACAAAAGAAGGATGACCATAGGCGCTGTACCCCTACTAAAAAACGTTAAGGAGGTCTAGTATTTCTCCAGTCACATGGATCTTCCGTCTAGACGTTCCCTCAAAGATACTGCTAACTGACCTTAGGCAAATGCCCTATGTGCACGTAGCAGTTTATTTTCAGTCTTCAATATATACACCGAATCAGATAACCTCCAAGGTCCCACACTGGGTAGCTTTTGGGTTTACACTCACCGGAAATCTGGGCCCTATGTGCCCTGAAAGGTATCTTTTTCCCTGGTCTCGCCACGGCCCCTCAGTCAGGAAGCAGATGACTTCAAAGTTTCCAAAAGGTCTTTTATTTTCCAAACGGAACACAGTCCATAAGAACACACAACAGGATAAAAATTTCTTAAAAAGCTCTCCAGACACCAAGGTTCCTGCGGACACTCCCTTTTGAGGATACCCTCTTATCCGGATAAGAACAGGCACCCCAACAGTTGCAGATGTTTATAGCAGCAGGAGATAAGTTCCACAGGTCCAAGGTGTACAGCCTCTTTCCACCAACGCGTTTCGGGCTTTACTTAGCCCTTTTTCATGGTGTCACCTTGAAAAAGGGCTAAGTAAAGCCCGAAACGCGTTGGTGGAAGGAGGCTGTACACCTTGGACCTGTGGAACTTATCTCCTGCTGCTATAAACATCTGCAACTGTTGGGGTGCCTGTTCTTATCCGGATAAGAGAGTATCCTCAAAAGGGAGTGTCCGCAGGAACCTTGGTGCCTGCAGAGCTTTTTAAGAAATTTTTATCCTGTTGTGTGTTCTTATGGACTGTGTTCCGTTTGGAAAATAAAAGACCTTTTGGAAACTTTGAAGTCATCTGCTTCCTGACTGAGGGGCCGTGGCGAGACCAGGGAAAAAGATACCTTTCAGGGCACATAGGGCCCAGATTTCTGGTGAGTGTAAACCCAAAAGCTACCCAGTGTGGGACCTTGGAGGTTATCTGATTCGGTGTATATATTGAAGACTGAAAAGAAACTGCTACGTGCACATAGGGCATTTGCCTAAGGTCAGTTAGCAGTATCTTTGAGGGAACGTCTAGACGGAAGATCCATGTGACTGGAGAAATACTAGACCTCCTTAACGTTTTTTAGTAGGAATTATCAACCATCAAAGAAAAAATAGCCCAATTTGAAGCTGCACACATCGACACATTAAGGGAGGATCCGCAAACGAAATGGTTGGATAAGCTTTCAACACAAATCGATACGTATCGCAGAGACTTGGTCAAATTTAAAAGGAACAAGCTGGAAATTGTCCAACGCGATTACGCGGATAATAACGTATACTCCTGGGTATACAACACACCTTCAGGTCCTGCGAAAAAAGAGAAAAGAAACTGGAGAAACCGTAAAGGGTGGGAAATGGAGACTTCCAGTGGAGGGTTCTCTACCCAGAGCGAATCAGAAGACACCTCTAAAACCAAGAAACCCCCTTTAGGGGTAAAGACCCGAGCGCGTCGCGCCGGGAAAACTGCCGACCAGTCAGAAAAGGAGGCCAGTGGCTCAGGGCCCTTAAAAGGGAAGAAGGGAACAAAAACAAAAGCGAAATAATCTTCAATTTGTCCAACAGACCTCTCTCAGACACTGAGATGACGGTCTTGAGTAAAGGACTTAATTTTGTGCCCAGCAAAGGGTTTGACGAGTTTCAGTGGCAGATTGACTCTTTTAGATTTAACCGTAAACTGAGACTTAAAGAATATTTTGAAAAATCGTCCAAAGAAACTCTTGGGGCAGAAGTGGTACCAGAAAAATCAAGTATATTTAAGAAAACTTCAAAGTTTGACCCTACCACCAATAACCAGTCGTTGAAAAGCTTTAATAAAGTGTTGGACTTCCAGGCTGCCAAAATGGGTAAAAATCCAAGGCAACTACATAATAACTTATCGAAGGAAGAATTTGCTGCTCTCAAGAACCTCAGCACAGATAAAAGTATTGTCATCCGCCCCGCCGACAAGGGGGGCGGAGTGGTAATACAGGATACCGACAAGTATCGACATGAACTTCTTCGTCAATTGAGTGACACAGAGGTGTACACCATTCTTCAGTCCGACCCAACATCCCGCTTCAATAGAGAACTGTTCAATCTTCTGGAGACGGCGGTAAAGGAACAGGTTATTACCAACTCTACTGCAAAACAACTCTTCCAAGAATACCCAACGGCACCAGTCCTATACTCTTTACCCAAACTCCATAAAGACGCCTCCAACCCACCCGGTAGGCCCATCATTGCCGCCCGGGACTCCATCTATTATAACGTATCCAAATTTCTTGATATGCACTTTCAACCCACTATTCAAATTCAAAATACGTATTTAAAGGACACCACCTCTTTGCTGAACAAACTCACCAGCCTGCCAGAAATTCCACAAGGGAGCTTTCTCTGTACTTTAGATGTAGTCAGCCTCTACACCAGCATCCCTCAGGGTGGTGGTGTGGAGGCTGCAAGGAGGTTACTCTCCACCAGCCCCTTATACCGAGGCCCGGAGCTGTCTTTCTTTCTCGAATTGTTATCTCTCACGCTTTCTAACAATTATTTTCTGTTTGATGGGAAATGGTATGTCCAACGCCGGGGCTGCGCAATGGGTTCTTGCGTAGCTCCGGCGTTCGCCAATTGCTTTATGTTTGAAATCGAGAAAGATTTATTTTTTTCAGACACCAAGGTTTCTAACAGTATCTTTTTCCTGACCAGATACATAGATGATCTGCTGTGTATCTGGACAGGGAGCAGACGTGAATTTGAGGATCTCATTGGGCACATTAACAAACTTGATTGTACCCTTAAATTCCCCTTTGAAATAAGTCATGTCACGGTACACTATCTAGATGTCACTTTGACACTAGATGGTGGTAGGATCCGTACAGGCTTATTTAAAAAGCCTACCGATCGGAACACATTGCTCCATTGTTCCAGTCAGCATCCCATCAGCACTGTGAGAGGTCTCCCCTTCTCACAATTCCTCCGGGCCAGACGCATTTGCGAAAACCCGGGGGAGGCAGAAGAGGAGATGGACCTCATGCTTAAGAAATTTCTGGTCAGGGGCTACAATTACAGTGATTTGCTTAAAGCTAAGACCAAAGCACTTACCACTCCCCGTAGTGACACACTGGCCCCCAAAGTCAATAAGCCCCAATCAGGAGATTCAAAGATTCCGTTTGTTCAAAAATTTTCCAACATCAGTTCTGATATAGTCAAAACAGCACGAGATCTCTGGCCCCTGGTGCAAAGGGACACAGGTCTCAAGACATTCAAAAATAGTACATTATTACCCAGCTTTCAAAGACAGCGGAATTTAAAGGATTGGCTGGTGAGGAACGATATTACAGGGTTTGACAAAGAGTGCAAAACCAATTTCTTGACCAAGAAACCAGGGTGCTACAGGTGTGTAGGCTGTACCACCTGTGGCTACCTGGAGACAGGTAATTTCTTTCTGCACCCCCATTCAGGGGTCAAAATTCCCATTCGTCAGGTCCTCTCTTGTGCCAGCACCCATGTTGTTTATATCATCAGATGTCCTTGTGGTCTCCTCTACGTGGGGAAGACCACAAGGACCTTTAAAGAGAATGCATGGGTACACATAGATCTACGATTAGGCAATCCCTGGAGGGTAAACCTGCGTCCAACGAACAACCTGTCCCCAAACATTTTAGGGAATTGGGACACAATTTGTCAACCCTTAGGTATAAGATCATTGATCAAATTCCTGCCAGCCAAAGAGGGGGAGACCGTGGTAAACTCCTCCTGCAATGTGAGACACGCTGGATCCACCGTCTGAATACGGTGTTTCCGGCAGGTCTTAACGAATACTGCAGCTTCCACTGCTTTTTATAACATTTTGTGACGTGTGTACATAGGTCGACATGATGTGTCGACATTTGTTCATTTGGGCCCTTTGATCATCGGGAGGCTCTGAGGTTTAGTGACCCCTTGCCTGGTCCCCTTTCATTCATGTTGCTTTATTTAGGGGCTGCATGCCTCAATTGTTCATATGGATTCAGTATGCCGATTGTTTTTTAACTCATATGTAAGCGCAACTGTTGTTTATCATGGCGCTCTTATGTCCTGTGTGTTTTATTATTGCTGTTCTCATACAGGTATTTTGTTTACAGGTTGCCGGGCAACCACCCGCCCAGCCTGGAGACGGAGCCAATGTGCGCCGCAGATGTGCTGACGTCATTGGGGATGGACCCGGAACTGGACGGGCGACGTGCGCGGCAGCCGGGAGCACAGTGGAGGTAAGGTGATTTAAACACTGCTTGTACATTGTAACTTTGTAAGCCTGACAAAAAGCAAGTAAATGCTTAAAACGTTGCATCACTACTGTTAGACCCCTGTGTCCAGTTTTTTCTGTGGATTACAAAGCCCTACGAGTGCCTTCATCATTCTGCTCTCTAAATATATATATATATATAGTATAGTTGTAACCAAGTACAAACAGGCAGCGGCACTCAATGGGTTTTCAGAGAAACGTATATTTGTAACTCTCCAACGTTTCGGGGACTAGCCCCTTTGTCAAGGTGCAGGAACAATCGTTGTTCCTGCACCTCGACAAAGGGGCTAGTCCCCGAAACGTTGGAGAGTTACAAATATAAGTTTTTCTGAAAACCCATTGAGTGCCGCTTTGGACCCGGAAGGCACCTGGGAATCTGACACTTTGAGTTGGAGTGCCGAGCCGAAAACAAAGTCTGGTACTTATGTAGTATCTGGGCGTCCGATTTAGAAATCGGATCGCATCGCATCGCATCGCATGCGACCAAATCGTATGCGATGCGATGGTCAAGATTTTTCCATAGGATTCAATGTTAAAATGGTCTGAGTCCATTTTAACATAGAATTCAATGGGAAAAAGGGGTCCCTTTTCTTTCCCCACTATCCAAGTGGGCATGGAGTTGGATATAAACCTGTGGCGAGCATAGCGAGCAACCGAGCCCGAAGCGTGGCGAGCGTAGCGAGCCCCGCGAGGGGACACAGAATACTTTTTAAGAAATATGCGTCCCCTCGCGGGGCTCGCTTCGCTCGCTGCGCTTCAGGCTCGGTGGCTCGCTGCGCTCGCCACGCTATATAAAATCAACTCTATGCCCACTTGGATAGTGGGGAAATGAACAGGACCTTCTTAACATTGAATCCTATGCAAAATCGCATCAAATCACATCGCATCGCTTCTGATTGTATGTCTTAAGGTAAGGCATACAATCACAAAATCGGACGCCCAGATACTACATAAGTACCCAAAGTCTATATATATATATATATATATATATATATATATATATATATATATATCTTGTGACAAGGATCACAAACATGGGGACTCAGTTGTAGACTTTAGGTGTTTATTCTCAACAACAGGTTACAGCATAGCAGGTTAAATCCATATATAGTCGGTATTACAGGCAGTAGCATAAAGGCACTCTCAGCATAGCAGACTCTTGAAAGGCTCCAATGGTTCCTATGCTATAACACTCTTGGCCTATCAATTTGGTAGATACTCCACCATCAAAAGCAAGATGACTGCACTGGAAACCCTTATATCAGAAAATCCCAGGTGCTGCTGATTACACCTGGGATTCTGCTACTGCTACCAAAACCTGGTCTGGATCCTCCACATTACTTTCATGTGGGGAATGCGGACTCAAAATTATTGAGGTGGCAGACTTTTGGCACAAAATATTAGATTGGAATGCTGTCAAAATACCAGCGGATTGCTGACACATCCTGGAGGTAGGTACAGGGGTTGGGGTTAGGCCAGTGGTTCCCAAACATTTTTGAATCACAGCACTCTAGAGCATCAAAATATTTTCAAGGCAACCCTAGGCCAAATGCTTCTTATCGAGAAATTCAGAAACAAAATATTCAATTAAGTGCATTGTGTTTATATGTGACAGTTAAACTATCTGGTGAGGATTTGTTTTTGTTTGTCCACATATATTATGATTGGCAGCCACAAGCACTGGTTTTGCCTCGTACATTGACCATAAATAATATGAATTGATCTTGGTCCACCAACCCAAGGCACCCCTGCAAGTGTCCTGAGGCACCCCAGGGTGCCTAGGCACACAGTTTGGGAACCACTGGGTTAGGCACTAGGGTGTGTTAAGAGTTAGGCTACAGTAGGGTACAGTTAGGGGTAGGCAACAGAAGGGGTGGGTTAGGGAAAAGGTAATGTAAAAATAATTGTTGTTGGGATTCTGGGCATATGTATCTCCCTGTCCTCCTGACTGTATATTGCAACCAGTCAATATGGTCCACTGTGGATATTTGGATTTTGATGGATTCCATATAAAGTGAATAGATAGATGGGAAGGAGAGTGAGATATATAGGAGGAAGAGAGGGAGATGCGAGGAAGAGGGGGATTAGGAAAAGAGAGATGAAACGATGAGATGGTGACAGTGGTGAGGATAAGATGGGAGTAGGAGGGGGAATAAGGGATAAGGAGGGGAGAGAGATTGCAGGAAAAAGGGACATGAGAGAGAGAGAAAGAGAGAGAGATGGGAAGACATGGGGAAGACAAGAGATAAGAGAGAAAAACAGTAGGAAGAAGAGACTTACAACCATGGGAACAATGGCTGGCGTATGTTCAGTCTAATCCTGAAATCACAGGAAATTTGGGGCCAAATCCCAGATCCCACCTATCCCAGGATTGGCCACCCTAAGCAGCACCCCTGGACTGATAGGGCAGAGAGATACCACCACTGGACATATACGGCAGAATTATACAGCAGCACATGACACCAACACTGGATTTAAATGGCAGACTTACACAACAGGGCAGCAGCGCTGGACTTAATATGGCACACTGGGAAGCACTGCTACGGGATATAATGTAGCACCCCTGGAATTATCGCCGTCCGCAATCCTATAGCGTATCAGGTAAGGAGGAATTCTAGTTGGGGGGGGGGGGGGTTCAGTTCTCTAGGAAGGGGTTTGGTTCTCTAGGGGTTTCAGTTATCTAGGAACTCTAGGAATTTTCGAGGAACCGAACCCACTCATCCCTAATATTAGTTCAAAAGTATGTTCTATTGCATCTGAGAAGCCTACTATTCAATCCCTTGCTACATTTGTTAAGTGCATGAAGTTAGTTCTGTAATTAGCTGTTAATTAGGGTGTTACAGTATATTATGGTAAGAAAATGGCTGATGGTGCAGAAAGAAGGGTGTAGGTTGGATGGTTACTAAACTCTTTGAGTGCCAATGTTGCTGTGATAGATCCTCAATATATCCGCTAAAAATGCCAACATCGCTCACAGTGACTGTTCTATTAGTATAAATAGATACAAATAAAGCCAAATCAATTAAATGAAGTTTAGTTAAATATTTCACCCAAAAAATGAACAGTTGCTGACTTGCTGTGAACAACACCGGCATTTTTAACAGATATTTTGAGGATTTCTCACATCAGCGTTGGCACTCAAAGGGGTTGATCCAGAAAAAAATTACAAGGGGTGGGGGGGAGACCCCGTGAATAGGGCAAGTATGGTCACCAGATTTATTAACTTTACTAGACACTGGAGAGAGGTTGTGGGAAAGAAGTGCAGGGTGAGAGGGGGTGCAGGGTGGGAGAGGATGCAAAGTAAAAGGGGGGGGGGGTTCAGGGTGGGAGAGGATGCAGGGTGAGAGGAGGGTGCAAGGTGTTAGAGGGATGAATTGGTGATTGGGATTTAATAAAGCCTACCAGACCTTGATGGGCACCCTGCGTGACTCCAGTGGCAGCATAGACGACAACAGGCGCACCCAAATGGGTGCCCGGCGGGTCTCCAGCAGACACAAGAGCAGCAGGCTCACCACCGCCCCCGCCTCCTGCTGCACACTTTTTTATTGAAAAAAATACCCACTTCCGGGTCAGTGGAAACTAAGTGCCGGTATTCTAATGATATCATTCAGTGACATCATCCTGTCAACGCTTTTAACAAGCAGTCATTGACGATATAGTCAAATTTAGCTGCATTTACAGACAATGGAGCTATTCAAAAACTGCCCATGGTAATCCCAGATTTAGCTCTGGAGGCAAAATCTACCTTAAGAGCACCCTCGGGGCTAGCCGCAGCCTTTCCTGGGGTTGTAACTTAAACCTCTGGCACTCAACCTGTTGTCTATAGCTATGCACAGGCTTACCACGGGCAATAATTGAATACTTCTAAGTACCTAACCTAGGAACTAAAGTCGTGCGTTAAAGCCTGCAGCTATTTCAATCTGACCCTACAGTATATGTGCATTACATTTTTCATTCGATTTGCAAGGCATTTTTGCCTAAAGGACCTAAGCATGTTTTACAGTTACTGTTAGTTATAAAGCTGCATATTATCACATTTTTACATACAAGAATGAACATTTAGTGATAATGTCATCACCGTGGCTGTTTCCAAATATTCATGATGCTTGTTAATGACAGAGGGGGCATGTATCAACAGAAAGCACAATGCAAGTGGAGCACAAAAGCCATGACTACTTTGTTACGTCATACCAGCGGTATGTCAAATGCCTTAAAATAAACAAGCCACTCATTACAATGCATATATACCAGTGTATCTAAAATCATAATATTAAAAATGTTAACAAATACCATACACTCTTAATGTAGAAACATTGGGCGAGGTTTATTGTGTTTACCGTTTTTCCGAAAATGCGATTTTTGCTCAAATCGCCCTTTATCGCTGTTTTTTAAAATCGCATTTTTTTCCAAAAAGTAAATATTTAATGAGGTGTGTATTCCGGCATGAAAAGTGCAAGTAAGTGCGATGTAGGGCGATTTTCGGGATGAAAAGTGCGATTTTTTAGTCATGAAAAGGTGCGATTTTTTGTAAAATGTGCGATTTTGTGATTGGAAAAAAAAAATAATAAATTGGCGTGAGGTCCCCCCTCCTGTACATAACCAGCCCCGGGCTCATTGAGCCGGACCTGGTTCCAAAAATACGGGGGACAAAAAGCGTAGGGGTCCCCCGTATTTCTGAAACCAGCCCCGGACTCTTGGACCGGTCCTGGTTCCAAAAATACGGGGGACAAAAAATCTGGGGGTCCCCCGTATTTTGAAACCAGCACAGGGCTCCAACAGCCCGCAGTGTCATGCCACAGCCGGGGGACACTTTTTACACAAGGTCCCCCGGCCGCACCATGAGCACCGTGGCAGGTCAGCCTTGGACGGGGTACCTGGAGGAGTGGGGACCCCCCCAATAAAGGGGTCCCCCCCCAGGCTTCACCCGTCCAGGGCTGAAGCCCGGGGCTATCACCGGCGTCCCTGGCCATTGGACGCCGGCCTGATAGGGTTAAATTCTCATTCCTAACATTGCTTAATACAGGAGAACTGCAAGTGCCAGCAGACCTCCCCCGCAGGCTGGGACTTGGAGAACCACAAGTCCCAGCATGCGGGGCATTAATGGGCCCGCTGGGACCTGTAGTCCACCTGTAAAAAGAATGTTAAAATAAAGCACACACACAGAAAAGTATAACTTTAATACACACATCCACAAACACCTCACTTTTACACCGCTATACATACCGATCCAGGACCCAGCGCTGGTCTCTCTACAGCATCTGCAGCAGAGCCGGACAGCCCGCACTGACAGCGGGCTGAACCGGCTTCCTCTGATGCAGCGAACAGCTTCTGTCGCACTGTCCCAGCGCGACACAGGCTGAGAGCGTGATTGGGCGATGCGTCTCCATGGAGACGCATAGCTCAGTCCTGATTGGCTGAGCTATGCGTCTCCATGGAGACACATAAGCCGGAGACGCTCTCAGCCTGTGTCGCGCTGGGACAGCGCGACAGAAGCTGTTCGCTGCATCGGAGGAAGCCGGTTCAGCCCGCTGTCAGTGCGGGCTGTCCGGCTCTGCTGCAGAGAGACCAGCGCTGGATCCTGGATCGGTATGTATAGCGGTGTAAAAGTGAGGTGTTTGTGGATGTGTGTATTAAAGTTATACTTTTCTGTGTGTGTGCTTTATTTTAACATTCTTTTTACAGGTGGACTACAGGTCCCAGGGGGCCCATTAATGCCCGCATGCTGGGACTTGTGGTTCTCCAAGTCCCAGCCTGCGGGGGAGGTCTGCTGGCACTTGCAGTTCTCCTGTATTAAGCAATGTTAGGAATGAGAATTTAACCCTATCAGGCCGGCGTCCAATGGCCAGGGACGCCGGTGACAGCCCCGGGCTTCAGCCCTGGACGCGTGAAGCCTGGGGGGGGGCCTTTATTGGGGGGGTCCCCACTCCTCCAGGTACCCCGTCCAAGGCTGACCAGCCACGGTGCTCATGGTGCGGCCGGGGGACCTTGTGTAAAAAGTGTCCCCCGGCTGTGACATGACACTGCGGGCTGTTGGAGCCCGGTGCTGGTTTCAAAATACGGGGGGACCCCCAGATTTTTTGTCCCCCGTATTTTTGGAACCAGGACCGGTCCAAGAGTCCGGGGCTGGTTTCAGAAATACGGGGGACCCTACGCTTTTTGTCCCCCGTATTTTTGGAACCAGGTCCGGCTCAATGAGCCCGGGGCTGGTTATGTACAGGAGGGGGGACCTCACGCCAATTTTTTTTTTTACTTTTACACATATTTTAACAAAGAACCATACACAGATCACAATGATCTGTGCATGGTTCTGACAAAATCGCCATGTTTCTGACCAAACCGCCAGTCAGGATCAGGTCTATTTTTTTTTGGAACTTTAGACCATTTTTGGTGGCGATTTCCAAATTCGCATCTCATTAAAAATGCGATTTGTATCTTTTTCAATGGGGAAAACATCTGGATGCGAATTCCGGAGTTAAAAAAAATCGCACTTTTAGAAAGTGCGATTTCGCGGCAAAAAGTGCTATTTATGCCACAAATCGCCAACCATTAAAAAATCGATTTGGGGAAAAAAATGAAAAAACGGCCGTTTTTGCGATAAAAATCGCCAAAAACCCACCATCTATCTCTAATAAATGTCACCCATTGAGTTTATTGGGAGAAAACAAGAAATGTTAAAGCAGTACACTAAAATCTTGTAAGGGCCCCCCTCTCCCCATCACAATGCCCTATGGGGGGCGGGATATTGAAAGAGTGAGGGAAATAAATAAGAGACAAAGAGGGTGTGTGTGTGTGTGTGTGTGTGTGTGGGGGGGTTTGAGAGGAGAAGAGGGATAGAGGAGGGTGGGGGGAGAAGGAAGAGCAGTGGGTTAAAACCGTCATGACAGCAGGCATTACTGTTACCTTTTTAATCTCTCCCATCCCCCAGTACAGGTGGGACTGGGTACCTTGCTCTGTGTCTCCCACTGCACACACTGCTTGGCTCCTGGTCCTCTGTACTTACAGCCTGGTGCTGCTGGGTCACCCTCACACGCAAGGTCGCCCCGCATGCCAGGTCCTGCCTCGCGATGCAAGTGCAAAATTTGCATTTTGTGCGAGTGCTACACAGTGAGTGCGTTACTGCGGAGCGATCGCACACTACCGGTATCCCCTGGCAGTGGCTGCACAGCCCTTCTTGGTGTGGCCATTTTGAACTTTCAGCAGTAGTGTGTGACCTGAAATGGTTACCCCCCAAATGGTCCGGCACTCCACCATTGTCTGGGCCCTGCCCACGCAATGATTGGTTGCAGCCCCTGTAATGCCCACTCTGTGCCTTACACTGCAGTTTCAGGCTCGCGCACTGGTGCATGTACGCATGTGCATATTTGCAAAAAATCATGATCTGCAATTTTTGCCGATCTGCCGGGCTAACTGAATTAGCCTCTTTGTTAGATAACGTTTACTTAGTATTTACTTTACCTACCTTCTGCCAGCAGATGTCTTTGTCATTGCTATTCATGAAAAGTATTTTGCTAGCAAACACTGCAGCACCCCTGGATTTATAGAAGCAACAATTGTGACATTTGAAGGATATAACGTTAATCTAAACCCTTTTCATGACATATGAGAAATGTTACCTGTTTATCTTTTCTTATTACAGTAGTTCAAAATAAATTATAGTTTTTTTGTGGCAAATATCAGACATAAAGTTGAAGGACCAGCAAATCAGCTATTAGTTTCTTTCTCCACCAGCCAATCAGCTCCTACCTCTCATTTTTCAAATACAGCCTGTTTGTTACATGGCAGTTAAGAGATGAATGGCTGGTGGTTTATCACTCTCTGTATGACCAAATCAGTCCCATTTTATTTCACATTGTGCTTCATTTTCAACTAGATCCATTGCCCTTAACATTAGCATGAATTAGGCTCTATGACTAAAAACTTGCATTCACACAAGGTAAAAAAGAGATTTTTGTATGGGTGGGTTGGCATTTTTTGTACTATAAAATGTGATAATGGGGATGCAGTGGAGGCAAACTTGTTGCTGTTTTCCTGAACAACACAAAAGCTTGGAGCTCCACGTTACTGTAAAGGAAAAGGCTGGTGGGAGACCTTACAGACCTGTTATCCTGTCCTTGTCACATGCTGGCAGATTAATAGTACAGGGGATTACTGGTGCCAAACCTGTGTTTATCCTAAAATTTGGGGACTTGGTTCGTTGGACTGCGATGTTATATAATTGTTCCCCTTATATAATGAACTGCTCTGTACAAAGTGCTCCATCTGTAAAATGTTAGTAACTTTTGCAAAGATACAATAGGAAGGGATTGTAATTCATACTGCAGCACATTTCTGACCATGCAGATTCTAGCAGAGGAAACAATGCCAGGTTCATTTTCCAATTCAGAACTGACTCAACTACTACAATTCAATAAGTATCAGAAGCCAGTCAGTGGAACTTTTAAAATATAGTACTGGGTGCAATTATGTTGCATATATATATATATATATATATATATATATATATACAAAGAAATAAGGAGAGCGAGCGCTCTATAGTGCATGAATCTGTATGATAAGTTTATTCAAGGTACACACAGGTTTACAGGTTTACAGATGGCTTAAAATCACGTACCAGACAATGCGGTACTAAACACCGCAGATATAAAGCATAGGCATGCTGTCTCAGCAGCCGGGTGTTGGAGAGGTTACACGGCAATCCGACTTAGCAGCAGCAGCAGCGGTGAGACTCCACACGTCTGAGCGGCACGATATCCCCACAGGTAACTCTGGTCAGAGACGACGCTAGGCCACGCCCCAACGCGTTTCGTATTCGACTTCGTCAGAGGCCTGCCAAGGGCCTTGGTGACGGCAAGCTCTGTGTCTGTCGGGAATCCCCTGCCGCATCTGATCCTCTCCAGCCTGTCGGTACACCGCTTCCCTCACAGAGTGTTCGGTGAGGTTCCGTGTCGTGCTGCAGTTGCCCCGGATGGTGGTAGGAGGCTTGCCTGGCTTGTTATATATACATCATGTGGTAACCAGCCCACTGCTGTTTTTAAAACGGTACGAGTACTGATTGACTGTACCGTGGATATTTTATATCTATTAAATCATATCTAGTTTTACACTATGGAGCGCTCCTCCTGTGTTTCTTTTTGTACACACATATATATATATATATATATATAGTTTATTATTACTTATTAACAGTTTCTTATATACTGTAGCACATAAATATTACACAGCGCTTATATATGTGTAAATCTATATACGTATACTATATACAGTAATCACGTTACACTGTAGTAGTCACTCACTAATCTAAGTGATAATTAGGGTGGCCAATCCCGGGATCAGGATTGGCGGGATCTCAGGATTTGACCCCAAATTTGCCCGGGAGTTTGGGACGCTGCCCGGCTGTTCCTGACACGGCATGTGGCCTGCAGCGTGACCTATGACCGAATAATGCTGCGCCAATGCGCCTCCACCGCCAGAACCCGCTGCCATATGACCATTCCTGGCCGCACACAAGCATTTCCAGCTCCACAACCTCCGCCTCCCTCCACTCTGCTGCCGCCTGCCCAGCTTCACTGCTACCCTGTGTTGATTGGCTGGCTGTTTGTCACTCTCCATTTTATCACTTTTGAACTTAGTACATCTGGCCCATTGAGAGCTACAGAAATTGCTTGATTGTAATGATTGACTCTAAAGATTGTCCATCAAAATATTAGGTTATGGCTTGCAGCATCTTTGCACCTGCCATTTCCATTTCTCTAATTAGATTAAGCGAGGGCTGCCTAAGCCAGAGCGTACTTAAGAGGCTTACATTTTTTGGGTTGGCAGGAAAGAGTTAATGACTGCTAGATAACTAAAGTGGTTTCAGTTTTGTGGTTAGCCTTTGGGTGAACTTGGGGGCGTGAGCTTAGGGAGAGGGGTATATAGGCAGGTCCTTACAGGAAATACTTCCTCTTGCAGAAGTCTTTCAGCCCCACCCACCCTCCCTTGCCATTGGCATCTCAATTTATAGTCCATTCATTGGTACATTTACCATTATCAGAACTGGGGCGGTAGGGCGTCACGGTCCAGCAGTCACTTGTGGCATGAGAGGGCGCTGGGAGGCACTGCCCCTTGGAAAGATGGCAAGGTGTCCTGCCTTTGCGGGGGGGGGGGGGGGGCGCTGTGGGCACTTCATCAGGGAGTGTCCACACCGGCCAGAGAAGGGATGGTGAGACTTCCCAGCGTTAAGTTGTGCCTTAGTCGGATGGGGCCGTCTCAGTCGTCCCCATGTTAAAATCAGTCAGTTGGGGCGTTTAAGTCGCCGCCATTTTTGATGTGACTAGAGCTGGTCATCCGTGGCGCCTTATTGCCAGCCCTTTACGAAGAAGGGTCATACCACATAATAAATATACATATGACCTTTAAATCGAATTGCTTTGGTGTCCGTGTCTTTATTGTGTCAGTGTGAGTTATTTTTAGTTAAGCTAGCTTAAAGTGTATGTTAAGGTTCATGCCAAATAAATGTATAGACGCCTTATATAAAATATCCTGTTGAAATAAAAAAATACTCTTGCAAAATTCTGCGTGTTTTAACAACATAACTCAATTCACATGAACATGTTATCAAATAGATAATAAAAGTTGTGCAAGTCACCCGATGCCGACAGAACATTGACAGAGTGAATGGCGGCACACTGTTATTCAAGAAGGGCAACTGTTAAAACTGGTCAAAGCGAGCAGACACTTCCACCAGGCTAGACCCTTTGGGGCAGGGGCGTGACTAGACCTGTCTGGGCCCCATAGCAAAATTTTGAAAGGGCCCCCCAGCATTCTGCCAGAATGGGGGGCGGGGGGTTGAGGTCATATTAGAAGATGGGGAGGGGTATGACAGTAGAAGGCAGGAAGGTGAGGATTAAGGTTATGGGGGGCTGTGACTGTTCTGGCTGGGGGTTAGATGGTGGGCAGTGGGATGTGTGCAGTAAGCTGACCAGGGAAGAGGAGGCAGGGTGACAGACACTTTGATGGTGGGGACCACTGGGCTGGGGACAGGGGATGGTTGGTCAGACGGGGGGGGGGGGGGGCACTAGGCTGGGGCTGGCTAGATTGTGGGCACTGAGCTGGGACAGAGGATGGTTGGTGAGATGGGTGGAAAGGGCTTGGGATGGTTGGTCAGATAGGGGGCACTGGGCTGAGGATGGCTGGTCATATGGGGGGTACACTGGGCTGGGGACAGTGGATGGTAGCACTGACCTGGGCTTCTCTGGTTGCACAATTCACCTACTTGGCTCCAGCTGCTGCTTGAAGGTCCATACTGGTGCGGGGGAGGGGGGAGCCGCCAAGTGGATTCCCCAGCGCTGGGTCTGAGGATCAGCGCTGGAGCCTGCTGAGGCCGGTGTGGTGGCCCGCCAAGCTCCGCACGGGGGTCTCTTAGGATCAGTGTCAGGGAAGTGGGGCCCGCTAAGCTCCACAAGGGGGTCTCTTAGGATCAGTGCCGGGGAGGTGGGGGCCTGCCAAGCTCCGCATGGGGGTCTTAATATCAGTGCCCCCCCCCAGTGGGTCGCACAGTCTAGTCAGCACTGGAGTCGGAGCTGGGCAGGGGATCCACCAAGGCCAGTTCTCATGCACCGTCCCACTGTCCGTGATGATCAGCGCCGGGGTGGGGTGTGCCACCAATGCCAGATCTCCTGCTGGCTTTCACTTTCAGCACTGGAGCTGGCGCACCGGTGAAGACACAGCAGGGTGGGATCTCCCACTCACATATACGCGAGCTGAAGAAAAGGGGAGATGACCACAGCCTCTGCCAGGAGGCACACTTAATAAAAATAACTTCTATAGTTACGCCACTGCTTTCGGGTAAATATATTATATGAGAGTTCTTTTGAAGATGAGATGTCGCCCACAGCAACCAATCAGATTCTACTTCTTATTTATTTAGCACATTCTAGAAAATAATAAATAGAATCTGATTGTTTGCTAAAAATTAAGCTGTCTTACATTTATGGGCTGCATGGAAAAGCAGCCAGTAGTTACCCTGCACCCAAAAAATATAACCCACAGAAATCTAAGGCTCTGATTCAGACCCGTTCATAACGGGCCAAATTTGTCCCCTTCCCCAATGGTCGGGGTTTGTGTATGCACAACCCAGGGACCAAACGCCTTTGACGAGTTTCACACTCACTGAGGCTTTCGCTCCATAGTGGGCAGAATCAGGGCATGCAGGGGGCTGGAGCAGGATAAAGCCTAGATTTTTATTGGCGTGCCTATAAAAACGCTGGGCATTCCCCTGCACACACAGGCGTGTCGAGGCCTGCTTGGAGTCGACGGCTAGCGTCACATGACATCAGCGCCTGCCCCAAATTTTGCCATCGCTGGCTAAAATAAATGTCAGTGTGGACATATAGGAGGGGAAGTGTAAGAGGGGGCATTCGGCAGGGCAGCGTTTATGCAGTCTAGCGAACAGGTCTGAATGAGGCCCTAAATCTTTCTGCACATGTTAATAACCGCACTGTCCCCCCTCCCACGCCCATGTTTCTTTAAACCCTGATAGGTTGGTGCTCATATTGCACCATTTTAGTGAGGAAACGTTAATTTAATTAATGTCAAATGCAAACATTTGAAGAACATGTAATATGATATCACCAACAGTTCTGTTAACCTCTAAAATCTTGTTTGAAGTTTGCAGCAAACTGCACAGAGTGTCTGGTCACATTAAACTAAAAGTACATACATACACACACACACACAAATAAATAAATATATATATATATATATATATATATATATATATATATATACAGTATGAGAGAGAGAGCGAGAGAGAGAGGCTACTAATGATAATTTTCAGAGAGCCCAGAGAGACCATCGTGTTACCCTCCTAAACCTAAGGTTGTGCAAAAGACAGAATTTGTCTATATTACTGCAAAGAGTCGATTGTGCTCCAGACTGACCAACGCAAACCTGGAAAATCAGTTGGGAGTAGCAACGTCACCAGTACCAGCTAACATCAAAAGCCTGACCATAGAGAAGCAAGAGAATTACATTTTTTACCAAATATAGCAGGGTCATTTTTAAGTTGATAATTTTTATATGGCCCCCGAAGGATTTTATAAATATCCAAATGGCCCTTGGTAGAAAAAAGGTTCCTCACCCCTGGTCTAAGGACTTATTGAATGATTTTGAAAAATATATATTTATTTTTAAATTAACAGTTGCTTCAATCTAAGCCAAACTATAGGTACTGTGATATTTCTTACAATGCTACGTGCCCTTTTCCCACCGCTCCTATTGTAAGCTTGGAAAAATCTTGTCATTGTTACACTGGTTGGTCCGTTGGTTTGATAACAACCTAATCTGTGCTTATTTACTTCTGATTGCTCTATAATGTTCCCTGGTAGGGGGTAAATTTGTCTCCAATTTCAACGCTGGCTCCACACTGAGCCTTGTTTCATTGATGAGCTAGTGAAATGAAATCTCCTGCAGTGAGACGTAAATCAGTACCATTAGGATATTAATAGGTAACTGTATGGCATAACCTTGCGGTGGTACGTCTTAATCCTATCCTTATACTATATACACAGAGTCAAGCACTGTATTAGCTGTTTTTAAGTGTTGAGCAGCCTGTAGTATTCAGCACACTGACTTTATTTGGTGCAGCAAATTGTTAGCATTATATTTTGTATTAGTTCCCCACACATTATACTAACAGCAGGTTATGGCATTTTGATATTATTCCAAAAACGTATCCTACCACTTAAAAATAAGTATAATTTGATTTATCACAATACTGTTTGTTTATAATGCAAAATGTTCAGTTATATTTCACAGTATAAATAAAATCCTGCTTGTAGTTAGGAGGAGCAGTTTGTAACAGTTAAGGCATGTACACATGGGGCTACTTAACTAAGCACCGGTCACTCAGCACCAGCAGCTCTTACTTCAGTGCAGGAGGGTGACTGCTGATGGCCGCGATGCTGCCGCCCTCTCTGCTGCTGTACCCTGCTGTCGCAGGTCCCAGTTGCTGCCATTCCCCCCCTTCCATACCCATAGTTGTGGGAATGGAGCATGCACAGTAGCATCCTCGGTACTGCACATGCCTAGACCCCCAGCTTCTATGGGCTGCTTCGGCAGCAGTCCATAGATGCTAAATGACGGTCCTGGCACCTGTACACTGCAGATGACAGGCACCGGCACATGCGCATATGCCGGATTCTATGGGCTGCAGCCGAAGCAGCCTGTTGTGTGTCAATCCTGTCTGTCTAACCCTCCCATTTGGAATGTAAGCTCTCAGGAGCAGGTTCCTCACTCCTGATGTGCTTTTCTCAGAATATATAGAACTCTGAAACCCGGATAATTGCATCAGTGTCATGTCCCCTGATGCCACTATCCTTTTTTATCATGCACTTGTCCTAAATTGTCTTCTACTGTAATTAATTATTTGTTTTTTTGCTCATTTATGTATTGTTAGGTGCTGCGAAACCCTTATAGCACCCTATAAATAAATAATAATAATCAAAATATTAATAGAGGCATCCCGGAGGGAGGGAACACCTCCCAAAGGGGCTGCCTTGGGTGACTGACAGGTCGGACTTCTAATAGGAAGTCACATTGAAGCCATTGCAGTCTCACAGACTGCATCTGGCTTCACTTATTCAGGGTACAGTGATGGTCATACACAGTCATAGGTAAAAATGCTACTGCTCAGCACACATGCTATGCACCACCGATGTATGCTAAGCGATGTGTGCATGCAGTCAAGATCTAGTCGGGCGATAGCGACGCCATCGATACACATGGGGTGATGTGTGCTGAATTTCTAAGCGATCTAGTCAGATGGCCACTGAAATCGACCGGTGTATATGGGCCTTTACTTGTCGGTAGTTAAACTTATTACTGCTGATCCTTTCTTATACTGCTTTCAGACCGCAAATACAGGGTTGCACTGGGACTTTTAAATGAATCAGTCCCGTTGCAACCCTGCATGTGCGGTCTCTTCAGACCGCAGCAGCTAACCGGCAATATTGGCGGTTCGCTGACATCATGAGGGGGCATGGCGGAGCATCGGCGCGTCATCGGGGGAGGAGGCAGCGCTTAGAGCTGGTACTGCTCCAAGCGCTGCCTCCTCCATAGTTTGAACCCATTCACACTGCACAGCAACACGACAAAGAACCGGTAAGAACTCTGGTTTTTACCCAGTTCGGATTGCTGTGTTGCTACCGGATATCTGTATCCGGTAACCCATTTCACATCTCACTAATTACCAGGTGAAACCGGCAAGAAACCGGTTTGTACCTGGTAATTAGCTGCAATGTGAAAGGGGTATTAATTATTAAGTAAGTATTAAGTAAAAAGTACATTATTAGTAGGTACTTTAATTAAATTTCATATAATAATTATATCATATAAATGTAATCAAATAAACTAAATGGTAAGTGAGTGTAAGAAGTATGAAGGGTAATATATTATATTATAATATTTATATATTGTAGAGACAGGTATCTTGTACACTTATTAGAAAGCAGTAAAGCCATAAATGGCATGTCTGCATGTAGGTAAATTCATTGAGGGCCAACTGACTTCTGCCAGAAGGACCCCTCCACCCGCCCCCCACCAGCTGCCCCCCCAATCCATACCCATCTCCCTGAAGTGGAAACGTGCAGGGAAAGCGCTCCCCACCCCCGTGTTGACGGGGACGTGCGTGCATGTGAGATGCATGTGAGATGCTCATACGTCCCCATCAGATGGAGTGTCTTTCTGCCGGTGATTGCCAGCTAAGGGAATCTGGCTATTACTAGCGCTGGCTAAGAGCCGCTCCATCTGTAAGTCTCTGTTTTCATATTTTGCTTATTTGTTTATCAACTCTGTAACTAGGGGCCTTATTTTGGTTCATTCTTTCTGACAAAATCCTTCTTAGATGGACAAAACCATGTTCACTGCAGGGGGGGGCAGATGTAACATGTGCAGAGAGAATTAGATTTGGGTGAGTAATTTTGTTTCTGTGCAGGGAAAATACTGACTGCTTTATTTTTACACTGCAATATAGTTCTCACTTTGAAGTAAAACCCCACCCAAATCTAATTCTCTCTGCACATGTTACATCTGCCCCACCTGCAGTGCACATGGTTTTGCCCATCTAAGAAGGATTTTGTCAGAAAGAATGAACCAAAATAAGGCCCTAGGTTCTGCGGATCCTTTGTGGTGCCATATAAATAAAGGATGATAATAATAATAATGGTTCAAACTGCCAACAAGTTCACAATATTGACATCTGAGATGTTGCATTGTAAAATTTTGACTTACTCAGTATTACAACACTTAGCAAGAGTAATAAATATTAGACTTTACGCACTATTTTTTTAATGTGATTTTTTGTAATGTGATTAATGTAATGTAATTCAATGGCTAAGATGGGAGTTCTATTTTACATGAGATGTTGCTAGGAATCCAATCATAATCTACAGTACATCTTATTTATTTAGAAACTTCTAGAAGATAATGGTAAGGATCTGATTGGTTACCCAAAAAAACATCCCATGTGAAATAGAACTCCTATCTAAGTAAGTTTGAATCTGAGGGGTAGCTGTATGAAGCAGTGATAAGGGAGGAGAAGTGAAAAAGTGCCTGGTACTTTATCACCGGCCAATCAGCTTCTGACTGTTAAGTTACACTCTTAAAAAGGGGCAGTTAGAAGCTGATTGGCCGGTAATAAAGTACCAGGCACTTTATCACTTCTCCTTTCTTATAACTGCTTCATACATCTACCCCTGAGATCTGTAATCTATGTATCTAGTAGCCTATATTAATTTATTTATATTGGATCACTTATGGATTCTAGTTAATTTTCATGCTGTAATGTATACTGCCTTGTGTGTCTACTGCATGTACAGTATTTATTTTTACTCACTTCCTTGTAGAAAACAGTGTGCTATTGACAGCTTTAAAACACATATGTCTTCTTTTGTGCTATACGGATAATCTTCTTTTCACTAACTTGAAATGAGAGAATTTTTCACTCACATTTCCAGGCTTGAATCCATGATGAACAACTTGAAGATCCCCATGAATCATAATCACATAAGTCACATTTATTAAAGGCACTCTCTACTCGGGTAAAATATTATTGCCAACGTATTTACAATGTCCGAGTGGTTTGATGTATCAGACAAGCAGAGTATTAATGTGCAGCGTTTATCAATTATTCTATGTTACTTCCACTAGTCCGTCAGATAAATGGATGGGGCTAAATTATGTATAGGACATTCCCTCAATGCATTCAGGCCTCGTCTAGTAGAGGAAAGGATATTTTAGCAACATGAGAGAGAAAGAGAGAGAGAGAGAGAGAGAGAGAGAGAGGAGAGGGGGGACATATGTTATAGAGAGCGAGAGAGAGCGAGATAGAGAGAGAGAGAGGGGGGAACATGTTTTCTACATAGAGAACTGGACAATTAACAACAGACAAGCCAACATAGAAGAAGGAAGAAGATATTTCTGAGGTGAAAGTATAAGTAAATCATTAATATCAAGCAGCACTCTTGATTACAGATTACAAGATGCTATTGGTTTCGCTGTACTTAGTAAAAAGGATGAGGCCACTGTATGGAATAGATCATTTAGTTAGACAATGCTAGTAAACTGTACAGTAAAGAAAGGACAGTACCCAGAGGATACAGCATTTCCACTATAACAGTTTAATGTGTGACGCTTTGACTGATGGGTTATAAGCCTCACTGGAGCAGAGTGTGCTATATTAAATGCCTGCTGACATGTTTACAAGTCTGAACTTTCCAGTGCTGTCACTAGAGGGACAGATCAACTATCGGCCTGCCCCAGGACATGCGCCTCCCTCCAAGGGCCCATTACATGGTAATTAGGGCCTTAAAGGGCCTTAAACCTCCAAATTTCCTCAAAATGTTAAGTGAGCTTAGCAAAGTGCATCATAGAGTTTACTTTAAAACTTTTCACAAAGCTTATGGCCTTAACCCCGGCTCCTGGATATGTGCATACAAAATTGTGGTGGATTGACTACTTAGCAATCTCATTCACTCCAACTGTCATGACTAAAGGCAGAAAGTATCATCACATCAGAAGGATACCTTTAAATATAGCCTAAATGTGCAAGCTGCGGGTGCTGACGACATGGGAGAAGACTCCGGATTGGTAAGTATTTTTTCCCCCCACTGTGCCAGCAATGCTGAAATATGTTTTAACACATATATATGTTTTTTGGGGGGGCAACACTATACCACCAACACTTTTATGTATGTTTTGGGGGCGCGCTATACCACCAACATTTATATATGTTTTATAATGCTTGTCGATGGTTCCGGGGGAGGGAGGGGCCGCTCTATATACACTGGGGGTAATTGTACCTGCAGGGAAGCTGCTGTGGGTTGTTATTATTAGTAACATAGTTGCTAGGGACAACAGCACCTTTCTTCCAGTATCCCTTGCTGTATACAGTATATTAACTCTTTATAAACCTTTAGTAATGGTCTCTGGAGTCTTTCTACACTTCTATAATGCTGCTCAGTCTGCCTCCTCACTTACCATGAAGAGATACTGACGCAGGTATCCAGACCTTAGGTCGACAGAGGACAATCAATATTCGACCACTACTAGTCAACATGCACTATGTCAACATGGTAAAATGGTTGACATAATGATCACCTCAGTGTATGTGTTCTTCCTGACACAAACCTCTCTGTGGGCGGGATGTACTAAAGAGAAAATGCGGTAAAACCCCCATTTTCCTATGTACCATTATCCGTCTGCCCCGTTTCCACCTGGCAGGGTATCACCACCCTATAGAAGCCTATGGGCTTCTATCACCGCCCGCCATCCGCGCGACCCCCCTCCCTTCCTCCATCGATCTCCTCCACCCCCAGCAGGTGTCACAGCCGGGAGGACATACGGCTGCAGGGGGGAGGAGGAGACGTAGGGGGACACTGACAGCCGCCGGAATGTGACGGAGACCCCCGCACACCACATTACAGATATCGCGGGGGTCTCCGTCACCGCACCTCGATGCTAGCCGCATATGTTAGTACATATGCGGTAGCATCGCGGCGGCTGGCAGGCGAAGGGCAGCGATGTATATTAATACATCCCACCCTGGATGTGGCTCATTATCTGAGAGATTGAAATCTCTCGTGCTGAATCTCCCGTTTTGAATCTCTGGCACAAATCTCTGCGTATGTAGGGCCCTTTACTCTAAAGGTACAGCTGCCTAATAAATCTCTCAGTGCAATGTATTTTTCTCTTTATATCTAAACAAACAGTGGGATCATGTGGTAATGTATTGGCTAGGGCAGTGATCAGGGCCTGTGTGATTCTCCCCCGCTGAGCTAATTACTTTCTCCTGCATATATTATGTGAACTAAAGACCATTAATTGCCACAAACGGCTTCTTTGTTGAGCCTTTGCTTCTCCCCTTTTTATGTTTTTAAGAAATTGAATTTCAATTGTTTTCTGGCTTGTTAAACACATGAATACTCATGGTTCTCAAGCATATTGCTGAAGATGTCTGAAGATGGCCAGTAACGTGGTAAATATCAAGCTTCATGCCAATTCCCATGAATTACTTTTCTTACCCCGCCTTTCCCACTTTGTATTTATTACATTATTTGTTGTAGTGTTGGTGTACCCTTTATTAAAAGATACCTTTCCAAATACCCCTGTTAGACTGTTACTTGCCTGATTCAACCAGGAATCCCCACCCTGGAATATCCTCTTCGACTGCATATTTGTTTAGGATCTTAACTAAACCCTCTACTATTTGTTCCCAAATTACTCTTGGCGCCAAAGAGTATCAGAATATATTTCACGGCACCTCTAGGTCAAAAGTTGCTTGTTGAGAAATATACAAAAAAAAATTAAATTCAGTAATTTATGTGGTGAGTGACCAGATTTACTTCTATTTGCCTACTTGTTTTATGATTGCCAGTCACCAAAGCTCTGGTGTTGGCTTTTACATTTACCATAATAATATGAATTGGTTCTTGATCACCAATCCAAGGCACCCCTGCAAGTGTTCTGGGAACCACTGCCCTATACTAATTATTGTACCATTACAGTGTATTATCGGGGTGATTCAAGTTGGTTTGCAATGCACATTTGGTTTGCTGATGGACAAAACCATATGCACTGCAGGTGTGGCAAATGTAACACGTGCAGAGAGAGGGTGGGATGTTGTAAAATTATGTTGTAACATATGCTGTTATTAACGCAAGGGACAGCTCTTGCGATAAGAGCTGTCCCTTGCGATGCGGTGCCAGCACTGGACTTCCGGGTCTGTGACCCGGGAGTCCATCTGCGCATGCGCAGACCCTGGTGCCGGCCGCAGGGCACGCTGGGAGGGATCCGTAACGGATCCCTCAAACAGCGCTGCGGTAAGAAGCCCATAGGCTTCTGCAGGGAATAGCCAGCTTTTGCTGGCGATTCCCTCCGCAGCGCTGTCTCTGCGGAGGGACAGTACAGCATACAGAGATGCGGTAAAAACCCCGATAACTGTTTTTTTACCGCATTTCTGTGATAGAGAATCTCCCCCAGAGAGAGTTCGATTTTGTGGGGTGTGTACTTCAATATGATATCCATATTGCAGTGTAAAAATTAAGCGGAGAGTATTTACCCTGCACAGAAACTAAATCAATCAGCCAAATCTAACTCTCTCTGTACGTTACAATTGCACCACCTTGTAGACACGAGTAGACAATATTGTCTGCAATTAAACACAAATAAAACCAAGGAGATGATGATAGATTTTAGGCGAAGTTGTGGTTGGCCAATACTTCCCATGTTTATGGAGGGTACGCCTATTGAGGAGGTGGAGGTTTTTAAATTCCTAGGTTTATGTATTTCTGATGATCTAACTTGGTCTCTAAATTGCACTACTATGATTAAGAAGGCCCAACAACGCCTCTTCTTTTTAAGAAGACTCAAGGCTGTATGTTCTGAGACAAACACGCTAATCAGATTTTATCAGGGAATTGTGGAGAGTGTTTTAATGTACAGGATTGTAGTATGGTTTGGGGACTGTACTGCGGCAGAGCAGGCCGCGTTAGACAGAGTGATAAAAACTGCAAGTAAAATTATTGGGGTGTCTCTGCCACGCACCCGTGATCTGTATAATAACAGAGTGCTAAAGAAATCAAATCGTAATTTAGCAGATCCTTGTAATCCGAATTATGAGGTCTTTGATATTTTGCCATCGAAAAAACGGTTCCGCAGTGTCCCGGCACGTACAAAGCGCATGATAAACAGCTTTTTTTCCAACTGCTGTTCGCATGCTAAATGACAAGAAATGAAATGGGAATTGTTCTTTTAATGTTTTTTGTGTAGGTACTTGTATGAAAATGTTGTTGACAGTGCATTGATTGCAGTGTATTGTTAATAACAAATAAAGTATTCTATTCTATTCTACCTGCAGTGCACATGGTTTTTTCCATTAGCAAACCAACCTGAATCACCCCCCTATGTACTTATTATATTACCATGTAATCTTCTAATCTCTCTGTGAATGTCAATTTACAGTTTTAGGTGGAATTCTTCTATCAGGTGAGCTCTATACTATTGCTACTGGTGTCCTGTGCACTTCAGAAAACAGGTGCCCTTATTTGTGTCAACAAAAGAAAGAGTATACAGCGCTTGGGTCATGCTGTGTACACACGGTCCGATTTCCTTTCCAATGTTGACGATATAGTCAACATCGGATCGGCATCGGATCAACATCGGATGCAGATCGCAAGGGTTTTAACCCTTGCGATCCCGATCCGATCCCGATGCGCGTTCACGTATCGGAAGCCAGAAAGTCTTGGCTGCCTTGTCTATATAGTGCAGATCTGCACTATATAGTCAAGATAGGATGCAAATCGGATGTGCCTTAAGATCCTATCCACGATTCTATCTGATCAGATCGTGGATAGGATCTTAAGGCACATCTGACGTGTGTACACACCATCAGTCTGAATGATGACCAAACACAAATATGATAATAAAATACAAATACATTTATTTCATTACACAACAATAAAGAGAATTCTCTATATGAAAAAAAATATATATAAAAATATATATAATGAAAAAATTTGCACAATGTATAAAAAAGAGGAGGGGGAGGATTTAAAAAACAGTCAGTGCATGCACGTGGCTCCGGAAGGAAAGAAAAGGCAGTTCATTGGGCCAATAGGTTAACTATAATAACCACCATTGATGGTCAAATCGGCAGGGCCTCATCTGGTGACCTGAGAGTGGTTCCGGTTAAATTCCCAGCATATCGGTCCAATTAACCTCAGATGGAAATGAGCAGGAATGGTTGGTGGAGTGATGGATATGCCACCGCCATGAATCACTGCAATGGAGGTATGGACCTGTGAAGGCACAAGATGGTGGAGGCTGGTCCGGAGTGGAGTTCACCGTGAAGGAGCCTGGTGCAGGATGGTGTCAGGGCTCTTGGTTGTGGCCAAAGTCTGTGGTGGGGCTCAACGCATTTTGACGTGTTAACACGTCTTCATCAGGAGCAGTAATCTTATTCTATTCTATTCTAACTGCAGTGTACATGTTTTTTTTCCATTAGCAAACCAACCTGAATCACCCCCCTATGTACTTATTATATTACCATGTAATGTTCTAATCTCTCTGTGAATGACAATGTATAGTTTTAGGTGGAATTCTTCTATCAGGTGAGCGCTATACTATTGCTACTGGTGTTCTGTGCACTTCAGAAAACAGGTGCCCTTATTTGTGTCACCTGCTCAGCATCTCATCCAGTGGTGTTGTCATATCCTGTGCAATAGTAACCTACATTTATTAACAGTGATCAATGTAGGATTCCCTCTCAAACAAGTCTGTCCCACTTTGGATCTTCTCTGAATATTGGATCATGGAAGATTAGAATACTGCATCTGTTTTATAATGCTGATCACTGTTTGAAAAAAATGTATTAATATTAATATACATTAGTTGCCTAATGTTAAAAAGAAACATTGTGTTAAAAATAACATAAAGTGTAAGTAGAATAATAAACATTTTCTTGCAAAACACCCAGTAGAGTGTCTTTCAGTGACAGTGATTAAGGTAGTTTGCATGTCCCCGCTCTCCCGTTTTCCTGTTTTCTTTTTCCCTGTGTATGAGAGGCCAGGCAATCCAGTTCTATTGTTCCCCTCCTTATTGCAAAGCAATTAACCCACTGATGAACCCACAGAGATTCCTCTACAGAATGAACCTAACCGCAGCATAATCTGTGAATGATGTGATTTATTGATTGTGCGAGAGCTAAGCATTGGAGAATGTATCTGTATTGTATACAGAGTAGCATGTGCACAGGGGCGTAACTATAGCACCGCAGCCCCCGTGACCGCGGGGGGGTGGGGGGGGTTTGCATGTGCGGGCGTCGGGGGCTGCAGTGCTATAGTTACACCCCGCTGCCCCGCCGCCATCCCCCGCAGTCTTTACCTGTCAGTGTCTTCTTCAGTACGCGCTGGTCCCGGCTCCCTTCTTCTGCTGTGAGGACCACAACAAAATGTCCGCCCCAATGTAGCAGACAGTTCTCTGAAACTGTCTGCTGCATGGGGGCGGACATTTTGTGGTGGTCCTCATAGCAGAAGACGGGAGCCGGGACCAGCGCGTACTGAGCGTAGGTAAGACTGCGGGTTTTGGGAGGATTGCATGGGCGGCGAGGCGGGGGTTGGTGCGGCGGGGCGGGCGAGGGTTGGTGCGGCGGGGCGGGCGAGGGTTGGTGCGGCGGTGCGGGCGGGGGTTGGTGCGGCGGGGCGGGCGAGGGTTGGTGCGGCGGTGCGGGCGAGGGTTGGTGCGGCGGTGCGAGCGGGGGTTGCTGCGGCGGGGTGCGTGGGTGGGCGCCCTCCCTTTAACGGCGGGGGGGCGCCCAAAAGCTAGTTACGCCACTGCATGTGTATATGTATATGTATAATTATATACAGGTATGTTGAACCTTTTTGCATTCTTGCCTATTTACATGGATGTCTCCATTTCCCTCCTTTCCATATGATTGCTACACAGAAGAGGGATAGATTCTAACACAAAGATCATTGATGACCGGGGAAAGATGGTGCAGCATTGATGGATGTGCCCTGTATTAATGTCTAATTGATTTCTGAGTTAAGGTCCATCTGTCCCCATGTTGTGCATAGCTGTCAAAAATTGTGGATTGAAGACTCACTTTTGAATGTGCACATATAATAAAGGGCTTTATTCTAGTTCACTCTTTCTGACAAAATCCTTCTTAGATGGACAAAACCATGTGCACTGCAGGGGGGCAGATGTAAAATGTGCAGAGAGAATTAGATTTGTGTGAGTTAATTTGTTTCTGTGCAGGGTAAATACTGGCTGCTTTATTTTTACACTGCAATAAAGATCTGACTTTAAAGTAAAACCCCACCCAAATCTATTTCTCCCTGCACATGTTACATCTACCCCACCTGCAGTGAACATGGTTTTGTCCATCTAAGAAGAAATTTATCAGAAAGAGTGAACCAAAATAACCCTCATAGAGCAATGCTTCTCTTGGTTGCACACAGATCAGTATATCTACAGTATCAGTATTACTTGTAGAACAGTGCATGTATTGATAATATGAGAAATGTTTATACAGTATATCTGTATTGTGTGATGAGCAGTGTGTGTATCTGTACTGCGGCAGACCGTATTTGCAGTGAACACACAGTGCATGCGCCAAGGTGCCACTGCGATCCCGCTCACAATGAGAATTTCATGACAAAGAGACTGACTGGAGGTGACCGTTTGGAGGTGTTAACAGGGAGTCAAAATGCAGGCCTGTCATTTCCATTTTCGGAGTGTGTATCTGCTGTCAGCTTTGAGTGCCTACTTACAAAAACATGGTACAGTATATAACTCAATAAATCAAAATAAACTGCAGCACAGGACCACTCAGTGACACTACCCCCTTAGAATACACACTACAGTAAGTGACTGATCCAGAAATAAGCTCTATCCCTTTAAAAGGATATGCATATCCTCTATAAACCCTGATGTCTTTGTTACAGGAATCCATTTTCCTCTCAGCGGGGCCAGTGTGAGGCTTTTCAGCACCCTAGGCAGGACTTCAACCTACTAACCCCCTCCCTCCCAACCTCATACTGCCACCAATACCCACTTTCCACACCTTTAAATGAAAGTGTGGTGTTGCATCTTAGCAGGGATGTCTGCCTCATAGACATCCTTAATTTTCTGATAGGCAGACTTAATGACATCCCCCACATATCCCAACGCCCCAGGCAGCTCCCCAGGGGGGCGATTCTCTATCACAGAAATGCGGTAAAAACCCTGTTATCTGGGTTTTTACCGCATTTCTGTATGCTGTACTGTCCCTCCGCAGAGACAGCGCTGCGGAGGGAATCGCCAGCAAATGCTGGCGATTCCCTGCAGAAGCCTATGGGCTTCTTACCACAGCGCTGCTTGAGGGATCCGTCACGGATCCCTCCCAGCGTGCCCTGCGGCCAGCGCCGGGGTCTGCGCATGCGCAGATGGACTCCCGGGTCACAGACCCGGAAGTCTAGTGCTGGCACCGCATCGCAAGGGACAGCTCTTACCGCAAGAGCTGTCCCTTGCGTTAATAACCGCATATGTTAGAGCATATGCCGTTATTAATAATGCGATGTCCGGCGAAGGGGGGCGGCAAATTTTACAACATCCCGCCCTATAGCTGGTCTTGCCTCTCAGAAAGGTAAGAGAAGCACATGTGGTTATTCCACAGTGAATTACACTTCAATTAACAAATGAAGGAAAAGCGCCTACAGTTAGGCAATGGTGCTTACGTCCCAGTCTCTGATTCAGTTCTTAAAGAGTCTTTGGCTTTCTTTCTCAGTGGAACGTGGAAAAATGGGACAGAAAAGAAAAAAAGACAATGTGTAGTCCAATTTTTCAAATGGGTACAATATTCTTAGGTTTCTTGGACCACTAGAAGTTTTCTTTCCCAGTGTGGATATATCTCTAGAGGTTCACCACGTGTCGTCTGATTAATCTGGGGGTGGCGTACATGTATGCTTACACGTAAAAGGTGTTTGTAAAGCACATCAAGGTATCTTTAATTTTCTCACATGTATGCTTACTTTCTTGTGTATGGGGGTCCTCTCATCAAGGTATCTTTCAGTAAGGGACGTGCTCCCAAATTGAGTATCCAAACGATTTTATTGGTAAAAAAAGTTTTTTTGTACACTTAAAAAGATTTTTCAGACAATGATGAAATAAAAACAGTCCGTATACAAGTTTTTATGGATTGCTTGTGGCCTATGCATGGGAGCAACAGATGTTAAATGCCCGGGAACGCTCACCAAAAGCAAAAGGTCTCTCAGCAAAGAACATAGACTTAGTATACCTTAAAAACTTTTGCAACACCGCACCGACGCATTTCGACCTTCAGGTCTTTATCAGAGCACATTCCTTACTGAAAGATACCTTGATGAGAGGAGAGATGCCTTCCACATCCCATGGCTATTTGCTCATGGCTATTTGCTCCTAAACAGAGCAACAATTGAATTGCTGAGTCAGGCGCCATCTAGTGGCAGCAGCAGGATAAACAATTGGACTATAACAATTGAATGCATCAATCTGCAGGAAAGCACACCCGAATAAACTGCACATAATGAAGGGAATAGCATTTTAATGTAGTATCATCCATTTAAAATCAGGTGCTCATAAGACACAAAAAATCCAGACATTCATCGACCAACAGCTACAAAAAAAAACCTTTTAATAAGAATTAAAATCAGCCCACTTATGTTAGGAATGTTTAAATGGGCATCTGTATAAACTTCTGTGTGTCTTCACTGAAAAATTCCCCTTAAATTGAAGCACTCTTAGATGGCGGTCTGTTTCCTTACAGTCTGTACTCTTCATTTCACATGAATCTCTGCATTCCTGCAGTGTGATGTTCTCAGGGGAATGGAGGTGTCCCCCCGGCCAACAATCCCGTAAGGCATCCTATAAGATCTCATTTCTAAAATCCAGGGTAAAATGTACCCAAAGATGTGACAGTTTTTAACTAGGTTATTTCTGGAGGTGAGCCCAGTGGCCATGCTTGAGGGTTAATCTTCAAATTATTTATTCTGCTAATGATATTGAAGCAAATATTTAACAGGAAGTGAGGGAAAACGGAATTCATTTGATATTATTGTAATTTCATCAGTATTTAAGTATAATTACAATTAACTACCACAAGCCCTAGTGATTACAGCACAGCAATGTTGGTAAAACTGAGATTTAACATATCTTTGTGAAAACTTTCAACTCTAAGCAAAAATCTACAGGATAAATCGAATCATGCTGCATTAGTATGCGTGTTTTTTTAAAATTTATTTAAGTATGTGGAAAAATATCTTCTAGCTATCAAAGTTTTACATGCAATACAAACAGACAGTATTTGCTTAATGTTACAGAGCACTTTTTAAACTGTTGATGATATGTATTACTTTAATCACAATAATGTACTTTACTTAAACTTGATTGGGGGCTTGGGTATCCAATTAACTGTGCTAATTTTCTTGACCAATAAGAACAGGCTACAGTATTATCGCAATTTTAGCCTGATGGTCACTATAAGGGTATCCAATTATAGCCTTTTTTTATTAGATGAAAAATGACCTGTTTTCAGGAGATAGCACATGGAATCTGGGATAAATTCCGGAACTCATCTTTTTATTGCAAATCTGAGAGTTGGTTATCTAGGATTATGGGGTTTATTCTGGTTCACGCCTTCTGGCAAATTCCTTCCTAAATGGACAAAACAATGTGTACTGCAGGAGGGCAGATGTAAAATGTGCAGAGAGAATTAGATTTGGGTGAGTTATTTTGTTTCTGTGCAGGGTAAATACTGACTGCTTTATTTTTACACTGCAATATAGATCTCACTTTGAAGTAAAACCACACCCAAATCTAACTCTCTCTGCACAAGTAACATCTGCCCCACCTACAGTGCACATGGTTTTGTCCATTTGAGAAGGAATTTGAATGAAGGGATGAACCAGAATAACCCGCTATGTTTGGTGTACCTGGATTGGATAGCCCCCAGAGAATCATTTAGCCGTAGTAATAGCTAATATATATATTTAATATTTTAAAAAACTCATTTTTTTTATTTTTGTATTACTTAAATGTATGTTTTGGAAATATTATTTAACTCTCTTGTAGGAAATAAGGTACTTGTTTCCTAGCACGGCCACACCGATTTAGATCGGGGTGGTCGTGTCGGAAAAATCGGGTCGATCGCATCGCATGCGATTTGGTCGCATGCGATGCGATCGACGCGACCGACCGATTTTGGACCCGATTTTTTTCATTGAATCCAATGTAAATTGGGTCCCTGGGACCCAATTTTACATTGGATTCAATGAAAAAAATTCCCAACCCCCCCAAATGTAAGCGCGTAAACTCCAGCCCACGATAGACGACAACCCGAAGCGTGGCGAGCGCAGCGAGCCCGCGAGGGGCGGCGGTACGCGTCCTCCGACCTTTTCATGCCCTACTATCCACTAGGGCGTGGAGTGAGAATAGAATAGTGTGGCGAGCGCAGCGAGCCACCGAGCCCGAAGCGTGGCGAGCGCAGCGAGCCCCGCGAGGGGACGCGGATACCTTCACAGGTAAACGCGTCCCTTTGCGGGCTTCACAGGTGTCCGCGTCGCCACGGACACCTGTGAAGCCCGCAAGGGGACGCGTATAACTGTGAAGGTATCCGCGTCCCCTCGCGGGGCTCGCTGCGCTCGCCACGCTTCGGGCGCGGTGGCTCGCTGCGCTCGCCACACTATTATATTCTCACTCCACGCCCTAGTGGATAGTAGGGCATGAAAAGGTCGGAGGACGCGTACCGCCGCCCCTCGCGGGCTCGCTGCGCTCGCCACGCTTTGGGTTGGCGTCTATCGTGGGGTGACGACGGGGACATCTATAATGTGAAATGGGTCATATTGGCCCATTTCACATTTTTTCACCATTTCAATGTTAAAAAATATTTTAACATTGAAGCCTATGCAAAAATCGGGGGCATCGCGTCGCATCGCGTCGGGACCAATGTTAATGGTCCCGACCGACGCGATGCCCCCGATATTTTAACTTTCCCGACAAGATTTCAATGTTAAAATATTTTTTAACATTGAAGCCTATGGAAATATCGGGGGCATCGCGTCGGTCGCGTCGGGACCAATGTTAATGGTCCCGACCGACGCGATGCCCCCGATATTGTATCCTAGCCGGCAAAATGGACCTGATTTCAAAAGAAATCGGGTCCATCGGGGGTAATCGTGTCCCTTAAGTAAGGGACACGATTACTCCAGATTGTGGCCGTGCTAGGAAACAAGTACCGGAAATAAAATGTAAACAAGGGGACTCTAGGCAATATATATATTACTTAAATTACTAGTCTTCTCCCTGTATATGCAGAGCACAGTGGAGCATGTAACATGCAGCTCATAGCAGACCAATCATTACTCGCTGGGGGTAATTCAGGCATTCTATCTAGGCTGCATAAATTTGCTGCCTAGCTAGCAGGTAAGTGCCGCCTTCCGCCTGGCCGTACTTATGCTCTCCCACCGACTGAATCCTGATACGAACTGATGTGAACGAACCCCCACACATTATATAAAGAAGCCCAGATAAATCAAGAATGATAAACCTGTTTAAAAATCTGATTTAGTAATCACGATCAAAAATTTTATAATAATGTAAAAATATATATAATGTAATTATCTCCAGAATAGAGGATTGACACAATTTATCTCAGGTGTATGGGCCCCTTTAAGTAGTGGGATTCTGCAGTTAGTGGGTCTGTGATGCTGCTGGGAAAAAGCGGGTAAGGCCAGGGGGTGGGCAGTGAAGGGCACACACATACTCTAACCTGGACGTCATAGCAGCACTGGTACCGAAGCAGCAGATACAGACAGCTCAGGGTTAGTGTCTCACAGAGTGACGAAATAAGATCCCCCGAGCCATTAACCCTGCTAAGCCCATCCCTGCTGCTCCATGAGATAGAGGAGACTGCAATATTTGGGGGCCCCGGGACTGCCAGCACCACTATCGGCCCTCCCTTAATCCGGCCATGGCCAAGCCCCCTCTTAGTCCTCTATACCTCTTAGTCCTCTATACCAGGGTTGCCTACCCTCCCAGAATGGCCGGGAGGCTTCCTCAAAATTGGGTCCCCCTCCCGGCCCCCCGAAAAGGTGGGCAACCCTCCCGGATACCGGCAGCCTCCCACCCCCGCACCTCCCCTGTGGCAGCTTAATTTTGCGCCATTTGCTGCTTTTGGGGGTGGGGATAAAGATGCAAATAGTGCCCCTCCTCAAAGACCCAGGAATTGCGGGATTTGCAGTACTGTGGGCGGGGCTTGATTACGTCTACATCAGGCCACCCCCCCTGAAGTGCTGCTGACAGTCTCCACTCCAGGCTTCTCCCGTACAGGGGAGACTTTAAAAGTAGGCAACCCTGCCCTATACCAAGCAACCACTGTATATTTTTAACTGCTGAGCAGGAGGGGGCAGCCATAAAGTCTGCAACTATGCTACAGACAGTGCTGAGCTTCTATAAAATGTCCAGTAACTTCCTGACTGAAGATTATCAGGGAAGGATCAGGAAGTGTTGGGTGTCTATATAATGTCCAGTGACTTGCTGGCTGCAGATTGCCAGGACAGTACCATACACTGCTGGAATTTTATATAATATTAATTCACTGATGCCATCATTTCTGGACAATATCAGTACTGGTATCTTTAATGTCCAGTTTATCAGGACAGTGTTCTGGACTTCTCTCTAATAGAAGCAGATCTGCTTACGAAAGGTTAAGCAGAAGTTTATCTTTCAATCCTCAGGGCCCTGTAAAGTACCATGCTTTTGCTCAGGGGTGAAATTTAGGTAACGTGAATTGTAAATGGCCTATTGATATTAAATGATGTTTTCCCAACATTGCAATAACGCTTGCTTTGTTTGTGGGAGAGTTTATTGCTTTTTGGGATCAATAAGCGCGGTAGATTTGTAGGGGGAATTAGCATACTGAATAACAATTAGGACAAAAATCAATGACATTCAGACATATAAGTGACTCCAGGTAATCCCAGAGGCACATTTATTCTTTAAAATGTAATACAACTCATTTAGAATTCCTAGGAGGGGGGAGCACAGGAGACCAGTACAGAGCTTGGAAAACAGGCAAAATGAACAGGGTTTTTTTTTTTATTTGTTCCTGGCAGAGAAACTTATTGGGTAGATGATGAAGCAATAAAACAGGCTGTGAAATCCTGTCTGAAGAACAAAATAAAAAATATAATGCCAGGATGTAGCCAGCTGATGTGCAGAATTCCTAAGTGCTGTTTTTGTAGGTTGCGGGTGCCTCAATTATCCTGGCATCAGGAAAATGACCTGGCATTGCTCATTACAGTTATTAATCATATATAACTTTTTTAAGCCCACTGCACCCACACAACCCCTGCACTTTTATTAGAAGTATACTTTATTGGGGGAGCTCCTCATTTGTTTAGTTCTGCATTGTTCAAAGGGTGGTAATCAGAGCTTCCCTCTAACTGGCATTCTGGTGGGGCACACCAACCATAAAAGTACAGTGGTAGAGGAGGAGGGCGTTAAACACCTATGCTGTAAGTAATTTAACTTGGTTTAAAAAATGAGATTAAGGGAGGACATTTGTAATTTCTGGGGACTCTCCTGACACATTTGTCCCAACTCTCAGTAACTTAAAGTATATCCTCACGTCACTCACGATGTTGAAATAGTATAGCATGCATCATTGGCAGGTGCAAAATATGACAGCACTAAAGTGTGCTTAAACAGGGAAATCTGTGAACCTTAACATCATTTAACACTCTTGGCCCTAGGATTCTTAGGGAGGGATGGTTATGCGACCCCTCGGTTTGTTATTTTAACCCTGTGGCTGCTACATGGAAGGAAGAGGACGCAATCTGCACCGGACTAGATGATTTTGTTGTAGAACTCCAAGTACCAGTGGTACCAGTGGGCACATCAATGCCCCACATCCTGGAACTTGTGGTTTGTCAAGTCCCTGCATGTGGGGGAGGCTTGCTGGGACTTGTAATTTCACAGCTTAACCCAATAGTTTATTGATCTATTTTTACACACAAAAATCAGCCCGGTGACTACCGCCCAGGGGCACCGGGGACAGCCCTGGGCTTCAGGGAGTAGCCTGGGGGGCCCCCTTTTTTGGGGGGTCCCCACTTTCCTAGTGTCTGGGCTGACCAGCCACAGGTTAATGCTTTGGCTGGGGGGAACTTGTATTTAAAGTTTCCCTTGGCTATGGCATTAGCCTGATGGCTGTTTGGGCCTGGTGCTGGTTGTCCAAATAAGGGGGACCCCTACTCATTTTGTACCCCATATTTTGGGAGCCAGGACCAGCCCATGAGTCTGGTGCTGGTTCTAGAAACACGGGGAGGGGCAACTTGTTTGGCCCCTGTATTTCTACAACCAGGACCGGCTCTATGAGACCGGAGCTGGTTATAGCCATATGGGGGGACCCCATGCTGTTTTTATTTATTGATCTATTTCATCTTTTTTTTTACACATAGTGATCCGTGCAGGCTTCAGCCAAATACACCTGGAAAATTTGTACTTTCCAGGCGTATTTTCGGGGTCAATTAATAGACGAATTTTACATTATAGTCGAATTATACATATTTACGAATAGCTGTATACTGGCCTTAGTAAATTTTGAAAATACAAATTTACACACGGCCTGGTAGTAAATTTGGAATCAGCATTCGAATTCCTTAATACGAATATGCTGAGAAACAGAATATGAATAGCCGTATACTGGCCTTTGTAAATTCAAAATGACGAATTTACAGCCGTATACGTATATAAATGGCTATGAATATGGGTATTCATAGCCATTGCTATTTTAGTAATTTTCCCCCATGGTGTGCTAAATAATTCTCTATGTGCATTACTTTTTACTGTATGTGAACGCTATTTACATTTTATTGGTAAATAATAGATCATTTTACAATACATATATATAATACATATTATATTTATTTAATTTTATAATACATATATATATAATAAATAATATATTTTAATATGTACAGATTGTAGAAAGTCATATCAGTTACAGGAGAATAATGACAATTACAGCTCAATGCACAGACAAGCCAATAATCAATGAGTCATAACCTGCCAATGTATTCACCAAACTTTGAATGCTTTTTTTAGCATTTTCCTCAGGGTTATGTCTTATTGATTACCCCTGACTGCTACTGCTGATATATAAAGTTCAGGTATATAGGACACACCGCTGTGTAGCTGGCACTTAATACTGTACAGCATGTTACAGCAACCAAGCTAAGCTTTAAGTCCCTCTTCCTCCTTACCCAAGTAGGCGCTGTTGTCCTTGCTGGCTCTCCATCTAGTCTCTTTCAGGATTTCCTTGATCCAGGAGGACTGCCTGCCCAGACACTGGAGCTTCATACTGCTCCTGGGAATGGACCTCTCTTTGTAGTGCTATTAAGACATCATCCCCATGACTGCAGTGCAGGTGGTCTGTACATTTACTATGCTGCTGACTGGTACCAGGAGGATGATGGGGATACACTGCCCTGTCTCCAGGTCAAGGATCTCTACCCTACAGTATATGTGATAGTCCCGTGAGGACCCCCATTACACCCTACCCCAATCCCTCAGGAGCCTCCTCCTCCTCAAAGACATGGAGTCAGCTCTTTAGGTGACAGACTTCCTGAGTCCCCTCTGCATCACACACTACTTACCCAGGCCAGCTGAGGACACCCCACTATGCTGAGCAGACAGCGAGTACCTGGCTATGTCATAGCACTGTGACAAATACTCACAATGAGCATAGGTCAGTGGTTCCCAAACTTTTTTGAATTACGGCGCCCTAGAGCATAAAAATGTTTTCAAGGCACCCCTAGGCCAAATGTTTCTTTTTGAGAAATTTAGAAAAAAAATATTAAATTAAGTGCATTGTGTTTATATGTCACAGTTATCTGGTGAGGGACAGGATTTGCTCCTGTTTGTCCACATATATTATGATTGGCAGCCCCCAGCACTAGTTTTGCCTGGTACATTGGCCATAAACAATATGAATTGATCCTGGTCCACCAACCCAAGGCACCCCTGCAAGTGTCCTGAGACACCCCAGGGTGCCTAGGCACACAGTTTGGGAACCACTGGCATAGGTATTAAATTAATGTTGGGATGGGTGGTGTGCCTCTGGTATTCAGCTCTGCCTCTGAGACATACAGGGCCTTATTCTAGTTCACTCTTAGGGGGAAATTTACTAAGATGTGTATTCTACTTCACATGTTGTGTTGCTATGGGCAACCAATCAGATCCTGTCTACTGTCTTCTAGACCTGGGGTAGCCAACCCTAGTCCTCGAGAGCTACCAACAGTGCATGTTTTGCAGGTCTCCTCACAGAGGGGGAGATTCTCTATTGCTTACCGCCGCGGTCCGGGGTCCTTTTCTATGCCGTTATCTCCGTCGCATATGCTGTATTCTTTTTTTCCCGACGCGCGATCACCGCACTCCCGCATTCCTTCCTGTTTCGTCACGGTGCCGGCTCCCCATTGGACTGCATTGCCTTCCCTCCTATTCCGTATGCTCTAACACCCGCGCCGAAGTAAAGTAGGCTGTTCAACCTCGCAAGCTTGAGGTGGCAAAGTTGTACAGCCTGCTTTACTACAGAGCGGGCGTTAGAGCACAGGGAATAGCCATATTTAAATAATCATTAATAGTTTTTTTTATAATGCGCGGAGGTGTCAAATCATATATATCATACCCCCGTGCACCGCGCGCCAGAGCCTGCCGGACAGGAGATCCCCACTGGCTTCCGGACAAGCAGTGCGCATGAGATGAAAATTAAACAGCGGGCGCATGCGCACTGGACACAACCTGGGGATCGCGGAGGGGTGAGATACCGCAAACACAATGCGGTAGCCTAATTGACAGAGCATATGGAGAAGAGGTAGTCATTAATGGCGCGCAAATGTGCCGTTAAAGTAGCGGTAAATAGATACATTCATCATGAATGTAAGAGAATCTCCCCCAGAATCACAAGTGAGCTAATTAGCTCCATCTGTGGATCTTTTATAATGTGCCAGTGATTAATGAGTGCAGCTGTGCAGCAGCTAGGTTGTCTGTAAAATGTGAACTGTTGGTAGCTCTCGAGGGCTAGGGTTGGCTACCACTGCTCTAGAGGGTGCTAAGTAAATAAGAAGTCGATTCGGATTGGTTGCCCATAGCAACATCACATGTGAAGTAGAATACACATCTTAGTAAATTTCCCCCATTGAGGCAAATTCCTTCGTAGCTGGACAAAACCATGTGCACTGCGGGTGGGGCAGATGTAACATGTGCAGAGAGAATTAGATTTGGGGTCGGTTTTTCTTCAAAGTGAGATCTATATTGCACTGTAAAAATAAAGCAGCCAGTATTTCCCTGCACAGAAACAAAATAACTCACCCAAAGCTAAATCTCTCTGCACATGTTACATCTGCCCCCCTGCAGTGCACATGGTTTTGTCCAGCTAAGAAGGAATTTGCCTCTAAGAGTGAACTAGAATAAGGCCCACAGTCTCTGTAGATGTACCCATGTAGATGTAGATCGCACTCATCACAAACACAGTAGACAGAGCTTTATGAGTGTTTCTATCATAAGAGATACTTAGGGGTAAATTTATTAAAGCTTCTATAATTGAAAAGCGGTGATGTTGCCCATAGCAACCAATCAGAGTATTTTTCTAGGATGTAATAGAGAAATTATAGACAGAATCTGATTGGTTGCTGTGGGTAATATCACCTCTTTCCTATTTTAGAAGATTTAGTAAATGTATTCCTCAGTGTCTCAAATGGTTTTGCACAGTATTTCAGGATTACCTACCCGGAGAGGAGACTATGAGCAGAACTTCGGAGGGTGGGGCCTTATCTTGATGTAATCAAGCCACGCCCCCATGATTTTGAGATCTGGCCCCTGCTAATTCTTAGATTTGTGGTTCTCCAAGCCCCCCCCCCCCCCCCCCCCCCCCCCGCCCTCCCCCAAAAGCTACGAATTGCAGTATTTAAAGGCTGATAGTGGGGAGATGCTGGGGATTCTGGAGATCTGGTGGTCCGGTGGTGGGGGGTGGGGGGGTGGGGGGGGGGTCGACCCTGCAGTATTTGGCACAATGCGATCTGGACAACACATCAGCAGTGTCTGCTTTTTTGGCATGACTTACACAGCTGCTTATATCAATCTATTGGAGAACAGGAGAGTTGAAAGGCATTTCTTCCCATTTTATACAATTACCTTCTCCTCATACAGTAGAATACACCCCCATTATGTATTGTATTGGCCTAAACCCCAATTTCAGTTTGCATGTACTAGTCACCACAAGTAAAAAGGATTACAACAAGTGCCACTAAGCACAGGGAATGTATTGGCAAAACTACCCATACTTACAAGGCTGCGTTACAAGAAACGTCAGGAGTGCAGGATGAACAATGAAACTGGCTTGTGGGTGCCACTTGTGCGGGGCAGTAAGCGTTCCTTCCAGTCTTTGATGTACGCAGACGGCTTCTCTGCCTGCCAGAAATCAATTTTCAATGTAATGTCTGTGTTTTCCTCTGTGTTGAGCTAGTTAATAACCATTGCTGGGGGAATCAATCAATTCTATGATATCTTATTACTTACGCTAATTTAATCACAAGGAACGCATCATTTCCTCAGTTCACAGGGTTATTTGGAAGGGGAGGGAGAGAGGGCTGCTGCTTGCAGACTGGGATTTCAGAGCAACTGTGCAACTTTTCTACCATGTCAGCTAAAGTGCCCACAGCTCTTTAATACAACGTGCATTAACAATTTCTTTGCCAGCAATACACCCCAGCACTGCCTACATGGCATTTGTAATCTCTTGTCAGAAAATTGCTTATTTAGTACAGGAAAATCAAAGTACATTAGAAAGACACCCTGTGCTCTCTGGTCTTGGTGTAACATCAATTCTGGGGCATAACAATGACTATGTTGGCTGCTAAATAGCCCAGTATTGAAGGGGTTGATTTGGAATTCTATGCGTCTATAGCACCAAACATGAAGTTAATAAAATGGAGAGTGATAAACTACAACCACCAGCTCCTAACTGCCATATCACAGGCAGTGTTTGAAAAATGAGAGGTAGGAGCTGATTGGTTAGTGGATTATCGCTCTCCACTCCATTTTATCACTTTTCAAGGCTTTGTACATCTCGCCACTGGTGTCATTCTATTAGGAGGCTGTGCATTGGGAGAATGTTCAGGCACTTTTTTTTTGCATACAGTATCTTCCTAGTTTACATGTTTATTTTGGCTCATAAAAAGCTTAAACAACTTTAAGCCAAAATAAATTGCATCAAATGCCCTTATAAAAAAAATAAAATAAAGAAGGAAGTGGTTGGAAAAAGAAAAGCAGTCAGCAATGGGAACAATTAATTTCAAGCCAAAAACATTGCTTTGGGAAAAGTTGGTTACATACCATATAGGAAAAAAAGATTAAAAATAAAAAGACACATATAAAATAAACATCACTGTTTACATTCTGACAAGTTCATACTGCCTAATGTTATTCAGAATAAAGTACATTAAAGAAACCTACAGTACATTTAAAACATGATTTTTATATGTGCATTAATATGTAGTGCCACCACGAATGCAGGATGTAAAAGGTACTACAGGACAAATGTGTTACTACTCTTGAATCTGCATAGTCATATTCAAGCCACAGTACAGTAGATCTAGAAACTTTTGGCCTGGGATGTAAACTGTTAAACCATGAATATACAGTAGATATTTTCAAGAGGGTGGCCCCCTCTTATTGGAGCCCTGCAGCTGAACCCTTATCACCTACAGAGAGCGCCCACCCCCCTCTTGCATATGAATATACAGTAGTTATGATTCTTGTTACTATACTAAGATAATAATAGTGCTATAAAATGACACATTTGCAAATTCATTCACATTGGATAAGTATTTATTTATTAGTGCCGTTACAAATAGTACACAATGCTCAAAAGTCTTCATTAAAACAATATGATTGTTACTATATATTTTGGTCGATATTGACCGATTAGTATTATTTATTTATTTATTTATGTTTAAGTTATTTAATTTAGTTGTGTGTTTTTTTTTAGTTTTTTTTTTAGCCGATGTCGATCCCTTTTAAATCGATCTTAATCGATGATGACCTTCCAAGTCTAAGGGGGTATTCAATCCCCGCAGCTATTTCCGACTGGGGAAATAGCGGTGGGTGCCTATTCAATGCTATCTTTCCTGACAGCATCGAAGAGACAAATCGAGAGAACGAGCCTGACTTTAAAACTTGTTGAGCCTGTTTTGCTGAGTACGGCCATGAATTGTTGCGACAATGGGCGGAACTGGACAATGCACAAATTTGCCGATCGGCAGGGGGACATTGAATCCCGTCTGGGAATTTGCAGTTGTGCAAAGCAGCCAGGGTAACAGTTGTCGTAACGTACTGACCCTGGATTGAATAACCCCCTATATACAGACATACATTTTTATAGTAATTTTTAAAATGTGTGTTCTAGCCCTACATCGATTAAGATCAATTTGAAATCGATCAATATCAACCAAAATTGACCTTTAGTAAATATACCCCTATGAGTGAAATGTAATAGGATGAGAGAATCAGAAAGTGAGAGATTTGGTAAGAAATCTCCAGTTTTTTTTAAAGCGGCAATCATTTACACTGCAAAATCAGTTTGCTTTTGAAGCAAACTGATTGCCGCTTTAACATTTAAAGATTGCCGCTTTAACATTTTCATTGTGATTTTAGTGATATTTTTAGGTTTTAAAAGGGTGAATTCAATTGCATTTTTGGTCATGGCGAGCAAAAAGTGTGATAAGTTTGACTTTTAGCACATTTTTCTTGTTGCGCCCAGTGGATAACCCCAGTCTTTTCGGGTACCACCAGTACCAAAATTACAATTCAATATTAGCCTTTTTAAAGTGAGAGGGGATTGTGTGTTACAGGAGACCTAAAACAATTGAATCTCCCAATAAGAATCACTGCAGTATTTTCCCTTTTCAAGTGTTATTCTGTTATTCTATGTTTGCTTATAATATTTTATTTATTCCAGTATTTGTTTACCCAACAATAAATATTTTATTTTAAACTGCTAGTGCTCCCTCCCCATCTATACCCCTTTTACACTGCTCCAACAATCTGGGTTATTGTCAGGTTGACCAATGTCGGGCTTCAGTGCATAGGTGCCGATTCTGTGGGTGCTTGAGGGCCCACCCGCCCGTGTCCCACTGCACTCCCCCTCCCTCGTCGCTGGCACAGATTCTGTGTGGGCATTTATTTACCTGCACTGTGGGGGCATTTATGTATTTGGCACTGTGGGGGCATTTATGTATTTGACACTGTGGGGGAATTTATGTATTTGGCACTGTTGCCATAATTTGAACATTGGAGACAACTGTGCTGCATAATATAAATCAGTATTACTTTGTGGTCACGCCCCTTTCCCATGATGCCACTCCCCTATATTTTTGGCTTAAGCACCCACCAGCAAAAACATAAATCAGCACCTATGCTTCAGTGTAAATGCCCAGACCCAGCAATCCAACCTTAGAAACTAGCAGTGTTGAACCTGGCACCAGTTTACAGCAATGGAAAAGCTACATACCTCCTGACTGCAGCATCTTGAGGTCTGAGGGGCAGATTTATTAAGCTCAGTGAAGTGATAAAGTGTCTGGTTTTTATCACCGGCAATCAGCTCCTAACTGTGAAGTTACAGGCTTTGTTTGAAAAATGACAGGTAGGAGCTAATTGGCCGGTGATAAATACCAGACACTTTATCACTTCACCAAGCTTAATAAATCTACCCCTGAGTCCAAAGATTGGGCACAGGGCACACACCATCTTCACTGTTGTCTGCTTTTCTATGCAGACAGCTGCGGTGCTGGAGTGACAGTAAATGGATGCTTAGTGTGGCGTCCATTCACCGCACTTTCCCGAATGCGGGAGGGGGTCCCGATCAGCAGATTTCCCAGCGCTTGGATATTATGTCATCTCCAATCGCCAGCCTTAAAGACCCGGCAGCCATGTGTAGTGTGAGAGGTGCCGATCAGATAAAATGCCAGATCGGCACGCAATGTACATTAAATGGGGTCATTTCCCGGGTCTGACCCAGACTGGAACAGAGTTACACACATTCTTGTACTCCAATACACATTCAGAATGTATTTCTTGATTTAAACAATAAAATAAGGCAAAATAGTGTTATATTTTCTTATTGTCTTTTTATACATAAATGACAGTTGCAGACTCTAAAGACTTATACACACTAGGTTACCCCACCAATGCCAATATCGGCAGCGGTGGAGACCCAGTGGGGGGTGCCGGCATCGGCAAGTACATACACCCTTGCTGATGCTGGCTCTGAAGTGAGCGAGGACTGCCATTACCGAGGACCTCCCTCGTCTGAACATGCTGGATGAGGGAGGGTTTTTCTAATGATACACGTTAACAAAGTATACACAACTGTCGCATTGTGTCTAAATTATGAATGTCGACATTGCTAATATCAGTCTAATGACTGCATCCAGTATACTGTAGATGGCTCACTCAGCTCTGTTTTTTACTTTGATATATGCACCCTCTTCCTGCCTCCTCTGCCCTCATATGACTATTGACAATGTGTCAGTTGTCCTTACCTCCCAACTGTCACACTTCCCGCGGGAACGTCCCGATATTCGGGGACGTTCCCTCGTCCCGCCCGGGGCCACCATTGTCCCGCGGTGGGGGGGACAGTTGGGAGCCCCCCCAGCTTGCCAAGAATAGACGCTGTGCGCATGCGCACAGCATCTATTCAGCGCCGTTGAGCGGCGAAAATGGGGGCGTGGTCGGAGTTCGCGTCACCCCATGAGGCCACGCCCCCGAACGTCCCGACCTCCCAACTTCAAAAGTTGGGAGGTATGGTTGTCTGTCTTGTTTTTGAAGTACTGTAGATATGTTTTATCGGAAAATAGCTAAGAAAAGTATCATGTTTAAAAGGTACTTTTAGTTAGAGATCTTGAAAATGTTGAATATCTGTGCCGAGACTTTTTTAGTGGGACAGAATGTATTGCTTTTGGCAATGGATATGAGAGTTCTGTTTCACATGGGATGTTGCTATGGGCAACCAATCAGAACAAGTTGTTCATTTAGCACCTTCTAGAAGATAATAGATAGTATCGGATTGGTTGTCCATAGCAACAACCCATGTGAAAATGTAAATTTCCCCCTATGAGTTTAACATCTGAGTAGAAGCTGGGGTGACACATGGCTGTCCTCCTGATCCGTCTCTTATTTGTTTTCTTAATTTACTCTAGATTCAGAGCAGCCAGAAAGTGTGACTGCCTGTATCACATAGAGGTCTCAGGATCATTTGGCAACAATGTGAAGAATAAGACGTTGAGAAAAAAGTAAAAGAAATTGGAAATGGGAAATACAACGTTGTAATCTTGGAAGCTGGTTGAGGTATGAATTTGCCTCATTAAAATATTTTTGGTACCAATACTGACGTTATTAATGCATTGTATTTCCTTTGCCAGCATTCTTGTATTTTCTATCTGGCTTCTGTAAAGATACTGCAGTAATGTTGCTGCAGCAGAAAGAGGGAGAGTTGGACATGTCCCAGGGCCTTCTTTGCCTCTGTTTTTTTAACATTCAGTGTTGATAAATTGGGGCAGGAAACTACAGCTGGGTTTGATGAGATGGCATGTAGAAAACTACAAAGTAAGGTCAATCTCTGATGAGATGTCCAGAATGTGGGTGTGTCTCTCTCACCATCATGGACTGCATAGAAAATTTGATTACCAATAGCTGTGAGACAACCTAAGCACAGGGCCGGCGCCACCACTAGGCAGGACTAGGCATTTGCCTAGGGCGCCGGCCACTGGAGGGCGGTACTGAACCGCCGAGGTACCATAGAGAGGTACCAGAAAGCAGGGAGCGGGGAGCAGGTAAGTATGTAATCCTCCTCCCCCTCCTGACCCCCATTCCATCCGGTAATTAACGCTGCCCCCCGCGCCGCCCGCTTCCTGCTCTCCGCTGGGGGGATTGCAGCGCGGCAGTATCGCCCGCAATCCCCCCTCCCTCCCTGTGCCGTATCGCACCCGCCGAACACGAGACCCCCCCTCCTTGCCGTATCGCACCCGCCGTACCTGAACACACACCCCCCCGTGCCGCAGTATCGTCCGCACCATCCGGGTTTTGCCTGGGGCGGCCGGGGGGCTTGCACCGGCCCTGCCTAAGCAATCTAATATTTCTGAATAAAGATATGCAGCAAGAGAGCACACCCTCCAACATGACCCATTACATTAGGTACAATGCTCTGTTTCTGGACTTCCCTCTTAATTTATGATTGACGTCACCTGTGCTGACACACCTTTCTTATAAATAAACTAAAGAAGGTCAACACAGGTCATGGCAATCATACATTAAGAGAAGCAATGCATATTGTACCTAATGGAATGGGTCATCTTGGAGGGTATGGTAGAGACCTCGGAGCACTTCTTTGTATAATGTCCAATAACTAGGGAGCTATGATCAGGGGTCCCTATAGTTATTTTTTTATTTATTTATTTTTTATTTATTTTTTTTGTACTTTTTTTTTATTTTTATCAGGAGCCCGAGGTGTGCTCCCTACCACCAGTGCTGTGCCTAAACACGTGCATAGGGGGTCGTGCGATCGAAATGGGCTTTCTCCCAAAGGAGAAGGGCCCCGTTTTTCCCCTAACCCCTCTCAGACATAAGGCCGAAGAGGGGAAAATAGGGATCGTGGGTCCTCTTCGCCGAAGCTTAGAGAGTCCCTCTTGGATGATTCACAGATGTTCCTCCAGCTGTCACACGTAGCTGCGACGGAGCGCGGCGGGTACAGTACTCACCCGTCCGCGCCCGCCGCCGGCTAGCGTGTGCAGGCTCCAGTCTGCGGTTTGCAGATGGTGGCAGCTCTGGGTAGGGATGGCAGCAGGGGAGCGTCGGGTAGCGGCGTCCTTGCAGTTAGCGGCGCCGGGAGGCCGGCATCGCCATCTTGGTTGAGGGCAGGAGGCGGATTGGCCCAGAGTGGAGGTTCCCTCCTCATCCTGCGCTGACAGCCAATGGCAGCCGCCCCCTGGGGATATAGGGGATCTGCCTAGGCTGTTCAGTGTCAGTGCAATGAGTCTTTGGAGTCATTCACAACTCCTAGCTGATTCCCGGATCCTGGCTTTTTCTCTCCTGACTCTGGTGCCTTGCTCCCTGCATCTTATACAAGGAAGGTTTTTCTCCTGACACCAATGCTGCAAGTCCTACCTAGTGCTTGTTCCTGCTTGTGTCCCAGAATTACCCTGCACAGCATTCTGCTGTCCTCCTTCATACAACTCATCCATTCCATCATCTTTCAGTCATCCGGATCCATTTCTTCTGTCATCAAATCAACCTCTTTCCGGATCTTCCTCTATGTACTCTGGCTCACCAAGTATACGTTTCCAGATCTATCTGCCCGTTATTAGTATTGTGCTGGACTCTATTTAATTTATCCCAACTGTCACTTAAAGAAGTATTTGAGTGAAGTTTATAATTTATGAAATCTGTTATTAAACCTGCACGTTTCAATCCTACTCCTCCTGGTCCGTCTCCGGCTTCTGTGCACCACACGACTCATGACTCCATTAGCCGTGACACCAGCGGTATTATTTAATCTTGCTTTATTACAACACAGTGCAATCGTGAGGACATTGGACCCCAAGTATCCTATATTTCTCCAGTGGTGACATTACCCCTTTAATAACACAAGTGGCACTAACCATCAATTAAAGAACTAGCCACATGCTAGTGGTTGCCCCCTCATATCTCAAAAAGCCACATTTATTAATGCTCTTATTATTTATTCATTATATTTATTAATTTACTGTTTTTTATGCTAATTACATTTTTTTTATTATTCTTTACAAAAAACAGACAATCTCACATATAATTTATAAGCGTGGCTACTTTTTTTTTATTCATACTGTATACCAGGGGTTCCCAATCTTTTTTTAATCAAGGCACCCCTAGAATATCAGAATTTTTTTCACGGCACCCCAAGGCCAATTTTTTAATTAAATTGGGTTTATATGCGATTCTTAGGGTCAATTATGTGGTAAAGGGCAGGATTTGGTTCTGATTGTACACATTTTATGATTGGCAGCCACCAGCACTGGTTTTTCTCATAAATAATTAACCATTAATAATTTTAGTTGGTGCTGGACCACCAACACAGGGCACCCCTGCAACTGTCCTGTGGCACCCCAGGGAGCCACGGCACACAGTTTGGGAACCTCTGCTGTATACCATTGTTAGAAGGGTACCACTAACCTCTTCCCCTAGCAGCTGCTTGAGAAGCCAAACATTTTTTAGCGCCCCAATTTTCGTACCATTGGTACTGTAAATTGTTTATTCTAGGCTCTAAACTACTCTGCAACTTCATAGTCTGTACTTTAAAATGAACATCCTCATTTTGCTCAACTCTTCCTATAACTGTGTACAAACTAGCATCAATGCCACCGTCTTACTGTGTGCAAACTAGCAGCAATGCCACCGTCTTACTGTCTTACAGTATGTATATTGGAGATCTAGCCACACAAAATTACAGGACAAAAATGCTATTATTATTTTTATGCTTTAGAAACAGCCTCCACTGGGCAATAACTGGTGCTTTATATATCTTTTTAACAGTTGCTAGTAAAGTATATATCTGCTAATCTAATTTGTTGTGTAACCAGGAATTTGAATCTAAAGTGATGGAACCTCCGTTTGCTGCATTGTTGAATCATAGTGTTGTTAAAAGATAGTTGGGCATCCACAATTGCCCGCCTCAATGTAAACAATCCAAAAAGCCCCTGACAATGAGAGTGACTGCCTATCTTCTCAGCTGTGTACAGTGTGGAGTGTGTCATTGTTGTTTGTAACTCAGGTAACTGCAATTGACATTGCAAATAGTAATACTTTTATGGATGGTTCCATTCCAGAGCCGATATCAAGTGAAAATGTGTTATACAGCAATTGTATGCATCCAAATCAGATCCAACTGTCAGTAGAGCTCAGCACCCTTTACTGTAGGTTCTGCCAGCAGGGCTTATGAGGCTCTCCTCTCAGACACAGTGACTGCAGACAAGAACTACCAGTCCCACCCAATCTGCCCTTCTCCTTCCTGCTGCAGAATGTCACTTATATGCACGATTGACCTTATTATATTGAGGATTGTTTTAATGTGAATTACAGGAAGATGCTGTTGTTCTCATTGCTTATGGACCCAGTTCTAGACTTTTTGAACTATTTACAAGAATGTAATATTTCCTCTGATTCACTTAATTTGTTTGTTCTGTGCATAAAGCTGTCCATTACTAAAGTGTAAAATATTTCTTCATACTCATACAGCTGGTGGCAAAGCAATCAGTTTACCGACTTGTCCCATTGCCCTGCATCCACTTCACATGCAGTAAACCTTAGAGATTTTCAAAAATCTGCAGTTATTGTAAATTCAATACAGATACAAAGCAGTGCCACATGGCAATGGTCAACACACGAGGTCTACATGAGTTTTTCAAGATTTGTTAAAATCTTTGGAATTTTTTGAAAGTTAAACATCCACATGGACTCCTATTGGGAATGGTAAAGTGTGCCGAGCACTGCAGTAGCACAGCGGGACACCTGGCCTGAAGTATGGTAAGTGCATAGATACTCAAAAAACATAAAAAACCTTTTCATGTGTTTACTTTTTCCATGTCAACATTTGTCGACCTAGTGTACGTCGACCTTTTGTTATTGACCTAATGACTGTCAACCTAGACACTGGCTATCCTATGATCTACTCCTCAATATGAAAATAACATTTGTTGCAAAATAGCTGTCAAAAACATAATTCAGCAAAGTCAAATACAGTAGTTGAAAATAGAGCAATCTCAAATACTTAGTAAGGTATAAATTCTGTCCCAAGTATCCACACAATGGACAGTAGTAGCAAACAGACATATAATCAGGGACGTGCAGTCAGGGGAGGCAGGGGAGGCAGTGCCTCCCCTGTCATTAGTGATAAACATAATAAAATAATACAAAGTATAAACTTATGACACATATTATGTGTCATAAGTATCTGCTTTATATTAATCTATTCACTTTGACACCATACTGTGTTGAATTACTATTTCGGAGGCACCTAGAGCCTCTTAATGTTAAGGTTGAAGGAACAAGGGGCGGGCAGGGGGCAGGTCCAAGTACCTTGCTGCAAAATCCCATTAAAAAACCTCTATAAGCGGCACCTATAGTGGTGCCTCAGTGACAGGGACATGCTTTCAAAGCATGCCCCTGTCAGAGAGGCAGCTGCGATTGGTCAGCGCAGCAGACGCAACCCAGGCCAGCTGAACTGGGTACAGACGTCCAACCCCCCCCTCCCCTTCCCCACCCGGCAGCTGCACGGACTCTCACACCTCCCCCCTCCGCCAGCGTGGGCATGATAAAACCTCCGCACATCCCCCCCACCCCCCTTGCCCACCCGGCGGGTGCAGGGACTTCCGCACTCCCCCACCTTTCCTGACGGCTGCACGGATACCCGGCATGCGCATAATGAAACCTCCTAACACCCCCTTTGCGGAGTGAAGATCTGCACAGCCCCTGTGTGGGTCAGAGGTCTGTACCCACCCGGCGACTGCACGTACCTCTGCAACCCCCCCTCCTTCTCCACCCAGCAACTGCACGGACACATCTTCTGTGCGCACCAAGCGGGGGGCGCTACATAGGGGACATGCCGGAGAACCCAGGAGCCGTGCCCGGAGCCTGAGGGCCAAGACAAGATGTAAGTGACAGCCCCAGGGCAGGGACTGGGCAGACGGGAAATGGGATTTCAGCAGCAGGTACTGGGTGCCGTATGTTGGATCCCGAGGAGGGGGGGGGGGGGGGTTTGGCAATGTGGGCAAGGGAACTGATGTGCTGTTCAGGGAAGGGATAATTGGTGGTCTTGAAACTATGTGGAGGCTGGGGGATATGTGTAAGGGGCATTATGTGTAAAAGGGCCTTTAATAATGTGGGGCACATGTAAGAAGCATTATGTGGGGCATTATGTGTAAAAAGGCATTTAACAATTTGAGGCATATGTAAAGGGAACTATGTGTATATGTGAATTTAATAATGTGGGGGGGGGGGGGCATAATGTGTCATGTGCATAAGGGCATTAATAATGTGGGGCATATGTGTATGGGGCATTATGTGTCGTGTATAAGGGTAATAATAATGTGGGGCATATGTGTACAGGGCAATTTTGAGTACAGCCTATTAAAAATGTGGGGCATACAGTCAGTGTAACGGGCATTATGTGTATAAGGGCATAAATAATGTGGGGCATCTGTGTAAGGTGCATTGTGTGAGAAAGATCATAATGTGTAGCAAACAGTTTGTGTATGGGGGATTTTTTTTTATTAGGGGATTAATAAAGTGTGGCATAATGTGTAAAAATGCATTAATAAGGTGTGCCATATGTGTAAGGGCTTTATTGTTTGGCAATATGTGTATAAGGACATTATTAGTGTGAGGCTAGCATTCTGTGTATAAGGTGTATTACTGTTGTGTACTGCATATCAGGGTACCACTGTGGCTGTTGAGCGTGGCATTACTACTACTGGATGCGGCTGCTATGGCACCATTGATGTTTGTAGTACCCGCCACTCCCCTGCACCAAGTCTGCTGGCAGTGCCTCACCAACCACTGATCTCACCGCACGTCACTGCATATAATACAAACCTTTAGGCTTGTAGTATCCAAATTATTTCATTCACGGTGCCCTAGAGTATTAGCATTTTTCACACTATAACAAAAGAAGCAACAATTATTATATTGTCAATTGTGCTTTTACAGATGTGTCCACATACATCTAGCCTTTTTACATGTTAAACAGCCCTTCTAGTAGTGCCGTGCCATGGTATGGAAGTATATTTTTAAAACTTTTTCTGTTAAATGTGTCTTATTCGCTAAGTGATGCATATAGGGTACACAAGCAGCTCATGATGATTAAAATTATATGTGACATACAGTAGCTATATTCTGTGTGCACCTGTATCTTCATATGAAATGCTTTGCTTCAGAAAGAACCCAGTGGCTTATGAATAGTAGCACTCCCCAATCCTGTGCTCCTGTGTGTTTCACAAATACAGTATATAAATGCAAATAAACAATAACAGTCTAGTATGTAGGGAGTAAAAAAAACAAAACACTTACTCACTTGAGTAGCAGATTTATGTGACAATTCAATTGACTATATTTAAAAATGCCTACTGACTTTTACAAATAAGCAATGTTAGCATTTATATGAATACAACAAAATTATCAGAGTAATCTCCAATTTATAAGCACTGAAGTATGACAGCAAATCTTACGCATTTCATAATTTAACACTATTTCATCAGAGAAATCTTCTTTATGGGATTCAGTGGCCACTTTATATATCCAGCTTTTCATTGAATCCCTATCATCTGTGAAAGTAAGATCCTCCAATGGAAACAGTAAATATATATAAATCTAAAAAAAGGAAATAGATGAAACCAAAAGGATACCTGTATCCTACAGAAAATCTGAAAATGTATAAACCATACTTGTACTTTAGTACGACTGTGATACAAATAATCCATACTTCTGCTGCTTATTTGTGATCACATTTTACCATTAATCAAATGTTGTTTCATAATTATAAATGTAGAACTGACTGTTAACCACCTTAATTACATAATTTAGTAATATATGTAAATATAGTCAATGGGTTGAACTGTGCAATATGGTGGCAAGGGCCGGAGCTAGGTTTCTTGGCACCCTAAGCAAAACCTATTAAGCCACCTCCCCCCCCCCCCAACTCAGTGACACCTATTAAGCCACCCCTCCCCATATCCCCTGTCACAGTACCAGCAGTCAGGATTCTGATGTCGGTATACTGACCACATAATCCTGACTGTCGGCCCCCATACCACACCCTTGGCTTCTCCAGCAATGGCATTATTCTTGCTCTGGTCTTCAGGCAGTGAGTCAGGATTCTGGAGACGGTATAGATACACCGTGATGCACATTACACATTATGCCAGATCTTGACAAATAGGGACAATAGGGACAGTGCGCACCCAAAAAATTACACCATAATGCCTATCACATCCATTACATGCATCACATGCCATAATGCCCATTATTAATTGTATGCCAGGGCTTGACAATTTAAAAAAAATAGGGACAACAGAAAAAGTGCGTGTCAAAGGCGCACGCCAAAAATTTATACCGTAATGCCTATTACACATAAAGCACCCATGACATACTATACCACATGCTGGAATGCCCATTACACGTTATGCCACACACTGTAATGCCCATTACATGTTACCCCAAAACACTGTAATGCCCATTACACATTATGCCATACACTAAATCTTATATCATATTATGCCACATGAGTGCAGCTTACATACATACTCGTTGCTATGGGTTTCATGTTTGATGCCAGGAATTGCATGCACTTACTCTGTGGTAGTCTTGCTGTGCGGTGTTCTGTGCAGGTGGCTCCTGTGCAATTCCGCGGGTGATGGCCGGGCAGGCTGTGTAAGGAGGGCAATCATAGCCTGGGATGGGCTGTCCTGCTAGCCTGCTGGCGCTGGGCCCCTGGTTGGGCAAAATGACGTCGGACGGAGTCAAACATCAGTTTTCACTGAGCTGCTGCCAGAGTCTGACTCTGAATGTCATGTTCCCCCCTTTTCAATTTTTACTGAGCTAGTGCTGGCTGCCTTCCTCTCCATGGGGTGGGCCAGTCAGCTGGGGCCTGGGCACTGCCCAGGGAACAAGGGTGCAGACTGTTGTGGACACTGGCAGACGGACTGCTGCCAGTCTGGAATGGTAAACTTCCTGCACCACCACTGACCAATAAATCACAAGCCCTCACCTTTCACAGCGCCCTTGGAGCAGAAGGGTAGATGTCAATTCTACTCCTTCTAGAGTGCGCCGTAGCAGATCGCGTCAGTCAGTCGCAAGGAGTCACGGGGGAAGTGTCATCGACATCAATGGAAAATAGGCTGGCTGGTTGGAAGCTGCAGATGCGCCTGCCATGGTCACGGAATTCCTGCATGCTCTGTGCTTGTGTTGCCAGGTGTGATATCGGGTGGGCGGCTGCTGCAAAGGATGGGCATGGGACACTGCTGCAGTTGACGGGCGTGGGCAGACACTGACTGCACAACTTGGGACCCACTTGTGCTCAATACAGAGCACCCTCCAGTGGCCGGGCGCTCTAGGCAGCTGCCTAAAGCTGCCTCATGGTAGCGTCAGCCCTGATGGTGGCACAGTGGTAAGAATACGCTAGAATAGCGAGTCATCTCCACTTGCATACTCTCTCAGATTGTCTGGGTTCCCAGATCTCGAAAGGCACTCTAGAAACATAGAAACATAGAATTTGACGGCAGATAAGAACCACTTGGCCCATCTAGTCTGCCCCTTTTTTAAACATGTTACCTCAAACTATATTTGATCCTTATTTTTTTGTAAGGATATCAATATGCTTATCCCAAGCATGTTTAAATTGTACTACTGTATTTGCTTCTACCACCTCTGCTGGTAGGCTATTCCACTTATCTACTACTCTTTCTGTGAAGTAATTCTTCCTCACATTTCCCTTGAATCGTCCTCCCTCTAGTTTCAGTGCATGTCCTCGTGTTCTGTTGCTACTCTTCCTGTGAAGAATGTCTCCCACCTGTACTTTGTTAAAACCCTTTATATATTTGAAAGTTTCTATCATGTCCCCTCTTTCCCTTCTCTGCTCTAAAGTATACATATTAAGATCTTTTAGTCTTTCCTGGTACGTTTTGTGATGTAGGCCATGCACCATTTTAGTTGCCCTTCTTTGTACAGTTTTTTAATGTATTTATATCCTTCTGGAGATATGGCCTCCAGAACTGAACACAATACTCTAGGTGAGGTCGTACCAATGACCTATACAGTGGCATTATTACTTCTTTCTTTCTACTGCTGATACCTCTCCCTATGCAACCAATCATCTGACTTGCCTTCTTCATTGCTTTGTTACATTTCCTACCTGCTTTTAAGTCCCCTGAAATAGTGACACCTAGATCCCTCTCTTCCTCAGTAGTTTCCATTATAGTGCCATTTATACTATTCAAGTGAAGTGGGAGGTCAAGATGGTTGAGTACATGATTCTTGAAAATCACTTAATTGTGGTGGCCCCACTTCACAGCATCATCAAATGTGTGCATTTGTATAGTGTGGATGGGACCACAGTGACCAATTCACCCATCATGTTTACTGCTCCGCCCACTTCTTCTACAACACACCTCTCATCTTGATGATCTGGCTGCACACTATCGCAGAGAGCAGACCATGAATAGGCAACAAATTCATCTCTCCATGTTCTTCCTACAGTATGCTGCATTGTTTTCCTCAACCATACTCCAACCGCATACTAGTATGTTAATTGGGACCTTAAAAAAACAGGCCATATTTTGAATTCAGATGGTGGACTTCAAAGAAAACAGGGCATATTAGTAACACCGTACGCATGAAGAAAATCACAAAGGACAGCTCTTGTGGTAAGAGCTGTCCTTTGTGATGACCCGAAGCACTATCTGCACATGAATGGAGGGGCGTGGTCACTGTGGGGGATGCTGGGAGGGATCTGGCTGGATCCCTCTCAGATAGGGCAGTGCGATAGAAGCCCAAAGGCCCTTATTGGGCAAGGCTGATCTGAAAATGGCGTTACCCACTGCACCTAAGCCCCGAAATCTATAGCATTCTGGTGCTTGTTGGGTACGCAGTACATAGGAAAAATTTCAAAAATTTCATTTTCAGGTGGTTTGCTACATACAGTAGCTTACTATCCTGCACCTCACCCACAGATTAATTTAAATTATTACAAAAAATAGAAACTGAGACTGAGAATAGAAGTCCTACAGTGTGACTAGCACTAAATATTTACTATCAGCAAATGCTTTAAAGAAAACTTGCTACCTGCACAAATGCTGTAACGATCTCTCCACCTCGTGTTGTCACCTCTGTGTGTTCCACACCTTCTACTTTTATATAACTTCTTACCATGGTACATGTTTTCATTTGCAAGAAGTTAAAAATACTAGTTTTATTTTTAGAGCACTTTTCTCCAGTAGGTCACACGGTGGTTTACACTTGAGTATAACAGTACATAATGAAATGAAGATGAGGCAGGCAACTTGGGTGCACTACAAGAGTTGAAGAAAATTTAACCTACATAACACAAAAATAGTGGTAATGGTGAACAACAAAAATAATACAGTCTTCATATAAACCACCATTGAGGAGGTGGTATGCGGTTCCGGGTCGACAATGTCTAGGTCAACAGTTACTAGCTTGACCACTCCTGGTCAACAGTCACTAGGTTGGTAGCTAAGTATGGTTGACATACCTAACAGTAGGTCATCAGACACAAAACAGTGAGACACTCACATCGATCTTAGTCATGCCGACCATGTCCATGTTGACTTAAAGCTTGTGTTGACCTCTGCCAATGTCGACCTAAGGTATGTCGACCATTCTTTGGTGTTGACCTAGTCCCTGTTGACCATTAGTGGTCCACCTAGTGATTTTGACCTAGACATTGTCTATCATCTATACCAGGGATGAGGGAACCTTTGGCCACCCAGGTGTTGTTGAATCCCAGCATGTTCTGCTACAGATTTGCTATTTGGCCATACTAAAACTGTTGCAGGGCATGCTGGGATGAGTAGTTGAACAACAGCTGGAGGTCCGACGGTTCCCCATCCCTTATTTATACCGTAACTGAGGATGCTATTTTGGGCGTACTACAGAATTCAGGTGTCAGCATAAGCAATGCAGTTGATACAAATCTTGTTCTTCCTATCAAGACTCTAAGTCACATTACAAGGGTTATATGGAGCAGGATAATAACAATATGATATAATAGTTGTGTTTATAAAATTATAAGAACAGTAACAGAACAGTCACAGAGAAAACCCTCCATTCCATATCTCTGATTATAGAACTGTATTAGATGCTTTTTTAAAGGTGAACATTGCCAAAACTGCATTTGGCATTCACTCAATTAATATCTCTGTTCATATGGATTTTATTACGAGGCACATTTACTTTGTTTGAAATTGGGTTATGTTATGCACAGCAAAATGAACTGTAAAGTAAAACACACTAAAAATGATTGTGTAAATGCTGAATATAAGCAGTGATATAGGAAACTGGTCTGTGCTACCTCATTATTGTCTCAATCCCGCTGTGGTTCTGGTTGATAGATCTACAGTGTCTAGATAGACAGTCAATAAGTCTACCTCAAAAGTTCAACATGCAATAGGTTGACAGGGTCAAAATGTCGATATAAAAAAGGTCAACATTCAATAGGTCAACAGGGTCAAAAGGTTGACATCAATAATGATAAACCAATGACAAGGTCTACATTGACACCAAAAATTTTCACGTGTCTACCTTTTTTCATGTTGATATTTTGACCCTTATGACCCTGTTGACCTTTCCAATGTTGACCTTTTCACCCTGTCATCATATTGAATGTCAACCTTTTGAGGTCGACCTATAGTCTAGCTAATAACCCACACCCTGTATATTTGGCATAACTGTCCTAAAATCTTGCACTGAAATCCACTTAGTGGTTAGAAATGTGGGGCATTGTAAATTGGATAACAGTTACATTATCCCCTATGTGGCTGTATATTGTTGCATTCACTATATACAGCATGCTTACTCAGTGGGTAACTAGGGGGTGGTAACACCAAAGTGATAGCTCCTGCTCAGTGATGGGAGCTGGGTGCCGCATTCATTATGTGCAGCTGCCAGTGCTTAGGAGCCAGCACTTGCAGCCACAACACTCCTCGGGGGCAGCCCACACTTCCTGGACCCCATAGTAATGAAAAATGGGGGTTCAGTGCGTGAAGCCCCACCTCTTCCTGTGAAGTCATGCACCATACATGAGCATAAAGACTGTAAGGGCTACTCTGGATGTCAAAGCGGCAAGTGATACCCCGGTGTTTACTGTCATTTAGGGTCTTCTCTCCTGGAGGTCTCAGAGGGCAGGTCCACTGTCCAAGTCCCATACTGCCTCGCTCAACTACTGTTATCTATTATCAGTAACAAGAACCTCACAAAAGTTATATGGGGGGAGGGTCAAGCCTATAGCCATGTGACTCCAACTCTATGGAACTCGCTTTCCTGCAGTTTGAGAGGCCCGCAGAAATCATTCAAACATCATTCCTGTTTACTAAAACATATTCCTGTGATCCAGGAGGGTTCCCTCTTTTCCCAGGATTTCTGGAGGGCTTTCCCAAATTCAGGAGTCTCGAATATTCTGCGATTTGTAGACAAGTATAATTTATAGGTGAGAATGTGTTAGACTTGGTGTGCATCAGTAGAGGCTACTGCCTGGTATCAACCCAAATATTCTGGACTGTTGACCTACTAGGAGTTAATCTGCCTGATTAGTGGCCTGCTAAGGTACTTTGCTCCAAGCAGGTAACAGATGGTGCTGATATAAGGCAGCAGCCCCTAATGATGCACATCAGTACGACCAAGTCCTAAAATAATTATGCACTTCCCTTCTTACACTTCAGACCCACATCTATAACATTGAGGCCCACACCAGGTCTAGTCTAACCACTAGCTACAATAAACTGTGTGTAAATGAGGGAGAGGTGGAGACACATGTAAAGCCAGATAAGGAACAGTTGGTGGGTTAGGAGTTGAACCTTGGTAGGAATTGTGGAGGATGATGGAGTGGAGAGGAGTGGGTTGTTGTCAGTTTAAAATATGGCAGACAGATCAAGGAGGATGAGGTGAGAGAAGTGAGTATTTGATTTTGCTGTTCAATGGTGACCTTCGATAAGCTGTGTGTACACTTACATACAAACTTCACACAGATGAGGCTCTGTTCTGGAAATGAATTCCAGCTGCCAGTGCAGTAAGGCAGTAATGCTATCCACTATGCTACACAGTGCTTAGCATATGTTTAAAGGTCATGTAAGCCACACCACAATTTTATATAAAAGGTCCTGTAAATTATAATAAGAGAAGAAACATTGCGGGAAAATTCCTATTTTTGAATCCCAGTCACCAAATCCACTGCAGAGCCTACATCAGACGGTGTTCTCATTGTTGCAGCGTCTGTGTGAGTTCAGGAGCAGCAATTCTGTCATTCATCTGAATGAGCCCTACAATCAGGTGGCTGAGAAGGACGGAGAATAGGGCAGACCATGAGATAAGAGTGAACAAGGCAAGGAGCCAGATTAATGAGATGAGATATTAAGATAATGTAGGTATGAAGAGAGGTACAGGATTAGAGATAAGACAGAGTGGGAAGGCTGTAGAAATGAAATAGTAATGGATGAAGGACATTGAAAGACAAGAGGAAATAAGAAAATGCATTATTTCAGTTATTAGTAAAGAGGACAGAGTGACTGATAGACCAAGTAATGGTACAAAGATGCAGAGGCTCAGTTTGGACAAGATGGATGAGAGATCATTGTAATGGATATGTACAGTAAGAGAAAATGAAGCCTTTAATAAATAGGAAAATAAATAGGATTTGAATCCACTAATCAATCCAGCCCTTTTGACCTAACAATGGCCTATTGATCCATTCTCCTGCAATCAACAGTAGGAGTGATTAACTTTAATAATCGTAATTTTGGTCATACGGTACCCATGAGATCACAAACACTGTGACGGTCATGTATGATTAGTTATCCCAAGAATTGTGCACATACAGAGCTGCTAATAGTAAAGTGCAAAAAAAGAAGGATTTCCCAGGCCTTCACCACAACAATTAAATATAAATAATGTGCACTAAGCTCAATCAGCGCTATGTGGATCTGGAGTTCTCTTATTATTTTCAATGCAGGCTCATCCAAGGTTATACATAAAAAAGTGAATAAATGACATAGTGAAGTACAATTTATTACATTTGAAATACGACAGAAAAAAGTTTCATTAAAATTCACACACAATGCACAACACAACAAAAAGATTGTGGGGATGCTAAAAACGGCTAGAAGTAAACTAGTACTGGCTGAGTTGGAACGGACAGGCAGTTCTTAGTGCGCACAGGATGATGTCCCGGGCATAATCTGGTGCTGAGCTCAGTAGTTCCAAGTGAAGCCGTCCATGGACACCGATGCCGTTTTTTATTTTGGATTACTTTTCCCCTGGTCGACGTGTTTCAAATCCTAGTCCGGATTCTTTATCAAGGTCCAAACAGTCGTTGTGCATTCCATGCACCGCAGCAATATTATATCCCATGGTTCATTACCTCAATCTCCTACAGCTGAGCCCCCGTGATTGGACTACGTCTCTCAAAATTCTAAGATGCCGTTGACTTCTGGTGATGTCACTTCTGGTACCGATGCATAAACGCGGCTGGACAACATTACCCATGATTCACGGCCTCTCTATGCTTCTGGCAACCTTATCTTTGTTGATGGCCTACCTCCGTCATCATTGATTCTATACGTCCATATTTCTACTCGGATTGTTGCCATGAAGACGCAATCATATGCGATAGAGTCCATAGATAGAGTCCATATAAATATGTGAAAATCACTAAAAATAGGTATAAAACAATATATTAAACTGACAGTTCTATAAATACATATGGAAGAAGTTAAAAAAGGGTTTACATCTTTAAAAAATTATTAAATAGGGGGACATGCGGAAAGAAGAAAAAATACTGAATAATAAATACAATAAAATAATGAATGCAGAGAGTGGACCATTATATGTTTTGGGTGGTGTTAAATTTCCTTTATAAGAACCGTTTTACCTCAAAATCTAGGTTCAGGCATTTGGGTTGTAACGTCCTCAGTTCATATATAACTTTAATTTCCTCCTTTGCCAAACTGGTAGCGACCAATGTTCTTTGACTACTTTTAAGTCGCATAACCTTTCAATACCAGATGTCAATTTTTGATGGAACTAACAAAAATTATTTGTACTAACTCCCTTTTTAATGTTCCGTAGATGTTCACTTAAACGTATTTTGAGTGGCCTACAGGTACGACCCACATACTGTAATGGTCATATACAGAACAAATAGAAGGAAAAGAGAACAACATACAGTATGGAATTGATAAATTCCTACAGTACATTTAATTCTTAATAAAACATAACTTGTATATATTATTGTGCAAACCCTGGATTGGAGAAAAAGAATCACCATAACAACATAAAAGGAAAGAATAATCAAAACATCTGAGAGGAAACAATACAGGGAAGTTCACATTTCATTTTCCTCTTCATTTTTTATTTTTTCCTTTTTTTTCCGTTTTTCCTGTTTTAATTTTTAAGAAGAGTCCATTACAAAGGAAGTGCCCATTTTTTTTATACCTCCCATCCATATTCAGAAAGTTTAATAGTTTATTTTTATCAATTAACAAAATTCAACGTGAATGAACATAATATAAATCTAAAAAACAAATCAATATTTGGTCTGACCCCCCCTTTGCCTTTAAAAAGCTTCAATCATTCTAGGAACACTTGCACAAAGTCATGGAGTTTATAGGATTATAGTCGGGGGGGTGGGGGGGTGGGGGGCATATATGACATAGGGCCTGATTTAGACTTGTCTGCACTTCAGGGCAAATTTGGTCTCAAAATGGGTAAAACCATGCTGCACTATAGGTGGGGCAGATGTAAAATGTGCAGAAAGAGTTAGATCTGGGTGGGCTGTGTTGAAACTAAAACCTAAATTGCAGTGTAAAAATAAAGCAGACAGTATTTACCCTGCACAGAAACAAAATAACTCACCCAAATCTAACTCTCTGAAAATTTACCCCACCTGCAGTGCAAATAGTTTTCGCCCCTTTTTGAAATTTATTTGCCCTGCGATCAAGTCTGAAATAGGCCCAAACACTGGATTGGCTAGTAAGTTGCCAGCATTAAAGTAGCTGTACACTCTTTTAGTACTGTGCACCCAAATCTCCCAGAAGGGGATTCTTGCTTTCCACATCTGGATAGTCATTTTTTTTACATTGGTTGGAACACATGTAATTACATCAAGCCATCTGCTATATCCTGCATACTGATTATGGACATGTCAAAAAAAAAAAAAAAAACAGTCTGGACCGTAAAGTTAACAACTTTGAGTAGTTGTGAGAAGATTATCCTATGGCTTTTCTGTACTTATTACACATTAAATTTACTTTAAATATTTACAATATTAAATATCACTATTATATAGGAGATTATATCTGGGATCAAACTGTTACTTCTTTTGAAAATTAATTTCTTGCTGTCTGTATTTTCTGTACTATTGCATTACTATTACTGTACAGTCATTTTCAGATTTAGTTACAGTTAAAACTACACTTGTTTATTGCTACTAGCGGCCAATACATATGTTCACCAGCTTTATCTTGCTGAATAAGCAACAAACCCTCCTACATACCCCCGTCTAGGAGAGTTGAAAACTAAAAATAACCAAAACGTCTATATGAATGATAACATTTATAATGTGAAAAACGTAAAATAAAAAAATCTTCCATACATTTGTACATTTTCAATGCAGAATTCATATTTTGTAACTATAATTTGTGTAGTAGTTGCAACATGACTATGATACTATAAATATTCACTCTATGGGTCAATCCAATTAAGTTTGAGATGGCTCCTGTGAGCTGTTCTCAGGGCCTACTTGTGTAGGGAAGTACATTTTCAATTTAATTTCTCACATTGATTTTCTAAATTAAATACACAGGGTTTTTATTGGGCTCACCCCATTGAGCAGGTGAAAATGTAGAAAAAAATATTGTTTTAGGCAAAAATGTCAGGACACAGTGCAGAATCTCTTGTATAACCCTAATGAATAATAATATTAGTAATGCCTCTAGAAGGGTTGAATTAACATAATTTGGTCAATAAATACTTGTCGATTTTCAGGCCAATGTCTTATAAAAACTCAATAGTGATGTATTTGCTGGCATTGGGGTAGAACTTGCAGATGAGAAGTAAAAGGGTTTATTCCAACTTATTTATTTAGCACCTACTACACGATAATAGATAGTACGGGTTGAGTATCCCTTATCCAAAATGCTTGGGACCAGAAGATTATTATTCCATATATCCAGAGCTTTTTGTTCTTGCACCTTTATAGCAAAAATAATAACAGAGCGTTAAAGAGGAAACATGCTTAACATGTACAATTATACCAGGAGCATAGGCGCCGATTTGGTGGGTGCTCAAGGGCCCGAGCACCTGCGGAAATTGATTAGCACCCACGGGCCCGAGTCCCACTGCTGTGCCGCCGTATTAACTTGCTAATTTGCTGCTGCAGCATCCGCATCGCTGGACCCGCCACCTGGGAAACAGTATGCCGGGACGGCGGGAAGAGTGTATTCTGTCCGCGGAGTAATACGCAGATGTGAGGCAGGCCAGCCTGTGCATGCACTGCTGCGCCGGTGCCTGATGCCAGACACTGGTGCCGCACAGTGCACACTGTCTGAGTAGCTCAGCAGCGGCCCACCCGCCCATGTCCCACCGCACTCCCCATCCCTCGTTGCCGGCACAGGTACTGTGGGGGCGTTTATGTATCTGCACTGTGGGGGCATTTATGTATTTGGCACTGTGGGGGCATTTATGTATCCACACTGTGGGGACATTTATGTATTTGGCACTCTGCTGCCATAATTTGAATATTATTATACTATGGCCGTGCCCCTTCCCTATGAAGCCACTTTCCCAGGGCTGGCTCTACCACTAGGCAGCTTTAGGCAGTTGCCTAGGGCACCAGGTTCTAGGGGGCGCCACCAAGTCTGCCTATCAAAAAATTAATGATGTCTGTAACGATCCTTGTTGTAATTAATGCAGGTGGTTGCTGTGGAACTTCTAAGACCTCACCTCCATACTTTCTCTTGAGGCATACTTCCTTACGTTGCACCCTCCCTTCCTGTACACTGTTATGAGTGTCAAAGGGGAGAGTGCTGGGGGCCTCCAGGGAAAGCAAGGGTCTTCACCACCTACCTGGGGGGCTGGGTGGACCACTCAATTTTTGGGAGGCTCTCTGCCATTCCAGAATTTTAGGCAAGTATGCATTAAGGGGTTGGAAAATGGTTATTGGTGGCAGTATGGGGGGGGGGGGAGAGGCAGTGGTTTTGAAGTTTTGCCTAGGGTGCTAAGAAGCCTTACACCAGCCCTGCACTTCCCTATATTTTTGACTTGAGCACCCACCAGCAAAAACATAAATCGGCACCTTTGACCAGGAGGCAATATATTGAACTATCAGGTAACCTCTTTGCTTTGAGGGCAGAGACTAGAACATGTGGGCATGGGCTTAGAATGGAGGAAAGTAGATTCTGTACCACTAAGAGGAAAGGCTTCTTTATGGTTAGGTTAGTAAGGGTATGCAACTCCCTTCCAGAAAAGTTAGTATGGTCAGACACAATAAATACATTTAAAATAAGGTTGGACAAACATTTACTGTAAAAAAACATCCAGGGGTACAACCCATAATCAGTATTTAGCCCTATGCTACAATAAGGGTTGGGTATCACACATATACCATACACCTTAGTTATATCGGCAATAAACGTTGAACTTGATTTCTGTAAGGGTGCCCATACATGGTGCGCTTTGCAGGTGCAATGCGATGCGTGCTCCCGTGCACATCCTATCGCACAGTTCAAAAACTATGTGCTGCACATACTTTTTGAACTAGCTTTAGATCGCATCACATGCATATCGCATGCAAATCGCATGCGATGCGATCACGTTCAAAGCGAATGCAATGATCGCACCGTGTATGGGCACCTTAACTCTTTTTTCAACCTCAACTACTATGTAGAATCACTGGGTGATCTTGTACCATAGATGGAGGGAAACCATGCGTCTCCCCCCAAATTATTCACCATCGGACATAAACCCTCCATGATTCAGAATCATCGATGACCATGTCTACTTGATGCACTGCTGGGCATACTGAAATAAAAACACAGGTACTGCAGTCTGCTCTGCAATCACATTTCCTTTGTCAGAATTTACATACAGTATGTATTAGCACAAGCAAAAACTGTATAAATGGAAAGAAAAGTTTTGAAACGAAAACTAGATGCAATAAACAGAACAAGCATGCAAAATCAGCAGTAGATTAGAGATAAAAAAGCAATGTGGAAGTGTAGGAGTTAATTCTGTTTTTTTTTTGTTTTAATATTTTTGATTTTTTTTTTTTGGTTCCGCAAATAAAGCCTCTTCACACTGCAACTGTCACACACAGTCACCTCCAGAAGGAGTAGCCTCCCCCGAGACGGGCAAAGCTGTCATTACGAAGTATTAGCATCACAAAGGAGTGTCACCCTATGTTTCGTAAAACGTCACACAAAAGTGACAACCACTACAAACACAGAGTAGAGGGCCCTGTCATAAGGGGGTGACACAGAGGGGACTCCGGCACTGTTATGCTCTGACATCTCTCCAACCCCTCTACCCACGCTGCCATTTCTTCGCTCCCACCTCCATTATCACCATCACAATATGTCAATAGGCACTTGTCAGCTCCGGGACGAGGTGTAGTTGGTGATTATGACTAGAGAGGTAGATAAAATATGAGGCACCGTTCAGCTACACAATAGGGCTCTTGGTAAAGGTACAATTACAGATGACGAGTTTGCAAAAACTTTTGAGACGTTTTTCCCACTGTACAAAGATCCTCTCTCACTTCAGGCATTGCTTGTCCCATGGCAGCCTAATAATGCAGCTGTGTTTTCTTAAAGGAGAATAGCCTTATGAAAAAAGTGGTCACAGATTTGACAGTGCTCTAATCCACTTGTGATTGCTAGTTAAGTACTCTAAGGACACAGTTTGAAAATTCAGGACCATTTTCTGTGAGACATAGCTACTTGCTGCCTGTGGCAGTGAATTACATTGCTCTAATTATTAATTGTTCATTCTGATGCTAACTGAGCAGATAGCGCTAAACAGTATTAGCTAGAATATCTAGTGTTTTACATAGTCCAACTTGCAGACAAAAGATTCAGTACAGGTTGAGTATCCCGTATCCAAAATGCTCGGGACCAGGAGAATTTTGGATAACGGATTATTCCGTATTTCGGAATATTTTAATATTTCAATGATGTATTTTGAAGTATCTTGCATTTATGCTGTATAAACACATAATATACACACAAATATATTTTATTACCACATAAAATACACACAAACATATTTTAATTGTTCAAAAAACAAGGTTTCAAAACGTGAAACAAAATGTGTGTACTATCTCAGCACTGAATTTGAATGCCAAGCAATCATTGTCTTGCACATATATAGTGCCAGTTACATATCATGTCCCCAGTGATGCTGTTACATATGTCCCCAGTCAGTTTTTAGCACAAAAAAAATTTTTTTTCACTTTCTGGAATGTCCGTATTTCGGAATAATTCGGATAACGGATATTCGGATACGGGATACTCGACCTGTATTCAAACCTGTTAGCAAGGCTGCGATTTTGGTACTTTGCGACAGCTTATGCTACGTTTGAAGCTACGCTAATAGCGTAGCCTAACGGCTGCCTTACTTGTGCAGTTTCACGATGGCAGCCTAAGCTACGTAATCAGCGTAGACTGCCGCCGTGAAATAACAAGTGTTGCCCGGAACTGCATCTCTGTCCCCGGCGTCCCTGGAAAGCCTAGTCAGCATCTCTCTCACACTCTTTTTGAGACGAGGGAGCATCTCAGACGCGCCTGCAATTAGACGCTCCTGCGTCTCAGTAGCTATTGCGGCAGGGTACAGCAACCCTGCGGACAGGGTTAGGGGTTCTGTAGCGCGTGCGTCTCCTGTACAAAGAGGGGTTGCGGATGCAAGTGCATCTCATGCACAATAAAGGAGGCATTTGCCAGTGCTCCATGTTACATACTGGCAAATGCCTCCATTTGATACCCCCACTATCCACGTCAGCCCAAAGCGTGGTGAGCGCAGCGGTACGCATCCTCCCGACCTTTTCATACCCCCACTATCCACGTCGGTGGGGAGTTGAATTTATAAAGTGTGGCGAGCCCAACGAGTTTACTTCACATGTGTTCCGCGGTCGCTCGCCACGCTTCAGGCATGGTGGCTCACTGCGCTCGCCATACTTTGTAAAATGAACTCCACGCCAACGTGGATAGTGGGGGTATGCTCGCCACGCTTCAGGCTGAAATGGATGGTGGGTGTGTTTCAGGAACCTGCCATATCATACATCTGAGACAGTAATGATGACGTGTTAACTTTTAACTGGCTTTTAGTTAAGAGTAATAAGAAGAATAAAGGACCTTATCAAATTACAATACCATGAACAAGAAGAAGAATAAAGAGAAAAAAAAATGAAAAAAGACATTCTTCTGAAACTGCATTTGCAGAAACAGCATCAGAAGTGGATGCACTTGTCTCTGCCTCTGCGCCGTCGCCTTCCTCAGCCTGGGGGAGCAGGGTTAGCGCATGGAAAATACGTCCAAATGGGTATTCGGTGCCCACAATCTTTCTCTATATGAACTCCTGCAAGTAGGAGTCGAGCTATTGGCGTGCAGTGCCCCTTTGGCATTTATTGCGCCACTTGCAGGATCCCCAAAGCTGCTTGATGTTCTGGGTGTGAACCCCGGTCTCCGGATCCACAAAGTTGTACCGGTGGTTCACCCAAGCGTGGTGGTACCCTGCCAGCTCCAGCTGGTCTGTGTTGTAGGCATGCCAATGATCCGAGTAGATGGTCATCCCCAGTTCCATGTGCCTCTGGATGGCGGCCATCAGGGTGCTGACATCACGTCTTTCGACGGCTGTGACGAAGCACTCTCCAGTCTCCCTAGAAATGCCTCCCAAGGTCCACTGTTTGGACAGCATACAACCAACATGGCTCTTCCTTTGGATGAATAGGCTCTCGTCCACCTCGACGATCTTGCCTGGGCTGCCAATACGTCGGTGAGGCTGCGACATTAGGTCGACAGTGCAGGCCTCCCGCATCAAATGATTGTACTGGACAGTCGTTTTCTGTGAGATTGACAGATGCCGCTCACAAAAGCTGATGCTGGTCAGCTCCTCTACCCAACAAAACACAAATCTGATCTGTGTGACAAAGGTCAGATGGCACCCACGGAACCATTGTGCAGCCCTAACGCTGACCTTTTTTCCGCAGCTTTTGATGTGGCAGCGCCACATCCGCTCCCTCACATTTAGCCTCATAGGGTGCCCATTGGGACAGGTCTTGGTGTCAGGCAGGAATTTGTGCTTTTGCAAAAAGGCCACCGACTCCTCCTCCGTCTGCGGCAGGTTAATAATAGTAAACTTTTCAGCAGCCATAACTGAACTCTGCTCAATCTAACAGTTGACTGACTACGCTAACTGCGTACCGCTGACTGACTATGCTGTCCGTGGGAACACTACGCTGGATCTGACAGGGACACTGGCTACTGACAGGGACGCTCTGCATGAACACTACGCCGATTCTGACAGGTACGCTAAGCTAACTACGTAGCTGCCGCTGTGAAACTACACAAGTACCAATTTTTGCAGATGGACAAAACCATGCTGCACTGCAGGTGGGGCAAATGTAACATGTGCAGAGAGAGTTAGATTTGGGGGAGTTATTTTGTTTCTGTGCAGGGTAAATGCTGGCTGCTTTATTATTAAGAGGCCTACAAAGAGGGAGATTTGATGAGCTTTCAGCAAGCTCGTTTAGCATACAGCAATGTGTCAGCGCTGTGTGCTGAGCTATCTTTTTGAGAACACTGGCCCTGAACGATTAATATCCAGCATACTGGATATTAATCGCCAGGCGATAGCAATGCGGGGGGCCGTACACTGCTATTGCTACACACGGAGTGATGTAGGGGCACATTCTAAGCGATCTACTGAGATTGCTTAGAAAATGCCCTGAAATCGCCCCATTAAACTGCTATTCATATTACAGTTTGCACACAATGATGTTTTAGGATGAAATCAGTGAGTAGAGGATCAAAGGTATTGGGAGTAATTGGGGAGAGAACAGCAGGAATAATTAATGGTTTTCTAATAGATGTGGAATTTCAGAGGGATCATGTGCATTGTGCAGGCTTACAGCCAGGTACAGTATATTGCCCTGCTCAGTGGTCACCACATCATGGCTGCATTCCGTACTGTATGAAAGATGCTTTAACTATACTCTCGTACTGTATTATTTAGCAAATGGCTGAAGTTCTGCCTATGCTGCATGTTTTGTATTAGGCCTGGGGATTATCTTTATAATTAATGCTTTTATGATCGGGGATTAATCAGAATCACTTTGTTGATCATTGTCAATGCTTATCTACATTTAGGGATCTTGGATGTTTTGCTTGTAAAAAATAGGCATTGTTTTCATATTAAACATGCATGAAATAAAGTTTTGCATCCATGTAGTCAATTTGGGGCAGACACACATAAGCTATATTCAAAAAGAGAATGTTTATATATAATTCTAACTGAATCGGAGATGGATGCCGTCAATTGCTACGGCTGTCTGGAGGTTTATACTTTTCAGATACAGTAGGGATAGTACAAATTAGTGTGATGCCAATGGGGATTTGGGATCAAATTAAGCGCTCAGGATCTGCCTAACCTGTACGGTAGGTGTGTCACCAAACACACCATACAGATCAACACAACAAATAATGACAGTCTTTCAGGCTTTCCTTAAAGTCCCTTCTTCCAATGTATCACTGAGGGTTGCTCATATGACATAAAAGAAGAGAAATAACAATATAGTGTAATACCATTTAGACACTGAAATTTACAATGATGTCACTTTGAGGTAGGAATCGTACCCTCTTTAATTGTCCACTGAACAGTAGACATCAATCGCTTCTATTTTCAAGGTCTGGAAAGATAGGTCCTCAGGTGGATCCTCCTGATTTATCCTCGGGCATTCACCATGTAAATCATTGAGCAAGATAACTCCAATGGTGAAATACCGTTTTTTTATTTTGCTTGATTAAAGTTAAAAAGCAATACACTGTACATAAAAATGGGTATAAACGGTGGACTCTCACCAGAAAGTAATGTCTACTTGTACAAAAGCAGACATAAACAGCTTAGATGGTAACCACAGGCGTCCCTGGATGCTGGTAGGTGTATAGAGTCCTGGAGGTCCGTCCACAGTTTATCAGCCCCTTCCGCCAACGCGTTTCAGACACAATGTCCTTTATCAAGGCATAGAGACCTTTCCCCATATCCGGGTATTTATACCCAAACATTCCAATCACAAACAAAAACCTATTTCCAGACATAGAATCCTATGTAATAGAAGTTAGGATTCTATGTCTGGAAATAGGGACGCCTGTGGTTACCATCTAAGCTGTTTATGTCTGCTTTTTGTACAAGTAGACATTACTTTCTGGTGAGATTCTTCCAGGTATGACACCAATCTCCATATGAGAAATAACAGATATCTATATACTTCAATGTTAAAATGTCTCCATCTCCATCAATCCGGATTGACAGGGAGGGAAAGGGGACTCTGCACCTTATTTAAGGTAAGCCACTTGTGCTACACTTTGATTCACCTTTTGTTCCTTGACAAAGGGGCGCCTGTGCCCTGAAACATTGGACACCCTGAATACACCATAAATCATGTGCTGACCTGTTGCCATCCAGTATTGGCCTTGTGGTCCTTTTGCAGGGAGAAAAGATCAGGCTGCACTCCCGGATTTAATAAACAACCGTGTAACTTTAATTTGAATCCGAAATGTTTTTGGGCAGCTTGGCCCTTCCTCGGGGATCAACTCAAACAGTGGCAGTGACACAAACAAATACTCAATGGAGAGCCCGCCCCCTGCACACCTCATTAATACAAAATACTGCTCACCTGTGGCGTCCATCGCCGGCTGTCACTCACGCGTACCACCAACACACCGTGCTGCTTTTGACATCATCAGTGGAGCTCTGCATCCTTCCTCTGTCACCAGCCCCCGCCCCGCACCGTGGCTTGCCCGGAGATCCAAGCCTCGCTCTTGGTGCCGCATTCTGGCAGTTACCATAAAAAACAAACAATAACTGTGAATGAAGCAAAACAAGTGATTTAAGAGGTTTGTTATAAAACCATATAAGAGACACCAGTGTTGTGAAAAAAGCAAACATATTTGTAAAATCTAAGAATTTAAAACTTGGCTCTGCAGCAGTACTTTAAGCCATTGTGTCTTATTCATAATCTTAGGCATAGAGCCTAAACAATATTGTTAAACCATACTATGGATCTAAAGACATCAGTGGCTAAAAATATAATCAGGGGAATATCAATAGAGAAAATGCATTTAAACTTATTAAATATAAATATAAATATGTATTTTAGAGAAAATAATATAATCCATGTTGCTCATTGAGCCCCCTCGGGGAATGCGTATCCAACATGTGGATCCACCTGGACTCTGCCTGTAAAAGTTTTCTTCTTCTGGCAGATATGGGCACATGATCAATTATTTTAGATCTAATGCTTGGCAAATTGTGCTTCTCTTATGCACAGTGACGTGCCACCAGTTGTTCACTGTGGCCTGTGCTTAGTGCTTGATCATGGCATCTGGTGGTTGGCCATACGTTCCTTGAACTGGTATTCTGTCTTACCCACATAGTACAACCCACATGGGCAAGACAGAATGTACATTTTGTGGAGCATGTTACAAAATGCTTAATTTTAATCTTACACCCTGTGTGTGGGTGACTGACTGTATTACCTGTAAGCATAGAGCTGCAAGTGGTACAACCCGTACACTTAAAACACCCCTTAGGTCTTGACAGAAAATGAGCTGGAGTGCTTTTTGGTTAATTGGGAAACATCCACTTTCAAAAGTAAGTCTGCCAGATTTTGTCCCCTTTTGTAGGCTGGCATGAGCTTTGTGTTATGGAGACTTTTCAAACCTTTATCTGTGGCCACAATCGGCCACAGAGCCTTAACTTGTTAAATGGTGTCCCCACTGCCGTCCACATATTTGGTCACCCAATGCACCCTATATTACCCAAAGAATTTTCTTTTTGTGGGCCTTTCAACTCAACTCTGTTTCTCTTGGTGTATCTAATACCTTTTGTTAAATTTTCAAGAGGTCTTTTCTCTTGTGTCCTCTTTGCTCAAATTTGGTTTGCATTATCTCCAAATCTCTACCAACTGTTTCCTCATTGCTGGTGGTGATATATATATTTGTCCAATTGACTGGCACGCTCCTAATAGCAATAATACATCTACTGCGGTTCCAAGCAAATAAATAATGTAGCCAAAATCTAAAGTAGAGGCACACAATGGATTGAAAATACGTAAACTCACACCATCGCCTCAGATGTTTATGCCGCCTGATGAAGGGAAATAAATCCTGAAAGCTTGCAAAATGGCTGGGTGACACTTCTTTGGAAATTGGCTATATATGTAAGCACAGCCCTGCTCATCACATAGAATAGCTGGTTTTGATGGATCGTGATGTGTGCTGAGCGATCATGCTTAAGCCCATTGCTCAACACAGACAACTGTTCACCCCCTGTGTACGGGGCTTAACACAAAAGTCTAAACACACTAGTATGCCGACATGTGCTGTAGAGACTCTTTCCAATCTATGTGTGAGATCTCTTTAAAAAAATCAGCTTGCATTATAGTAGCCCATGAGCTGGTATATGCTAACAACGCCATCTTCAGATAGCTTTAGCTGGCAGGTTGAAGCTCCGGAATTTTTTGTATTCCAGGGTTTGGTAATTCCAACAGTATAGCAGCCCACATAGAAATGTATGGGGACTGCTTCATATATATCAAATTATAGGGATGCTTGATACTTGTTGGTGGTCCCTGTGAATAGGTGAATTAGGTATCCCACAATATATTCCCATAAGCCTCAAATGTTCTCTTTATAGTAATAATTTTAAGTTAATACCTTACTGGATAATGCCCCTAGAGGCATTCCACTCTAAAATGAATTTTCTGTTTTGGTTGTAAATATCCTTTATATGAGATCTGACAATGAGCAGTATTTTCTAAGTCTCATTTTGGGCCTCTAGAATGGGCTGCTACCTGTAAATTTAAGTTATGACACAATAGTGGTTAGATTGAGCTGACTCTCACTCCCACTCCATGTGCTGAGTATGTCTTAAGGTCTCCTAGGCACAGTGAGCGAGGAATATGCATGTGTTTTTCATAGCGAAATAAGACTCTCACTATGTAAAAAAAAAAAAAAGTTTGTGTTCCAGGACCTTCTACTATTGCCAGGGGATAACCACTCTTAACTAACACACTGCAGCTGCCAACATGGGAGGGCTATTATGTGGCTGCCACATAAGCACGTCTCTGCCAGGCTAGGGCTCAGAAAGCAGCCTATTAAGAAACCTATAGGTGGAGGAAAGTTGCTTCCCACAATATTCCAGGAATCATTATAACCGCCCACACAATCCTAGAACTAACACCGGGAAGTAATGTTACATAACTATGTCAGTAGGGATAGTTTGCATTTTAAAACCACATTGCTTAAGTAGTAAGGCCGTTGTTAAAATATTGTTAAAAGTGAAACCTTGAGGTTATAAGCTTCTGGGGACAGGGCCTTTTTTCCAGTCCATATTAATTTTTTCATACAAAAGGTAATAGAGATAAAGGTGATCATTGTACTCACAACGTCATTAATGTTTAACCCTTGGTTGTAGAAAATAGTCACATTTTTGTAGCACAGGACTGACCTTTTAACCTACTGAACCCGTCCGTGCAATTATTGACACAGCAGAAGGATGAGACACAGGAATTCTATTAGCATATAACCTTTAGTCACCTCAATACTTTTCATGACTTTCCACACTGGGGTGTGAAAAAATGAAGCTGTTTCAGAAATACTAACATCTAAACCCCGATACAATAATACTTGGCATTGCCAGGGATCAGGCAAAATGTCTCTTCCTACTGACCTTATGAGCTCTCACTTCCTCCTGAGGTCTCTTTGAATTTTTCCAAACCACCCAGGCCCACACACGGCTAGGCCACAGCCCATGTCTGGAATACTGACAACTCCCAAACCAAGGGGACGAGCCCTGTATGGGTGCGGGGGCAGCTGGCACTCTCTCTGACAATACCTATTGGGCTGGTACCTGTTTTTTAAAACCACTACCAGCTGCGTCTATTCATCCTAAATAGCAAGTAAATATTGTTTGAGATGTGAAGCCATAAATCCTAAATATCCATTAATTTGGGTTGCTTGACCACATCTCCCCTTTAATAGAGCGTGCTTATGAAAATACAGCTTGGCTGCACTAGTTCCAGTGTGGCTTTGTAGAATCCTACTTTCTATTTCTCCGGCATGGAAAGAAAGATTTGGTCTCTATAGCATGCCATGTGTTTTATCATATAAAATAATAGTTCAACAAATATCATGAATAGAAAGAAAATGAATAAAACTACTGTATAAGAGCAGAAACAGTGCCAATTGACAATTCACATGTATACATAATCTGCAAAGTATACCCCTTTTTAACTGATGGAGGGAATCATGGTTTTTTTATACTTTGAACTAGGTTTTTTTAAAGAAACATTTTGCTTTCAAAAGGTTATTGTCATTCAACACTGGAGCAGGGTTCTGTACCCTTTGTTATTGGCGGTGGGATGCATCGAGCATCACATTTTGCATGAGTTGCATCCCACCACGCACCGCATGAATGGTGGCATTTATTACATTTGTGTGCATGAATAAAATCACAAAGGAAAGCTCTTGTGGTGAGAGTTGTCCTTAGTGATAAAAGGACTTACGGGTTTAGGACATGGAGTACTATCTGCACATCCGTCTAGGCAGTGGCGTAGCTCGGTTTGGGGCGCCCGCCCGCCACTAATGGGGGGGTGCCTCCCCCCCCTCCCCGCCGGCCTCCCCACCCCGGCCGCCGGTGCCCCCCCCATCGCCGCAGGCTTACCCGTCTGCGCGTCTCGGCTCCCCTCCTGGCTTCAATTAATAATTCTATGCAGACGGACCATGATAAAATGGCCGCCCCCATACCGCAGACAGTTTCAGAGAACTGTCTGCTTTATGGGGCGGCCATTTTATCCTGGTATCAATAGAATTGATTGAAGCCAGGAGGGGAACCGGGACGCGCAGACAGGTAAGCCTGCGGGGGATGGGGGGAGGGAGTATTACTATAGCACCGCAGCCCCCCGGCGCCTTCACATGCACAGCGCCCCCCGCGACCGCGGGGGCTGCGGTGCTATAGTTACGCCACTGCGTCTAGGCTGATGGGAGGGATCTGGTTGGATCTTGTAGGCTTCTATAGGGCAATAACTTTCAAATATGGCACTGCCTGCCACATCCAAGCCCCGTAATCTATTGCATTCTGGATCTTGGTGCATATGCAGTACTGTCCAAACTTCTGAAAAATTCGGTACTTATGAGTTATCCGGGCGCCCGATTTCTAAATCGGGTCGGATCGGGCACATCGCATCGCATCGCATGCGACCATCGGATGCGATGCGATGCGATGCGATGCGATGACCCGATTTTTCCATAGGAATCAATGTTAAAATGGACTGAGTCCATTTTAACATGGAATTCAATGGGAAAAAGGGGTCCTTTTCATACCCCTACTATCCAAGTGGGCATGGAGTTGGATATAAACCTGTGGCGAGCGTAGCGAGCCACCGAGCCCGAAGCGTGGCGAGCGTAGCGAGCCCCGCGAGGGGACATAGAATACCGGCCCCTCGCGGGGCTCGCTTCGCTCGCCACGCTTCGGGCTCGGTGGCTCGCTACGCTCGCCACAGGTTTATATCCAACTCCATGCCCACTTGGATAGTAGGGGTATGAAGAGGACCCCTTTTTCCCATTGAATTCCATGTTAAAATGGACTCTGTCAATTTTAACATTGATTCCTATGGAAAAATCGGGTCATCGCATCCGATGGTCGCATGCGATGCGATGCGATGCGATGCGATATCGCATCGCATCGCATCTGATTGTATGCCTTAACTTAAGGCATACAATCAAAAAATCGGGCGCCCGGATAACTCATAAGTACCAAAAATTCATTTTTGAAGCTTTGGCAACAATAAAGAGTTTGCTGTATCTCGATTCAGGTCGCACACTATAAGGCAGCCTGGCCAGCCCATGGCTCTCTAGCTGTTGTGAAAATATAGTACAAGACCTGGCATGCAGTGCCACAGTTTGCTATTAGGGAATGTTAAAACTTCAACATGGCATGCTGGGATGTGTATTTTAGAGACAGCTGGACAATCACTGTTTGGCCTTGCCTTCTTTACCTGGCACTACCATATGTGATGCGACTGCAGCCAGGTGTATGTTTCCTGGCATGGTCGCATCACTTATGGTTGGCAAGTTCCACTGTGTTCCCCCCTATGGAGAAAAGCCGTATAGACTTCATCCTGCCACAGTGGCAACTTCTGCCCTCCGAGTCTGACCTCCTGTAAACACACCCTAGAATGTCTTGCGTGTGGAAATCTATGGCACAAGCACCATTACTAAAAGTTTATTCCCCTCCCTAGCACATCTATGCTGATCTCTGCATGTGCAGTGACCACATTAATGCTAATCTCAGCCACCATTTGGCTATTTGGTTTGACACCATAGTTTCACCAAAAAAAAAAAAAATATATATATATATATATATATATATATATATATATATTCTGAGGCATCAAGCTACAAATTGTATATAGGACATACATAGATACTCCTTGTTCCTTTACGGTATGTAAAACATCTCTACTTATGAAGTTTGTTCTACCACTAAGTTTATGGGTCAAAATATGATTGTTTGAAAAATCTATGTAGATTGCTGAAATTGCACCGGATTGATTCTGAGGCATCAAGCTGCAAATTGTATAAAGGACACACACGGGTATGTATACTATTAATTATCGCCACGTGGTGTTTACGGGTTGCTATACCCGATGACTTATGGGTTATCCATGTTGGTCATTTCTTTTTCCACCTCCATCTCCTCTTCTTGTTCTCCTCCTTTTTTATGAATTTTTTTATGGGAATTTTTTTTTTTATGAATTTATTATTGATGTTATGTATTATAATTTACAGTCAATGCTGATTGCAATGTCCGCCCCTGATGAAGTCATGAGTTAGCGTTGGGCTAACTGTGATCAAGATTTTCTGAATTGAACAGCAATTATTCATGTTCACCAATTGTATATTTGTGATACCCTAAGAAAAAGGGCTCATTTTATTCTTGTACTTATACGTGTACGTTTTATATTTTATATTAAATATCAAATGTTTAAATCGATATCGATTGTATCTTAGCGCACTCTGATACCCCCCTTTTTTCCATTTCTATTGTCTGGGTCTTGCCTAACAGAAGACCCTTCAGAGGTGTTGCTTCTATTTCTATAGCGCAGGAAGGGGTCCCCCCACATATATATATATATATATATATATATATATATATATATATATATATATATATATATATAATATAAATAATTAAAAGATAAATTCCTTACTTTAAAAAAAGATATAGATATCTAACTACCAACCAGAAAAATCATATAAATATCTTCCCTGTTGCATTTATTCACCACTTTCAAATGTATTCTTCAAGCAGCTGTACCTAAGGAAGGCATGTCCAAACTTTGGCCCTCCAGCTGTTGCAAAACTACACATCCCAGCATGCCCTGCCATAGATTTAGCATTCCCTAATAGCAAAATTGTGGCAACGCATGATGGGGCTTGTAGTTTCACAACAGCTGGAGGGACATAGTTTAGACATGCCTGACCTAAGGAATGTTTAAAATTTATGAGACTCTAACTATCCATTACTAACTGGAGAAGCCAGTGTCAATATACACCAGCATTTTGAAAAAGCGGTTCCCAAGGCACCTCAGCAGTTCAGTCCATGCTTAGGCACAGGTGATTTAATAAGCACACAGTCAGTTTGATTAGTGCAGAGGGGGTGGGGCTCTGCAAAGTGGGCAGGGCATTGGGTGGGGTGAAGCCTAGCTGCACAATCTCCTTTTATTATAATTTTGGGGTCATACCCAGTGTTGGCAAAGCAGCTGGTCTGCCCCTGTTTCCCCTCCCTGCACTGATAGATGCTGTGTGCATGGCATAAAATCACTTCTGAAATAATGATCTAAATGTTTTTCAGTAAATTAACTCTGCAAGTGTTTTTTTTATTTTTAGATTTCCCTTTATGATATATTTGCTGTACAAGCAGCCTATAAATCTATATTTAATATTTTCAGTTATTTTTTTATTCTCCCAGAATGCATTATTCTACCCATGGTTCACCTCAATTACCCATGATTCACCTCTCCTCCTCACTCCTTCGTTTGACCTTTGATGAGATAACACAGCTTTTGCAGTCTGCTGTTCTGGAATCGCTTTTTCAGGGTAATTTGCATTTTTGCATTTCTCTGCAATTACTTTACACTGCCTACAATAATGGAGATGTTTAGGGACACTATTGTTGTGTTCATGCTGAATGCCTGCGTGGAGGAGGATGCAGATATGGACGATGGCACAAGTGTTCCGGTGATAGCTCCATTAGGTGAGTCAGTGCGGGTCTCAGTCGCACGTCCACGCCAGTTTCGTACTAGGCGTGAACTGGGTGATCTCACCGAGGCGGAGGGAATATCTAATTATCGCCTTTCGTCTGAGGCAATCCACATGCTGTACGATCTCATGGAGTCTGACCTGGTCACACGGAAACGGGGCAATCACGCACTCAATGGTTTCCAGAAACTGTTGGGTGCGTTGCATTTTTTTTGCATTGGGCACATTCCAGCCCACTTTGAGCCAAACCTGCGATTACTTACAGCCGACCCTTTCGCGCTGTATAGGCATTCCATAAATTGACGACCTAGTTCATTAAATTTCCCGATCAAGACAGCGGATGGAATGAGATCAGATTTGGCTTTTATTCAAAATGGAAGTTCCCCAATGTCCTGGGCGCTATCAATTGCACCCATGTGGCATTCAGACCACCACGTTAATCTGAGGAATGTTTTCGCAACCGAAAATAATTTGACTCGAACGTGCAGGTGGTCTGCAACCACCAAATGAAAATTACTAATTTACTTGTGAGTTTTCCTGGGTCGGCCCACGACTCATTCATTTTAAGCCAGTCTGCCCTGTATGCTGATTTCGAGCACGGCCAAATGCCGGGCGTCTGGCTGTTAGGTAAGTAGCTTTTTTTTTTAAATTCAAACCATACACTCTCTAATTTAAAAATTTTTTTTTTTTGGGGGGGGGGAGGGTTACATAGGTGATGGTGGTTGTCCCAACAAGGACTGGCTTCTGACCCCATTATCTGATCCGGTGGGCGAAGCTGCAGAAAGCTACCAAAAGGATCACACGACAGTGAGGGCAATAATTGAATGAACCTTCGGTGTCCTTAAAAGCCAGTTCCGATGTTTAGACAAGACCGGTGGAGCCCTTTTATAATCACCGGCGAAGGTTTGCGGTATAATCAACGCCTGTTGTGTGCTGCACAACATTTGTAATGCAAACCGTTTGCCGGTGACTGTAGATGCTGCGGTTTTCCGGCATGGGGACCTTTCTACAGATTTGCACACCGGTATGAATGAACGAGATGATGCGAGAGCTCGACTCATCCGGATGTATTTTTCCAGCTGTGAGTATTTTTTTTCCAATGTTTCCTACTTTTCTTTGTATGTTTTTTATTTTAACCAATTTTTTCATTATTTTATATTTTTCAGAGTTCAGTGGGCGGGTCCTGCTATTTTGCATGTTGCTGTGGGTTAAGTTTTGGATCTGCTGTTCCCCTTCTTTTGGGTCGTTTAAGGATCTGTTGGTCCCAGCTGATTGTGGTTTGATGCGGTGCTCTTATGCAACTTCTGAGCAGTTATATGGTGAGTGTTGCTCTGCTTGGTTGAGGGTGGGTGGAATTGGGCCCTGTCTAATGTCACTAATACCTGTGTTTTCTCTTGCAGCCTCTTTCTGCTGACTACCTGTCTGGGATATGTGTTATCTGCTGGATCTGGCCTGATGAGTTGGTACCCCTGCCTCCTATCATTGCACTTGGAGCAGTTATCTGGTAAGTGTCGCTCTGCTTGGGTGAGGGGGTTGGGATGAGGCCCTGTCTAATGTCACTAATACCTGTGTTTTCTCTTGCAGCCTCTTCCTGCGGAAGACCTTGGGGGAGTACAGATGAATATGTGCGGACCTGAGGAACTCCTGCTGTCATGAACATGGAAAGCTGGTGTGTTCCTGTCTCCTTACATTGGACTTGGACATATTACCTGGTGAGTATCATTCCACTTGGGTGTGGGGTGGGAGGAATTGGGCCCTGTGTAATATCACTGATACCTATGGTTTCTCTTGCAGGCTCTTCCTGCCGAAGACCTTGGGGGAGATCTACTCTAGCCGGACTGATGTGTTCACCCCCTGCTGTGATGTGTCAGAAGACTCACGTGTGCATGTGACTTTTACCCTGGATTTGGACCATATCACCGGTGAGTATGGCTCCATTTGAGGTGACTATGGGCCACAATCAAGTGTTCTAGCGTGGTGGTTAAACAACAGAGATTGTCTTAAAAAAAAAACACTTTTTGTTTAACCACTGCGCCGTGCAAACCTTGCATTCCTCCTTCAGGCTTAAACAACACTGTCAGTAAACAGCGTTGATTCCTACAAGTTTTCCACTGACACTCCTGCCTTATTTGGCGTTACCTATTTGTTCAAAAAAATGAGCAAGGCTGAAATTGGGAATGTCAGGGAATTACTGTTTCTGGAAGCTGTGATTGCAAACATGCAGCTTGTAAGCAGTTAACCATACACCAAATCCTTAAAAATATAACTTACACTGTAACATTTCTTTTCTTTCAGACTCTTTCAAATGAAAATATCAACAACTGGGACTTACACTTGCCCAGGACTTACAACATATTAAGAAATGTATTAAAGAAAAAAGTAAAAAGATTCTTAACAAAATGTTATTGATACATTTTTACAAATTGTTAAAATTCTAATAAAATGTTTAACTTGAATTACTCTTTTGCTATTTGTTAATCATCTGTCAGATTGCAGTTGAATCTGTAAAAAAAGGATTAAAAAATTACAATAGGAATAAAGGGAAAACTGTCAGCAACAGCAGTTGTGCTATATCACAGGCCAGACACAGTTAATGTGCGTCTGGCCTGTGCGATAACACAAGTGCATGTTTGGGTGGCTTTTCAGGTGTGCAGACATGGGCAGCAGGCGCAATGTGTCAACAACAACAGTTGGGGTATTTATTATTATTAACAGTTTTCTTATATAGCGCATATATATTCCGCAGAGATTTACAGAGGGTATCTCACAGGCCAGACATAGTTAACGTGCGTCTGCCCTGTGCGATAACACAAGTGCATGTTTGGGTGGCTTTCAGGTGTGCAGTTGGGTGTGGACGTGTATCTTACTCACCAATATGCAATCATGCAGTCTCTCTATTTGGCCTCTTCCTGAAGCTGGGTATTTGGGCTCTTCCTGATGCGGGCCTTCAAGATTTGGAAAGAAGCAATCTCAATTGCACAGAGGCGTACCGAGATATTCGTGGGCCCCATAGCAAAAGTTTGTAAGGGCCCCCTATTTAGCAACTGATGGTGATTAATATATGTAAAACATATTACTTAGACAGCAAAGAGGGGCCCCCTTCAGCTCTGGGCCCCATAGCAGCTGCACCCCTTGCACCTATGGTAGTTACGCCCTTGCCATTGCACCATCGCTATGAGGAAATAAAAAAACAAAGAAAAGGTGAATAAACTAGCATTAATACCGAATTGTTTTGAAAAGTTTTCACAATTTAAAAGAAAAAATGTGGGATCAGATTGCTCTTTTTTGGCCCATTGTAACAGCCACCAATGTTAAGGAGCTTTCATCATTTCCCAACAATTTACAATGCATGCACGTGCATGCATTGCATAACTGTTACACCCAACTCCTTTGTGAACAAAGCTGTAGATTGAAATGCAGTAGTTAAATAAATACAAAACAGAGAAAAAAAAACTGAAGGGAAGATAAAAGAAATAAATACTGTAGGATTGATATTAGACATAACAAAAACAACATTTTAAATAAAAGGAAATATACGACCGTGTTCACAGTGCAGTATCCTCATCCTCCTCTGCCGGCATTCGGGAGGTTGAGGCTCTTGCAGGAGATGAGCGTGTTGGTGGTGCTCTTATCCTTTGGGCGGATGGTGGAGGAGGTGGATGGGGGTACATTCCAGTGTAGCCTTGGTAAGCCTGTGAAGATCCGAGTCAGGATGTTGATTGATGCACAGGCACCTGATGTCGATGCGTTGGTGATTGTCTAATCCACGGTGAAGTGGAGGCTCTTTTGTGCTGTCCCACGTAGTCTTCCTCTTATCTGCTCCTCAGGCAATTGGCAGAAATTTGGGTCTGACAGGCCGAGATGTTCCTTAGGGTCTCCTGTTGACACGCCGCATTCTCTACCAACTTGTAGATGCCTGTCATCAACACCTGTAAATTGTTATGCAAGCTCCGGGTATCCTCCTGACGCCTGCGTTCAGATTCCAACCAGTCCTCATGACGGCGTCTTTCTATTTTGGTCCAGTCCTCCTGCCGGCATCGCTCGATGTCTGACATCGTTGTTGCCAGAGTTTCCAGATGTTTTTCCATAGCTGTCATCCTCTGTTCCATCATGATGTGGTACAGGTTCTGGCTGTCTTCGATCTCAGTTGCCAATTGATGAACTCTCTGCACACGCGACGGAGCCTGTCCTTCCTGAATTTCTTCAATAAGCTGCATTCCAGCTACAAAACATAAAATGTAATTGTTCAATTCACTTATCAATATCCTTATTATAAAAAATGCATCATCTTTTACAAAAAAAATTTAGGCAAAAGCTTACAGTCCAATGGCGGAGTGCCTGTAGGATCCACCTCCTCTTCTTCCGATGTTTCATCGCTACCCAGGTTAGAATGCTGGTGACTTTGAAGCGGAAGGGTCGTTTCTCCACATGTTGCTTCTTCTGCGGGCTGCAATGTTTGGCAACTGCTGCCCTCGAATCCAAGAAAGGTGTCTTCAGTCACATTTGAGGATTCAAATTGACTTATGGGGTAAAGATTAAGGTTGATGGTCTCCTCCGGATTTGCAGATTCTTCCTCAGTCTGCCTTTCGAGGGTCGATTGTCGATTCTTCTTCAGGAGCAGCTGTCGATTCTTCTGCAGGATCAGCTATTGTAAAGATAAAAAAACTAAGTACAAATCGAAAAGTAAAGAAAAGGTTTAAAAACCAAAAGTTAAATAGTGTAGTAATTTACCTTCCTGTGGCCTTTGTAAAGATGTGCTTCCTGCCGGTGTTGCCTCTCGTTGCCTGCGTTTTGGTCTTGGAATGGCATCAGCCTGAGCATTCAACACATCTGCTCTACGTACGTGGGACTTCACTGATCCTGGGACTCCTTGCACCATGATGGGATTCATGTGGGCCTGGATGACTTGTTCCCATGGAAGACAATTTATGTTTAAAGGGGAGCCGCCTCCAGTCTCCAAAGCATGTTGTCCTGCTTGTCCCATATTTCGTTTTGTTTGGCGTTGACAGTCATTGAAGCGCTTGTGGCATTTGGCGCCATCCTTTGGGTTGCCACTCACTGCTGTAACCTAGGTTGAAAAGGGAAAAAATAATGCCAAATTAACTTATTATAAACAAAGCAAAAACCTAACCAAGTTTTGATACAGTTTCAGGAATTAAGAAGTGTTGTTATTTGAACCTTCCCAGCTATGTAATCCCGTATTCTTTTTCGCTCTTTATAGCTGGTCTCTTGTTTACGGAATCAAAACAATTTGTCGTAGAACTTGTAGCCAAATTCCACCAACACATTGTTCTCCGAAGTAGTGAAGGGAGTGTTCTCTTCTTCTCCCTCTTCCAGATCCTGCCTTGGACCCTTCTTTTTATGTCCGCCTCTCTTCTTTGCTGAAGGCGGTTGTATCCCAGACCCACTTGGCTGTTCCTCCTCGGGTCTTTCTGTGGCCGGTGTTAAATACATGGTACCCCCAAATAATTTAAAGTTTGCACCTGTTTGCATATCATCATGGTGCACATGTTTGCATATTATCATGGTACACGTATCCAATATTAGTTAAGTTACCTGTGGTCTCTTTCTTGTGTTCTTTTGAGTGGGTTGCACTCGTCTTCTTCCACCTTGGCTCTCCGATTCCTCCTGCACCAGCCGGTTTGGATTCCTCGGTAACGTCCGCACGGTCTCCATTTCTTCCTCCATGGACTCATCTCCTCAGGGCTTGACACACCTGTATAGGAAATAAGAGGGGAAGGGGATCCACGGGTTGTTGACAATCCTGTGGAAGATAGAATAAACATAATATAAAAATTTTGGGGGAGCCAGGGCCACACCCGAAGCATGGTGGGCACCCCCAGCCTCCCCAGAAAGCATGCAGCATGGCAGCCCAATATCCTCAGCCCTGCAAAAAAAATAAAAACATGAAAAATCTGCAGAAACACAATTAAACCCCCAAAAGCAAATAGCAAAGGCTAAAGGCCCCCCCCCCCCCAGGAGAGGGGGTCACACACCACCACCCCAAAAAAACATGCTGCACCCTTTCTGGGGAAACTGTACCTTGCAAAAAAAAAAAAACACCATTTAAAAAAACAAAAACATTTGCCATTGGGGAGCCAGGGCCACGCCAAAGCATGGTGGGCACCCCCAGCCACCCCAGAAAGCATGCAGCATGGCAGCCCAATACCCTCAGCCCTGCAAAAAAAAAAAAAAAAACACGAAAAATCTGCAGAAACACAATCAAATCCCCAAAAGCAAATAGCAAAGGCTAAAAGCCCCCCAGGAGAGGGGGTCACCCACCACCACCCCAAAAAAACATGCTGCACCATTTCTGGGGAAACTGCACCTTGCAAAAAAAATAAAAAATAAAAATAAACATTTGACATTGGGGAGCCAGGGCCACGCCGAAGCATGGTGGGCACCCCCAGCCACCCCGGAAAGTATGCAGCATAGCAGCCCAGTTCCCTCAGCCCTGCAAAAAAAAAAAAAAAAAAAAACTGAAAAACCTGCAGAAACACAGTCAAACCCCCAAAAGCAAATAGTCACCCACCACCACCCCAAAAAAACATGCTGCTCAAAATCTGTGGAAACTGCACCATGCCAGGAAACAAACCACCATTTCACAATACCATAGGAAATAACACTGACAAAATTCTGCAAAACAAACAAGACCACTTTAAACAAATAGAAACTCAGCCCAGACTCCACATAGCCCGCCCCCCCCCCCCCCCCCATAGCAGGTGAAATATCAGTACAAACTACCTCGACAGATCTCTCACCTAAAAAAAAAAACCTCTTCTCTTTCCTCTCTCCTGGGTCCACCAATAGCTGCTGCAATCTCCTCTATCCACCCCTGCAGATCACCAACGGCGAATCTGCGCGGCGGGAAAATCGCTTATAACAGCGAGGAAGAGCGGGAAATCATGCACCCGCCCTCCTCCAGTCACCTCATACACCGGATTGACTGAGATACGCCGCGAGGGGCGGCGATTCTCAGTCACATTGAATATGGTGCAAAGACTGGTGACGGTGAATCTGAATGCAGGGCGAATCGCAGTGAAAACAAGGCGAATACAAGGAGAGGGAAAAAAACACATTTACTTTGGACAGCGAAAAAAGTCATTGAATACTTCCCATAGAGTTAAACAATTGAGTTAAAAGTGCACAAATGTCTATTCATTGCCTTGGCTCAACAGACCCACCTGCTGCTGACCTGGTTCCACCCTCTCTTTGCTTGGAATATATATCTTGGCTTTGTGTGGTGAAAGCATGCAGACATCTAGTTTTCTGGCCCTGTGCGCAGAAGATGTGCCAGTGGCAGCTCCAAGGTCACAAGTAAGCCAAGAATAATAATGGTTGGTTGATTGAACACAGTGCCAGGTGGTACTAGCATGATACTGTGCAGAGATATATGATATATAGCTAGGTTTTGTTTATGGTACAGACTTTTCATAAGTTCACTTCCTTTAAGTCAAAATAAACTCCCACAAAATGATTTTGATATGGACTATAGAAGAATAAACTGTTTTATTCTATTTTTCTTATGGTAAGTTGACTTACTTCTCAGAAAGTCTTTCTAACATACAGTACCATATGTAAATAATCAGAATGAAAGCAACAGAAGACTTTACTTTTTTAGCCTGTTTACATAATCCTATGAAGGATTTTCTTGCTCTCAGTATATACTTATTAAGTGATTTATTCAATGCACATGGCATATTACACATCACTTAACAGAAAATATTTAATCATTAACCTCAATCCCTGTACTATCTACTACCACAGTCTTACTTCCTATTAAATTCCACCACTTGACCAGTGTCATTGTATCGAGTTAGTCAATAAATATAATTCATTACTAATCAGCATGGATGTATTGTATATTAGGGATGTGCTCCGGACACTTTTCGTGTTTTGTGTTTTGTGTTTTGGGTGCCGATTACCTTCAGGTTTTGGGTTCTAATGGGTTTTGCCAAAACACTCCATAAACGTTTTGTGTTTGGATTTTTGGGTTTTGGGTTCTGATTTTTTTTTTTAAAAGCATAAAAACTGCTAATATCACCGATTTTTTTTTTTTTGCTCCTACGCTATTACTAACCTCAATAACATTCATTTCCACTCATTTCCAGTCTATTCTGAACACCTCACAATATTGTTTTTAGGGCAAAATGTTGCACCGAGATAGCTGGATAACTATGCTAAGCCACACAAGTGTGCGGTACAAACACGTGGCTCATGTAAGAGTGGCACTGCAGCGGCAGACAGGATGGCAATTTAAAAAACTAGGCCCCAAAAAGACCCCTATCTGGCTTGATCGTGCACTGTTTACCATGTGCAGCCAAGGAGCAGTGGGCGAAGAAAGAGGGGGTTTGAGGACTGCGCTATCCCAGTATATGTGATTGCAGCTGAGTAGGGGGTATACTGCGGAATACCTTAAGTGATGCTAGACAGAAAGAAGGGGGTGTACTCTGCGCAATCTCACATATATTCTAATAGCAAAATAAACACACTTTCAATCTGTGTTGATTTTTTTTAAAAAATATATAGAATTTATTTGTTTTATCAATAAATATGATGGATGTCAGAAAAAAATTAATTCATACAATAAAAAACAGGTTATACTAATACCGGTATACACACAGAGGGGGGTGTGACAAAACAAAACAAACTCACATTTAACATATAAAATGAATGGATTTATAGATCCTCCTTGAATGGTAAGCAATGTCTATTGCAATAGGCTTATGTCCTTAGGTTTCAAGGGGTCAGTTAGCGCTTCAGTATCTGTGCACTGGGGTAGTAGGCACTATGTCCAAATTGTGGTGCTTTCCAGGGTGCTGTAGTGGCTGAGGGTCTGCCGGCAGACTTCCCAAATAGGTGGTGTGCGATGTCCTGCACAGTCCTGTATGGGATCCAACCTTCTTCAGATCAACTAGTTTCACCTCTCGGCTTCGTCAGGATGCTGAACGGGTAGCATCCTGACGATGCAGACCCTCAGCCACTACAGCACCCTGGTAAGCACCACAATTTGGACATAGTGCCTACTACCCCAGTGCACAGATACTGAAGCGCTAACTGACCCCTTGAAACCTAAGGACATAAGCCTATTGCAATAGACATTGCTTACCATTCAAGGAGGATCTATAAATCCATTCATTTTATATGTTAAATGTGAGTTTGTTTTGTTTTGTCACACCCCCCTCTGTGTGTATACCGGTATTAGTATAACCTGTTTTTTATTGTATGAATTAATTTTTTTCTGACATCCATCATATTTATTGATAAAACAAATAAATTCTATATATTTTTAAAAAAAAAATCAACACAGATTGAAAGTGTGTTTATTTTGCTATTAGAATATATGTGAGATTGCGCAGAGTACACCCCCTTCTAAGGAGCAGTGGGCGTTTTGTGCAGCACACAGTTTGTCTGCAAGTGTGTAACTGTTTCGATCAGTTTAACATCCAACAAGACCCCTATCTGGCTTGATTGTGTGATTATGATTATTATTAATTAATGTAATCTGATTGTTTAATTTTGTGATTAGTATTGATTTATCAGCAGTCGTCTCTTAAATCATTGCCTAATGGGTGGAGGGGAGGGGGCTAATCAATTTTAAGGTGGCAGATGGAAGAGTTCCTCCACCTCTCTAGGATCCCTGGGTTGGAGATGTATCGCTTATCAGCAACCGGTGTCTTACTACCTAACCGTACATGTACGGGTAAGCAGCCAACAAAACCCCTATATGGTATGTGAGGGCTATCTGGCTGCTACTTCTCTCACTCAATTGATCGCTAGTGTGGATTCAGGTATCTGGCTCGCTAGGCGGCTGTTTACTTCCCTCCCTCACCGCTTCACATGCATCAGGTGCTACCCCGCTCCTCTGCCTATGTCGTAGGTGGCCATGTAGGCTTCAATGGCCTTTTGCTGCTCCTCCATCCTATGCAGCATATAGAGGGTGGAGTTCCAGCGCGTTACCACCTCTTGTTTAAGCTGATGGCAGGGCAGGTTGAGTAGTTTTTGCTGTTGCTCCAGCCTTCGGCAAGCAGTGGCACACGTCAGTACAACAGCAGCATGTAATTCTTTTTTACAGTTACACTCAGCACTGCAGGACAGGTATTATTCAGTGCAGGCAGCACCAGTGGACTATATATAATTAGATTAATTAAATATTAATATAGCAGCCTAGTAGGTAGAGAAACTACTAGGTAGGTAGGCAGTAGCACTGCCTGTGGCCACCACAAAAGGTACAGTAGTTACAGCAGTAGCAGACTACTATATGTACCAGCAGAATTTATAATAATTAATTTTATTATTAGGTACTGGTTGGCACTCAGTGGCACACGTCAGTGCATTAGCTGCATGGAATTATTTTTTACAGTTCCACGCAGCACTGCAGGGCAGGTATTATTTTTTAATTAAATTATATATAGCAGCCTGTATGTACTAGGTAGGTACACTTAGGCAGTAGCACTGCCAGTGGCAAAAGTGGACTGAGTAAATAATACTGGCAGCCTCTATTCAGTGCAGGCTGCACCAGAGCACTATATATAATTAAATTAATTCAATATTAATATAGCAGCCTAGTAGGTAGAGAAATTACTAGGTAGGCAGTAGCACTGCCTGTGGCCACCACAAAAGGTAGTTACAGCAGTAGCAGACTACTATACAGATGGGGCTGGCTTCATCTTTGCAGGGCTGGCATTTCTAACGCCAGCTCCGCCATCACGCCAGCCCCGCCAGGGGGCACGCACGCACGAGACGCTTGCGCGCCCCCTGGGCAATGGAGCCTGCCTCCAGTCCCTGCCACCTCCCCCGCCCTCGCCGCCCCGAGCACCCCCATAACCCTTCCTGTCTCCCTGAAGTGGAGACGGGCAGGGACACGCAGCGTCCCCACCGAGAGACTGGGACGTGCGTGCGTGTGAGACCCAGTTCAGTGAAGCCCCTGCCGCCAGCGCTCGCCAGCAGGGAGGGTCTGGTGAATGGCAGGGGCTCATCTGTATGCACCAGCAGAATTTATAATAATTAATTTTATTATTAGGTACTGGTTGGCACACGTCAGTGCACCTGCAGCATGGAATTATTTTGTACAGTTGCACGCAGCAAAGCAGGACAGGTATTATTTTTTAATTAAATTATATATAGCAGCCTAGTATGGAAGGTAGTAGTAGGTAGGTACACTTAGGCAGTAGTACTGCCAGTGGCCTTAGAAAATAATACTGGCAGCCTCTATTCAGTGCAGGCAGTACCAGTGGACTATATATATAATTAATAGGAGACAGTAGGACTACAAGTACACAGTTAGACTGTCCTCTTTGCTAGGGTGATACACAGGAGCACTGAAGGAGACAGCCCCAGCGAATAAAATATTGCGTTCAAGTTTAATCCCCAGCAGCAGCACCAACACACCTGCTCCCAACCCACTACTAGCAAGGAGTGAAGATGGCAGGCGCGCGAGCCGCTAGTGAAAGCCTCGCGAAATCCGGCGCTGGGCGATGATGTTTTGCCCGCGCGGCCGGACCCGAGTCAGACGGGAATCTCCAAGCACTGCACGGAACAGTGCTCGGATTGATGACATTCGTGGGGGCTCGGATCTCCAGAATCCGAGTCCGCACATCTCTACTGTATATAGCTATAATATTGTTAGGCGGCTGATTCAGCGCCGCTGCTTTCATCCCCCCTGCTCTGGCTGCTGTCAGTGACAGCGCTGGAGGCTTAGGGACACTTTGGGTGGTGGTCATCTTCCGGCAGCAGATGGGCAGACAGGGCAGAAGCATCAGGTTCATTGCTAAGCAACGTCCCAAACTTCTGTCCTGCACAGCAGTCGGGCAATGCAGGGGGCGGCAGCTGAATATACAGCCAGCGTCTGCTGGGAACACATGCCGGTTATAGTTCTGCATGCATGACCTTCTGCCTCAGAGTGTAGTATCCCTGCCTACTTGTCATCTGTAAGACCAGATCGCACCAGGGTTGGGGTAGAAGTAATCTACCCCTTCAAACTTGGCTGTTATTGGGGAAGCCTTAGTTCGCAGGAGGCATGTGCTCATTTATATAGCTGCTGAGTCCGATTGCAGTGGATGGGATGTGGGCACATGGGCAGGTTTAACTTTAATGTCATAGTGGGAGCAGCGTATGCTATCAATCAATCAATCAATCTATCTATCTATCTATCTATCTATCTATCTATCTATCTATCTATCTATCATATAGACACAACCAGTGTCAAACTGGCACAAGAAGGGCCCACCAGGGAATACAGAAATAGGGGCCCATGTTTAGGGATGTGGTCAGTCTTCAGAGGGTGTGTGGCTAGCACAGAAGTTTGACAGAGAAAATTGATGGTAAATTATAGTAAGTATTGCTAGTGCATCCACTATAATGTACCAGATGAGTTCCACAAGAAAGAGGTGTGACTACAGGCAGCGGGATTCACCGGGGTTCCCCCTATTCCCCAGTGGGCCAGTCCAACCCTGGACAAAACAATGTGAAATGTTTCTCTGTTGGATTTTAGAGTTACTTTACATCCAGGAATTAGGGGTTTTAGGGGTTTAGTTGTCGTCAATTAAAACAGGCAATAGAATTTTTATGCTTTGTCTTGTACTGTACATGAAAATTCGTAGATAAGTTCTCATGATTGCCCCCCCCCTTTTTTTATGTGTTGAAGTTAATCATGCATATTATTACAAGATACTAAGTTGCTAATTTGCACTGTACAAGTTGCAGTATTATTTTTTACACATTATGTTCTTTTTCAAGTTGCTGCCATCAACCTGTCATGACCTCCCGGCTGATGCGCTAAGGTGAGGTTACATACAATATTTCGCAACTGTTTTGTTGCTCACATGTCTAGGAATGTATTTGGATTATATTGATTAATGCATATATTGTTATTTTAAAAGGGGGAAATTAAAATCTTGATTTCCCAATCATTATAAATAAGCTGCTTGATGTTCCACCTTACACAACCTTGACAGCTGTTTTATATTTAGTGAGCAAACAGGATACAAGTATTCAAACTTATTTTCATAATAAATCTCCAAGCCAAAGAACTTGTAACCTACTGTATCTACATAACATGTTGCCAGTTCCATTTTATAGAATAATACCTTACTGTACTATTGTTACAATATAGAAAAAACTAACAATTAAGAAAATGATTTTATAGTAATTCAAGATTTTCTTATTGAATATTGTGTGCTATACTATTGGGGAGAGGGGGGATATCAAGAGACACATTTAAGACCATACTAAATATAGAGAGAAACCATGTAAGCAGAACTAACATTGTGATAATTTGCCTTCTAAGGGGATGAGAGGTGACAGAGGTGACAGGTTCACACCATGGAATAAGGAGATATAGAAAATGAAAGTAAGAGACATAAAGTCACAGATCAGTGAGCATCTACAGACAGAATCCTATTCTACTTCTACAGAATGACAAACACTATGCAAACATGTAGAAAGGTTCACGATTAGTTTTTGATGGGCAAATGTTTGTCGCTCATTCACTGAGTAAACATTAATCTGAATATATTTGCCCTAGTAATATTCACTTTCCCCCCAAAGTACTGTCCCTTTCACCCCATGACTTTCCTAAATATGGATAGTAAAAAGTAAAAAGTGTGCATTGTTATATTATACAGTTCATCCAGACTTAGCTATTTATTGCAGGGTGGACACACTAGGCTGTGGATGTGCTTGGCCTGGATGTGCAGCATGACATGGTAAGTATCAGCAATAAAACTAAATAGAGAGCACAATAAAATAAAAAAGGATTATTTAATATTCACAATTAAATACAGTTGCTTACATTAAACTACCAAAACTGTCTCTCTAACTATGTCCCATCTCTCAGCTCCCATGCCTCTCCAAGCTCCTTGAGAGACCTGCCTACACTCAACTCACACACTTTCTTAACGCCTACAACTTATTGGACCCACTTCAGTCTGGCTTTTGTTTCCAAAACTCCACAGAGACAGCACTAACTAAAGTAGTGAATGATATGGTCTAAAGGCCAGTACTTGCTTCTAATTCTTCTTGATCTCTCTGCTGCATTTGACACGATTGATCATTCCCTTCTCATACAAACACTACAATCCCTAGGTCTTCAGGACACTGCTCTTTATTGGTTCTCATACTATCTAACCGCTCTTTCAGTGTTCATTGGTTCCACTTCCCCTTCTCTACCTCTATCAGTTAGAGTACCTTTGAGTTCAGTCTTAGGTCCTCTGCTTTTCTCTATACCACATCTCTTGGCAAACTTATTATTTTGGATTTCAGTAACATCTGTACACAGATGATACTGAAATCTACCTACCGTATGCACCCCAAACCTATCACCATCTGCATTGGGCCATGCCACTGAATGCCTTTCTGTCATTTCATCATGGATGACTTCTCGCCACCTCAAACTAAATATCTCAAAAATAGAATTCATTATATGCACCAGCCAATAGCAGTAACCAACTTGATATCTCTATTACTGTTGAGAACAAGATAATCAATCCTACTCCAAAAGCTTGCTGCCTAGGTGTCATCCTTGACTATGAACGTTCCTTTGTTCCACACATTCAGTCTAAATCAAAATCATGTTACATACTGCTTAAAAACATATCCAAAGTACGCCCATACCTTACACAAGATACTGCTAAAACTCCTTCTAATCCTTGCTCTCACCACCTCACGCATTAATTATTGCAATAGTCTTACTGGCCTTCTCCAATACAGACTCTCACCACTACAATCTGCCATGATTGCAGCTGCGAGGTTAATCTTCATCATTCATCATCTGCAAAACTGCTCCATCAGTCCCTACATTGGTTACCTGTATTCTACCGTATTCAATATAAAATCCTTTTACTTACACACAAGACCATATACCAATCTACACCAATGTACATCTCTTCTCTTATCTCAAAATATCTCCCAACTCGTTCTCTTTGTTCTACACAAGATCTACATCTCTCATCCACACGCCTTACCTGCTCTCGTTCACGATTGCTGGACTTTCTTTGGGCTGCATCTATTCTGTGGAATGCCCTCCCACGCACAATAAGACTCTCCTCTAGTCTATAAAATCTTCAAGCGATGCCTGAAAATTCTCTTTACCTTCATAAAACTTTCCCTTCCTTCCATCCCATGTTACTGTACAGCACAAACTTGCTCACTTATTTGCTCTCTTATTTTCCTCCTGACCCCTGGCTTAATTTGCTGAGTCCCCATATTTTTGAAGCTCACTAAAGCTGGCCATACATCAGAAAGATCGATCTTAAGATCAATTGCGCTCATGATTGTATACAATTTCCCTTGAAATCCCCGGCAGTCCTTGGTGGTTTTTGGACACACAATCCATCATACAATCAATCATACAATCCATCTGCTGCATGATTGTGTACATAAGATGTGCACACAATCTGCATACAATCCATCATACAATCAGTCATACAATCCATCTGCTGATTGATTGTATGATTTTGTACACAAGATGTGCATACAATCCATCTTACAATCAATTGAGATTGTATGATTGGGTACAATATCTTTCTGATGTATGGCCACCTTAAGAAACTTTGCAATCCGGTGGACCATTATGTAATATAGAATACTTGTGTATAAATGCCTATTTCCCTATAGATTATACGCTTGCAAGCAGGGCCCTTCTACCATTTGAATGTAACAACCCAATTTGTTTTATCTCTATTTATAATTGTAAAGCGCAACAGAACCTGTTACTAAGTAACTGTAAAACACATATATGTCACAATATTGTTAAGATCGCTGTCTCAATTAACCAAATGGTTGTTGGTAAAGTAAATACTCTGTGATTCCACTCCAAAAGTTGGTTCTGATGTAAATAATTTTTATTTCCCCTAATTTGGGAAGCTTTTGGACTTAACGCTATGCTCCGCACCCAGTGACGTGCGGTGAGGTCATTGCCTGGGGAGGCACTGATCTCCCCGCACGGGACCACAGGCACGGGACCACAGCATATGCAGCGGGCGGGCACAGGCAGCAGGGCGTACATGCGCCCCCCTCCCACAGTGGACTCCCCTCTCCTCGGCGGTGACAGCGGCTATCTCCCAGCGGCGCCGGACTCCACACTGTCGCGCTGCTGCATCCTATCCCGGTGGGCCTTGCATGTGTGAGATTGGACAGCGGATCCATCACTGGATCTGCTGACCCAATCACATCTGGGGGCGTGCATTCATACTGGTGCCCCTGTCATTGCGGTACCAGTATGAGTGCCGCTTCCCCATTCATTTTCAATAGGCTTTTACAGCCCATTACTGCACCCTGCCCCCTGCCCTCCCCTACCCGCCCCCCGCTGCCCGGTGTTTTAATGTTAACAGTGGGAGGCACCTCTCCCGCTGCCTCCCACCCTCACATGCAGCAGTGTAAGATGGTAGGAGGCAGGGGGAGAGGTAGAAATGATGAAAATAATAAAAGAAGATATATAAATATCTTCTTTTTATTATTCACATCATTATGACAGGGGAGGCACTGCCTCCCCTGACTGCACGTCCCTGTCCGCACCCCCTTGGCTCATAAATGTATATATGAATTATAGGCAGAGAGGTACATTTCCAATGTATACACTTACAGATCAGTATGCTGTGTCTCTGTGGTCCCTGCATCTACGACTGGCCCTCGAGATAATTATTTACAATGGAGCCAATGGAGCCACGGCACTATATCCATCTACCGTTAGCTGTGCGGTGGCCGGGAGACGGCAAGCCCTCCACAATGAGCAGATGTAATGGTGGGAGGGTGAATATAAGTTGCCACACAGGAGCATCCACTGGTAATGAAGCAGTGGCCATGAGGTGCCAGTAAAGTTGTCAATGTCAGATTGCAGAATGTCCTCTAAGGGGAGGGAACCAATTGGATAGTGATCACACATGTACCGGGCTTGATGCATTTCTCTGTACAGGTAATCACCACAGTTTCCTAATTTTGTGAGAAAACTGTAGTGATTACCTGCATGGAGAAATGCTTCAAGTTGGGCCCATGGCTCATTATTCACATTACTCCACCATGTATTGCTCTGTATTCACATTGCCACCCAGTAATTTTCCATATTCTCATTATGCCACCGCTTAGTGCTCCTTATTCACATTTTGTACCCCTCCCCCCCAAAAAAGGCATAGTTCATGTCCCTATACACATACTGTAAGTAATACAAGTGTAAGTATATTTAATATGTGATGATCTTGTAAATTCTGTAATGCCCTACCCTGACTCACGGCCCCACTCAAGGTTGGTGTTGCTTGCTGCCTGTTGAGGAGTGCAGCACTCTTGTGAGGGCTACTGCTCCTCCTCTGTCATCCCTACCCCACGGCTACTACTATAACTCCAAGTGCGATGTCTTAACATGCTGTGATGCTGATGAGCCTGGCACTGGCATTCTGGGAGACTAGCCCTCCCAAGGGGAAGGAGAGACAGTGTCACTATGCTTATGCTAGAACATAAGAGGGAGTGGGTAGGCAGCACAATGCTGGTTGGGTGATTGTGTCCACAGAGCAGGGCAATCACCCTGCTTGCCTGTCATTGCCTGCTGTTATACAGAGACGGCCTTAGGCTTACAATGAATGCCCCAAGGCATTCCAAATTCTCGCGAGACCTTGATCCCATTATATGCGATTCAAGCCTAGCTGTAGAATGCTCCACTACTTGTTAATGGTACTGTGACTGTTGTCTGTACCCCACCGTTTGTTAATGCAAGTTTAAATAAAACAAAAATACAAAAATGATAAATGTAAAAAAACTACTTTAATCCCCTCTGTATATGTTACTGTGACTGCAGGCCTTACCCTACTGTATATACGATATTATATCTGTGAGCCATACTCCCACTGTGTATACGTTACTGTGACTGTTGGCCATACCCCACTGTTTGTTAATGGTGATGTGACTACTGGCCATACCTCACCAATTGGTAACGCTATAGCTGTGTACACACGGGGGCGATAGGGGCTGAAATCACTGGAAATATGGTCGCAGGCAACCATATTGCCAGTGATGGGAGTGTGCCCCGGCGATAAATCGCCGGGTGCGCGCTCCCGTTTTCTGCCCCATTCTAATCGCTGGTCGCAGGAGCTTGCTCCTGCAACCAGCTGATTACCTCTGCAGCACCGCCGGCAGAGGTTCCTTTTCATCAGCGACCATCTCTGGTCGCTGATGAAAAGGGGACACTGAGCAATATTGCTCAGTAATATATTGCTAGCAATATATTGCTGAGCAATATATCTGCCCCCGTGTGTACGGGGCTTAACGCAAATAATAAAAAAAATTATAATAATTTTTTAAATGATAAAACTTCTATGTATCTATGTATTTTTTTACTGCACCCCACTGTGTATACATTGCTGTGACTCCTGGCCATACCCCTACTGTGTATACTGTGACTACTGGCTGTACCCCTAACAGTACATATTGCAACTGCTGGCCGTACCACTTCTGTACATTTTGTACTGTTCCTGCTGGCCATAACCCCACTGTGTATACTGTACTGTAACTGATGTCCGTTCCCCACCATTTGTTAAGGGTACTATGACTACTGCCCGTACCCCAGTGTTTGTTTACAGTAGTGTGACTGCTATCTGTAACCCACCGTTTGTTAACGCAAGTTTAACACTTTATGATAAAATGCAAGTGATGATGATGATGACATCTTTCCTCTGTAGAGCCAGTTTGTGCACTGAGAGATCATTGCCCAAATAAACCAATAATTTCAGCCACAAGTGTGGTAGTCCCTGTCGCTGAAATTATTGGTTTGTTAAACTGTGTTATATATTCAACATAAGGGTGGGTGGGAATAATAATAACCCTCCCTGCAGCCTAACAAACAGCCCCCACCCCCCCCACAAGTGCCTAACACCAACCCTGGCAAGTATTCTAGGCATTGCAATCCTGATGTCGTCTGACTTTTTGGGATCCCGACTGCCGGTATTTTCATAGCATCCCTTCAAAAAAGGGTATGGGTCATAAGGCCACCACAATGTTGGTTGAAAGTCATTAGGTCAACACCATTAGCTCGACATGCATGAGTCTAGGTCGACATGGGTTAAGTCGACAGGGTCATTAGGTCAACAGGGTCATTAGGTCGACATAGGTTAGGTCTACAGGGAAAAGGTCGACATGGGATTTTTCACATTTTTTGTACCCGAATGTCAACAATCGACATGGACACTGAAACGTAGCACCGCGTCCCCTCGCATGGCGCAGTGCACTCGCCATGCTTCGGGCACGGTGCCTCAATGCGCTCCGCACACTATTTTATTTTCCCACCACACCCTAGTGGATGGTAGGGCATGAAATACCACCTGTCGGCACATAAACGCAAAGAAAAAAGTGAGAAATCTGATGTCGACCTTTTGACTGTCGACCTAAACCATGTTGACATAATGTCCCTGTCAATCTAATGACTCTGTCAACCTAACCCATGTCGACCGAGACTCATGTTGACCTAGACTCATGTCGACCTAGACTCATGTCGACCTAAATGCATGTGGACCTAATAGTGTAGACCAACATGCTGGTGACCCAATGACCGTATCCCCAAAAAAGTGATATATGAAGTGCAATTTTCTAAACCCAATATTTGGGTTTCCAAAAGTGCATGTGAGAGTGGTTGTTTTATACACAGGAAAAGACACCTAACATGCTAACCAGTCATTCAAAGGTAATAAACTAACTACTGTATGCTCCAGTGTTACATAGTCATTATTACATTAAATGATAATAAAGATACTTTGATGTTTACCTAGTGCGCCCCGGCTGTAACACCCAATTACCTCACAGTCCACTACTGTATGTAATGCATTCAATTTAATTAGCGGATGTGCCCAGAGGAGTTTGAATTTGTGTGTGTTCAATTAGCATAAAATTGTAGCATACAACAGACCAGAGGGCAGAGATTGAATATTCTTAGAATATTATATAAGTGTATTCTTATTGCTAATACATGATATTTTCTGTAAGGTCAGTGCACAGTACAGTATATTCTGTATGAGATCTGGCTGCAGCACTCTTCCTGCCCACAAACATACACTTTTGATCTACAGTATATATAGATACGTTACGTTATGCACTGAAGTGAATGGGAGCTGTTCATTCCCGCCACTCCCATTTATTCTTACCCGGCTGTGATGTGAATGAGTGCAGTATACCACGGAGTGTTCGCATCGCGATCCCACTATGCCAAGCTGCTATACTCCAAAACAATGTATCGGGACTCATCTGTACCTGTCAACCCAGGGCCGTAACTAGGGGGGGGGGCTAGGGGGTCACGCGCACCGGGCGCTGGAGGGTGGGGGCGCAAGTGTGAGGTCCCGGGACTGGTGGGTTAACGCTGGCTCCTACCGGGGTCCCGGGGACGGGCAGCGGGGGTCCGGGGACTGGTGGGTTAACTCCAGCTCCTACTAGCGCTGCCGGGCGGTGGGCGGAAAGCAGGTTTTGAAAAGACTTGCCGGACGCTGATTGGCTGAATTCAGCCAATCAGCGTCCGGCAAGTCTTTTCAAAGTCATCGGCGCTTCCTGCCGCCAGGCAGATAGCGCTATGAGATGGAGTGAGTGAAGGCTGCCGCTACACCAATCCCTGGACCCCTGGACGCTGCCTACCCTTGCTGGCTGCACACAGGTATGTTGGCAGCAGGGGTCCAGGGACTGGTGTAGTGACAGCTTTCACATACACAGCCGCTCGCTATTTGCCTGGCGGCGGGAAGCGCTGATGATTTTGAAAAGACTTGCCGGACGCTGATTGGTTGAAATCTGCTTCCCGCCCACCGCCCGGCAACGCTAGGAGCCGGAGTTAACCTTCTCCAGTCCCCGGACCCCCGCTGCCTGTCCCCAAGGCAGTAATTTGGTGTTTTTGTTTTTTTTGGGGGGGGCGACCAAGTGACTGCCGACCCGGGCGCCGAAACACCTCGTTTCGGCCCTGGTCAGCCTAATGATCATATCGATCTTTTGTAACTGTGGTCCATGTCATACTGTCAACCGTTTGGCTGTTGACCTAATTGGGATCGACAATAGCTACACTAGTATACTTTTAATTAAATATTTATGCATTCTATAGTGCATGAAAAACTCCAAACAATGTACATTTGACTTTTCGTGGCATTCATATTTAAGGGTAAATTTACTAAAACTTCAAAGAATGAAAAGAGGTGATGTTGCCCGTAGCATCCAATCACATTCTGTCTATCATTTCTCTATTGCATCCTAGAAAATGACAGACAGAATCTAGTTGATTGCTATGCAACATCTCTTTTCATTTTTAGAAGCTTTAGTTGATTTACTCCTTAGAAACTTACTGTGACTATTAATATATGCTTGCTTTGTCAAAGTGTACCATCTGCCAATAAAGGGCCTGATTCAGACCTGTTCACTAGCCTTGCGAGCAGGTACACACATACACATTCGCTCGCGTGCGGCTGCACAGGAGAGAAATCACTTGATGTTCGCTCACCATGCCGTTCGTTCCCTTCGCAGATAAAAGTCAGGCTAAACTAACTTTTTCCTCGCCAGAGATGGCCAAAATCAGGGCCCTGATGTCATGTGACGCCAGCCACCCACCCCAAGTAGGCATCGACAGGCCTGCCTGCCACCGTTTCTATGGGTATGACCATAAAATGCTGGGCATTCCCCTGCTCCACCCTATGACCGCCCCCTGCCCGCCCCTCAATGAACAAACTCTTCGGTGCGTGTGAAAGTCGTTGAAATCTTTGCTCAGGGGGCTTGCACGTGCACATTTTCACACATGTGCAAACCCAAGTCATCCAATGGGGGAGCGAAATTACCCCCGAAGTACACTAACAAATGCTACATTCTACTTGTTCATGCTGTACTACCAGATGTTTTTAGTTGCACCACAAAAGTGTTACTGGAATTATGGTATATATTCAGCATACTGCTGCAACTTGTGACATGCATTTTAGATAAATCTAGTGCTAGTTCTCAGTTAGTAAATCCTAAACTGGAGATATATGTTGTTCTCTCTACAATGAAACATGCACTCAGCATACAGCATCATTCTGTGAATGGACTCCGGCTGGTGTTTCTATGAGAAATGTGCATCTTGCTTGTAAATCAGGATGATGAGTTGACGTCACCTGGGAGAAATGTTTATAAATGATCAATAAATTATTGTAAACACCAGAGTGCTCTTTAGGTTTAATTGCTCTGTTAATATTTTATGTTGATGACATGTGGGAAAAAACAAAATCTCTGTCAATTCTCTATAAGAAAAGTAGAAGGTAATTTCAACTAGACACTGAGCAATGACAACATCCTTTTCCCAGAACTCCCCTCTGCCTGGCCTGCATCTTACCCATATATACAGGGCTATTTTTGTGCATTATTCTAGTTCACTCTTTCTGACAAAATATTCCTTAGATGGACAAAACAATGTGCACTGCAGGTGAGGCAGGTGTTACTTGTGCAGAGATAATTAGATTTGGGTGGGGTTTTACACCTGCCTCACCTGCAGTGCACATGGTTTTGTCCATCTAAGAAATATTTTGTCAGAAAGAGTGAACTAGAATAAGGGCCACAGTTCCTGCTGGAGCCTGCACAAAAATAGCCCTGTATATATATATATACACACACACACATACATACAGTAGCTAAAGTGTGCCTTTTTTATTTGTATTTTTCTAATGAATATATTGTATGTATTGAATGGAGTGTAAATGTTTCTTCCTCTAAATACTATGCCAATGATCTTATAGGCACTATTTTTATATACCTAAATCTAATAAAAAAAAAAACAGATTGTTGTGTAAACTACTGTATAAGCTGCTAGCAGCTACACTAGGTAAAGGCATTTAATAAATGTATTTTACCCACACAAGTATTATTAGCTTATGGTATTAGATCATATTTCAAGCATATGCACAATAACAACCAGTCCCTCCTTGCTCTGCTAAAGCTGCCTCAGCCCTCACTGTCACTGTCTCCTGCACGCCGCCCGCAGCGCCTCTCTGACAGCGGGTGGGCGGCAGTATAAAGAGCTGCACCGCGCACACACTGTCCTCCTCCTGCGACCTGCCCCCTCTTCCTCACGGACACTTGTGCTGAGGCATGTAGCGCTGTCTGTGAATGCCTGGATGACATGTCATGTCCGGTTCCGCCCCCTACCCATTGCTCCCTACGCCTGTCAGCTGTGAAACAAATGACAAACAGGCACCAGCGCCGCCCTTCCTTCCCTCTTCTCAGTGTGCTGTGCCAGTGCCACTGTCAGTCCTAAATACTCCGCCCCCTCTATCTCCTCTCTTCTTCCATCTCCTCCTTCTCTCCCCTCCTTTCCCCCTCAGTCACGAGAGGGTGTAATGGCGTCCTCCGCGTCCTGCCTACGCAGATAGAAGAGGAGGGACAAGAGTTAAACAGCAAAAGAACAGTGAGTCTTATTGTACATGTTTATAACAAATTTTTTAATAATTGTAGATTTTTTAAATTAATTTAGACACTTTTTAAATAATGGGCTGGGTTATGTGCCTAAAGGTGGCCATACACACTGCAATAGCAGCGTGGGATGCGATATGCGCTCCTGCGGGCATCGCACAGTGCTGCACATACTTTTTGTACTGCTTTCGGATCGCATCGCACACACATTGCATGCATGCCGTGCGATGCGATCTAGCACATAACGTATGTGATTCTCACAGCATGTTTGGGGGGTCTTTAGTGCCTGCAACATTTTGCGGACACAGCACTGAGATGGTGTATGCATACATGTACATGCACCCGAGATCCTCCATAGGATCGCATGTTGCATACGCTCCCACAATCGGGCTGCAGCTTGTTGCAATGGCAATGTGAAAGGATGCAAAATGATGGTTTGCAGGAGGGTGCCGGACACCCTAGCACCGGCCCTGGTGTACGCACTACGTGCCTGATTCAGAGTTGATCGCAAAAGCAAAATTATTTTTAAATAGGCCAAACCATGTGCACTGCAGGTGGGGCAAATGTAACTTGTGTAGAGAGTTAGATTTGAGTGAGGTATGTTCAAACTGAAATCTAAATTGCAGTGTAAACATAAAGCAGCCAGTATTTACCCTGCACATGAACAAAATTACTCACCCAAATCTAACTATCTCTGCAAATGTTACATGAACATAGTTTTGCCTATTTGTGAACAAATTTGCTTTGCAATCCATGCTGAATTAGGCCCAGAATTCACTTTATCAATTTATTCACTGAAATTTTCTCCGTAAAGGCTAGACCTTATTCATCATGTACATATCTAACTAGGGTTATGTTACTGTACTTCTGCCAATGTGTGCAGTATAACGGCACTCAGCTCATTTTAAATTCATATATGTAGATAATTAATATGGAGGGGTATTCAATTAGTGGCGGTAATTTATTGATGCTATTTGATCCCTCTGGGGCAATTCATTTAGCCCTGATGCTGGTACCTATTGTGCATTGTATTTTTGAATACGTGCCCTGTTTTCGTAGCTGTGATCACAAAAAAAACCTCATAGATCTGGAATCCTACTGTGTTTTCAACCCCCCCCCCCCCCCCCCAAAAAAAAAAAGATTCAATTGAATTGCCCCCCAAAAACATTGGTCTAATTATTGCCGTAAAGCCTGTTTTTTTTTCTGGTCAAAGACATTTTGTTCATAATTGAATCCCCCTCCCATATGGTAATGTGTATATATAAGGTGTAAACAATAGTGAACGAGAGAGCCAATGCTTTATTTTTTTGTTCTGTTATAAAATATTTCCAGTTTCCACAAGTGTCAGTAGCACAGTTCAACATACTCCTCACAGCTTCCAATGGTTTTACTGTAGCCCTGGGAGGCTATTTCACCACAAGGAGCAATTACCCTCTGACCTGGACACAGATTTAACAGCCAAACCTTGATCACCTCTGTGGGAAAAGCAGGACTGAATCTTATCATCTGTTATGGGTTTGGGGTATTCACCCACAGCTGTGACCGCTGTTTAGGACAGCCACAGCGAACCCTACTCTGCCTCTGTTGGCCTTTCCTGAAGGATGGCTGGTACCTGCAACCACTAGGACTTCGCCTATAATAGCCACGTATAAAGGGGCAAATTTGGACCGCCCCCCAACTCCGGTGCCACCAGGTTTTGAGCAGGGACAAGGTACCGGAGACCTTCAATGAAATGACCAAAAGATGTAACTGGCTAAAGGGAACCTGCCTGAATAACAACTAACGGCACCTGGCCAACTTCAGGAGAGAAGGCAAACGGAATGAGCGACCTAGTGTCAAACTGCAGGCGACCCAGTTGCAAGTACACAAGACACTGAAAGAAAACACGATACATGATACACAAAAACACTGCAAACCACACAAAGGGACGGGTATCTCCCGTCAGCAGGAGGTAACCCAGCCAGGGTAAAGTAAATCAAATAACGCAGACCTGCAGCAATACTCTGGGAACCCCAGAGGGAAAGTAACATGTGTGGACTAAAATAAGCAACACAAGACTCTTGTCCACAATGTTGCTGATATATGAAAAAAGAAGTAATACCAGTGCTTCATTGTGGAGCACTAAAGCTGCCCATACACACCCCGATATGGGCGTGCGTTGTGGGCTTAAATATCATGGATCACATCACATTGCATTGCATGTGCATGCGTTGTGCATGCAATGCGATGCAATGTGATGAGAACTAAGTACAAAAAGTATGCGCAAGCACATACTTTTTGTACTGTGCGATGAGGTGCCGCGGGAGCGCGCACCTCAAAGCACACATCGGGACAGCACGCTTAGCAGCGTGTATGGGCAGCTTTACAGTAGTACCATAACCGGGACGGGGAGCAAACCGGAATCCCAGTAACAGATGAAACAAACTGCATGAGTAACAGGAGCTAGAGGGAGGCAGTTAACTGCCATAAAGAGAAGCTATCACTGGCGGGGCTGTGCTGGACTGAATCCCTTAAAGGGCTCAGGTGACCAATCACCTGAGGAGGGTCCAGCTCAGCCCCCCAGACCGAATGCTTCCAGCTGCGGGAAGGTGCCCTTAACCAGCGTTCCATGTAGCTCCGGCAACTGCCTGGCGGAGTATCAACCCAGCCAGGCACCACCAGGTGGAAGTTCAGATCGGCCCCAGGGACGCGAACGCCGGAAGGAGCTGACTGCACTTTGCCTGTCAGAATGGCTAACCGCATCCTGCTCTAAAACCTGGTCCGGATAGTTCACATTCACTTCATGTGAACTTATTCTGTTTGTGCCACACTATGGGGGTTATTCTGATTCACTCGGAAAAGCACAATAGCTCTCTAATGGACAAAACCATATGCAGGTGGGGCTGATGTAACATGTAGATAGAGAGTTAGATTTGGGTGTTTTTTTGTTTCTGTGCAGGGTAAATACTGGCTGCTTTATTTTTACACTGCAATATAGATATCAGTTTAAAGTACAAACCCCACCCAAATCTAACTCTCTCTGCACATGTTACATCAGCCCCACCTGCATATGGTTTTGTCCATTAGAGAGTGATTGTGCCTTTCCGAATGAATCAGAATAACACCCCATATACAGTATCTCTATATCTATATCTGCCTCATTGTAAATAAATTGCATCAATGGCTACTGAGGCCAACCTACATTTTGTAAGTAGTTTATCTTATTAACCCATTATTTATAATATCATAGTCCTTATAGCACAGAAATAGTTACCATAGTATAGCAGGGGCAATCTTCATCCTGTGGCACGAAGCTGGTCTAAAATTTTAATGGATATTTTGGTGTGTGTGTATTCAAGGTGAATGGAGTCCAGCCCATAAAAAATTAATATTCAATTCTGTCCTGCAAAATTTTTATGTCGCTTAGTTTAGTAAATTTTTCATTCCACCTGCACTTAAAGAAAACCCTCTCTCGTTGCTAAACTTGTGTTAATAAATAATTTCCTTGCTGCTCAATTTGTGTGGTATTTACTTATTTATTTGGACCTTGTATGCATTTATACATATACCAGCTACACAATGTGCATCTCTGAATATTAGCAGAAGCAGTCGGAGATGTCTTTAAAAAGCACAGGTTCCTTGGAAGACATTCAAGTGGGATTTATATATTCATGTTAGGGGTCATTGACAGACTGTAAATATGTTAGCCCTGCCTCCTACTGTACCTTTGCTTTCAGACACCAAGCAAATAACATTAAATATGCACACTGCCATAAGACATAAACAATATAGTAAGTAACCTAAAACAACGCAAACTTCCTGCAAACAACACATTTAATATACAGACTACAATGCTAGTGACATGAGAGTGGTGTCACCACACAGAACTCTGTGGATGGCACCATAACTGCCCCACAGTTCCTGCTTTTGAATAGCAGGTTGCCTAAAATGACACCTTGCACTGGGTGCCGGACAGGGTCCCTACAGTCAGGATCCCGAAAGTCATTTACCCGACGTCCCCCTCCAGCTAAAGTCTCTGCTGAAGATTTTGACTGTTTGGCTGGAATTTTTTTTGGACACTCTAAGTAGACTAACTCCCCCCTCCCCCTCCCTGGAGTATCTTGAGGACTCTCCAAACAATGCTGTTACAATTACCGCTGCCATTGGCTAAACCTAATCTGTATAGCCATTGGTCAGGGGGTGAAGCTGGCACAGTGTGTGCCGCACCAAGATGGCCCTGCTAAAACTTTCTGTGAAATGCGAATGTACACATCCAGTGCAGAATGGCATACTGCTGGATGTCAAAGCAAAAGTGGAAGCTGTAAATTGCAAAATCTAAGGGGTAGAGTTACAGTATTCTAGCTTCAATAGCAGTCAACCAAGGTTTAGTTACAATTTCTCTGTTGCATTATAGAAAATGATTTGTTGCTAATGGCAGTACCACCACTGTTTTAGAAACGATTGATTACGATCATTTAGTTTGCTGCAAACTTACGTACCCTACAGGAAAGGCCAGGAGGCTCCTGAAAATCAGGTGCCCCCCCCCCCCCAGATACTGTAGGTGGGAAAGTCCACTGCATTGCTGCAAATCTCCAGAAAACACTGGCCATGCCCCCAATGCAATACTACCCCTGTATGCTCCACCACTGTATCACCCTTTTTGCGTCTCCCCATGGCCCCACTTCCCGGAGCTGGACAGACAGAAAGTAGGCAAGTATAATTTGCTGCCAATTGTTGCACAGTTTGCTAATGGTGTTGCAGATAAAACAGGCAAAAAAATCAGAATGATATACTATGATAATATTCCATCAAAACATGCAGAAATAGACACATAAGGGTTTATTTACTAAGTTGGGAGTTCTATTGAAGATGAGATGTTGCCCTTAGCAACGAATCAGAAGCGACTTATTTATTTAGCACTTTCTAGAAGATAATAGATACAATGTGATTGGTTGAAAAGGATGGACGGCCACTGATTGGCTGAGAGAGCTCTCCCATTCGGGCGTTCAATCTTTGAATGGGTTTTTTAAATTCTACTTCCACCTGCTGTGAGCCGGGGATGCAGAGTGGGGAAAGTGCCTTTTCTGCACAGCGCTTCCAAACCTGGGAATCAGATGCGATACATCGCAGATGCTAAAAATCACTTGTGTAGTGCTGCACATATGATTTATCTTTTGTGTATCCTGTCTGACCTCCAACTTTGATCCACTTCTGCCCGATCTCCTCTCGATCAAGTGAAATCGGATCCAAATTGAACAAGTGTATGAGGGCATTAAGTGTAACACAGGGTTTAGCAATTCATTTTGTAGTTACCTTTCACACAGATTATAGATGAATAACTGTGAAACCATTTTCTCACACCTTTTTCTGCCACAAATTGGTAACTAAGCACAATAGGACCTGTTACAGAAAGTACCCACTGATTCACAATGTACAATTTATTTTATTTAAGTTAGCACTCCATCATCCAAAGAGCTAACACAGCCTAGTGCAGTCAAGTTTAGCATGGTCAAACAATAATTCTCTTCAAGAGTTGCCTAGAGATTAAAATAACCAAGACAAAAGTAACTAATTATGTTTTAATATAACAAGGCATGGGATATGGGGCAATAATACAAATATCGGACACAAGAGCAGATACAGAAAAACATAAAGGATTCAAATGCTCTAACTTTATTTCATAGAGATACATACATGAATACAATGGTGTTATGAGCATTAGGAGACACAAATGCCCATTCCTAGCTCCTTGTGCACTGGTTTTTCAAGTTTGCTGTCTCAAATGTTAAGGCCGCTTCTCACTTACACAATACTTGTTGCCTTCCAATCAGGGTGCTTGCATTTTAGCCAGTTCTTTTAGATTTGATTAAAGTTCTTCAGAACTCTCTCCATTGGTCCACCCAGCCTATAACTTTCCTTTGTTCGTTACTGAAACCGATTTTTTTGCCTTGAAAATGTCACACACTTTTAGAGTACAGATAAATGCCCAGTCTGAATTTGAGGTAAAAAACATCTTAGATGCAAAATTTCAAGGGTATTCATATGGCTTACAGACAATGTTTAGGTTGACAGTCAATATGGACCACATAGTCAACAAGGCTACACAACAGCACGTGAAAAAGGTAGACTATAGATATTTGAGGAGTTTAAAAACATTTTTGTAACTTTATCATACTTTACAATCTACCTGGAATGGTAAAGAGTGCCGAGCACAGCTAGGGAAGCGGTCATCTATTAGAATGAACTTAGGTCTACAGTCATTAGGTCGACCCCACTAGGTCGACTGGCAGGAAGGTCGACCTGACTTAAGGTCGACATGGGCCAAGGTCGACATGACTTAAGGTCGAATTTGCATAAAGGTCGACATGAGGAAGGTCGACTGGTCATAAGGTCGACATGGGGTTTTTCACTGTTTTTTGAGCCGACATGTGCCGACAGGCGGTATTTCATGCCCTACCATCCACTAGGGCGTGGAGGAGGTTATTAAAGCTGTGGCGAGCGAAGCGAGCCACCATGCCCGATGCATTGCGAGCGAAGCGAGCGCTGCGAGGGTCCGATTCTCATTGCCAACTGTGTCCATGTCGACTGTGTTGACATTCGGATAAAAAAACAGTGAAAAACCCATGTCGACCTTATGACCAGTCGACCTTCCTCATGTGGACCTTTATGCAAACTCGACCTTAAGTCATGTCGACCTTGGCCCATGTCGACCTTAAATCAGGTCGACCTTCCAGCCAGTCGACCTAATGGGGTCGACCTAATGACTGTAGACCTAAGTTCATTCTGACAGATGTACCGATTCCACAGCTAGGCACTTGGTCTTAAGCATGGCAAGTGAAGCGGCAATGCAAGAGAATGCAGTACACTAATTGGGGGTCCATGTGCTCAGGTGTTAAAATCGAGAACAGAAAAATGTGAAAACGCATGTCAGCCTTTTCACGTGTGGACCTTTATCCCATGTTGACCTTGTGCATGTCGACCTTTTGGTGTTGATATAGACATTGTCAATCCAATGAACCACATCCAATTCTAAGATAGGGTGTTGGACGAGAGACTAAGGGCCAGATGCACTAAGCTTCAAAAGTGCTAAAATGGAGAGTGATAAACAACCAACCAATCAGCTCCTACCTGACATTTTTCAAACACAGCTTGTGACATGGCAGGTATGAGCTGATTGGCTGGCTGTTTATCACTCTCCATTTTAGCACTTTTGAAGCTTAGTGCATCTGGCCCTATGGAGTAAATTTACTAAAACATCTAAAAATGAAAAAGGTGATGTCACCCATAGCATCCAATCAGATTCTGTCTATCATTTTCTAGGATGCAATTGAGAAATAACAGAAAGAATCAGATTCGTTGATATGGGCAACATCATCTGTATTTTTTAGAAGCTTTAGCAAATTTACCGATAAATGTTAGGACAAAGTATTAGGCAACAGTATGAATAGGCAGGGGGCGGGATGTTTTAAAATACATAGCTGCCCCTCATGCTGATTTCGATCACATATGTACTAACATATGCAGTCAACATCACAGTGCGATACCTTTGATTGGTGTGCGGGGGTCTCTGTCACATCCCTGGGCTCTCTCTGGCCAGGAAGTATAAGCCCTTTGCCCCTCCTCCTCTACCCTGAAGCCAGAAGGACCTCCGGCTGTGTTTTCTAGAAGGAGGAGGAGGTATGGCCGGGAGTGCAGTCAGCATCGGCGGCAGGCAGTGTCAAGTAGCCCACAGGCTTCTATATAGTATCGCCATCCAAGGATGGCGATACCCTATACGGCAAAAATGTGGCGGTGGGTATTATTACATTTCAAAATGTGGTAAAACCCCTGAAAACTGTTTTTTTCCCGCATTTTTCCTTTAGTACTGTATATCCCGCCCAGGATGACAGCAAGATTTGCACTTGTTGATTGTGGCACTCAGATCTTAATATGATTTCTTAAAACTGAATTTTTAAGATTTATTGGCACTATATTTACTAGTGGATTGCTGGAATAAACTAGAATAACTTTTTTTGGGGGAAGGGACAGGGGTTTAATAGGTAAGTTTTACATTTGCTACCGCCGGTATTTTATATTTTAGTTAACTGGATTTTCTGTTGCAACAATGACTCAGTGAATTGCCTTAAACATATTCATGTCATTTAAACAGCAACATAACTGTTTTCAACTAATTTGACTACTAATGTATTTATTTTCGTTGAAAATATATTTATTGTTTTTTTCCCAGGAAGAAGATAAAAATTCAAAAAGACAGTCTTACAAAGAATGATACATATATGTAGCAATACATTTCAATTATAAATGGATAAGGTATTGAAGTATGTGTATACTGTATTATGTGAAGCATCATAGTAATAAACTGACAACGAAAGTCTTATCAATGTCTATGTCAGAGTCTTCCTGGTTTTTCTTATAGTATACAAAAACAACTACAGAACATGTCAATAACATAAAACAGTATTGTATATACAGATGTGTCCTCATGCCATTATGCCATAGAAGGGCAACTAAGAGACTCTGAAAGGAGCAGCGCCCAAGCGTTTCGAGGCGCAACCGTCTCTATGTCAAGGTGTGTATATATAATATGGATAGATGATATATACGTGTATTTTCTGCTGTAAATGACATAATGTACAAGGGCGTACTGTTTTCATTCTGTCTGCTTCCTATATACATGTGTACATTAATATTGCATAAAAGTATGTGGAGAGGTTTGGTCTAGATTTAACTTGAGGTCTATTAGTTTTCAGCTTTGTGACCCTGACTGTTACAGTATGTAGCACAAATCCAGCATGTGTAAGTACAGAGGAACGCGTGATAATCCATTACATTGTGGCCTGGGGGGGGGGGGGGGGGGGGGGGGCAGAAATTCTAACCCTTCCCCTAAAACATAACAGCAGTCAGGTGGTTTTCTCATTGAAAAGAGTCAAGTGCCGGTAGGGTCACTGCCTCTGGACCACTACCGTAAGGTCTTCTGGCCCCTGAGGCCCTATTTATTTGCGTCTTCTAAGCCTGCACAAAATAAAGTACATAGATTTGCAGTCTTCGCTCTGCTCCCAGGCCTGAGAACCTGGGTATTGGTGCACAAATGATGGATGAGGTGCAAGGTATCAAGGAAGCAGGGGCCAGCAGAGGTGGCTCCCTACAGATTAAGGGCAGTGAAGCCTTCAGTAGACCTGAGATGGAAACCTAGAGTATCCACACTCCCAATTACTTTGGCTCATTCAGCTGTATGTGAAGGTAGTGAAGCTGGAGGGAGATATTGTGTGCAGCAGACTGCTCCTAGCAATAACTACATACAGTATTGCATTGTTTGAACTGAAAATATTGGGATAATTGACAATGAAAGGGGTAAGAAAATACATGAAATAATGTGAAAGCAAAGAGAAAGATTTAGGATTGGGAGGAGAGGGTGTAGTCTGTAAAATGTATGATAGAATACACTTATTTGTATGACTTATGAGATTAAGTACAGTAAGGTCTTAGTGCTCTCAAGAGACGAGGATCAGGGTGACGAGACACAAGACTGAAATGACAGTGCACCAGATAACTTGCTGTGATTGAGGACACGATAACAGAATGGTGAGCACACAGGTCAGAAGTATTATTTTACTGAATAAGTAGTCCACACCTTGTACAATCTTCCAGGGGATGTACAGTAGTTAAATGCCGAGCAGTGCTCATGCTTGGAATAATCACACATTTGTTCTATGGAATGGTAAGGAAAAAAACATTTCTTTATCTACAGTACTTTCAGTTGTTCTGTTATATCTCCTAAGCTACCAACGAGTACAGCTATTTCTTAACCATATCCCTAACTCTGCTTAAAAAAGTTGTACTTTCCAAGAAAAACCCAACAACAATGGTTTTAAATTAGTGTATCTGATGCAGATTTGGAAGTACATGCAAGGTTATTCAGACCTGAACTCAAGGCACACTATTTAGATTTGTGTGAGTTATTTTGTTTCTGTGCAGGGTAAATACTGCTAGCTGCATTATTTTTACACTGCAATTTAGATTTCAGTTTCAACATACCCCACCCAAATTTAACTCTCTCTGCACATGTTACATCTGCCCCACCTGCAGTGCACATGGCTTTGCCCATTTTCCAAACAAATCTGTACTGCGATCAGATCTGAATAAGGGCAATAGAGGGAGAATATAATAGTGCCCAAAAGCATGGCGAGCGAAGCTGAGGGATGCAGTACACTTATACAGTGTCCATGGCGACTTATGTCAACATAGCCACAAAAACAAGAAAAACTCATGTCGACCCTCTTAATTTTGGCATTTTCCACGTCAACCTATTGCTTGTGGCAACCTTTGACCCTGTCATCCTATTGCATGTCAACCTTTTTCATGTGTTCACCTTTTGACTAGGGATGCCAATCCCGGGACATTTTTTCAATCCCGGGATTGAAAAGTGCTCAATCCCGGGATTCCCGGGATCCCGGGATTGGCATTCCTAATAATAAAAAATGCCTTGGCCGCCGACTATTTACTTACAGTGGGAGCCGGGTGCAGCCGGGAGCCGGGTATGCTGAGTGGGCAGGCAGGAGGGCTGCTTGCTGGGTTGCCACAGGGTTGGTAGGCGTGCTCATACGGCGGGGTGGCCGGGAGCCAGGAAGGTTGGGTGGGTGGGCTGTGCGGCTGTGCCCTGCGCAACGTGACCTCTGACCTCGTCATGCTGTGCAGTACAGCACTGCCGGGTATGGGAGAAGCCGGGCAGTGTCTGAGCGAGTGCTCAGACGCTGCCCAGAATTAGACTGCGCATGCGCGGTCTAATCCTGAAATCCAGGGATTGGAAACTCCAATTCCAGGATTGAAATCCCGGCGTTTTGGGGGACAAATCCCGGCATCCCGCCAATCCCGATCCCGGGACTGGCCACCCTACTTTTGACTGTCGACCAATAGTGGTGCACCTATGGACTGTTGATCTAATTACTGCCGATCCTATGACCCATACCCTTACAGGACACCCACCAGAAGGGGAAGCACTCTAATATCTCATTGGGTTGACCCAATTTAGGTCGAGATGCATTGGGTCAGCCACTGAAGGTCGACAGGGCATAGGACCTAGATGGACACCTGAAATAAGTCAAGGCTGAGGTCGACAGGGTTGCAAGGTCAAAACAAGCATTAGGTCAACAATATCAAGGCTGACAAACAAAAGGACAACATAACTTTTTCAGTTATTGTTGTCGAGAATGTGGACACCGTCAAAATGTACCGTGTCCCCTTGCATAGCTCGCTGTGCTCGGCACACTATTTTATTCTCCCACCGTAGATGGTAGGTCATGAAATACCGCCCGCCGGCACATGCCGGCTAAAAACAAAGTGAAAACTCATGTTGACCTTTTGACTGTCAACCTTGCCATTGTGTCGACCTTCCAACCCTGTTAACCTTAGAAATGTCATCCTATTTTAGGTGTCCACCTAAGCCCTTTCGACCTTCAGTCATGTCAATGCATGTTGACCTAAATAGGGTAGACCTAATGATCGGATCCCGACACTAGAACTTGATCCAGTTCGATGTTTTCAGAACTTTGTTACACCATAACCCCATACTTGCCTACTTTTGAAAACTAGTTTCAGGGAGATTATAGTTGGTAGTAGAATTTTGCAAAGCAACCCCATTGATGGGGTGTGTCATGCTCCACCCAAAGGGCGTGTCTAGTTCCATATAAAGAGATATTGTGAAAAGAGTTTGCGAGAGTGGCACCTAGAATCGTTGGTGTGTACTGGTACATCTGTGAGGAATCTTATAAAATGACTTATATCCAAATGTAGATGAGCCCCAAAGCAGTTTATAAGATCTACTATACTTGGTAAAGTGCTGGGAAATGGTGCTGATGATTCAATGTAAATGTATCTATATCTCATTCCTTTTTTCCCCCAAAAAATGTAACAGTGTAATGTAAGCTAGGTGAAATGAGGGAGATTGCTAGACTAATGAGGGAGAGAGGGAGATTGCTGCTATTTCAGGGAGTCTCCTGCAGAATGCAGGAGGGTAGGCAACTATGCATAACCCTCATGCTATAATTTGTGCTGATTCTGTTTTTTACCCATATTGTGAGTTTTATGTACTGAAAATTTGCATTGTGCTTCACTGTGCATGTATCAGTCCCTGCATAGAGACACTTGGGAATTGTGGTTCTCCTTGCTGGGACTTGTAGTTCCACAACAAAGCACAATAGTTTATATTCTATTTTTTACACAATACATCAGCCAGTTGATTACCTCCCTGAGGCAACTGGGACAGCCCCAGGCTTCAGCCTGGGCTGGGGGTATTCTGGACAGAAGGACCCCTTCATTGGAGGACCCCCACTCCCCCAGGGTCCCAGCCCGGGCTGAACAGTCAGAACGGTTTGGCCAGGGGAACTAGTGTAAATAGTTTCCCCCGTCTGTGGCATTACCCTACTGGCTGTTTGGGCCCGGTGCTGGTTGTAAAAATACGGGGGACCCCATGTCATTTTGTCCCCTGTATTTTGGGTACCAGCACCAGTCCTTAAACCTGGTGCTGGTTTTAGAAATACCTGAGAACCCCCAACTTCTTTGGTCCCTGAAAGTTCTAAAACCAGGACCAGCTCTCTGAGCTCGAGGCTGGTTGGGGGGGGGGGGGGGGGGGGTTTGCGGGAGACACTCCATTTCTTAAAACTATTTACTTGATTTTTTTTTTTTTTACATAGGGAAGCATTGCACGGATCATAGTAATGTAGCTTTGTATGTATGTAGCAGCAGTAAATACAACTGTCAATTATGGATATGAATAGATATGGCCGGTTATCACAGCGGAAAATACGAATCCGGTAGTAATGCCCTATTTACGAGTCACATTTGCACCGAAATACGGCCGATGCCGGTCTTATCCATTCGTGTCTGGCATCGGCTGTATTTCTCAATCTTAGTAAATTTCCCCACATTTATTTTATATAGCACTCTTTTTAGATTTATCGTGCACACTTTGGTACAGCATTTTGGTGTTTCATTTGTAGTGCATTTCAGTTTCACAGTGTCAACTCTCATTGCAGGACTGTTCTAATGCTCTTCACATTCAGAAAACAGTAGCAATGAACTACGGGCCTTAACCCGGTTGACTCGCTTGGATGCGAATTCTCATCCTTGCAAGTCACCCTAACGCCGCCTTGCGAATGGTTAGCCGGTGCCACCCATTCTCAAGTGGGATTCGTTCACAAGGCTTGCGAATGGATGTTTTACATGAACATCCATTCGCATGCCAGTGGGAACCTCCCCCATCTTTTGATGGCCGGCCACCATCGAATGATGGTGAAGGCACATGCATACAGACCCTTACATATGCGTGTAGAATTGCAGGGCATTGGGGTGGGCAGCTGACATCCGGTTATGTCAGTTGTGTCCCCCCCCCCCCCGCATTACCATATGTGTACACACAGCGTTTTCAATGGAACAACTAATAAATGCTGGGTGTTCACATATGCTAATGGCCCAGCCGGGCACCCCACACCCCTCTCCACCCCTTACTAGCAAGGCTGGGTGCGTACAGCTGGTGAACAGCCTTTTCGCTGAGTTCGCACGCAACCAGCATATACACATGCGCAGAAATGCTGCTGCGCATGCGCATATGCAAAACATCGGTCCCTGTGCGAACGAGGGGCAGCTGCGAATGAACCAGAATAAGGGCCTATATCCTGAAAAACATGAATTCCTTATATCTATGCAGCAAACACTGATCTCTCCACAGAAACAAATGTGTTACTGTGCAATTACAATAAGTGTGCTCATTTATAAAGATTGATTAGCAATCCCATGTTGTTCTTACTAATCGTGTTAATTATTTGAGTGGAAGACTTTGAAAGTGCCATCATTTTTAATGCGTGCGAAAAACGGTTCAGTTGTAAAGGCATCGTAGGAGTGATATTTTAATGACCACATGTGAAAGTAATCATTACATTTATCTCCAGAATCTATCTTCTTTTCCCAAATTGAAAATCTTTTTCTAGTATATCCCTGTTCACATGAATACATGTCAATAAAGTTGCATGTGTTCTATGTCAGACTACTACAGGAGTGTAATGTAGCAGTGCAGCGGATGTTATTGGAGCAGATCAGTAAAGCTAAAAAGCAAGCACTATCATTTTGTGTCTGTAACAAACCATGTTGCTATGCTAGGGGAGCAAATACATTTATATTGTTTCTCTGCAGGGTAAGTAATGGCTGCTCTTGCATGTAGCCCATCCATGCTCGCTTTATTTTTACACTACAATTTATGTATCAGTTTGATCACACCTCACCCAAATCTACATCTCTGCATGTTAAATCTGCCTTACGTGCAGTGCTTCATGGTTGTGCCCATAAACATCCCATCATCTTACCCGTCCTTTTCCAACATGTATCACCTTTAATACTTAAAACATCTACTTATGATAAACCTGAAATAATGACTCGGAGACTTAGGTTTGGCAGAAGTTGTTAACTGATTTATTGTTGTAGAATTTTTAACTAATTTTGTTGATTTGTTAATTGATTAACTAATGGTGGCCAAGAAAGAACGGCTATTAACTAAACTCTACCCCAACTACCAACGTAACTGGCCTAACTCGCAACAAGCGGTATCCAACTCAACCTTGTCGCCTTGACTACCCACCCCTCCGGGTGAGGTCGCTGACCCCGAAACGGGTGTTACAGCAACATGCCTAAGTCAATGAGAGGTGAATGCACCGAAAACAAGCAATGTACGTAAACTCAATAACTAATATCTAACTAATTTATTAACAAACTGCCGTTCTTTCCCGCCTATCAGCTAACGCGATTAAAACACAAAAAACCACCACCTCAAACCAAAACCCAAGAAAAGGGAGGGAGGGCGGGAAATTCAGCAGGAAGAAGAGAAAGCCTCCTCCCCTTCCTGCTCCTATATTCCCTCTTCCCTGACCAAACCCTCCCCATCCCATAGGATCACCGAGTCACATGCTTGTCAGTGATGACATGCAGCTGAGGGATGTTTAACCCTCTACTTGCCTATTGCAGGCACTCCGTTATTCTAAACATCCCATCATCTTACCCGTCCTTTTCCAACATGTATCACCTTTAATACTTAAAACATCTACTTATGATAAACCTGAAATAATGACTCGGAGACTTAGGTTTGGCAGAAGTTGTTAACTGATTTATTGTTGTAGAATTTTTAACTAATTTTGTTGATTTGTTAATTGATTAACTAATGGTGGCCAAGAAAGAACGGCTATTAACTAAACTCCACCCCAACTACCAACGTAACTGGCCTAACTCGCAACAAGCGGTATCCAACTCAACCTTGTCGCCTTGACTACCCACCCCTCCGGGTGAGGTCGCTGACCCCGACACGGGTGTTACAGCAACATGCCTAAGTCAATGAGAGGTGAATGCACCGAAAACAAGCCATGTACGTAAACTCAATAACTAATATCTAACTAATTTATTAACAAACTGCCGTTCTTTCCCGCCAAAGCGGGGTTCTAACTGAATACCCCGCACCGCCACCATCTAAACTACAGACTCAATGACTATCAACAGATCCTCCAAGAACATAAAGAGGCCCTCATCAACCAGATGAACCCCATCAGGCCGAAATAGGTGTTTATGACCGAACCTGATCCTCTCGTGAGCGACCACCGCCCCCCCGGAAGCCACCACCCACCGGGCTATTGCCGCATTCAGTTTTTTCCTGGACTCATCGATTGCCCTCGGGTTAGTAACCTCCCTCCAACAGAGCCGAGGAACAATAAATGACCACACTATGGTACATGCGGGCCAGGCCGAGCTAATGGCTGTCAGATCTTCTAAAATCCAGCCACGCAAATCTAACTGAGGCACCTTCCCGAGATCATTACCTCCCAAGTGAATCACTAGTACCGATGGTAAACCGTACTTGCGTGCGCAGCTTAAGAGGAAATCCTTAAGGGCCCCCCAGGACATGCCCCGCACTCCTAACCACCTAATCGATCCAATGCAGGCAGAGGGGGGACCCTTACCTGCGCTAGCTAGCCTAGCCGCCCAATAAACGAATGAGTGACCGACTACCCACACCTGGAGCCTATCGATCCCCCGACCTAAATGGGAGAGATGCAAGAGAGATGAAATGGGTGTTAGTCTGGACTGTTTAATTGGGAGCGCCTTTACATATTTATGAGGATCTGCCAAAAAGAAAAAACAAATTTGGTATGACTACTCAAGGCACATTCAAACTGTGCCTAAGACATGCTCCAATCACGATTGGAGCCATACCAGGACACAATGGGAAAGAGACAAACAGGGGGAAGGGCAGGGTATTAGAAAGGAAAGGGTTGAAAGGTGTACTCGGCCGGAGAAAAAACGGCTAGACCTGCTGAGGGACTTTAATTAGACTATAGCCAAATTAGTAGCACCAGATTCAGTCCGTCAGATCAGGCAAAAAAGCGGGAAAACTCCGGACGCTGGCCCAACAGCAGAGCGTAGTTAAGCCCCGAGTAGGGTGGACATAGGGAAGGGTAAACAAATGACCATCCATCAACACGACAGTCACAAACAGACAAACTCAGCAACGCTTATGACAGCAGGTGTGGCCTAATATATTTCTTGTAGCTTGCTGAGCGCCATCTCCCTAGGGATTTAATGTCCTCCACCGACCAGCCGGCTTCAGCTGCCGCAGTAGCGGCACCTATCCGAAAAGAATGTGTCCCGAAGTCTCGAGGTGACAGGCCCAACCGAGACAGGCAACGCCCCAGCATTCATCGGAACTGGTACAACGTCAGAGGCGAACCATCGTAGTGTAGAAGCCAGGATCGCCCTGAGGAAGGCCTCACTAGCATATACAATGTACCTAATGCTACGGGGCACACTGACTCGGGGACGACAGGGCCCATGGAGGACCACCTACCCCTGGCCGACTGGTCGGTCTTGGACCTTCTAATCCTAAACCACAATGTCCCTCCATCTAAGCGTATGTCAGACAGAAGGAGGGTCGCGTCCCTAGTCTTCGAGGGGGCAACTAGCTCGGATATCCTAAAAGCGCCGTGGTAAGCCATGGAAAAAGCCAGCCTAAACAGCAGCGCCTCGAACGCAGAGCTAGCGCAATGCCCCACTCCTTCTAGTAGTTCACGAAGAAGAGGGGCATTAATCGGCCGGCGACAGTCTGGAGGGGCAGGCACCCTCCGTGCCCAGCCCTTCATGGCCTTAGCGACTAGAAAACCCTTGGTGAAATCCGGCCGCCCTTTGACCCTAGCAAAGAAAGATATGCCCGCCAAGTACCTAGCAGCCACCGCCCTGGATTTTCCTGAGCTATATAAAAACCAAATGAAAGACAGAAAACGCTGCTGGCCCCGCCTACCTGGCTGCGCGCCCCCTCCTGAGAACGATTCCCACTCTGCCCACGCCTGCCGATAGCTTCACAGTGTACGGGGAGCCAAGGAGGACTCCGCTAGCCCCTCCAGTCGGGCTTGATCACCTGCCAAACATAAGAGGGGCAGGGCGTGCCCAACAGATCAGCATGAGGAGCAAGATCCCGAAAGCGCTGCCATTGAAAACGCGAAAGAGCGTCCGCTATTTCATTATCAACGCCGGGCACATGCTGAGCCCTAAACAATATATTATGACGTAGACATTGGAGGGAAAGCTGCGCCAGGACTCTCAACACTAACAGGGATTTGGCCTTTCGGTGGTTAATGGCGTGCACGGCGCTGAAATTGTCGCACCAGAACAGTAGGCTCCTGTTTGCTAGGCGTGATCCCCAGATTTCCATGGCAACCATGATGGGAAAAAGCTCTAGCAGCAACAGGTCCCGGGTGAGGCCCTCATAGGACCACCCCCGTGGCCATACCTCCGCGCACCAATGTCCATCCAAGAAACAACCGAAGCCAGCCGCTCCGGCTGCAGCCATATACAACTGAAGCTCTGAGTTCGCCACGGTCGGGGCGAGCCAAATCCGCACCCCATTGAAATCCTCTAAGAACGAGGACCATACCTTCAAGTCCCGCCGAATTTCGGCGGACAAGCGGACTAAGTGGTGCGGTTTGATCACCCCAGCCGTGGCCCTCTCGAGCTTCCTGCAAAAGAGCCTGCCCATGGGGATGACCTTGCACGCGAAGTTGAGCTGCCCCAGAACTGACTGTGCTTGCCTCAGAGGGATCTTAGACCTACTCTCGCATTGCAAAATAGCCTCGCTGAGCCTGACTACCTTATCGGCCAGCAGGCTACAGCAGCCCTTCTCAGTATCTATTAAGATACCAAGAAATGACAGACAAGTACAAGGGCCCTCAGTCTTGTCATCTGCGATGGGGACCCCAAAATGCCTGAACAGCGATTGAATCTTAAGCAAAATGCGGGCGCAGTGATCGGAGCCGGCCGGCCCGATGCACAGAAAGTCATCCAGGTAATGGGCGAGGCCGCCCCCGCCAGATGAACTCTCAACACACCAGTGCAGAAAGGTACTGAACTTCTCAAAAAATGCACAAGAAACGGAGCACCCCATCGGCAAGCATTTGTCGATGAAATACTCCTCTCCGATGCGGAAGCCCATGTACCTAAAGGAACTGGGGTGCAGTGGGAGAAGCCTAAAAGCAGACTCAACATCTATCTTAGCCATGAGCGCCCCCTGTCCAAACGACCGAACCATTGCCAGGGCATCGTCAAATGACTGGTAAGTCACCGAACAATATTCCTCTGGGATGGCGTCGTTGACAGAAAAGCCCGCTGGGTAAGACAGATGCTGTATAAGGCGCTACTTCCCCGGGGCCTTCTTAGGGACCACACCAACCGGGGAAATAACCAGGTTCTCTAAAGGGGGATGGGAAAAGGGGCCTACCATGCGCCCCAACTGAATCTCCTTATCCACTTTCTCCCTCAAAACTTCCGGGAGGGAACGAGCGGATTGGAGGTTACGATATGATCCGCCCCTAACTTCCCCCTTAACTGGCAAAACAAAACCTACCCTAAAACCTTCAAACAGAAACAAGGCCGCTTCCCTATCTGGGTAGCGCTGAAACCAATCGGCCATGGCAGCCACGTTCACAGGTGAACGCGCCTTATCTAGGATTCCCGCCTGCCGCTGTTCTGGGTGTAGCAGCCGCCGCCCCTCTATTGGGGCGGGGGCCCCGAAAGCAGTTGGAGGCCGGGTGGTTTCCAGAACAATTGATGCAGATGTGGCGAAAGCGACAACGCTGGCCCATCTGACAGGAGGAGTTATTAAATGCGAAGCATTTACCCTTTGATGCGCCTACTGCCGCGGGCCTATTTGTCGCAGCGAAACGACGTGCCGGAAGGGGCTCTTGCGTCGGTCGCTGCGAGGCGGGGGAGGCCGCGGGAGGAGCCGGAGGTGCAGAGGCAGCCTCCACCGCCCCCGACCCCATGCGCGTGAGCCCCATCCATATTTCTACGTCCTTGCACCCGAGGTCCAGAACGAAGAAACAGTCCTGCTTGCGCCGGAACTGCTCATCATACATTCGCCAGGCCGTGCCCCCGTATGTACGCTGCATCTCGTGGACCATGTGTATATAACTTATTACGTTCATGTGTTCGTCTGGCCGATCTTCCAAGTAACAGGCTGCGAACACACAAAAACCCGCCAGCCAGTTGTCATAAGACCTGTAGGCCTCAGAGCCAATGCCGCCCTTATCTTTGGCTGCCTTGAACGCTTTTTTGGAGTCCTCGGTCAGACTGAACACGTCAACGTAATCCCCTTTCTCAATTTTTTCCCTGCAACTTTCGCGCAAACCCCTGCACACTGCCGTATAATCGCAGTGTACCACTGCGGGCAAATTTCTTCTCTTCCTCTCTCTACGGGATATGGCGGATAGCTTCCTGCGCTTGGACTGCTGTGCCCTCCTCCCTGCCTCCTTCTTGGCGTATCTAGCTGCACGCTTACGCGCCCTAGCTGAGCTCCCCACATCAGACCCACCCGCCGAGGAGGAGGAGGAGGAAGAATGATTGCTCCCAGACCCGCTAGAGGAGGTGCCCAGTGCAGACCCTACGTCATCCTCAAACGAGGCCTCACCTGAGGAGTTTGGCTGTGCAGTCCACGTATCGTCGTCATCTGCGTCATCGCTGGTGTTGACGGCGTCAGCATCTTCTTCCAAAGGTAAGTCATCGTGGTAGGGTTCTGGGGACCTATGTCTTGGCCTGCCGGACTTCCTGCGCCCCGCAGCACGCTGTGCCTGGCTAGATGTGGAGGGCCGGCCCTCTATGGCCGCTACGGCCGACCCCATCTCCCTGACGGCCTGCATAAACTGGGAGCAGCCCGGTATGGGCTCTCCCCGTGACCTCGATCCCCTACTCCTACTACTCCTGGGGTCCCTATTCCCGGGGGAGAGGCTATCAGCTAGGGGACCCAGGGCGCTGGCCATGGAGGTGAGGGCAGAGGACAGCAGGGATGGATCAAAAGCAGCGGCAGGGGGTGCCCGCGTGCGGCCCCTCCCAGGACCCTCCACAGAGCCCGAGCGGCCAGCACGGCCTGCATCCCCCTGCCACCAGGCAGCGACCCCTCCATCATCCTCCGGCTCCCCCATGCCCCTTTGTGACCGGCCGCCCTGCGGTGCCCTGCTGACCCCTTCGTTCTCCCCCCCAAGCTGCCCTGACCTAGGGCGACTGGATGAGTCACGCTGCCTCATACTCTGCCGCCTCTGGTCGGCCGCAGCGTGACTCCCTGCCAGGTCCCCGTCTCCAGCCCCCTCTGCAGGGGCATGCCTCCCGCCCCGCTGTGACCTGCCGCGGTGCGCGCGTGCGCCGGAAGCCCGGCTCGGCGCTGGGGGCAGCGATGCTGCCCGCTCAGCGTCCTCGCCGGCTCCGGCCGCCCCGCCATACACCTGGGACCCCCTGACCCCGCGTGACGCGCCGGACCTGGAGCCCCGGCCGGCGCGTCTCGATGACGCGGTCCCCCCACGCTGCGCTCGGCCAGCCCGCCCCCCAGCAGGCCGCGACGGAGCCCGCGCGCTTGGATCAGGCGCAGTGCCTCTACCGGCGTGCGTCACTCCCCGCGACCCGCGACGAGTAGCGGGCGGCGCCGGAGCCTGCGGGGGAAGGATGAGACCATCGCCACCGTCGGTGCCATCATCGCCTGCAAAACGAGCAGGGCGGCGGGCAGAGCGTCGTGGCCGTGAAGCCGCGGCAGAGGAGGCCATGCCTTACAGCAAGAAATTGAGGTACCTGATCACTGGTAGACCCTGACACGCTGGGAGCCCCTGACACACGCAACCTATCCTTGCAAATTCAGCAGGAAGAAGAGAAAGCCTCCTCCCCTTCCTGCTCCTATATTCCCTCTTCCCTGACCAAACCCTCCCCATCCCATAGGATCCCCGAGTCACATGCTTGTCAGTGATGACATGCAGCTGAGGGATGTTTAACCCTCTACTTGCCTACTGCAGGCACTCCGTTATTCTTTGCATGTTTTTTTTGCTTTGCTAACAAAGCTAAACCAGGCCCATAGCAATCAGTGTGTTGGAGAAGTACAGACCAAGAATCACTGACATCAGAGCTGGATTAAGGACCTTATTCGGGTCCACATGCAAAGCTGGGAATTTTGCAGCTTTGTGTTTGGATTAAACACTGCCCACCACCAGCACTACCGGCTACCCCTCCTCGCACGCCGAATATCGCTCCCCCCGTGCGAATGTGCGGGGGAGAGATGAAACCAGAATAATTCGCTAAGGCCCAGTAGTAGTATTTTATACCCTGTATGGAAAGATCCACATGAAGTACATACTGCCTGCAGAAGAACCATCCAAGGCAAATATCTGAGGTGCACTGCATACGTTGTTGCTGGCAGGGTGTGGGATCAGCGGAGGTAAACACTTACAGGAAGAGCACATCGTGGGGCTCATGGGAACCAGAAAACTGACAGGTTATTCTTGTGATTGGTAGGATTACACACAAAAGAAATGTCTCTATTAAGTCAAATCTAGATTTAAACATTCTAATTGGAATGAGCCCTGGGGAAGGAAGAAAAGGTGTCATTTGCCATCTATGATCTGAGTCTAAGGGGCCCTACACACGTTGCGATACTGTATACAGACATTTTCGGAGCGAAAGGAACCATAGATTAGCTGCCAGTTGAGACCACTGCTCTCCCCTCTTTCCTGAGTCTTATCTCAGAAAGCTCATTTCATTCTCACCAGCAGGTAATTTAGGCATCTTTATCAACTAGTGCTTTCCACCTGGGATGAGAGAACACAGCTAATAAAAAAGAGCAAGTGCAATTATTTTTCCTCCATGCAGCGGCGTAGCTACGTTTTGGGCGCCCCCCCGCCGTTAGGAGGGGGCACCCCCCGCCGCCCATTCAAAGCCCCCCCAATCCCCCGCAGCCTTACCTTTCATGCTGGTCCCGGCGGCTCCGTTCTTCTGCTGAGGACCACCACAAAATGGCCGCCCCCATACAGCAGACAGTTTCAGAGAACTGTCTGCTATATGGGGGCGGCCATTTTGTGGTGGTCCTCAGTAGAAGAACGGAGCCGCTGGGACCAGCGAAATAGGTAAGCCTGCGGGGGATTGGGGGGAGGTGTAACTATAGCACCGCAGCCCCCGGCGCCCCCATATGCACAGCGCCCCCCCGCGGTGGTGGGGGCTGCGGTGCTATAGTTACGCCAGTGCCTCCATGTTTCCTATACTAACTCTCCTTCACAAATACTACCTGCGTTCTCGTCTGTAAACTGGGAGTTCCCATTTTTTGGCTGCACAAGCAGTGGTGGGATTTAAATAAATTAACAACAGGTTCTATGATCTAATGACCATTTTCAGATACCGAAACAAAGTGCTTACCACCGAGTGAACCGTTTGCAGAGGAGTAGCGTGCAGTCGTTGCGCCTGTAGCAGGCACGTGCTATGTGCCCCCACCTCAGTGTGCATATGGGGTTGAATTAAAGGGTAATAATGATAAATAACAGGGGCAATGTGCTGAAATCAAACTGGTGCTATATATTCTAGGGCAGAGACACACATGGGGTGGGGGGGGGGGGTGGCAGAGTCACACATGGGGTGGGGGAGGTGGCAGAGGCATACATGGGGTGGGGGAGGTGGCAGAGGCACACATGGGGCGGGGGGGGGGGCTGAGCCATGGAAGGGTGGGAGCTGGCTCTGAGTAGCCCAGGGTGAGCAGGGGGCAAGGGACAATGATAAAGTTATAGGAGACATGGGGATGGGGCAACCTTTAAGCCTGCAGCCACATACTGTACCAAAGTAGTGCCAGCTGTGGTGTGTTTGCAGGAGCAGGCATCTGGAGCACGGACTCCAGCCTCGCTACTGACTGGCTGCAGGTCACTGTGGGACGGTCTCTGACGGCAAACAGTTCTGCAGAATCGATAGTACATTAGGTATCGGTTCTGCAGAACCGGTGCCAACCGGCTGAATCCCACCACTGTGCACAAGCCTTAAAGTCGTCAGGAATCCTACAGTATGTACTGGTTACCTAACCATTCTCAACTGCTTGTTTTTTCAGAAACTGCTACCTTCTTTACATCGGGCACACTCTTTGCCTGCCTCTTAGCTAGCAGCTTTCTTTTTCTTTCCACATTGTCCAGTGTCTGAGCTCCTAAATGCCTCACTTGAATCCAGATCTTTATGTGCTGTTGGCTGCACTCCAACATGCAATACGTTTCCTCCACTCTGATACCAGAACTTACTGACAGGTATTCTGTCCTTACTCTAGCACTGTCATGGCCTCATCATTCCCAGTCATCTGGCCCCTTTGGGAGTGGTATAGGCAGGTCCTTCTGATCACACCATAGCTTGTATAATATATTTCCGGCCTACTTGGAACAAAAATGACATGGGTCACTCTGGGCCCTTCTTCAAAGCAGCTTTCACTGCTATCATCTAAATCACCCAGCTCGATACTGCAACCTCTTGCACCATTCTTTAGGTCACCAAAAATGTTTTTACGTCACCTGCAGCACTAAATCTGCATTACTGTGTGTGTTTTCCATGTATTCCTCTAGATAGAAGGGAAGGTGAGCTTTTTCAAATTTAACATACTGTGTACACCTTCCCCTGCAGGGGAAACTGATGGATATAATATGTAGAAATTCAATTGTCTTATCCTAACTTGGTAACATGCAGTTAGGAGACTGCTGGATAATATAGATAAAAAGAACCATCACCATTTAATTGTGGCCTAATGATCTGCAGTAAAGAGGTTTCTGTAGGTCACTGGACATTATTAGATACTCAGTACTTACTGATATTGTCATGATCTGCAGTCAGCAAGTCACAGGACGTTATTAAATAGAAACCCATCACTATCTGATCGTATCACAATAGTGGTTTATAATTTGGCCTAAATAATATTCTTCAAAAAGAATGTTATGTATTAATATTTCACTCACTAACTTCTTTTTTTTTTTAAAGGATTCCTTATAGTCGTGGAAAGATTTGAAGGCATTGTCCTAAATTCAAGGTGATTTCAACTATTCACTCTCAAGGTTTCCGTATGGATGACAGGTGGTGCTCTACAGATATGATGGATATTGCATTTTTCTAAGATTGATTCCTCCCTTGCGATGTTTGTATAGTTGTGAGATGTAGCAGTACATGTGTCCAAAAGAACATTGGCAAAACCAATCAGCATGTTACCAGTGGTCTCTGGTTCTCCAAACCCTTGTTCACACAATTTACCATAAGATAGGGTATTCAATATTGGGACTCATGCATTTTTTGACAAATCAGGCATACCTGTACAATACGCCCAAATAAGAGACGCAATTATGGGGGGTATTCAGTGTTGGTTGTTAGGTCCATTTTGGCGGAAACAGCATATTTCTGACTTTAAAAAAAGTCTAATTGAGTTAGCCTATTCATGATCACTTTTTCTCACTAGTCTAAAGCCTGTCAACTCATTTCTTTTGCCTCGTGTGTTTAAAGTCCAACATTTAGACTTTTTTTGTCTAATTGTCTAAAACTCTGTAATGTTAATCTGATTTAGCCTATTCAGTGTCAAACTGTCTAAATGGATTTAACAGTTTTAAGTGAGGTTCTAGGCAGCCTTGGGTGCGTGCACCCAGCAAACAGTCTGTTCGCTGTGGCCGCACACACCCAACATATGCAGATGCGCAGAAATGTGGCTGTGCAGAAATACAGCTGCATATGCGCATAATGAACGCCGTACATCGGACCCTGTGCGAACGAACGCTGGCTGTGAATGAACCAGAATAAGGTACTTAGTTAGTACTGTAGTTAACATCTGTGCTTATGTATGGATATGTTTAAATGTATGGATTGTTAGTGTGCCTTGAGGACAGAGGGTTTGAAGTACAGTATCAAGCAGTGGAAAAGTGGACCTACCTGTCATTTTGCAAAAAGTACTTGATTACTGTTACATCAGAGCTAATTGGTTGCTCTTGCAACTTCTCCTCTGATCTACTTCTCCAATCTTTTAACTTTTTGACACATAAACCCCAGAGTTTTGGAAACCCTGATTGAAAATCTGCCGATATTGCACAGTGGGGATGCTCTGTGCACTATATCGTGTTCACTTGGATGCTCTGTGTAATGTATGGAGGTCACTGGGATGCTATGTGTGCGGTTCTGTGTGCTGCATGGCACATCGCGTAAGCAGGGAGTGGACTCTGCTTCTGCAGTAACCTCTCTCCCAGGGGCATAGAGAGGGCAGAGCCAGCGGAGCACGAGATCCGGGCACCGAAAGATCATATTGCGCTGGAACCATGCACCGCAAACTGTGCCGCTGGCTCCCCCCACCCTGTTCCCCTGCCTGCTTGATCCCCTGTCCGAGCTACCTCGTCCACCGCTATTATCAGTTAAGTCTCCCACTGGACCGCTAGCCAATGGGCGTTTGCGGTCCAGCAACCAATCAGAAGCAGCATTGGTGGCTGCTGGACTGCGAGCGCCTATTGGCTAGAGGTCCAGCAGGACACTTAATTGAAAATAGCGGTGGACAGGGCAGCTCAGCCGGGCACAGCGGGGGAGCGGGCGGCAGTCCCCCTTGGCAATTAGCTATTTAGTCTTCCTTGGCAACGAGCTATTTTAGTCCCCCTTGTCAACAAGCAATTTTATTTCCCCTTGGTAACGAGCTATTTCAGTCCCCCTTGGCAATGAGCATAACGGCCCTTGGCATTGAGCATGAAGCCCTTAGTGTCGAGCATGAAGTTCCCTTGCTCCGGGGGCCGTGGCACCTAGCTACACCACTGCTCTCTCCCCAGCAGTGCCACTAGCTATTATGGGGAAGGGGGAGGGGAAGAGTACCCACTCTCCGCTCCACTGGGCGCCACTGCACCCATCTCCCTTGCTGTATCTAATTGAGTTTTGCTCACACAGTGGCTGTTCTAATGGTAAGCAATAAAAAGCGCGTAATTCACGACTGTTTATTAACTATAGAGATGTAAAATAAACATTCTCAGAAGTTTTTTTTTAAAAAGGATAAGGTGTGCTGCTAACTGCAGCTGGTTTAAGGATTGACAATCCTTTTACTTTCAACAAGCAAAGAAAAAGGAAAGCAACTAGTGCTGGTTATGTTTCTCAAATAATTTTGAATATGAACAACGTTTTTTTTCAAATAAAAATATTTATTTAAACAATATAAAAATCATATAAAATGGATTTTATTCATTCTCATGGAATAAAAAATTGTTAAAAAATAGTAACAATTATGTACCCTTATGACAAATTGATAGTACCCCTATATCCAGGATAAACTGAAATAACAATGGGACGTCACTAATTTAGTGCAGCAATTTATATTACCATGATGGTGATATAATCCAGTATACCTGGGTATGTGATGAATGGATGTCACTGGTCAGTCCATAATAGGAATAATGCTGAGTGATGACCATATAGAGAAAAGTCCCATGTCCAAAAAGTGCTGTTGGAATTTGTAATCCTCAGGAGTATAAAGGTATCACGGGCAGGGTCACAGACAGGGGGGTGCCCTGGGCACAGCTGTCCCGGGCCCAGGCCTCTGTAGGGGCCCGGGCAGCTGCCCATAGACCCCCGCACCCAGCCTCCCCCACCCGGCAGCCAGGCATGCACAATACACAGTGCAGCCTGCAGAGCACCGAGCCTAGGGCACAGAGGGTCTCGGCGCTCTGCAGGCTGCACTGTGCAGTGCACGTGCCGGACCTGACTGTGGTCACTGAAGGAGCCAGAGGACGATGCGCGACGTGGGTGATGGTAAGTAATGGGGACGGGATAGGGGGAGGCGGGGTGCTGTCATGCGGGGGGCGGCCGGCCGGCCGGAGGTATGGTGCTGTGCTGCCGGGGTCCCAGACTGTAGGTCAGTCCCGGGCCCCAACATTTCTAGTGGTGTTCACGGGTAAGATAAATTGCTCAGGATCAATTGCTCAGGCTCAACGCGTTTTCCTGGCAGAGGTCTGCCAGATTCCTCAGGGTTCTCAGAAGTTTGTTTATCTGTTAGTTCCGACATCACACAATAATTACTGGATGAATTTGGATGAATTTGGATTTTCCCTTCGGTATAGTTTAGTGACCTAGAAAGAAACAGGTATGTGTTATCTTGATGTGCTGTAGAGGAGATGAGCAATAAAATTAAAAACCAGAAGCTTTACACTTGGCGTGTGTTAGTCCGGCTGAGCTATAACATCATGGTAACAACATGGCGAGCGAAAGGAAACCGCAATAATTGATTCACATGAAAACATTTAATCAAAATTAAAAAAATGAATTGTGATTTGTGATGTATTACCTAATTAATGATAAATGATCTGATTTTGTTGTGGTACCTTTGCTTATATAATATTGCTAGTTCTTGTGGCAGTGAACAGCGTGATGTGTTACCTTTCCTCTGCTACTATCCCATCTGCTTAGTTTATTCAACTCAAGGCCAGAGTAGTGGACGGCTAAGTGATAAACTAGCTCGTCAGATACTGAATTAGATGTTAAATCTTGTGCCAGCACTCGGGGGTAGTGCGTGTCGGAGGAGGGGGTGGCACAGAGGGATGAGGGAGAATGAGGAGGAGGAGGAGGTGCAAATAGAAGATCTTTTTCTTCTGGATTTATAATGTGTCATTTCCTCCCCAGATAAACCCAAAGGGGAAGATTTGTTATAGTCCTTGCTTGAAACTGCTGTTTCAGACTTGCAGAGGCTGCCAAAAGTCTGATGGATATGGTCACTTTCTATTAACCATTTACATACTCCCAGCAATGGGTACTGGCTAAGACCAAAAGTGAATAAAAGATACTAATATACATTACCAGTAATATAAAAATGTTCAAAGAACAGTTTTAAAATCCAGTTTATACTGAATGGCAGGTATGGAAATACTGTAGCTGTCTGGGTATGTAATAGGCAGTTTCAAAGCAGATAAGGGTGACACACAGTAATTCTTGTACCATTATTGCTAAAGCCAGATCAGTTCAATGATAAGCATTCACCATCGTGGCATATTTATCATTGTGGCATTTCTTTTTTTAGTAATAAGTTGTTATAAGGGGCCAACTTATTAAGCTCTTTTCACTGGAAATCCTCCCAAATCTGCCATTTTTATAGAATGTCTGCATTTAGAACCCAATTCTGAAGCCCTGTACACACAGGGCAATTTCAGTGCTATTTCTAAGCGATCTGACTAGATCGCTTAGAAATGAAGTACACATCGCTCTTTGTGTACCCCATGACTGCATGTGCTCAAAATCTAGTCAGATCTATGGTGCTCTCATCAGAGAACAGTGGTCCACGTAGATCACTCAGCACACACATGTGATGCACCAGCGAAGTGTGCTATCTGTGCTTGAGCACAACACTCAGCACAGGGATCCCATCACCCAGTGTGCACGGTGCTGGAGTCTGATGCTGCAGCATCCATGTGCACTTCTTTTGCCATTATGGCTTCTGAGACTTTATGCAAATACTGCTCTAAGGGCCTGATTCAGAGTTAGTTGTGTTAGATGGCCACTATACTTCTATATAACAATCTTTAGATGCTGAAATTGCCGCTAGGAATCTTGGGGCCCGGGACTGATTTTCAGTCTGCCCCCCCCCCCCCTCCCTCCCCAATTGCTCATCACCGTAGCATCACCATCCTGCATCCCCTCGGTCCTGCTCAGCCTCTCCTTAGTCATGAGCGCACATTGCACAGTGCAGCCTGCAGAGCGCCGAGCCTGGGACACAGAGGGGAGTGCCCAGATGGCGCCCCCCCCCTCTGGTTCCTGGGTTTGGCCTGTCAGTGGCCCTGTTCTCATGCTCTGCACCAGCAAAACCTGCAACCATTTCAGTGACAGACCTGTGACACTCCCACAACACTCCTATAAAACAGACCATCTCTGTGAGTCTCAATAGCTATATCTTAGTCATTGCTCAGAGCATTTCTAATACATTTCTGAGACGGTGTTTTAACCCTGTGCACCTGTGTGTACAAATATATTTGTTGGATGCCAAGTCACATGCTCTTCACAAGGCTACCCGAGCCTGAGGATGGCCTTATGATGAGCATGTGACTCAGTATCCAATAAGGATGCAGTGTTGGCAGGATAATCGCTGAATATATAGGATCTGCTTAGAGGAGGAGTCAGCATCTTGTTTCTGATCTTCACGCCCTCCCTCCCCTTTTTAAGTAATGGTGTTTTTTTGCATTAGTTGTCTTGGAAAAGAGCAGGAGGTTAACTGGTTTAGGGTCATATTTAAGGTGTTATTTTAGTTGTTTTGGTGTGCTCACCTTCATTGACTACTGGCATCTGCTGGATCACCCAGTCGGGGACAGTGATCCCACCCGGATGGGTGGGTAGTCAAGTTAGAAGGTCGAGTGGATACCGCTTGTTGTTAAGATGTTGGTTAGATAGCATAGCTGTTATGGGTGGGGTTAGAAAATAGACATTGTTTCCGGGCCACCATTATTTAATTACTTTTAACTTCCAACTGTCATATTTCAAACACAGCTGATTGGCTGGTGCGTTATCTCCTTCCACTTTATCTCCAATTTATCTCTTCACCAGGCTTAATACATCTGCCCCATTGTGGGATACTTGCCTGTGCTAGATTACTCTAATTGTTGTCTCTTGACATCCTTTAAACATATTATACCTAATTCAGACCTGCTTGCTCGGGATTGTACACTTGCTGCCTAGAGAGCAGGTGCGCCACCCACCGCCCCGACAAATAAGCCCCCCTCCCCACCTGCATCCCCTCGGTAACATGCGAGGAGATGTGTCCGAGAACACATTAGCGGAAATAGCGGAAGCCTTGTTTCAAGAGGCCTGCGCATGCGCAGTAGAATCTGGCACAATGCTCTAGTCCAGTGGTTCACAAACAGTGGGCCTAGGCACCCTGCCTTGGGTTGGGGGTCCACGACCAAAACAAAATTATTTATGCTCAAAGTGATAGGCAAAACCAGTGCTGGTCGCTGCCAATCATAAAATGTACGGACAATTAAAACCACAGCTATGTTCCCAACACATAACTGAACCTGAGGGTGACAGTTAAGCACAATTTACTTAATTTTTTTATTTATGCATAAGATACTTTTTTTTACTAGTGGTGCCTTGAACAAATGCTGATTATTCTAGGATGCCCTGGTCAAGAAATATTGGGAACCACTGATCTAGTCTAATGTGCCGTAGAGAAGAAGAAGCCTTTACGGAGTCTGCACAGGGGCCCCTTCCTCTGTTAATCCATACTCTATGGCCCTAATTCAGATATGATCGCAGTAAAAATTTGTTCTCAAAATGGGCAAAACTATGTGCACTGCAGGTGGGGCAGATGTAAAATGTGCAGAAAGTTAGATTTGTGTGGGTTATTTGGTTTCTGTGCAGGGTAAATACTGGCTGCATTATTTTTCACACTGCAATTTAGATTTTTCAACACACCCCACCCAAATCAAACTCTGCACATGTTACATCTTCCCCACCTGCAGTGCACATGGTTTTGCCCATTTTGAGAACAAATTTGTACTGCGATCAGATCTGAATAAGGGCCTATGTGTATACTGCATGTTGTCTAATGATATGATTAATATATAGTTGGAAAATACTGTAGAATAAAATATATCCCTTTATCTGCATTTTTCCGACTTGGGATGTGAGAATATTTGGTTTGGGAATCAGCGTTTTTCTGGTTGTACTCATTGTGCACTGTACACTTAAATACACGTCTTCCTCCTCTTGAGGGATGTAGAAGTCATGATGGGAAGCATTTATTTACTGGGACGGATTTATTTGTTTAAGAATGCCACTGGGGGTTAAGGTTTACTCTGGCTCTGGTCCCATCAACCTCGATCCCAGATGTATCCATGGAGAGCACCTAGGCCTGCTGCCAGGTACCAGCAGTGGAGGAAGACCCACTGGCCCAGAGCCTTAGTTGGATGACTCTGGCAGATATGAAGCCTAATCTTGTGTTTCCTTATATTCTGTATAATAGCGCAGACATCTGAGAACCCTGCGTGAGCTTCCTCTACATCTATCCTGTGTTTGACCTAAGAACATTTGCTGCAGTGGGAAGATACTGTGCACGTGTCCAGTGTGCAGTGACATTGCCCAAGACAAAGTATGATAGAGAGAGGGAAGTGATAAAATTAGAAGACTTTTTCTGTGTACATTATGCTTCCCATTTCAGATGAGAAATGCTGCTCTGTACTATCTGTTACATATCATCTTACAGTTGTGCCTTGCCTCTAAGTGTACCTGAGTGTCTCTATAAAGAATCAATATCAGTGAATAACATTTTATCTGGATGGAAGCCAAATGAAATGAAGACCCAAACTTTCTTGTTATGCTACTATTAAGTTCAGGTATAATAGATTACACATCAAAGGGGGTTTCCCACCTAAATCTAAAATAACTATTTATTGCCTCTAGGCAGTAGGCCGACTTTGCTTAGTTGGCTTCTTGCTTTGTTTGAACTTTTGACGTTTTGCGGCTCTCCGGTGAAAAAAGAAACAGCTTAACATCAGTAACACTGCACCAATAAAAACCAACTGACAACAGCACATACTGGCTATTCAAAGGACAAAAGTAGAGTGTTGTGGGTTCTCATGCACACCATGCATAATAAAATACACTGCTTTATTCAACTCTATTTATACTATTCTTATTAAACTATTTTATTATTACTATTATACTTTATTTATATTATTGTTTTTTTTTTTTAAGCACTGCTATTGCCCCTTGTGATATATGTGAAAACCTACAGGTAGTTTGGCAACTTACTAAGATTGCCAGGATACAGGGGTAAGTATATTATACCTGCACATATTGGGAAGGTATAGCGCTTCCTGCTTTGATTTTTACTGAGGCGAAGAAGGCACGAAGAATAGCGCCACATAATGTGCATTGATACCACTTCTTCCCCATAACAGAGGATCATGAATAGGCTATAAATAGTTCAAACTAATGTAACACTGCTGTTACTACTTTAAGCCAAACAAGCACATTGGCAATTGTTAGAGATGCAGACGTGTTTTTATAATTGTGTGCAAACCTTTAAAACATTTGTCACACATCATTTTTATTTGCCTGGAATGTGCACTATTAGCTTTAGCAGTCATAAAAGTAAATTAAACATACTGTACATCTATTATCAATAAACCACCAGTGCAGCACTGATATATTTAGCACAATGGAACTTGGCATGGAAAAAAAAATCCATAGATTGCAGCACTTTACTATATATACTGATTCAGTTGCACAAAGATATAAAAGTGTAATAAATCAAACTAGTCAGAACAGTCTTCTGGTGCATCCTAGTTCCATTTTCATCAAAAAAGACACCCGCCACTAGCAGAGTCTCATGGAACCTGGTAAGTGACTATTGGACACCACTGCAGCAATGATGTATGAAGACACATCTGTGGTACTCCAAGACTAGGGGTGGGATGCACTAAGCCTAAAATGCTGTAAAACCCCCGTTTTACTGCATTTTCAAATTTTCCAAAACCCGGCCACACTGTCTTCGGCGGGCAGGGTATTGCCACCTTTGGGTGGCAATACCCTATAGAAGCCTATGGGCTTCTTATGGCCACCTCTGCCAATCATTACAATGCTGATAAAAGTATATAGCAGGGGGTGGGACCACAAATGCACAGTTGCGGTCTTGCATTCCCTCCCTCCGCCCATTTGGCTTTATGGTCATAATAAGTGCTGTTTCAATCAAAATGTGTAAGACTCCAAAACACGTGTACATTCAACTCATCAGCAGCTTAGTGTTAAGAGATCCTAAATTACCCTTGTTCCATATAATCCTTTGTTAGCTGCCATTGGTATGGAATAAAAAATAAACTGGTAAAATTTAGGGCTTGCTTTAACACCAAAAAATGCATTATAGGTATTACTTAAATAAATGGATTTGTGCATATCAGAGAAAATGTAATACAATTAGAAGCATGTAAGCCAGTTATCTCATTCCTTTCTTTGTACAGGAAGAGTTGGCCAACGTCCAGCTAAGATCATCTGTGAGGTCACTGAGCAAAAGCAGACAGGAGATAGTGGCTATGTTCCAGCTTCCATGGATCTGCAGCAGAACACACATTTTTTTTGTTTTATTTCTTCCAGAAGAGATAGTTTAAATGAAGAGAAACAAACTAAAATGAAATGGAGGAATCTTGTGCATGGTTCCATGTTTAACACAGAAACGTGACATTTTATTTAGGTAATGCGTAGCAGGGTTGCTGGAAACTCTCTCTAGTGTGTTTCCCTACCGTCAGGGGATGTGACAAGATACAGAGAGGTTCTGCCGGCTGCCAGAGATTGGTTGGCGCTGGTTGATGGCTTTTCTGTAATGTACATGTCTTACAAATTAGGCACTACCAGAATTAGCAAGGAAACAAATCTGAGTGTTTGCTGGCACCTGAGAGCTTTATTTCCACCCAGACTGTACATCATTTAACTCTTATGTGTTAGAAGAGAAATTCAGATTTATTAATGTTGTACTTTTTGTCAGTACAGTTGCCATCATCTTGCAACACTTTGCTTTTCTTATTCTAAATCAGCCTTGATATGGATAAGAGGGTGCTGTGGAATGACAGTGATCTCTGTGATGAAGATACTGTTGTTTTAATGTAGTCCTAAAGAGGCGTGGCCTGGTCATCCCACAAGCAAAGTAGGAAGCGGTGACCTCCCCAGCTTTCCCTGCTGCCCCCATGGACATTGCTCCCTTGTTTTAGGTCGCCCAACATGGATGAAAAATGCATGGACATTACAGTTATGTTGGGAGCCTACTCCTAGCACTATTAGGCTGCAACCAACCATTTTGGTATAGGTGTAACCTATATCACCCATAGTAATCCTGTGTAATGTGCCACAGATGCCACCTTACCTGGTAACTTTTATGGGTGGAATGGAAAACCCATGGAAAATGTCTTTACCTAACCATGTAATTACACCTATTTTGTTCTCTAGGTTTTTGTTGTTCTTAATTATTTCTGTGTAGTTTTGTGTTTTCTGTAATTTAAATCCTCTAGATCAGGGGTGTCAAACTCAAATTCCAGTGCACATACACACATATAGACAGAGAGTTTGACACTTACCCGCTCTGATGCGTCCACTCCAGTCTGTGCGCTCTCACACAGGCGCATTTCCCCCTCCCTGCTGTGAGTAGCGCTCCTCGCACTATATATCCAGGAGTGGGGGGCAGCGTGCTCCCGGTCACTGTGCAGTGCACACTCAGCAGTAAGTGACCTGGAGTGCACAGCAGCAGCAGCACCATTCACCACGACGGACCTGCTCTTTCCTCTCTCTGGCTCCTATACAGCAGGTGGGAGCGGAGGAGAGGTTGACAACCGGCGGCACTGCGCTAGAGGGCAGACGTTCTCTGGCTTGTAGGCTGCCGCACATGCGCTGAAGAGGCGGCTTTCTTGTTTAAAAAAACTTGTGTTTGACACCCCTGCTCTAGATAGTGTATTATGTTTTGATGTCTGTAATGCAACTTTGAGTCCTGTGGGAGAAAAGCGCCATACAAATAAAATTATTATTAATAATACATAATAATTCATATACAATGTTTTGGTAAAATTGATTACAGAATTATCTCTGCATTTTGTTTTTTAATTGCAAAGTTTTAGGGAGTTATGAGCTGGGGTCTACACCAAAGTCGCATTTGAAAATGTTCAGCAGTGCACAGCAAATACAGTTCTGTGATGTCATGTGCCTACTTTTCTGCAAATACAGTTCTGTGATGTCATGTGCCTACTTTTCTGCAAATGATTATGCCAACTTTTCACCCACATTCCTTTGCACTTTGCTGGAGGAAATTATTAAATTAAATAAAGAAATGTAGAAAGCATGTTGTTTGGCATATTTCCACTTTTGCAGTATGTACAAAAGGTCTTTTTCCACATGTTCTCATGCGTTTAAAATAAGGCCTCATACTATACTTTCAATTTCACAAATTTTTTCATCTTTCATTGCTAATAATAGGCTGTAAATCAGATGTAGGCTGATTAACACTATGGGACAAATGTAATAGGGTGTGAGATTCAGAAAGTGAGAGATTTTGGGAGAGTTTTCCCATGTTTTTAAAGCGGCAATCATTTACACAACTCTTGCATGTTAAAATACAAATGTTAGGCAAGGTTGTCTGCTGTGAGCCAAATCCCCTTGAGCTAGCTGAATTTTAGCAATTGCTCACCAAGGATATTTGCCCTATACTCAACCCCACCACCCAACATACTGCACTGTACTGTAAAGTGAGTATGACTGACTGTGGGCAGTATTCAATGCTTTTTGTGAGCCGTCACAGCTCGCACTGTCAGTATTCAACTTTACACACTGTTTCCACCTCGTTGGGTTTTTACAGCGACGTGAAAATGGCATGTGCGGCCACCAAAACAGCGAGGCTCACGGCTAAAAGCAATGGGCTTCCTGCATTGGCCGCGAACCTCGCCGTTTACGGCAATCCTCGCTGTCCTCTGACAGTGAGGATTCTCCTGGAACGTTGATCAGGGTGATCGGCCGGCAAGGGGGTTAAACGACGAGGGTCGCTTGTTTTCAGCGATCCTCGCCTTTTAACCCCCTCGTTGGCTTCATTGAATATGACCCTTTGCGTCCATTCAGCGGATTGTAATTTGTCTAAGTGATTGAGACACAATACACTGGTCTAAAAGAAGGGGGCACTGAGAATGATTAATCGAGCAAAAAGTGGGGGTCCCTCCTTTCTACTACTTGCAAAATAATTGTTTGTAGCATAATGTTTTATTGGGGACATGGAGTTCTCTTTTAAGGCCATACAGCCTTTTCTCTTACTCTATCCTTGGGTGTGCTTACTATAAAAACCAAGTGCTTTTATCTGTGCACACTGATATGTTTTCATGTTCAGAATTGCCACAGGCAAAAGAATATTCACTTGCGACAGAATGAAACACTGCTGTGAGTGGACAAGGATCAAACAAGCTCTGAGGTTTCACAACCGCTAGGAAATGGGCAGACTGGGTGGGACAAGAGAGTTTTAACTTATATCTAACAGTTTAATATTAGCACCGTATCCTAAGTGCTTTATTTTCTTACAAAACACACATTAATCAACTGAAGGTACTGTACAAAATGACCCAGGTGGTGTCACTTGGGTGACAGTTTATCTCTATTAGATGCCAAGCTTTTGAAGATCAAAGTTTAAAACAAACTCTATGCCAGCAGTGACTTCAGCCGACCTCAGTTCCCACACGTGGGTGCGGTATGGTGGTTGCAGGGTACAGAGATGCTTAGCGGCTTCTGGACTTTTTTAACCTGAGGTGAGGTGTCGGCTTGCACAAATGTCTTGACATTACCATGGCACCAGAGCTGCATTAAAAGGATTACGGTATGCTTTGTCATGCCAGTTTCATGCTGTACATATAATGTTTGATCATTATTTTACATTTTGATTAAATGCACCATTTCAAGGCAAACACAGGATTTATAGAGGAGGTTTGCAGATGTTTTATTTCAGAGCAATGCCAAAAAAAAAAAAAAACAGACTGCAGAAAGTTTGTCACATTTTTCAATTAAAGTGTTGCTTATTATTAACATGGTACTTGTTTCCTAGCACGGCCACACCGATTTACATCGGGGTGGTCGTGTCGGAAAAATCGGGTCGATCGCATCGCATGCGATTTGGTCGCATGCGATGCGATCGACGCGACCGACCGATTTTCGACCCGATTTTTTGATTGAATGAAATGTAAATCGGGTACCTGGGACCCGATTTTACATTGGATTCAATGTAAAATATTCCCAACCCCCCCCAAATTGAACGGCGTACACCCCCCCCCACGATAGACGCCAACCCGAAGCGTGGCGAGCGCAGCGAGCCCGCGAGGGGTGGCGGTGCGCGTCCTCCGACCTTTTCATTCCCCTACTATCCACGTCGGCGTGGAGTTGAGAATAGAATAGTGTGGCGAGCGCAGCGAGCCACCGAGCCCGAAGCGTGGCGAGCGCAGCGAGCCCCACGAGGGGACGCGTATACCTGTGAAGTTATACGCGTCCCCTCGCCACGCTTTGGGCTCGGTTCACGCTTCGGGCTCGCCACACTATTCTATTCTCAACTCCACGCCGACGTGGATAGTAGGGGAATGAAAAGGTCGGAGGACGCGCACCGCCGCCCCTCGCGGGCTCGCTGCGCTCGCCACGCTTCGGGTTGGCGTCTATCGTGGGGTGACGACGGGGACATCTATAATGTGAAATGGGTCATATTGGCCCATTTCACATTTTTCACATTTTTTCACGATTTCAATGTTAAAAAATATTTTAACATTGAAGCCTATGGAAAAATCGGGGGCATCGCGTCGGGACCAATGTTAATGGTCCCGACCGACGCGATGCCCCCGATATTTTACCTTTCCCGACACGATTTCAATGTTAAAATATTTTTTAACATTGAAGCCTATGGAAATATCGGGGGCATCGCGTCGGTCGCGTCGGGACCAATGTTAATGGTCCCGACCGACGCGATGCCCCCGATATTGTGTCCTAGCCGGCAAAATGGACCTGATTTCAAAGGAAATCGGGTCCATCGTATGGATCGTGTACCTTAACTTAAAGGTACACGATCCATAAGATTGTGGCCGTGCTAGGAAACAAGTACCATTAACATTGTATAAGATGTTATCAAACAACATACTGGAGATGAGGTGCATACAGTATACTTTTTGGAGTGTATTCGGTCCAGTTATCAGATTATTTGCGTTCGTCATGTTTCTACTGTATGCTGGGCCTGTGCTCTCTGTAAGCCTTACAGAGGCAGCATGCCCATACTTTCCTATATTTTTTAATTCCTCTCTGAGAGATGCCTGTAGAGGAGAAGCGGTTGGGTGGACGGAGGAGGGAGCGGGCTTACGCATCGTTGGGCCCCACTCTCTCTCAGAGAAACTGGCACGATTCTAGAGCATTTACATAGAGATGGGGCTAAAATTACATGGAGCCACCACTGATTAGCATACAATCTTCCACCCCATCCGCCAGTAGCCAGTGGCTATACTCTATCAATTTCCCCTTTCTGCCCACTTTACTAATTAGTGGGCAGAATGCAGGAGGGTTATCTGCTCTTCCGGGGCTGCAGGGGAGTACTTGAAAATCTGGGTGTCTTCTGCAGGATCTGGGAGAATAGGAAAGTATAAGCAGCCATTTATACAGGGACTACTGGAGTGTGGCTATTGTAACCTCTCAGCTTCTCATTCATATAAATAACAAGCAATGGGGCAGATGTATTATAGCAGCGCTTATCGCGCCGCTATAATACTTCCTGCTTCGCCTCATTAACGAGGCGAAGCAAGAAGGGACATCGACAAGATGTATTAACATCTTGTCTGCCGAAGCAGGGGAGCGCTAACTCCCCCCTCTGGCGATGTCCCCTGCTGGAGATAGCGCATCAGTTTACACTGATGCGCTGTCTCCTGTCCCCCGGCCGGCTGCACTGGGCATGCGCGGGATCTCGCTACTCACGCGAGATCCCCAGCGCAGCCCAGACCTAACAGCAGGGACAGCGCGCTATCCCTGCTGTTTAGATAGGGCTTCGCCAGCCTGATGCTGGCGAAGCCAAAACCAGCAGTGGGCGGAACGGTCAGCGATGCTGACCGTTCATACATTCGGCCTGATATCATTTAGATAGCAGCGCCGATATGGACAGGGGCGCATAGCGCCCCTGTCCTTTACCGCATCTCGGCTCCTTCATACATGGCGGAGAAGCGGAATCAGTGCACATAACGTGTGCTGATACCCCTTCTCCCCCATAACGCCCAGTCATACATCTGCCCCAATAGCAGAAGTATTGACTGGAGTAGATACAGTAAAAACATAAATATACTGTAAGGCAGTGGTGGAGCCAGGTGCAAAAATATGATTGGGGCCCCCTCACTGTCCCCACAAGTTCAAAATATGACACACTCTGGTGGGTGGCAGAGAAAGGCACCAAGTGACAGAGGAAAAGGTAGCAGTGAGAGGCAGTGGGTGACAGGGGTATAAGTACATAGTCCTTTGCTAGTGGAGAACAGGGACTTGAAGCTTGATCGTGGTGGGTGTTGTAATTCCTGCACTTTCCCAAAGCCTAATGCCCTATCCCTAGATGGGCTATTAAGATCACTGTTGAGAATGTGCAGGGGCCATCATATTTCGTTATTGTATAATATTGTGTAGTGACATGGTGGGAGACCAAAGTCTCCAATGAAAGATCTACTTAACACCTGCTAGGAAGCTGTTCCAGCATCCCTGCACAATTCTGCAACTTCAGCACCTACAGACAAATCATTTTGGGGACACAGTGGGAACACAACAGCCCCACTCCCATGAGCCATGCTTCCTTCAGACATCAGTTTGGGGACATGGCCAGGGCTTAGAGCTGCTGACCATGCCCCCTGTCTCTGTGAATAGACACTGTGCAGATGCACAAAGTATCTATTCAACTCTGCTTTGCTAAGCAGAGCAGCAGTGTCAGAGGGATTCCCAACTACCCCCCTAACACAGGACACTGCTCTACAGGTGGGACGCGGGACAATCGCAAAAAAGTTGTGAATGTCCTGCAAATATTGGGACTGGGGAGGTATGTAGTGGCAGAACTAATGTGCCAAACTCTGTCAGCAGGAAGAACACAAGCATGGAGCTGCAGATGTACAGTATAAAGATGCTAAATTACTTCTTATACTCACACACTGTACTTAAGTTCATTTTGTCACCACATTCAAGTATGTTTGGTATTTACTTGATTTTGTGATATTGTCTTGTTAGTTCAGCTCTGCTCCATGCTGCCAGGCAGTTATGTGTATCCTGAGCATTGCTGACTGATTACAGCACCTGAGTGAGACATGCTCAGCTCTCACTGATTAAGGCTAGCATTTGGATCCTCCCTTGCCTACTTCCTTGGTACCTGCTCTATGGGGTTATTCTGATTCACTCAGAAAGGCTTATGTTGGCCACACATCAGACCAAGTTTTATCCAACCATCAAACTAGTTGATTGGATGGATTAAAAATCTGGTACTGGATGGGAACAAATGTAATTTGTAATTCAGTAATTTGCTCCGAAAAGGTGGAAACGGACAAAACCTGTCGCTCAGACAAAGTAATGTTGTTTTATCTGTTTGATTTAATTAATTTTACTGAATGCTTTTGTCCATTTTCCTGGGTTTGTGAGCAAATTACTCTTTGTCATTTGCTCCCATCCAGTACCAGATTTTTTTCCCATCCAACCAACTAGTTGGATGGTTGGATGAAAGTTGGTCTGATGTGTGGCCAGCATTAGAGACATATAACATAACTAAGGGCCAGATGTATTAAGCTTCAAAAGTGATAAAATGGAGAGTGATAAACAGCCAGCCAATCAGCTCCTGCCTGACATTTTTCAAACACAGTCTGTGACATGGCAGGCAGGAGCTGATTGGCTGGCTGTTTATCACTCTCTATTTTATCACTTTTGAAGCTTGATACATCTGGCCCTGAGAGAGTAAAGCTGCTTCATGGTATCTATTCAAACCCGGAAGGGAGAGACCCCCCTGTGGCCAAGAGAGGTTCATAAAAGTATAAGCTAATTGGAGGGGCTTACGCTTCCACACATATGTCAGCATCAGTCTTCTCATCTGGATCCAAGGGCGTAACTACCATAGGTGCAGGGAGTGCAGCTGCTATGGGGCCTAGAGATCAAAGGGGCCCATCTTCCCTGTCAAAGTTAAATATGTTATATATTTTTTCACCATTGGATGGGGGCCCTTACAAATGTTTGCTATGGGACCTGCAGATATCTAATTACGCCACTGTCTGGATCCACAGTTTACTGGGGATGGCATAAGGGATGGCATGAAATAAAGACATTCATTTCAGTAGTAATATAATTTTATATACCGCTATGCGGCATAACCAAGAGACCTCGTGGTTCATCCAGGAGTCTGCTAAGGAAGTATAGTTAAATGTATGAACATTTTGAATATTGGAGGAAATAGAAATACCTTAATAGAGCAGGGAGGTATCTTTCCAGTTAACCCCTTCAGTGGGAATCACGAGAATTTTCCGGGTTGTGCCTCAGTGCCCAGTCTGGCAAGCCCGGAAAATTCTCTGGATTTCCACTGTTTACAGCCGGGCAGCGCTGCTGAGTTCAATCACTGAACTCAGGCAGCTTCAGCGCTGCCCGGCTCCCTCCCCTCTGCGGCGCCTCCTCCCCCCTCCCCTCCAGCTTTTGTATTGAAGTCCCCAGTGCCGGCTTATGACAAGCCGGCTGCCGGGGACAGGGCCGAGGTGCTGGGGTGCAGGTCTGGGCAGCGGCTGATTGACAGTTCAGTGGCGCTGCCCGGACCCAGGGAGGCAGTGGTGTTGTTTTTTTTAAAGGAGCGCTCCCCATAAAAAAAACTCGCCCCGTGGGGAGCACTCCCCCCTAAAAAATGGGAAAGCGTGATTTCAAGGACCTTATGGTCTGAGAAAAAGATATGGTACTTGTTTCCTAGCATGGCCACAATCGGGGGTAATCGTGTACCTTAACTTAAGGTACACGATTACCCCCGATGGACCCGATTTCCTTTGAAATCAGGTCAATTTTGGGTCCATCGCGTCGGTCGGGTGCATTAACATGGCACGTGACGCGACCGACGCGATGCAACCGATTTTCCCATAGGGTTCAATGTTAAAATATTTTTAACATTGTAATCGAGTTCATCGCGTCGGTCTTGTGCCATTATAATGGCACAAGATGCGATGGATGCGATTAAGCACTTTTTACATAGCTAACAATGGGAAATGGGCCAATATGGCCCATTTCTCATTGTATATGCCCCCCCCCATTGTGAACGTCACCCCACGATTGATGCCAACCCGAAGCGTGGAGAGCGTAGCGAGCCCGCGAGGGGCGGCGGTACGCGTCCTCCGACCTTTTCATACCCCTACTATCCACGTCGGCGTGGAGTTGAGAATATAAAGTGTGGCGAGCGCAGCGAGCCACCGAGCCCGAAGCGTGGCGAGCCCCGCGAGGGGACGCGTATATCTGTGAAGTTATACGCGTGTGCTCGCCACGCTTCGGGCTCGGTGGCTCGCTGCGCTCGCCACACTTTGTATTCTCAACTCCACGCCGACGTGGATAGTAGGGGTATGAAAAGGTCGGAGGACGCGTACCACCGCCCCTCGCGGGCTCGCTACGCTCACCACGCTTCGGGTTGGCGTCAATCGTGGGGTGCCGTTGAGGGGGTTAAAATTGGGGTCTGGGGAGACTTTTACATTGAATCCAGTGTAAAATAGGGTCCCAGGGACCCTATTCACATTTCAATCAATGTAAAAATCGGGACCATCAACATCGGTGTGGCCGTGCTAGGAAACAAGTAACAAAGATATTAATGCGGAGGGCATCAGATTTAGTGCTATTCAATTTATAAAATGAGGCAGCACTAAAGCTATCCAGTATGTTGTGAAGCAAAATTAATGAGTACTCTGGGTCAGTTACAAACAATAAAACATCATGAGCAAACAAGCACAGTTGGTGCGGGATGTATCAATTTTCGCATTGTTATCATTTTGCTTCCGCTGTGCAAAGTACCTGTCTTCACCGTATGCCTTCTCATATGTAACAAACTTTTTCACACTTGCGGCCGCTGGCCTTTGCGCGGTGATGACTTTTTCCGATGGGACGGGACCGCACATTGGATCAGATCAGATGTCACACACCTGCAATTTTGGGCCGATTTCACCCGGTTATCGGCCCAAAATCGCATAGTGTAAGGGGGCCTTAACTGTTACAAAATGTATTAACAGTGTAAACTGTCTAATGTATTATTTTACACATTACTTCTGTTTATTGACAGAAAAACTGTTTTGTATCCCCTATAATGTATATTATATATTAACAGTTAAATACATTAAAGTTTATTATGATGTAATAAACAAATACATCTAATGTTTGGAAAAATAAAATCAATTGATTCAACAATAACAGGTTTCAAAGATGTTACACATACAGTATTGTCTTCTTATTTTTTAATGTTGTGTTTTGAGTTCAGTTTTATACAAACCACTTGTGATTGATGTCCGCTATTATTAGACAGTTAAATTGGGTCAATAAGCACATAAAAAGTAAATAAAGTATTGCTGATCAATTCAGCCTAGTAATTAAAACAGTGATTGGCATATATGTACTACTGGACGGCACTCATAGAATGATTAACCTGTTATTATTGAATCAATGTTCTTGATTTTATTTTTCTAAACATTAGATGTATCTATTTATTACAGCATAATGCACTTTAACGTATTTAACTGTTAATATATTGGCTTATCTTTTGCATAATTATATGCTGTAATGCAGCCCAATCATGTTCCCAACATAGGGGATGCAAAACTGTTTTTCAGACCAATTCATGTTAAAATAAACTGCCACAAGTAAAGACAATAAACAGAAGTGTTTAAAATACTGTACCTAAATAACATAGCATAATGCATTTTTTGCTGAACTTACTGTAGCATTCAGTAAAGAGTTTGTCGGTCATTAGAAGACACAGGTGTGCATTATTCTCTTAAGGGCAAACAAAAGGGATTTACCCTGATTTTTTGCCCCAAGTATTTATTCTTGGTCACTTCAATTACAGAGCATCCTCCCCCCCCCCCCCCCCCAAAAAAAAAAAACAAAACACCTTCAGGAGAAAACGCAATATTCACAATTGTGACCATGAAAATGGGTTAATTATCAGGGATTTTTTTCTCCCACCAGTCAGTCACTTTGCACTAGGACAAGCTCATACTGTTTTTTACTATGCTAAAGTATATTAATGAACCACTCTTAAGGTGCCCATACACTAGTAAGATTTATCTGCAGATCTGGCTGGTTGGAACAAAAACATGGTTATGTATGAGTGACAGTTTGTCAGTTTTCCAGCATTTCCAAGCAAATGGTCAACTGTCATTTGCTCTCATCCATAACCATGTTTTTGTTCCATCCAGACAGATCTGCAGATAAATCTGCGTGTGTATGGCCACCTTAAGACATCCTAACATAATTTTAACTAGATCAGAGCTTCTTCATAGGTTTCATTATTTTCACCTAAAAAACTAAACTTTTGGTCTCTTGCCAGAACAGAAGATGTTGACTCAGATCAAAACGCTTTTGCACATTTCTTATTCAGGTCAAGTCACAACTTTTCCACACTAGCTGATCCCAATTTCAATTTTTTCCGCCCTAAAGTATATTATATACAGTATATCACACATACAACTTGTGCAAAAATATATGCAGGTAAGCAAACTTTAAGGGCTACTTTAATACATGACTGAAAAGTAGCATAAAAACTAATAAATAATAATGTAAGGCCGCCATACACTATGCGATTTGGTCCCAAATTTTACCCAAATCAGATGGATCAGGCAGTGAAATCGGCCCAAATCGCATGTCCACACACCCGGTCCGACCCAATGCGTGGTCCCATGTGCATCGGATCGGAGTCGGGAGGTCGGACCGGCTGCACATAAGATTTACTAAATCTTATGTGCAGCTGTGCAGGGTACGCCGGAGCAGGGAGCTGTGCTTCGGGAAGGTGGAGGGAGCAGGGTGTGGCTGGTACGCTGCGGGCGGATGGCGGGGGCGCTGCTAGTAGGGCGGTTGCTGCGGGGGACAGAGGCGGCAGTAACGGAGATCCAGGCAGGGGGAGCCAGGAGCTGTCAGTGCTTGGAAAAAAAAGCCAATACAATGAATGGGCAGCCTGTGATTGGCTGAGCGCTCTCTTAGCCAGGCAGCAATTGGCTGAGAGAGCGCTCAGCCAATCACAGGCTGCCCATTCATTGTATGGGCTTTTTTTTTCTCAGCACTGACAGCTCCCTCCTCCCCCTGCCCGGCTCTCCGTCACGGTCACTGTCCCCCACAGCGTCCCCTGCACTCTGCCTCTGCCCTTCTAGCAGCGCACCCCACCAGCATCCCAGCAGCTCAACGTTTTAAACAGCGGCAAGCGGGAGACTAGATTTTGAATAGGATTTTTTTACTATGCTCCCGCCACTTGCCGCTGCTGACTCTCCGGTCCCCTCGGTGCCCCCTGCCACGGACCCTCTCCTGCAGCCCCCCAATCCCCCCGGACCCTGCCCTCCCGCTGCTACCCGGGTTTACATGTGATAAATCGAGCCGATTTATCACATGTAAAAAATGGCACATCAAGTGCCAAATCGGTACTTGTGTAGTTTCACGGCGCCAGGGTTCTACGCTCGCCACAAACTATGTTTAAAAAAGTAACTTAACTCCATGCCAACATGGATAGTTCATACCTCCACTATCCATGTTGGCATGGAGTTGATTTTAAATAGCGTGGCGAGCATAGCGAGCCACCGAGCCCTCAGCGTGGGCGAGCGAAGCGAGCCCCACAAGGGGACTCAGACGCACATACTGGCGCCGTGAAACTACACAAGTACCGCCAAATCTTATCAAGCTCCCCCGGGGAGCTGCCAGGGAAGCTCAGGGGAAATCGGGGCTGACTTGTCCTTAGGACAAGTCGCCATAGTTTATGGGGGCCTTTAGAGTGCATGGAAATTTTCCATTTTTGTGAAACCCCAGAGATATCTCTGTACCGGGCATGAGATGTGTCTATATTTGTATTATACTGTACTGTACACAGAGCAGAGTGTGTATCTGTATTGTACTATACACAGAGCAGTGTGTGTGTGTGTGTATTTGTATTGTTATGTACTGTACACAGATCAGAGTGTGTACATATGTACTATAATGTACACAGAGCAGAGTGTGTATCTGTATTGTACTATGCACAGAGCTGTGTGTGTGTGTGTGTATTTGTATTGTTATGTACAGTACACAGAGCAGAGTGTGTATATATGTACTATAACATACCTCCCAACTTGTGTCCGGATGAAATAGAAATGAGGGCGCGGCTTATGCTAATTAGCCGCGACCTCATTTTCATACGAGAATAGACGCTGTGCGCATGCGCACAGCGTCTATTCTACTAGATTGGGGGGTCTCCCAACTGCCACCCCCCGCAGCGGGACAATGCCTGCCGCGGGTGGGACGTCGGGACAGGACCCGAAAATCGGGACTGTCCCGACGGAATCGTGACAGTTGGGAGGTATGCTATAATGTACACAGAGCAGAGTGTATATATCTGTATTATACTGTACACATAGCAGTGTGTGTATCTGCACTGTACTGTACCATACCTCCCAACATTTCAGCTTAACGGAGCATGACAGGGCTACGGTGCACTACAAATTTTGGGGGGCGTGGCCTGATGAAAAGTCTATATTTGCGGTGCTGCCGCAAGGCCTTGACCCCATTTCCCGCTGCTGTGGGGGCATGCCCAGCAGCTTTGTAAGCTGCTGACCAACCCCCAGCCCCTCTGCCTGCAAGAATAGATGCTGTGCGCATGTGCACAGCATCTATTCATAGACGACAGGGGGGGACTCCAAACTGCCCCCCCGCCGAGGGACACTGCCTGCTGCGGGAGGGACACAGGAATGTCCCAAAAAAAACGGGATGTTCCCACAATAAGCGGGACATTTGGTAGATATGCTGTACTGTACACACAGCAGTGTGTGTATATGTATTGTACACAGAGCAGAGTGTGTATATCTGGATTGTACCGTACACAGAACAGTGTATGTATCTGTCTTGTACTGTACACAACAGTGTATGGGCGGGATGTATTAAAATACCCGCTGCGATGCCAGCGCATATGTACTAACATATGTGGCTGGCATCGCAGTGCGGTGACGGAGATCCCCGCGATACCGGTACTGTGGTGTGTGGGGGGTTTACGTCATCTCCCTGCCGCCTGCTTCTCCCCTCACGCTGGGGGCAACTAAGCAGGCTGTCCCCGGCACCTCCTACTCCTCCCCCTGCAGCTGGAAGGACATGCGGCTGCGTTGCTAGGGGGAGGAGGGGTTTACCTTCCAGGGTCCAGGAGGACTTTTCTGGAAGGTAAGCCCAAGGGAGGGGGAGAGGAGGGGTCGGCGAGGCGGCAGGGTTGCGGCAGAGGCGGCGAAAAGAAGCCCATAGGCTTCTATAGGGTATCGCCACCCAAAAGTGGCGATACCCTGCCTGGCAATATCGGTGCGGCCGGGTTTTTACCGCATTTTCATTTTAATACATCTCGCCCTATGTGAGTATCTGTACTGTACACAGAGCAGAGTGTGTAGATCTATTATACTGTACACAGAACAGAGTGTTTATCTTTATTTTACTGTACACTGAGCAGTGAGTGTATCTCTATTGTACTGTTCACAGAGCAGTGTTTGTATCTAAATTGTTCTGTACACAGAGCAGAGAGTATACATTTGTATTATGAATAGAACAGTGTGTGTGTGTGTGTTATAGACAGAGCAGTGTGTATATTTGTATTATAGATGGAGCAGAGTGTATATCTGTATTATGTACAGGGCAGTGTGTATAATAATTATACAGTACACAGATCACTGTGTGTTTCTATATTTAGAACTGTTAGTTTTGTGTAATATACACAGGTATAGAGAGGAATAGCTGTAGTTTGACATGCCTGTGGTCTGGTTTCCTGTGTTACATGCAAAGCTGTGTACTCAGCAGGGGATCTTTTGAGCCCCTCTCCTGATTTAGTTTTCCCGGTACCCTCTCCATAACCTCTTTAACGGACGATTGGCCACCTCACCTGGGATGAAAGGCCTGACTCATTGCTCTGGTTGGTCTCCTGAGGGCATGTCGAAACCCACAACATTGGCAAGGCAAGAAAAGCCACAAGAAAGTTTGGGAATGCAGACCTTTCAAAATACCCTGCGAGTCAGTGACCTTCTCACCAGCTGACTGATCCTCTGGCAGAGAGGTGCCTGGCAGACACTTTTCACATTCAAAGGAAGTAGAATGTTACAGTCTACCATGCCGCTGAAAGATTTTAAAGTGAAAAGAAAGAGTCTCTACAACACCATGGTGTGAAATTGCATGGTACCTACCAATACACATCCGTTGCTGTTGATGGCTGGTGGACAGAAGATCAAGGCAAACTGTGGGCCTGATTCATGTTTTTAAGTTAAGCAAAATCAACTATGCGACTAGGTACAACCATGCTGCACTGCAGGGGAGCTGATTGGCTGGGCATCAGAGGGGGTGGGGGGGGGCTAAGCGGGGACTGCCACTGCCTGCCAGCGGCACTGACAGGTCTCACTCAGACACTCTTTGCTTTTAAAATTTCCCCCGGCTGCAGGGAGGGGGGTTTGGGTGGCGGGGCTCTGTTCTTTAAGGCTGCAGTGTCTGGGGGAGCAAGAAGGGGAAAGAGTACTGCCGATGCGGCTGTTTTGGAGGGTGGTGCACAGCGGAGAGTTGGCGGCCTAAGTTTACCTTTACAGCTGCTGCACTGCGGTTGGTGTGCTGTGGCCGGGCGGAGGTGGAACCACTCCGCCTCCTATTTGAACTGACGGAACGCAGTTCCGCCCCTTTCAGGCCCACTTTAACCCCACGAGTGAAAGTCATTTTTGCAGACATACAGTGCACATTCTCCATAGCAGTGCATCTCCAAGTACAGGAAGTGCTGAGTCGTACGCTGGTATCTCCATTTGCCGCTCATGGGCATACTTGGGTTGTAAGGGGAGTCTCGTGCGAAGGCAAGATTTAGAATTATAGGCTATGGGCCTTATTCAGTATCAGTAGCATATAGCAGAATCTGCTACTGCTATGCTTTGGGGCCGCCTAGAACTAGGCAAGGTTGCAAACATGTGAAGGGTGGCTGTCACAGTTCGTGAAGCACCAGCCGGAGTGTAACAGAGGCTGGGCGCTTTAATGTAGGGCTGTTGCATGAACGACAGACTGGAGTGAAGCAATTGAATAAAATTAAAACTTTTTTAATGAAGATACTGCGGTACAAGATATGAATGATGGCACAATGAATTACTGTAGATATTGATAAATTGGAAGAAGACAATAATAAACAATACTTATTGAAAGAGCTTGAAGATGAATGAGAAGTTGAATGATTGGATGATTGAAAGAGCTTGAAGATGATTGAGAAGTTGAATGATTGGAAGATTGGATGAAGAATTGGATGATTGGATGAGGAAGGGAATGAGAACAGATGAAGTCCAGTTGAAATCTGTGCTGAATGAGATCGTAGCTGCAGAACCAGGGATGCGGACCACGGATAATAACCGCCAGGAGGCGAGGATGAAGATGACACCCTTTGGAGGGTTAACCTTGTCCTTGTCCTAATAGGCGGCAGAGGATTCCCGTGGACGATATGGTGGAGCAGTGGACGATCAGCAGGAAGACCAGGATAGACTTTCACCAAAAGACGATAGATGCCTGTAGTGGATACTAAAGGGATAGCCAGGAATGTCCAATGATGCTAGCGGGTGGACATCATTGTACTGACTGCCGGTCTGGCCCAGCTAGTCAGTATTTAAGGGTTGAGCGTGACATCACACTTGGAGCTGCGCAGCATAGGCTGTGGAAACCAGGAAGATGGCCGCCGCCAGCTGCGGCGACAGAAAACAGCCGTCAGGGAACATAAGCGGAAGCGCTGCAGCCGGCGCTTCCCAGCCTGAGGCCTAACATGATACGGACACCATCATGATGGCTAGTGCCTCACGCCACCCAGAGCCCACACAGCAGGAAACTGCACACCACAGCTGTCACCTGGCGATGACAGAGTGACAGAACGCAGACAGCCGTCATGGGTATCAGCAGCGGAGGTGAGTGCCATGACAGAGGGTAACACATCAGAGGTCTGTGGGACCGGGACAGCACAGGGAGCCAGGGTAGCTGAGATGGTGGTCTTGACAGCACCCCCTCCTTTATGAGTGGCCCCAGGACACTCTTTGGATTTAGTTCGAAATTTCTTATGAAAGTCCCGCATCATTTTGGGGGCGTGTACTTCAGACGCATTAGTCCAGGATCTCTCTTCAGGCCCATAGCCTTTCCAATCAATCAAGTACTGTACCTACTACGAGAGTCCAGAATTCGGGCCACCTCATATTCAATGCCCCTTTGTGTGAAAACTTTGGGAGACTTGGAAAGTGCAGCATGGAATTTGTTTAGCACTAAAGGTTTAAGAAATAAAATGTAAAAGGAGTTTGGAATCCTTAAGTAATATGGTAATTTCAACTTATAGGCAACTGGATTGATGATCTGTATTATCGGGAAAGGACCGATAAAATGGGAGGCAAACTTCATCGATGGTACACGAAGACGAATATTACGAGTGGACAGCCATACCTTGTCACCCACTCTCAATGTGGGAATAGTTCTTCTTCTTCTTCTTCTTCTTCTTCTTCTATCTGCAAATTTCTTATATTTCTGCGAAGCTTTCAACAATGAATTCCTGACTTTCTTCCAATGCTGACGAAGCTGATGGAGAGTCAAAGCTACCGCTGGAATAGATGTTGAAGGTAGCTGCTGGAATTCAGGAACCCTAGGATGGAAGCCATAATTAATAAAGAATGGTGTAGAAGAAGCTGACGAATGATATTGGTTGTTGTGACCAAACTCGGCCCATGGTAACAGCTCGTCCCAGTCATCCTGGGAAGATGAAACATGTAAACGTAAAAAAGTCTCTACATCTTGATTGACTCTCTCCGTTTGGGTGTTAGATTGGGGTTGGTAGGCTGTGCTGAAGTTAAGTTGAATCTTGAGAACTTTGCATAGGGCTCGACAGAATTTTGCGACGAACTGTACCCCATGATCTGAGACTATATCTTTAGGAAGTCCGTGGGTTCTGAAGATCTCTTTGATAAAAAGGTTTGCTAACTTTGGAGCTGATGGTAACCCACAAAGCGGTATGAAATGAGCCATTTTCGATCTAGGACCACCTATATGGTGGTATAACCATCTGATGATGGAAGGTCGGTAATGAAGTCCATCGATATATGAGTCCAAGGACTCTGAGGAATGGAGAGTGGCATCAATGGACCAACCGGAGCCAAATGGGAGGACTTATGTTGGGCACAATGAGGACAGGAAGCAATATTTTCATTAACATCTTTTTTCAAAGCAGGCCACCAGTACCTTTGAGAAAGGAATTCGTAGGTTTCTGAATCCCCGGATGACCGGAGAATTTGGAATCATCAGCCCAACGTAAGATCTCTTTCCTTGAGCTTGGTTTAACAAAGGTTTTACCTGGGGGAATTGACGCCTGTACAGTTGTTGCAGCAAAAGCGATAGGATCAATAATTGGACTTCCCTCATACGATTTGGATTCCTCTTCAGTCTCCCATGATCTAGACAGAGCATCTGCCTTACAATTTTTTACTCCAGGAGAGAAAGACCATTTAAAATTGAATCTGGAAAAGAATAATGCCCATCTGGCTTGTCGAGGATTGAGACACTGAGCATTTTTCAAGTATAGCAAGTTTTTATGATCAGTGATGATGTTAATGATATGGACTGCCCCCTCGAGTAGATACCGCCATTCTTCTAAGGCCATCTTAATAGCTAGCAGTTCCTGATCCCCAATAGCATAGTTTTGTTCGGCTGGAGAAAACTTCTTGGAAAAGAAGCCGCATGGATGTAACTGTCCGTCAGAGTTAGTCTGGGAGAGCACAGCCCCCACGCCAATAGCAGAGGCGTCGACTTCCAGAGTGAATGGTAAACTGACGTCTGGTTGGGCCAGAACTGGTGCTGAGATGAACTTTTCTTTGAGCAGGGTAAAAGCTTTAGAAGCCTCGGGAGCCCAGTTGGAGGGCTTGGCACCCTTACGAGTGAGAGCAGTTATTGGAGCTACGATAGTAGAGAAGCCTTTGATGAACTTTCTGTAATAGTTTGCGATTCCAAGGAATCTTTGAACCCCTCGGAGGGTGTGAGGATGAGGCAACGTCTGGATTGCTTCGACTTTAGCTGGATCCATCTCCAGACCGGAGCCTGATACGATATACCCCAAGAAGGGTATGGATGAGACCTCAAAAATACATTTTTCTAATTTGCAGAAAAGGAGGTTCTTCCTGAGGTGAGAAAGTACTTCCTTGACAATTTCTCGATGTTTCTGAAGGCTATTGGCAAAAATCAGGATATCGTTGAGATAGACCACAACATGTTTGTACAGAAGTTCACGAAAGAGTTCATTCATGTAAGATTGAAAAACCGCTGGTGCATTACTCAGGCCAAAAGGCATAACGAGGTATTCATAATGTTCATCTCTGGTATTAAAAGCGGTCTTCCACTCGTCTCCTTCACGAATGCAAATAAGGTTGTAAGCTCCTCGGAGATCTAATATTGAAAAGATGGTAGCCCCTTTGATTCTGTCAAAAAGTTCTGTGATGAGCGGTAATGGGTAACGATTTTTGATGGTGATTTTGTTTAACCCTCGATAGTCAATGCAAGGTCGTAACCCTCCATCCTTTTTCTTGACAAAAAAGAAGCCGTCTCCAGCAGGAGAAGAAGAGGGGCGGATAAACCCTTTGGCTAGATTTTCCTGTATATACTCTGACATAGCCTGTGTCTCAGGCAAGGACAAAGGGTAAGTGCGACCCCGCGGAGGGTTCTTTCCAGGTATTAGATCGATTGAGCAGTCCCACGGACGATGAGGGGGTAATTTGATATGGAGTAGGTAAACCTTCAGGAATTTGAAGAGAGACTTGACATTTAGGTGCCACGGATTTAAGGCATGACTTAGTACAAGTGGCACCCCATGCTTGGACCTGGGACATTACCCAATTGATACTGGGATTATGGGCACGGAACCAGGGGAGACCCAAAACAATTGGGTAGGAGGACTTAAGAATGACAAAGAACTGAATTTTTTCAGAATGTAAAAGTCCGACTTGGAAAGTTAGTGGTTGGGTTTGAAGAGTGACAGTCTCACCTAGTATACGGCTACCATCTACGGCGGTGAGTTAAACTGGACGCTGGAGAGGTATAGTAGGTAGACGCCAACGCTTGACAACATCGGTAGTGATGAAACTTTCTGCCGCTCCCGAATCTAGGAGAGCCGGCAATTGTCTGAACTGATGTTTGACTTGCAAGGATACTTGAAGAATACAGTCTTTATTATTTGGAGAGGTGATAACAACCCCTAACCTGCCCTCTCTCTTACAGGTTAGGTTCTGGCGTTTCCCGGTTTCTTTGGACAAGAATCAATTGCGTGCTTGGGATCGGCACAATAGAGACAGAGACGTTCAGTACGACGATGCTTGTGTTCATCTGGAGTCAATTTGAAACGGTTAACCTGCATAGGTTCCTCCGCTGGTGGTGGTGGAGGTTTAGAAGCGTTAAAAGATGAACTGGGAGTAGCTAGATTTCTCTTTTGAGTTCTTTCTCTGAGTCTTAAATCAATTTTTGTGCAAAGGGAGATCAAGTCTTCTAATCTGGGAGGCAAATCTCTTGCTACAAGCTCATCCTTGATTTTGTCATAGAGCCCATTCATAAAGGACGCAAGAAAGGTTTCCTCATTCCAGGCCAATTCAGCTGCCAATATCTTGAATTGTATTAGATACTGTCCTACTGTTCGTGAACCTTGACGTAGGCGAAGGATCTCAGTTGCAGCTGAGCTGAGTTGGCCAGGCTCATCGAAGATGACCTTGAAGGTGGAAATTAAACGAGGATAATCAGCTAGAAGTAGGCCTGCTTTTTCCCACAGTGGAGAGGCCCAATTGAGAGCAGAACCGTAGAGGAGGGATATTACATATGCCACTTTGGTACGGTCAGTAGGGAAGTATGGGGATTGAAGTTCAAAGTGAATGTCACATTGATTAATAAAGCCTCTACGGTTTTTTGGATTGCCATCGAATTTAGTTGGTGGGAAGTTGAAGATGAGCTGTATTACCTGTCGTTATAGATATGGGTCTAGGCGGTTGCGCTGGAGTGACTGCTGACCATTGGCCCTTTTGAAGTGTTACTTGAATTGTATACAGTCTTTTTGACAGTCCTTGGAGGGCATGAATGACTTGCTCCTCAGCGACCTCCTGTTGATCCAGGCGGTTGAACTGGAGCAGCTCCTCGCTCTTGTCCTGATGCTGGATCCATGGAGTCAGTACAAACTGTCACGTTTCGTGAAGCACCAGCCGGAGTGTAACGGAGGCTGGGTGCTTTAATGTAGGGCTGTTGCATGAACGACAAACTGGAGTGAAGCAATTGAATAAAATTAAACCTTTTTTAATGAAGATACTGTGGTACAAGATATGAATGATGGCACAATGAATTACTGTAGATATTGATAAATTGGAAGAAGACAATAATAAACAATACTTATTGAAAGAGCTTGAAGATGATTGAGAAGTTGAATGATTGGATGATTGGAAGGTTGGATGATTGAATGAAAGATTGGATGAAGAATTGGATGATTGGATGATTGGATGAAGAAAGGAATGAGAACAAGATGAAGTCCAGTTGAAATCTGTGAAATCCAGTTAAAGTCCAGTTGAAAGACAGAAACCAGCCGGCAGAGAACATAAGCAGAGGCGCTGCAGCCGGCACTTCCCAGCCTGATGCCTAACATGATACAGACACCATCATGGTGGCTCGTGCCTCACGCCACCCGGAGCCCGCACAGCAGGAGACTGCACACCACAACTGTCAACTGGCGATGACAGAGTGACAGAACGCAGACAGCAGGCATGGGTATCAGCAGCGGAGGTGCGCGCCACGACAGAGGGTAATACATCAGAGGTCTGTGGGACCAGGACAGCACAGGGAGCCAGGGTAGCTGAGATGGTGATCGTGACAGCTGCCCAGTAATGCAATTGCAATCTAATTGCGATCACATTGCAGGAATCACCATGATTGCACCAATCACATTGATTAGGGTTTACACCTACCTGGGCAGCCTAGCTGCACAGGCAGACGCACCGTTTCAATGTTTCCTGTTGCAGTGACTGCACATGATGTCATGCAGGCGTGTCCGGACCACTACTACAAAATGCTGCATCTTACAATTAATTGGACATACTGTATGACACAGATATCCATACAACACCAGAATATGAACATAGAATGCAGACTAATATGTTGTCATACAAGGTGTTAACAAGGATAACAGGTTCAAATTGTTGACATTGTTAACGTAACTGATAACAATATTGACACTTAGAGGTAGTGTTGGCTGCAGTTAGGGTTAGGTTTAGTACTATCTATATTCTGGCTGTTGATGTTCGCACAATGGGCCAGATGCACCAAGCTTCCAATACATAATGTGGAGAGTAATAAACAACCACCCAATCAGCTTCTAACTGTCATTTTTCAAACACAGCCTGTACCATGGCAGTTGATTGACTGCTGCATTATCACTTTTTGAAGCTTGGACATGTTAACTGTCAAGATTTTGGACATGTACACTTTCTGAATGTCAACGCACTCAGTGGCGGATTCAGGGGGGGGGCACCCGGGCACGTGCCCCCCCTGTCATTTATTTTGTAGCTGTAGACCAGTGCTTTCCAACGAGCCCAGCCCCGTGTCTCTAGCCAACCGGGAACCGGAGATATCGCCTGGCAAACCTGTAATGTTTTTTCCCCATAGGATAATATGGGACCCGTCAATTCCGACCCCCACCCGATTCCGACGGCTGCCAGTTCCCGCTCTGGCATCACAGAAGCTTGTGGTTGATTTCATTCAATTCCAAATCGCTGGGCCTTCAATATGATACCAGGCTGGTCCAAATCGGTCAATCGGTATAAACCGTTTTTTTTAATTTTTAAAATGAAATTTCATGGCTGTTCATGTTCTTTGAGGACAGATTACTCTGGAACCAAACGTTCCAGTTTCACTGGACCAAAATCATTCAAAGCCCACTCCGAAGTTCTTCAATATAATACTTGTCTCATGTAAATGGGTCAGTTGGTTCCGAAGATATAGCCGGTTAAATGAGATAACTGGTTAAAGGGGGGAGGGGTGGATTTCTCCCCCCCTCACACCAGAAAATGCAGGGACTAGGCTGGTGCAAAAGGGGCCAACCTGGGAATGCATTTTCTGGTGTGAAAGGGGTATTATTTCAAATAGCCGGGGCCTGCAGTGCTCTGAATACAGCCAGGCTCTGCCACTGTCAGTGGCTATCACTTCTGCCTGGCGGCGGCTGTCCCCCATTTACCATGAGCATGTATTCCCCCTTGGCAATGAGCATGTAATCCCACATGGCAACGAGCATGGAACCTCTGGCAATGAGCATGGAACCCTTGGCAATGAGCATGTAGAGAAGCAGCACTTGTGTAGCATAATTTTTAATAGGCATTATGGTGTTTGGCATAACACATAATGGACATAATGGCGTGTAACTTAACGTGTAATGGACATTATGGTGTAAATGTTTAATGCGAGCCTTTGGTGGACAATGTCCCTGTTTATGAAGTGTATTGTGAATTTTGGCTTAATCTGTGTGGCATTATGTGAATTCTGGCTCAATCCATGTGGCATTATGTGAATTTTGTCTCAATCCGTGTGGCATTATGTGAATTTTTTCCCAATCCATGTGGCATTATGTGAATTTTGGCTCAATCCGTGTGGCATTATGTGAATTTTGGCTCAATCCATGTGGCATTATGTGAATTTTGGCTCAATCCGTGTGTGTTATTATGTAAATTTTGGCTCAATCCATGTGGCATTATGTGAATATTGTCTCAATCCATGTGGCATTATGTCAATTTTGGCTCATTCCATTTGGCATCATGTGTAAGGGGCAAGTATAATGGGGTCTAGTATTTTGTTGCATAATGTGTAGAAGTTGTATATGGTGTTGACACGCCCCCTGTTGAGTGGCCACACACCCTTTTCCGGAGCGCGCCTTTGGCGCGCGCACAACTACATCCTTCACTTTTGTCGCCATTTTGGGCTTGCGTACTTTAAATGCCAGGGCCTATTTTTAATTCCATTCCCACCCTCTCCTGCCGCTCTCTTAGCATGTACACTGGCACCACTAACACTGCCCCTCCCCCACCCAATCCCTTTTTTATCATGGTGCCCCCCTGTCATTTTATCCTGGATCCGCCCCTGAACGCACTGAACATGTTGATATGGCGGTTGGCGCATTGCATGTCGTCCATCTGCCTGTCTGCATATCATACCAAATCCACCCTTTCAGTAGCCTGCTGTCCAGCAGTTCTCTCAGCATAAATAAGACCTGGGGATAATATGTATTTGGCTTTCTGCTGCATAAATGAATATGTATATAATGTATTGTACACAGAATATATGTTTAGCATGTTGTTCGGCTGTGATTGAGTGGGAGGGGTAAGAGACTTTCCCTTAAGTGGTCTAGCGCAGGTGTTGGAGATTAATAATATGGCTTTGCCAAGCAACTGATATACAGCTTTGTTTTGCTGTTTGGTAATTAATGGGTTACAATGAAGATGTATTGGGTCATCCTTTTTATCACTCTACAAGGTGTCCCATGATGCTGCAGGGAACCCAGAGACCATAATTATTTCTCTCCTTGATTAACCACATCAAAGATGTAAAAGCCCTCCAGGGACATGTAGCTGGGACAAGCCCAACCGGTTATGTTTTTACAGGGTGCTGTCATATACCTGTGAACATAAGCTAGGCCCGCAATAACAATGATTTTGTTGTTAAAGTTTGTAATACAGAAATACAGTGCTGCTGAGGCTTGGAGAATGACTTAGTCCCAGGTGTAGTCCCTATTTATTAAGTCTGTTTTGCTATTCTGCACGGTGAACATGTTTATTGGCAATTATTAATAAGAGCTACCATGTTACTTGTTCTGCCAAGTTACAGTTGCTGCCAATAGATGGCAATAGAAAAGTACCACACAGTGGAATATGAGAACTATAGCAGTAGACTTTAGGTCTTAAGGCATATATACACTGGGCGATTTCAGCCCTAAGTCTAAGCGATCTGAACAGATCATTTTGAGATTAAGCACGGATCACTCCATGTATACTATGTCCCGAGTGATTGTAATGCGTGGTCCCGCGTGTCGCCATCGCCCTGACTGGATCTTGGCTGCATGCAGTCAAAATCTAGTTAGATCGCTTGTGCATAGCATGTGTGTGTCAGCAATGTGTTCTCAGTGATCTGTACTAAACTAGATTGCTCACCACGGGCCTTTAAGTTGCCCAATGTGTATGGGCCTTTACACTCCATGGCATAAATGTTGTGCGATATGTTAGGGTTATTAAATAAACTGGATTACATTGTTTCTTTTGACTCTATACCCACTTATTTATTAACAGTTTCTTATATACTGTAGCACATACATATTCCGCAGGGCTTTATAGAGAATATTTGAACATTCACATCAGTCCCTGCCAGTGGCGTAGCCAGCCTCCCCCCCGGCCACCGGTGCCACCCCCCCAATCGCAGCAGGCTTACCTGTCTGCACGTCCCGGCTCCCCTCCTGGCTTCAATTAATAATTCTATGCAGACGGACCACGATAAAATGGCCGCCCCCATACCGCAGACAGTTTCAGAGAACTGTCTGCTTTATGGGGCGGCCATTTTATCATGGTCCATCTCCATAGAATTGATTGAAACCAGGAGGGGAGCCGGGACGCGCAGACAGGTAAGCCTGCGGGGGATGAGGGGCGGGGGCATTACTATAGCACCGCAGCCCCCCGGCGGCCCCACATGCACAGCACCCCCCGCGACCGCGGGGGCTGCGGTGCTATAGTTACGCCCCTGGTCCCTGCCCGAGTGGAGCTTACAATCTATATTCCCTACCACATGTACACGCACACACAGACATTCTAGGGTTAATTTTGTTGGGAGCCAATTAACCTACCAGCATATTTTTAGATTGTGGGAGGAAAATGGAGTACCCAGTGGAAACGCATGCAAGCACAGGGAGAATATACAAACTCTGCACAGTTAGGGTCAAGGTGGGAATCGAACCCATGACCTCAGTGCTGTGAGGTAGTAATGCTAGCCATTACACAATCCATGCTGCCCCATTTATGATCTACAGTAAATCATGCTCAGAAGGGACTACTGTTTTCTGAATTGCTACCTGCTCATACATTAAGTCTTAATAAAGTTAAATGCATTGAGATATATGAAGTGATCTCCACTGACCAAATGCATATAAAGAACGGTTTGGAAAATGTGGTTTAAATTATGTTTGTACTTGTGTTTTTGATTGCAAATTACATGACAATGTGTACCAAGTCTTAAGCAGTTATGTTTGAATCAAAGCTCTCACGGGCTACAGCCTGCCCTTGTTTTACTTGGAAAGAGGTGGGCTTGCAAAACACTTTGCTTTTAAAATTGATATGTGTTATGTATAATATATGAACTATAAAGCCATTATTCAGGTTGGTTATGAAAAAGCATAATGTGTCTTTCGGGAAAAAATGCAAAGTAGATTACATACAAAATAACATGTACCATACTGCTCAAGTGATCTGCTCAGTTGACAGACAGCTGGGGATCAATGAACATGAAATTGTGAAAGGGGATCATGTTCCCAGTAACAGCAGGGTTAAATGGAAATCAAGTCACCTTATTGTCATTCAAGAATCTGTCACCTCCACTTCAACATTAATAACCTTGTGTTTCGTAACCTTTTGGTCAGCCCTTCTAATTGGAAAAGTTAGTTTCTCTGTGCTTTTTAATTAATACTGTTAATTAGCTGGAGAGAGCATCAGGCAACTTAGATCGAATGCTTCAGGCCTATAGACAATTGAAAGGTAGTAATTAACCCCTTTTGGCAATGTTTGACCTTGATAAGTAAATGCATTTGGGGACAGAGTATGGCTAAAATTGTAAATACAGATGTTGGACTCTGTGGATAATGAGGGCTGTAATGTACCTACCAACATTATAAGTGCCCACATCTGGACATGGGCTACATGTGCTAAGCTTGAAAAGTGATAAACCACCAGCCAGTCCCATACCTCCCAACATGACCCTTTCCATGAGGAACACAATGCTCTGCTCCTGGACTTTCCTCTTAATGTTGGATTACCATCACCTGTGATGATGGCAATCATAGATTAAGAGGAAAGTCCAGAAGCAGAGCATTGTGTCCAGGGCTTAAAGTGGTCCTGGAGAGGTGGTGGAACTCCTTTCCCCTAACAACCCCCCACCCCCCTCATTAGGCAGAACCTAGACCAGTGCCAGGGAATTTGTGCCCTACCTCCCATAAAGGGTTAATGGTCCCACAAGGAAGGACTGTGGTTACACAATAGTAACTCCAATTATAATTACAACACACAGTAGCACAATCATATACACATTACACTCTATGTAATGCCCGTGACTCATATTAAATCACACAGTAGTGCCCCTTATACACATGGGCCCTAATTCTGGTTCACTTGCAAAGGCAAATTCCTTCTCAAATGAACAAAATCATGTGCACTGCAGGGGGGGGGGGGGGGGCAGATTTAACGTGCAGAGGGAATTAGATTTGGGTGAGTTATTTTGTTTCTGTGCAAGGAAAATACTGACTGCTTTATTTTTACATTGCAATATACAGTAGATCTCACTTTGAAGTAAAACCCCACCCAAATCCCTACACAAGTTACATCTGCCCCACCTGCAGTGCACATGGTTTTGTCCATTTGAGAAGTAATTTGCCTTTGTAAGTGAACCAGAATAAGGACCATAATGTCCAGAGTTGTGCTGCTTATACATATTTGTCTGTCTCTTCAGCAGCTCACTGTCCATGTCCCTCAGCAGCTCCATGTCCTCTGTCCCTATTATTATTATTATTATAATTTTATTTATAAGGCACCACAAGTGTTTCGCAGCGCCGTACAAAGGAACAATACAGGGAGACAAAGCTTGGCATAACATTGAATAAATAACAAAAATACAGTACAAATAAAGAGCGCCACAGATCAATACACATTGCAGCTTAAAAGTAAGTAGTGAGGACTCAATCAACATACAACTAGAGGCTTGAGGCCCTACAGCAGCTTCCCCACATATGAATCCCTCCAGCCCCCTCTCACCTTGCCTTCAGCACAGAGCTTGCTCCTCCAAGTGGCTCTTGTTTCCTTCAGTAGCGGTGAGCATATGCTGTGCCAGAAGAAGAAGCCGCTGGTACAGTTCCACCCCATTCCCCCTTAATTTAACCCCTGATTGTGTTCCCCCTGTAGAGGGTCATGTTGGGAGGTATGCAATCAGCTCCTGTCATGTTACAGACTGTGTTTGTAAAATAACAGTTAGGGGTCAATTGGTTGGTGGTTTACCACTCTGCATGGCTTAGTACATTTTACCCCATATGAGATTTATATCGTGTATGCTTGAGACTTAAACCACTATTGGCCATATTGCATACAAGTAGTGGTAGACTACCGATTTCATCAGGCAGCATACCTCCCACAATGACCCTCTCCAGGAGGGACACAATGGTGATGGTAATCATAAATTAAGAAGGTAGTCCAGAGGGAAGAGGTAAGCATTGTGTACCTCCTGGAAAGCGTAGTGTTGAGAGGTATGTGCCAGGCAGTCCTCATACCAGTGGAAGAGTGGCTGCAACTTCTGCATTTCACCAGTGAAGTGGGCAGGAAGAGGAGCATAAATGATGCAAATCTGCAACTAGTGACCTGATAACCTCCTTTGAAGATAAGACCATACTTGCCTACCTGACCCTCTCCATGATGGAGAAACTGCTCTGTTCCTGGACTTCCCTGGTAATGTAGGATTGCCAGCACCTGTGGTAAAACACCTTTCTTATCAATTACCTAGCTCCCCACAGGTGATAGCAATCATACATTACCAGGGAGTTCCAGGAACAGAGCATTTTCCTCGTGAAGGAGAGAGTCAGGTAGGCAGCCCTGATAGATAGATATTCTACTTCTTAATTATACCCCGTTCTCACTGCCGCAAAAACCCAGGTATTTTTCCTGGGGCAAGCTGAAAATTCCTGTGTCCTGGCTCAGTGTGAAAGGGTCTTTGTGAAATTCCCGGGTGTTATGCCCCTGCAATTACACCCGGGTTTTTTGTAGGGTTTTTCCTGGGTAATACACGGGTGTATGGCAGTGTGAACAGCACAGACCCCGTTTTTTCACACAAAAACGAGCTCATTGGGGGATGTAATCATGTGATATGTGACATCATCTTTAGCCAGCCAATAAAAGCTGCTCTTAAACAGCCTATCACAGCAATTTGTACAAATTTCCCAACACCCAATCACAGCTGCTATTACATTCCACACCCTTGTTGGAAGGCAGACCATGGAAAGCAGTGTGAAAGGGGCAGACACAGGAAATTCCCGGGTCTGAGGTGCAGTGTGAAGGGGGTCTGTTGAGCTGACAAGCTCTGTGCCCCGCCAAAAATCCGGCAAGAAATACCCGGGATTTTGCAGGGGCGGCAATGAGAACATGGTATTATTTGGCACCTTCTAGAATACAGGTTCTCAAAGCCAGGCCTCAGAACACCACACAATGGCCCTTATTCTGAATCGTGCGGTACGGCCCGCGTGCGGCCGTACCGCCGATGTTTTCAGTCTGCACATGCGCAGAGGTCAATCTGCGCATGTGCAGCCCAATTCGCCGCAGACGTAGTTCGTCCGCCGCAAAGGGGGCGTATAGGGGCGTGAGGGGCTTCATACCCTCATTTCCCTATGCATACGCCCCGCGTTTCATGGGCGTTCCCATGCAAACGCGGGGCGTATGCATGCTAATGAGGGTATGACGCCAGTGATGGGGGCGGAAAGCTGACGTCGCAGGATGTCAGCTCTCAGCCCCCATACAAGCTATCACACGGACGATTGTCCGTGTGGTCTCAGCTTGCGGGACCTGGTGGGGCGTGCGGCCCTGCCTTCGATGGTCGCCGACCATCGAATGCAGGGGGCAGCTCCCACCATGGTGGAGGCGTACGCCCCACCATTTTCTTGCGGATCGCCAGCCGTCCGTGTACGGACGGCCGTGGCGATCCGTATCGTGGGCGGGGATTGGTTTGTGCGGCCGGAGCCCCGTGTGCGGCTCTGGCCGCACGATTCAGAATAAGGGCCAATATGTTTTGCATGTCTCTTCACAGAATCAAGTGAAATATTTATCTCCACCTATGGATCTTTTAAAATGTGTCAGTCAGTAATGAGTGCACCTGTCGGGTGACCTGGAAAACGAACTGTGTGGGGTCCTGAGGACCGAGTTTGAAAACCACTGTTCTAGAAGATAATAGATAAAATCTGATTTTTTGCTATGAGCAACATTCCATCCTCAATACAACTTCCATCTTAGTAAATTTACCCCTGAAAGTAAATCACATTAAATGTTATATCAGTCTCTAGAGAAGCTGGCAAAATAGATTGTAACTAAAAGCTCAATAAATTGCTATGGTACTGTATAATTCAGATCCCTGCTGCAGATACTGTACCTTATATGTTTGTGGATCCACACCAAAATTATGTTTGGATACTTTGCTGACTGCAGAATTCCAAACCATAAGACACAAACTGATTTTCAATAAATGTACTGTGCATGTAGAATAATGCAATTTGGCTGAATGATCTCAATACAATAAAAACTGGTTTAGTATTTATATACTCAATGCACGATTCTACTGTACATACATGAAGAGCAAGAGGCGGAACTAGAAAGTGGTGGGCCCAGGTGCAAAAATATGCTTTGGGCCCCTCTTCACCCCAGTTTATAAAATGCAACACAGCAAAAGGTGACAGGGAGAGGCAATGGTGCCAGCAGAGGTAGAGAGTAACAGGGAGGCAGTGAGTGACAGTTGGCAAGATGTACCAAAGGTAAAAATGGTGTCATTACGCACCATAGTGCCCATTACACATGATGCCAAACACTGTAATGCCCCTTACATGTGATGCCGCACATCATAGTGCCCATTACATATAAAGCTGCACAACATAGTGCACATTACACATGATGCCGCACACCGTAATGCCCATTACAAATTATGCCACAAACCGTAATTGCCATTACACATGATGCAGCACACTGTAATGCCCATTACACTTTATCGTACAACGTAACCCCATTACAAATTATGCTGACCACCATAATGCCAAGTACACATTATACAGCACACCGTTATTCCCATTGCACATTATCCCGCACACATCAATGCCCATTACACATGATGCCGCACACCATAGTACCCGTTACACATGATGCCACACACCAAATTGCCCTTTACACATTATGCCACACACTGTAATGCCCATTACACATTATGCCACACAGCAATGCCCATAACATATGATACAGCACACCGTTATGCCCATTACACATTATGATATACACCATAATGCCCATTACACATTATGCCGCACACCATAGCACCCATTACATATTATTCCACACACTGTTATGCCCATTACACATGATGCCACACACTGCAATGCCCCTTATATATGATGCTGCACACCATAATGCCCATTACACATGATGCCACACACTATGCTATACATTATACCCCCACATAATGCCATAATTACTGTCCCTTAAGCATTCCCCAAAAGTGCCACATATTTTTATATGAATGCCAGCCCTGCCTTCACTGCTGCTGCAGGGAGAGGAGGAGAGCAGAGCATCTGCTACAATGAGGAGAGGAGGAGAGGAGCAGAGTGCAGTGCAGAGCGCACTCCTGCTCCCATTAATTCTGCTTAGTTCCTGCCTGGTGGGCCTGGGTTCTAGGATTCCATGGATACATAGAATTTAGTTGTGGATAAGAACTACTTGGCCCATCTAGGCTGCTCATTTACATGAACACACTAGGATTCATTTTTGTATGGAGCCTGTTAATCCACCAGTATATTTTTTGGATTGTGGGAGCAAACCAGAGTTCCTGTAGGAAACCCACGCAAGCACGGGGAGAATATATATAAACTCCACACAGGGCCAATGTGGGAATCCAACCCATGACTTCAGTACTGTGAGGCAGTAATGTTAACCATTACACCATCTGTACTGATACAAAAGCGTGCAAGCTCGGTGAAAAATCTGTTGGCCGAGTGCATGCTCCCTGCCTTTCCAGCCGGGGGTGGAGAGGGGCGTGGTGTGCCGGCCTGGGCCATTAGCATATGTGAACAGGGCTGCCACTAGGAATTTTGAGGCCCAGGACTGATTTCCAGTCCGGCCCCCCCTCGCTGCTGTCAGTGCGCTCCCACCCCCCCATCTCCCCACCTCCCTCCTTTGAGCTACTGCCAGACTCAGCAGGTCCCGAAGCACATGCTTCTTCGATGCAGGACACTGGCAGTCATTTAAAATGCAGCATCGGCTGGTGAGCCAATCAGATCTCGTGTACCAGCAGCTGCTCTGATTGGCTAAAGGTACACAAGCTCTAATTAGCTCAAAAGCTGGTTCAGCATTTTAATTGGCCGCCAGCATCCTGCATTGAAGAAGCCTGTGCTTTGGGACCTGCTGAGTGAGGACCAAGCGCAGCGCAGGCAGCATGCAGTGGAGGGTTGCTTTGAGCAAAATGAGCTGTCCGGGCCCTTCCAGAGGTCGGGGCCCAGGACAGATGTACCCACAGCACCCCCCTGTTGGCGGCTCTGTATGTGAATGCCCAGTGTTTCATGGGCGTTCCCATGAAAATGCAGGGCATACACATGCTAATGCATTCATGACGCATGTGTGGGGGGCGGACAGCCAGATGTCAGCTGCCTGCCCAATTCCCTGGAATTCTACATGCATATGTACGAGTGGTCTGGAGCAGCCTTACATATGCATGCGCCTTCACCATCATTCGATGGACGGCAACCATCGAAAGATGGGGGAGGTTCCCACTGGCATGCAAATGTGTTTTTTTTATAAAACATCCATTCACATGCTAGGAAAATTAACCGGCGTGCGAAGGAGGGGCGGGCATAGCACCATTGCAGAGCGGGTTCTGGTTGACTCGCAAGAGTGCGAAGTTGCGACCGAGCGAGTCAACCAGAATAAGGGCCCTAGTCCCGTTGGCAACGGACAGGAATTCCTGAAGATACGGTGAGTAACTGACAATCTGCCTCACACTTACAACATTATGACAGTTCACTGAACATGGATACAATTTAACCATCAATTAAGGAATTAACATTGTTCACCGTTCAGTTTGGGATTATTTCCCTTGTGAATTTAAGCCATACAATATATAAGTGCGGTCTAACTCACTGTGTTGGGGTATTTACAATTTAAAATCAGCATATATTAACAGATTCATACAGTATGTGATGTGATATATGATACATACTTATTAATAACATGATATCAGTTGTCTGATTATCTGCACTTTCTGCTGACGAAGTATTATATTATTTTTAATACTATTAGGTGACCACCTATAATTTTCATAAAAAATAAAAAAAATGTCTTTATATAATACATTTTTATGATTATACTTAAATGTGTTGGATGATAACTCAGACCTTTATGCACCAAAAATATAAGTGCAGTTTTTAATTGTTGTCCATATTATTGTCTATAATAACAAATGTGTTTCTTATATACAAAAAAGAGATGTTCGATCGCATTGGTGATATCAAATGTGTTAACTGGTATTACCTCTTTATCAGAAAATATATATTGGACTCAGTCCATATCAGATTTGAGGTGTGCTACCGCAAGACAATGGTATGTATTCAATGCTGTTTGCGAGTGGTGACAGCGAGCAGGGCTTCCTGCTCGCTGTCACCACTCACCCTGACAGCATTCAACGCAGCCTCCGCATTCGCCAATTCCCCCTCGCTCCGTTTTTTAAACGAGGGGGAATTGGCGGATGCGGCTCCAGAAGCAGCGAGACCCGCGGCTAAAAACTGCGAGTTTTCTGCAGCAGCTGCGGGTCTCGCTGTTTTGGGGAAATCTCGCCGTCCTGTGATGGCGAGGATTTCCCCAGCAGGTTGAATAGTGCGAGCGGCCGGCGCGGGGGTTAAACAGCGAGGATCGCTGGTTTTCAGCAATCCTTGCTGTTTAACCCCCTCGCCGGCCGCTCGCTGCGGCATTGAATACATGCCAGTGAGTAGGTTAATTCAAGGGAAACATTCTTTTGTTTCCCTTGAATTAGTGTTTCTTATGTATCATTTACCTGTGTCGCAGAGCTGACAACACAAGGATGATGGTGACCAGCAAAAAAATTATGAATTGTAATTCAGGTATGTTTGAGAGTAACCACGTGATATTTACCATGTACTGTATGTAACCTGTTCCTGTGTATGCCAAAAACCCCACCACTGGCCCTGCATCTGCCTAATGGGGGGAGACTGCATGACCACTGTCTACACCACAACTAAGAAGGTTTAGGGCAACAGTGATGATGATTATAGAGTGGTAACTTCATTTTCATCTTTGTACAATGAGGAAATAAAACAAACATGCATAAATTAGTAGAACATGTCATGAACCAAATTGATTGAAGAGTGTATAGTATAACGGGAAACAAGGGAGTGATACAAATAAATACAACTGCATGTTTTAAGTAACATCCCCATATAAAAAATAAATCTGATGGTACAGTAGTCCATACTGTCCATTGAGACGAGATGCCAAATCCACCACTATTTACATAATACCTCTCAGTACCTGATTATTGGGTGTTGTGTGGTTTTCTGGGGAGAGGTAGGGGGAAACATTTTCTTTTTGTTTAGAACTTTTTTTTAAATTCTCATTTCATTATTGTTTTTTGATGTGTTGTAGTTTGTTACATATTAGTATACATACATAATGCTCATGTTTATGGTTAACATGTAGATGACTGCAATGAGAAATCTTAATTTCTGCTCAGAAGGGTTAATGTACTTATTTCTGGTTGGGTGCTGTCTAGAGACATGCTCTTATAATGCAGGCGGAAGTGTTTTCAGAGTCCATCCTGTATTGGTGGAACACCTGAGCTCAGCAATGTCTCTGTAACATGACCCAGGCGCTGGTTGTCTCTTTCCACACTTGACCGGTGTTGTTTTTCTCTTACTTAGCTGGAAATATTTCTCATTTTGTGCCGAGCAGTCACGGATTTTTATCAGATTCTCTCAAGGGTGAGGGAACGACTGTGATGTGCCAAACACTCTAGAACTTTACGCAGTCAGTTGGTAAATGTATCTCTCTCTAGTCATGGGAGAAAGGCAACTAGTATACTATCTGAGGGCTGATAAATCCCACCTGTACCTGTTATGCTACTCTTCTGAGACAACAATATGTGTCTTGGTCTTTAAATCATTTCTAATTCATTTCATATTCATTTTGTAGAAATTGTAAAGCAATCTACAAATGGGGATTAAACAGGTTAAATACACATTTTATTCTGTATTTTAACTAGATGGTATTTCCCACTTTGGCATAGCAATAGGATAAGCTGTAGCCACATCCCCATTTCAACAAAGAGGCCTACCTGTAACCTTAGTATCCTAAATGCACTCAGTTTATTTGATTCTTTCCCTCTCTTTGGGGCATATATATAATGCACTAGTTATTGAGTTTTAGAACCAATTATATTATTTTCTTAAAGCTTCTATTTGCAGCACATAGAAATAATAGATTACGCGACTAATCACATGCAGGGACCTCTAATGTGTAAGAAGCAGAATTATTGTAAAAGAAGTGTAGAATCTGATTGGTTGCTATGAGTAACAACAACACTTCTTAAAACCCATACCTTAGTAAATATACAGTTATCCCTTGGGCAACGTAGACCAGTATGGCAAATCTACTCCTAGCAGATGCATTATTTTGCACAATCTGCAGCAGGGCTGTTGCTAGAGGGGGGAGCAGATGGGGTACACATGCACCAGGTAACGGAGGGTGGGTGCATGAGCAGGGGAGCAGGGGCCATGTCTTTGGGCTGGAACGATATAGAATACTTTTGGTCCAATTTACAACCAGGACCAATAAGATGTTAATAATAAATTGGTGGAACTGCCTAGCACTGCCCTAGCAGTAGGGATGCCAATCCTGGGATTTATGGCATTTTTGGCCGGAATTTGAATCTCGGGATTGGAGACAATGTTCAATGATAATTACTGAATAAAATATGATAAAATAAGTTTACTTTCTAAAAAAAAATCATGTATCAAAACAGTGTACAAAAACTCAGTAAGTTGTGCAATATACTGTGTGTGTGTGATTAATACTGGTGGCGTATTGCTTGTCTTTACTGAGTATATTTCTCAATTTGTCCATAGGGGTAAATACAGAACTGTACATCTATGTAATTTAGTGTTGGGGCAGATACTTGTAACTTGATGGGTGATCTAATACCCCTTTCACACGAGCCAAAATTCCCGGGTTGGCCCTGGGAACAACCCACGACTAGCGCTGTTGTGAAAGGTTTCTGGGCCAAATTCCAGGAACAATTTACCTAGATTTAAACCCTGCTAGTTAGCAGGGTTGCTCCCGCGACCAGCTTGGGTTACTTGCTGGTGTGAAGGAAACTTACCCGGGCAGCGGGGACTGCGAGGAACTGGGCAGCAGTGGCTGGGCGCTTGTAGCGTTATTTGCCGGGCAGCGGGGCGGAAAGCGTTGCTGCATTTGAAAACATTTTTAAAAGACTGGCCGGACGCTCTCAGCCAATCAAAAATGTTTTCAAATTCAGCAGCGCTTCCTGCCCCGCTGCCCGGCAAATAGTGATACAAGCTCCCAGCTGCCGCTGCCCGGATCCCTGCAGTCTGGACCCCGCTGCCCACCACCCACTGCCCATACCCCACTGCCCCCTCACACCAGAAAATGCAGGGACTAGGGTGGTGTGAAAGGGGCCAACCTGGGAATGTCCCTGCTTGATCCAGGGATCATTTTCCCAGGTAAATCCCTGCATTTTCTGATGTGAAATGGCAGGGCAGTGTGGCAGTGTTTAGGAGCTAACCCGAGTCAGGACTGCAGGGTGTCAGTCCAGACATTCTAGCCACCCTGTACATGCAGCCCCTGCTGTCCCCAGAAGGTATAACCGAGTCCCCCTGTCGCCGCACCGCAAATGGCTGCCTGCGGTCTAGGTGTGTGGTGCAGTTGGCCCCCACCCACAGACCTCACCTTATTCACCAACCTCGACCCGTTCTGTCCTCTGGTCTAGCCTTGGGTGCTCCTTCATCTTGGCTGTGGGTCTTCTGCCATGGTGACTACTTCCTGGTTTTTCTGTCTTCTGGTTCACTTGACCTTGGTGTGGTTCCTTGTTGATCTGGGCATCGTCAGTGGATCCATTATGTAATTGAATTCTGGGTATAAGTGGGTGGATATGTCTATACTCCAACACATTTATGCCCTTAGCTGGGCGTTCCTCTGGGAGATGAGGACAGATTGAAAAACAGCAGCTTACCTCATTCTTTTGCCCAAGCAGGACTTTGTTCCTCCTCCTATCCATCTCAATTGTTTTGGTACTACAATAAAAAAATAATAATTTAGGAACTCAGACTGACTACATTGTAGACTCAGAAATGGTTACAGATATTTACTTTCTCTCCTCTGACCTCCCCTCCATCATCTTTGTTGACTTTATCATCCATATTGTCAATACTAAGCCAGCATCCACTAATCTTCTTGCTTTCTCCTCCTCCACTCTCAGCTACTCATTTGACATTGTCTTCATTCACTGGTGATTCACCTGACTCTCCAAATCTCACTTACATCTCTCTGACCATCAACTACTGTCTTTCACCCTCTTATCACCTCCTATCCTCCCCATGCCAAGACCTACCCTCACACAGAATTGTTACTAGGGTTGGTGTCACCCAGTGTAGTAACTCATGGTGTCATCCCCACCTCCATGAACCTCCTCCAGTATCATGCCACATGGAATCCTTAGTAATGTTTTTATACTAGTCTTACTTGTAAATGATAATTCCTGTATATTACTGAATGTAATGGCGATAGTAGTACTTTACTAAACATAAAACGAACTCTCTCCGGAATGCAGGTGCCTCTCCGCAATCTCCTCCTGGATGTCTGAGCACTTTCTGTAGCTGAGGACCAGGGCTTTCCAACGAGACCATCCCCGTGTCTCTAGCCCCCCGGGAACCGGAGATATCGCCTGGCAAAGCTGTAACGTTTTTTTCCCCATAGGATAATATAGGACCCGTCAATTCCGACCCCCACCTGGTTCCGACAGCTGCCTGTTCCCGATCTGGCATCACAGAAGCTTGTGGATGATCTCATTCGATTCCAAATCGCAGGGCCTTCAATATGATATCAGGCTGGTCTTTATCGGTCAATCGGTTCCAGAGATATTGCATGTAAACCAATTATTTTTTTTTTTTTTAAATGTAATTTCATGGCTGTTCATGTTTTTTGAGGGCAGATTACTCTGGAACCAAACTGGACCAAAACCATTCAAAGCCCACAAAAATTATACTTGTCTCATGTAAATGGGTCAGTTGGTTCCGAAGATATAGCCGGTTAAATGAGATAACTGGTTAAAGGGGGGGGGGGGGTGGTTTTCTCTCCCCCTCACACCAGAAAATGCAGGGACTAGGCTGGTGTAAAAGGGGCCAACCTGGAATGCATTTTCTGGTGTGAAAGGGGTATTATTTCAAATAGCCTGGACATGCAGTGCTCTGAATACAGCCAGGCTCTGCCACTGTCAGTGGCTATCATTTCTGCCTGGAGGCGGCTGTACCCCATTTACCGCTAGCATGTATTCCCCCTTGGCAATGAGCATGGAACCCTTGGCAATGAGCATGTAGATAAGCAGCACTTATGTAGCATAATTTTGAATAGGCATTATGGTGTTTGGCATAATACATAATGGACATAATGTTTAATGCGTGCCTTTGGTGGACAATGTCCCTGTTTATGAAGCGTATTGTGAATTCTGGCTCAATCCGTGTGTCATTATGTGAATTTTGGCTCAATCCATGTGGCCTTATGTGAATTTTGTCTCAATCCATGAGGCATTATGTGAATTTTGTCTCAATCCGTGTGGCATTATGTGAATTTTGTCTCAATCTGTGTGGCATTATGTGAATTTTGACTCAATCCGTGTGGCATTATGTGAATTTTGGCTCAATCTGTGTGTTATTGTGAAAATTTTGGCTCAATCCATGTGGCATTATGTGGATTTTGACACAATCCATGTGGCATTATTTGAATTTTGGCTCAATCCATGTGGCATTATGTGAATTTTGGCTCATTCCATTTGGCATTATGTGTAAGGGGCAAGTATAATGGGGTCTAGTATTTTGTTGTATAATGTGTAGAAGTTGTATATGGTGTTGTACACTACACTCAAGGACACGCCCCCTGTTGAGTGGCCACACCCCCTTTTCCAGAGCTCGCCTTCGGCGCGCGCACAACTACATCCTTCACTTTTGTCGCCATGGTGGGCCTGTGTACTTTAAATGCCAGGGCCTATTTTTAATCACATTCCCGCCCTCTCTCTGCCGCTCTCTTAGCATGTACACTGGCACCACTAACACCGCCCCTCCCTCACCTAAACCCTCTTTTGTCATGGTTCCCCCCCTGTCATTTTATCCTGGATCCGCCCCTGGATGTCACTCATTGACTCATTGACTCCTCCCTCTCTTTGCCCCTCTTCTGGCCTCCCATGCTCCCAGCTCACTCCTCTGTTCTCAACTCCATCTGTTCTCAACTCCGCATTCCTCTCCCACTGCCCCACTTCTGCCATGCCCTTTCATCAAAATCTGCACAGAATCTTTTCCCAAACTCCTCACTCTCACATACAAGGCCCTCTCTAAGTTGACTATTCCTGCATCTCCAATATTGTTTGCCTAAATACTCCCTCCAGCCCTCTCTGGACAGCCAATGAATGTCACCTCTTGTCTACCCTAGTATACAAAATGTTGTCCGTACTCAGTGGCAAACGCAGGATTTTCAGAAGGGGGTTTCCAGAGGGGCGGAGCAAAGCACAGAGATGGACACTTAGGTGACCCAGTATATGCCGGGTCATTTAAAGTATTATAGATAGACACTCAAACAGACTTTTTAAATCAGGTGAAAATTTGTATTAAGTCATAAATGTAAAAGCAGTTCGACGATGTTTCAAGACCAAAACAACGGTCTTTTCATCAGGTCCATACAATAATTACATCGTGCAAAATGTGGTCACAAAAGTATCTTACCTCCAAGGAGACTTTATAGTGATCAATGTGAAGTAGCGTGCATACAAGACGCCAGCACCCGGTACACAGGACTACCACAATATTTGGGTGGCTTAAACATTTTTTTAGGTTGCCGCATGGTAATAAACTATCATGCGACACACACGTAATTACGCGTCTTGACGTGATCCCTAGTTAAAGTTAAAGTAGCAACTAATTAATCATCCAACTGCTTATTTCATTTTGAGCCGGTACATAATGTTATTTGTATGTTTGTTTTTATAAAAAAAAAAAAAAAAAAAACTTTGTTTTCCACTTCCTTTCTGCTCACTCATTTCTTTATAATAGTAGCCCACTCATCACGTTTTTTTATGCTTCACCCTGGTTTGATTTTGACAGCTCTCTCACGCTTTCATTCACAATTTTTTTTCACTATGCTCTTTTCGCCTGCAGCCCTGTCACAGTGACGTCGAGTGGACACTCCCCATTGGAGGCGGCTCCGTGAGGTCCGCCGGACCGGAAGTCCTGTGTACCGGGTGCTGGCGTCTTGTATGCACGCTACTTCACATTGATCACTATAAAGTCTCCTTGGAGGTAAGATACTTTTGTGACCACATTTTGCACAATGTAATTATTGTATGGACCTGATGAAAAGACCGTTGTTTTGGTCTTGAAACGTCGTCGAACTGCTTTTACATTTATGACTTAATACAAATTTTCACCTGATTTAAAAAGTCCGTTTGAGTGCCGCCTCTTCTTCTGCTTGGGACCTGAAAGGGAACCGTTGTAGATACATGCAATATATATATATATATATATATATATATATATATATATATATATATATATATACAGGGGCGTCAACAGCAGTGTAGACCCCTGGGCATAGCAATGTATTGGGGCCCCTACTGATCCTCCAGCGGTAGGGGTGGGGGAAGCTTTGATGTCCCCCGGGTGGTAGGGGGGATATAATATTAACCGCTCAGCATGTAGGGCCTGGATCAGTAATTTCCACTAATTACCCCTTTACTGCACAGATGGTGGGAGATGGGGTGGGAGAAGAGGGCATTGGGCTGAATGAAGGGGCCCTGACACATAACTTCCAGGGTGGTAGAGGATGTTTAATATGCAGAGGAGGGGTGTATAGTGGAGTGGGCTTATTATTCATAATTTTCTGGTGGGAGACAGCTTGCTTGACTGCAGATATCTCCAGTTCCCAGAAATAGATTTCTTAGATTTTAATGGAGTTAAAATCCCACCTACCAAGTGGTAATGGTGACTAGGGGATCAGAGTTCAGGAGGCAGAGCAATCCGCCAACGAGAATATAAAACTACATACCAGGTGTGTGGCGCTGGAGCAGTAACCAGCTGCTGGAAGGCTGATATCTCTGGTTCTGGGAACAGTAGAGACAAGCTACTAGTGTCGACCAATGGGGGAGAGTCCCAGCTTTTGGAATATACCCTCAGAGAAACTCTGAGTCAGACAGAACCTGAAATATCTGACTTGGAAGACCAATTAACAGGCTTGGATGGGGACCATTGCTTTGAAGTCAGATATCTCCGGTTCCCAAGGGCCGATTTTTAAAATTCTTGTACCCATGGAAAGAGGGGACCCTCAGCTTTCAGACTAGGGCCCTTAAACTCTTGGGGGGGTTCCTGGGTACCCAGAAACCCCCCCCCTGCGTGCGCTACTGTACTGCCCCCCTTCGATGTAACAAACTACTGTATCTCCATTTATTAGACTGTCACCTAAGCTTGCAAAGCAATAAATGGGCACTGAAAACCCTGTACCCCAGACATGGACCCCAGAGTGTTAGGGTGTTAGGGATCTGCTTGATAGATTTGACCTCAATATTGGTAGGCAGGTTCATTATTTTGCTGACAACCTCTTTGTAAAATCTAAATAATAGGAATATATATGTTAGAAGTAATGATTGCATAGTGTAAATGTATTTTAATAATATTTTGTGAATAAAGTATACATTTTATTGTTATTTTATTTATTATTTTAGTTTGTTGAGAAAGAGTCATCTAAGAGAACTGGTTTTTCTGTGTATTGTCTGTATAGTATTTTAAACCAATATTGTAGGTAGCACATTAATGTATCTGGGTGATAACAAAAAAGACACCCAGAATTGGTCATCATAGACCCCTCCACCACCCAATATATTTGCATATTATACTAGTGCAGGACTCTCCTATTTCCTTAAAATGATTGCATAGTGTCTACTCAGTGGCCATCTATACCCACACTCTTCTCACTCATATTTGTTCATCTCTTCCAACAGCAGACCACCCCTAGTGGTATGCGGACAACTCTATTGCTTCTATCTACATCTCAGCTGTACTGAGTACTGTGGTAATTGTGGTGTTACTTGTGCTCTGTTTTCATTTTTCAATTAATGTTAAGTTCTGTGTACCCTGTCCTTGTCCTAATGTGTACATTATGTAGGACACTGTGGACCACTTGTGGTGCCTTATAAATAAAATATGATTGTAACAAATAAACATTTACATTTTGGCATAGCAATAAGCATTAAAACATAACTTTACAGTATATATAAAAAGTGAAAATATGTACAGTATGTAGATTAGTTAATAGGCCAAATTTGGTATACACACCCTTTATTATCTACCATATATACTCGAGTATAAGCCTACTTTTTCAGAACATTTTTTATGCTGAAAAAGGCCCCCTCGGCTTATACTCGAGTGAGGGTCCCACTTGAGTCATCAAGTTTTCCCTTTTTTTGTTGTAAAATTAGGTGCCTCTGCTTATATTTTCGGGTGGACTTATACTCGAGTATATACGGTAACTTAAAATACAGCAGGGTTTAGACTTAAAAAAATCCATCCCTTTAGTGGCCCCTAAAGGGATGGATATTTTGAGTCTATATTTGTTTTATAACTTATATATAAAATACACTGGTCTGTGTGTTTTTCTGTCCTTTAAAATAGACCAGTTAGACACTGCCCAGGATTTAGGGCAGTTAAGGTGCTGGTCAGATCTCATGGAGGAATGTGCCAGTAACATTTTTACCAAGAGAGCCTGTGTCGGTTGAAAATTTTATCCCAGAAGACATACCAGTGGTTTGGGGTCAGTCAGACACTCCATTGGTATGCACTAGCCAGAACGTTGACCCAAGGAGCCGGTTCTGGGTCTGCAATTGAATTGATTTTGGAAAAACGTCAAAGGGTGGTAATGTTTGATCCTAGAAGACATTCTAGTGGGTTGGTCTCAGATGGCCCTCCCATTGGTACACGCTGGCTAGAATTTTGACCTGGGGCGCCTGTTCTGGGCCTGGATGATTTTGGAACAAAACATCACAGAGTGGAAACTTTAATAAACTGTAGTAACTGATCAATACAGTATGACCATAATTCAATGACCTGAAACAACTGACTGAAATACTAAACCATAAGACAAGCTGGAGTTATGGGCTCCATAACACCCTAAACACAAAAATTACACTGGGTGTGTTGGAAGAGCTACTAATTATTTTTGATATGTTGACCGTTATATCCAACTCATTGATAACTTAATAACTGGAATCAGGGCCAGTGCAAGGTGTCACTCTTCGCTAGGCAAAGCTTCATCCTAAGCAGAGCACCCCTCCCCTGGCAAGGGTGTATCTCCCAGAGGCAATGGAGATGCCTACCTCCTGGCTCCAAGTCCATGAAGGGCATCTGCAAGTACAACAGCACCTGTGTGGTACACAGTGGGATCCAAGTGTGACCCCTGATCGTCCAAAGGAGTTCTGCCATGCACCTATTGCAGAATTTATCACCTCTATCCTAAATGCCCTACCAACACCTGCCATATTAGACAGGAAAGCTCCCACATGGTACCACCCAGTCTGTGCTGCTGGAATGCGATATAGGAACCAGGAGTAAACACTGATTCTGCATATCGCAGATGGCTGAATGACAGCAAATGCCGGAGGAGGAGTTTATTACCTGTTGCCTGCATTTGCCATCACAGTTTTAGAGGAACATTGTGATGCTCTCTGTATTATATATGTATACTGTATTATATAGTGGTTACTTATACTCTCTATTATATGACTATCACTTTGATGCTCAACAGGTCAACAGTGTCTAAGCATCTGCGTGTGATGTCACGCAGCCCCTAACTCTGCATTTCCGCCCCCTTTTGACATTCTTTTCCAGTTGCTGGCACCCTCATTGCAACTTCATCTGGCACATGCGCAGAAGTGCAGAAATTGCCTAAAAGCGATTTCCGCACTACTACGGGATCTCTGTATTAGCTCCTTAACCGTCCCCTTAAGCTCTTTCCAGTTCCACTTTTCTCACCTTTTACACAACTTGAAGTCAGGTGACTTATTTAAAAACAATGAATTTACTAAAATAGGTTTAGTATATCTTTAAATGAAATATATTTTGTATTTTATTTCCAGTAATTATTGGCATAATGACATCAGTGTGAGATGGGAACTTTGTGGTTGGCAGTATATGAATGCTTTTTTTTATATCCAGTTTCAAAATAATTTGGGTTCCACTTTTACTGACAAATCAAGTGGGACTTTTTTAATATGCCTTCATAACTGATTAAGATAAAGGCACATTGTACTAAACAAAACTCAAACAGAAACCACTGGGCTAGAATTTGCACATTATAGCAGGAAGCTTACTCTTGCATTACTAGAAATACAGACAGTTTGGTATGTAATGGGGATTATTTACCCAGTTTTGTGCTTTATAATGATATACTCCAGTTCTTCCCTGATTGCATTTTACAGAGTAGCGTAAATTTAGATTGACAGGATGGCAAGAATGTTTTATTGGTACATTCTTGTAAGAAATTGACGATCATACTTGCCCATTTTCAGGCTGCTCTCTCCAAGAGGTGGTGTGACATGTGACAGGGGGTTGGGGGGGAGGTGTAGGGGTGGTACTGTGGGTGGGGTGAAGGCAGAAAATGTCACTATTGCTATGCCTATGCAATGCCAAGATTATCGGCATAATATTCAGCATGAATTGCGTCACATGATCAGCCTCTCAGACCGCCCACTTTACTCATAAAGTGTGGGGTCGGATACTTCAGTCTGGCGAGGATATTCAATTAGCCGTGGGGTTTACCCCATTACTGATTGGCAAAAATCCACTCAGCGTGGGAAAATGTTATTCAAATGCTAATCAATTAACCCTTTGAATGCCATTGTTGCTATGAGAAATCCTCAAAATATCCGTTCAAAATGCCACCTCCACTCACAGTGACTGTTCTTTTTTGGCTGCAATATTTAACTAAACGTCAATTTATTGACTTGGCTGTATTTGTATTTATTTATACTAAAAGAACAGTCACTGTGAGCAATGCGGGCATTTTTAGTGGATATTTTGAGGATCGCTCACAGCAGGGTTGGCACTGAAAGGATTAAAGAGCCTTTTCCCACATCTAAAAATTGGGATCTAGGTGCGGAAACCCATTGAATCCGCATAAACTGTGGAATATATATATATTTTTTTTCCACGGGAAACGCAATTTGTTTCTTTTTTCCACTGATTTTCCACTGGAACTTGTGCGCGGGATAATTCCCAATAATTTGATTCCCTTGGTGGGCGATTAGCATTATATTCCTTTAGGACTATCAGTATCTACTAATGCTTTGCGACTTTGTGTGGATTTCTCCACTTGTAAGCGTTCACTTACAATATTATACAGTACCTATACCAGTTCTAGATCCATTCAGGATTGTGTGCAGGCTCAAGTGGGTGCCGGGTATTGCGGTGGCAGAACAGACACTCCACACGGGGAAGGTTGCCGGATATTGCGGCAGCAGGCCTGCCGCTCAGGGACTGGCTGGCAACTTTTAGCCTAGGGGGCAAGTCCAGAGCACTGGCCCATACCCCCCATCTCACTGGTAGACTGAATGCTTGTGCGCTCCGGAGGCACGCTGAAAAATTAGGCGTGTGGCCTATCATAAGGGGACATGGCCTGTACCTTGATTGTATTGTGTACCTGCAGATTGCACATTGTGATGCTAATTACACATTATGCCGCACACCTTGATGCCCATTGCACCCCATACTGTGATGGCAATTACCCAATACTCCCCACACCGTAATGCCCATTACGCCCCATACCATGATGCCCATTACAGCGCACAATGTGATGTCCACTGTGCCAGATTTGCCCCCACAGTGCCAGATATTCCACCACAGTGCCAAATACACATATGCCCCCACAGTGCTAGATATGCCCCCACAGTGCCAGAGACACATATGCCCCCACAGTGCCAGAGACACATATGCCCCCACAGTGCCAGATATTCCCCCACAGTGCCAAATACACATATGCCCCCACAGTGCCAGAAATGCCCCCTCAGTGCCAGAAACACATATGCCCCCACAGTGCCAGATATGCTCCCACAGTGCCAGAGACACATATGCCCCCACAGTGCCAGATACTCCCCCACAGTGCCAAATACACATATGCCCCCACAGTGCCAGAAATGCCCCCACAGTGCCAGATACACATATGCCCCACCAGCAACTCACCATTGTTCCTTTCTTTCCATCTGTTGCTGCTGCTGGCCGTTGGGGGGTGGGGAGGGGGGTGGTGGTCTGGTGGGGTCCGACAGTCCTCCTGCCCCCCCCCCCCGGCCGCTTAGCCAGTCACTGGGGTCACTGGGGTCCGACAGCCCTCCTGTTCCCCCTGCCACTTAGCCAGTCACTGGCTGCGGGCCGCGCTGGATCACCATCCACCTCCTCCAGGCAGCCCTCCTGCGCTGGCCGCGGCTTCCAGAACACGGCCGCAGCTACAGGAAAATGTCCGCCGGCCTCCTGCACTGATGACATGTCCTCAGTGCAGGGGGCCGGCGGCCATTTTCCTGTAGCCGTGGCCGTGTTCTGGAAGCCGTGGCCAGCGCAGGAGGGCTGCCTGGAGAAGGTGGATGGTGATCCAGTGCGGCCCGCAGCCAGTGACTGGCTAAGCGGCCCGGGGGGCACATGGCACCCTACCCCCTGGCCCAGCCCGCCCATGCTGCCGCTCCACACAGGGGGGTGTCGGGTATTACCACGGCAGGCCGCAGCATCGTTCCACGGGGAAAAGTCAGGAAGTCAAAAAAAAAAATAAAAAAAAAATAAAAAACTACAAATGTTTGCCAGATACAGTATAGGAGTTTTATCCCTATTGTGTACTCCTAAATCCACTTGCTCATGTGTGTGTCCCACGGAGGTGGGGGGAGGGGGGGGGGCAGTCAGTAATGTAGTGGTGTATGTAGAGGGGTCACTAATGTAGTAATGTAGTGGTGTGTGTAGAGGGGTCAGTAATGTAGTGACGAGTATAGAGGGGTCAGTAATGTAGAGGTGGGTATAGAGGGGTCAGTAATGTAGTAGTGGGTATAGAGGGGTCAGTAATGTAGTGGTGGGTATAGCGGGATCAGTAATGTAGTGGTGGGTATATAGGGGTCAGTGATGTAGTGGAGGGTAAAGAGGGGTCAGTAATTTAGTGGTGGGTATAGAGGGGTCAGTAATGTAGTGGAGGGTATAGAGGGGTCAGTAATGTAGTGGAGGTTATAGAGGGGTCAGAAATGTAGTGATGGGTATATAGGGGTCAGTAATGTAGTGGAGGGTATATAGGGGTCAGTAATGTAGTGGAGGGTATAGAGGGGTCAGTAATGTAGTGGTGGGTATAGAGGGGTCAGTAATGTAGTGGCAGGTATATTGGGGTCAGTAATGTAGTGGAGGGTATACTGTAGATGGGTCAGTAATGTAGTGGAGGGTATAGATGGGTCAGTAATATAGTGGTGGGTATAGAGGGGTCAGTAAATGTAGTGGTGGGTATATAGGGGTCAGTAATGTAGTAGAGGGTTTTAGAGGGGTCAGTAATGTAGTGGTGGGTATAGATGGGTCCGTGATGTAGGGGCGGGTATTTAGGGGTCAGTAAAGTAGTGGTGGGTATAGCAGGGTCAGTAATGTAGTGGTGGGTATATAGGGGTCAGTAATGTAGTGGAGGGTATAGATGGGTCAGTAATGTAGTAGAGGGTATAGATGGGTCAGTAATGTAGTGGTGGGTATAGAGGGGTCAGTAATGTAGTGGTGGGTATATAGGGGTCAGTAATGTAGTGGAGGGTAATGAGGGATCATTAATGTAATGGTGGGTATAGAGGGGTCAGTAATGTAGTGGCGGGTATAGAGGGGTCAGTAAAGTAGTGGCGGGTATATAGGGGTCAGTAATGTAGTGGAGGGTATAGATGGGTTAGTAATGTAGTGGCGGGTATAGAGGGGTCAGAAATGTAGTGGCGAGTATATAAACCACCCCTACAGGGTTTTTTATATGACACCAATTTTTCTATTGCAGAGATCCAGGGACTATTGTTTTTGATTCTGGCAACCCTGGCATAAAGTTGCATATGCAACTGCATAAATAAATACAAGGAAGACCGCCCCCTCTTGACAGACCACACCCCCTCAGCAGACCCAGACCCCAGGGCTGCTTCCATAAATTTCCTTAGCTGGTTTTACATCCCAATCCGCCCCTGGGTGGCAGACATTTTTGAAGGGACATTTTCATAAAATTGCATATGGATCACCAGACCTATTGGATTCTGCAAAGACCATGCGCCCCCACAGCCCCCACCCTGGGCTGCAGTGCCATTGTTATGCCACTGTCTGTTAGTACAGCAACCTTTGCCCAGCCCTGGGCAAGTACAGCACATAGCAGAGGGAGAATTCGCAAGGAATAATCAGGCACTTTTGTCAGGAGCTGGATTTCTATATTAGCAGCTGCTCAAAAGAGAGGGTAGTCAATCCCCAAAAAGGTAAAAACAACAGCAATCACGCACAAGGCATGTGAGCAGCGTTACAACATTGAGAACTAGGCAAGTGTGTGGAAAAATGATTTTACGGTACTCTTTACCTAGCACGGCGCCCATCGCGGGCATCGCGTCCATCGCATGCACTAAAGTAACGGGTGCGACGCGACCGACGCGATGCCCGCGATTTCCCATAGGGATCAATGTTAAATTTTTCAATGGACGCGATTTTTAAATTCAATGCCTCAATGCCCGCGATTTTGCCATAGGAAACAATGTTAAATGTGCCACAGAGCCCAAATAGGCACCCTTAGCAGTGAAATGTCCCCCACAATTCTTAACGACACCCCACGATCAACGCAAACCCGAAGCGTGGCGAGCGCAGCGAGCCCGCGAGGGGCGGCGGTTCGCGTCCTCCGACCTTTTCATACCCCCACTATCCACGTCGGCGTGGAGTTGAGAATAGAATAGTGTGGCGAGCGCAGCGAGCCACCGAGCCCGAAGCGTGGCGAGCGCACGCGGATGCCTGTGAAGCCCGCGAAGGGCCGCGTTTACCTGTGAAGGTATCCGCGTCCACTCGCCACGCTTCGGGCTCGGTGGCTCGCTGCGCTCGCCACACTATTCTATTCTCAACTCCACGCCGACGTGGATAGTAGGGGTATGAAAAGGTTGGAGGACGCGTACCGCCGCCCCTCGCGGGCTCGCTGCGCTCGCCACGCTTCGGGTTCGCGTGGATCGTGGGGTGTCGTTAACAATTGTGGGGGACATTTCACTGCTCAGGGTGCCTATTTGGGCTCTGTGGCCCATTTAACATTGTTTCCTATGTCAAAATCGCGGGCATTGAGGCATTGAACTGAAAAATCGCGTCCATTGAAAAATTTAACATTGATCCCTATGGGAAATTGCGGGCATCGCGTCGGTCGCGTCGCACCCGTTACTGTAGTGCATGCGATGCCCGCGATTTTTTACACCCGATGACCGCGATGGACATCGTGGGCGCCGTTCTAGGTAAAGAGTACCGATTTTACTTTTACTGTGAATAGGACCACATAGCATGTAAATAAAAACAATGTAAAACAAACTAATTAAAATGGATAGGTATTAACCAAGTGATTTGCAGTAACACATCACAGGATTGGTGGTTGATTGTGTGTGTGTGTGTGTGTGGGGGGGGGGGGTAGGCCCGGGTGGAAGGTGGACTGGCAAGGTAAGTGCACTTTACCGGTAGGATTATCAATGTTGTTGATGGAAAGCTCAGTTTCTTTCTCCGATTAATGTCCTCACTGGTGTTGCGGCGCTGTGGGCTGCCACTGGAGGTGGTTTTGAGGCTTCCGCATAGATGGACCAATATCCTCACAAGCAAGTGGCTGGATGGTAGATAAAGCCACTGGAGGGGTCCAGAAAGCGGTGTCCACCAAATGGAGCAACAAGGGAGGTGAGAGGTCAGGCCCTGGCTACATATATATATTTATATATAGAGAGGGTTCCCCAACCAGCGCTCAAAGGTATACTGTAGGAGCAGCACCTCTAAAGGATTCTCTGTTAGACAGAATCCGATAATACAGTAGGTATGGAAAAGAAAGAGGTTTTAGAGGGTGCTGAGAAATTATTCAATGGTTGTTTTTCAACAGTATTTAATACACTAAAACACTTTCATATGAAATATCAATAAAAATGACATAAACGTTGTTTTGCCCCATTAAGGCAATTAACATAACATAAGAACACTTTCAAATTACTTGATAACAATAATGACCAATTTTTTAGCCGATGTTAGTAGGAAAGTCCTTAGACTACTTGTTAGTAGGAGTTAGTCGGTTAAGGTGTAGAGCCCTTAACCGACTAACTCTAGGGCTCTTATTGATATTTCATATGAAAGTGTTGCGATGCAGTGAAACAGCAACTTTTTATTTAGATATCCAACATGTTTCGGGTTCAACCTGTCGTCAGGGACAAAGTGTGCACAGTATCACATACACACATATATACCCATTCCAAGACACACCCCATAATTATAAACAATTTACCACAGCCGTGTGAAGCTCATGCCGGAGGCTCTCTCAGTGTGCACCAGAATTCCTATATGCGCCTGCTGATGTCCTCACTGGCTGGCGTTCTGCCGTATAACGTCTATGTTATCATGGTTACAGAAGAAATGGTACTTAGGTGGACAAGATAAGATTAAACCAATATTACAATCAATGCATTTCTGATACAGTGTTGCCACGTAGAATTAAGCAATGTATACCTAAGTTTGAATATAAAACAGACAAAGTATCGGCAGACGCATAATCAAGCAAGTATAATGAAGCAGACATTAATGCATAATATATATCACAAAAAACATCCTAAACTGGCAAATTCATTTAACCCATTAGGTGATAAGCTATCAAGTTTGTGTATCCACATGCTTTCACGTTGTAATAGTTTTTGATTCCTATCACCTCCCTGTATATTTTAGGGCATGTGATCGATAATTCTCGAGCTCATGCTCGCTATGGAATGAATGTCCTACCAGCAATGTCTGGCTACAGGATGCTCACTAGTTTTGTTTTCTAAAGCTGCACGGATAGTGCAGCGGTGATTAGCCATTCTCTCTTTAAAGGTGGTGGTGGTTTTGCCCACATATATTAATCCACATGGGCAACTCAATGTACAGTATATACAACGAATTTAGATGAACAGGACAATACATGTTTTATGGAGAACTTTTTCCCAGTGTAAGGGTGACAGAAGGTGTTACCCGTTAATAACGAACTGCACGTAGTGCAGCCCATACATTGGTAGCAGAATTCAAGAAGGAGAGAGAAGAAATGTCCTTGATGGGTGCACCAAAAAGATATTTAAAACTTAACCTTTATTAATGATTATTCTAAGAACTGCGAGATAAAATTTTTAACACATATAACAACATACAGGGGTGGGATACACACAATTTAAAAACTAGGTGGTGGGCAGATGTGGCAGAAAACTTTATTAAGGTATCAGTATGTTTTAGACAGTATGTAGTCCTGGTCTGTACAGATAGGGATAATTCTTCTGTCAGTTCAGGAAATCAAATATGAAAGCGGGTTCAAGAAATGAAAAAAACTCTTTTGTATTTATGCTTTCTATGACGCTGAGCTCATATAGTGAGTAAGTGAGGTCTGATCGGCTCAAAAAATGGGGTATGGGCGTAAACACAGGATCAGTACACACTGTAATGGTTGCACAGTGTGTATGTGTCTATGCACTACTGACTCCGATGACGGAGGATCCCTGAACGCCGTGACCCCTTATATAATGAGTAAGTGAGATCTGATCAGCTCAAAAAGTGGGGTATGGGCGTAAATACAGGATCAGTACACACTGTAGTAATTATACAGTGTGTATGTGTCTATGCACTACTGACTCCGATAACGGAGGATCCCTAAACGCCGTGACCCCCTTAGGGTGTGCGTGTTAGACCTGAGCTACTTATACACAATGGTATAGGGCCGTTTGCCTCGTATATAAGGGTGCACTATCAGGCGTGGAGACGCTCTTAGATTGGATAGTGTCAAACCCCTGCTAATGGAAACTCCAACGGACGTGCCACCTCTGTTAGTGAGTGGTTTGTCCGTATATACAGTGGAACACCATCTAGCGTGGAGACGCTCCGTGATATGATAGTGTATATTCCTCACTGGTGGGAAGTAGCGTAGCTGCACTGTTGGAATGGTCTGTGTCGTACACTCAATGGAGCCGCCTCCGATTGAGCTGTCAGACTCAAACGTAAGTGCCTTGAAAAAGGCTCTTAGCGTCGTTCCACTGTCTAAATACAGAATCAAAATGCATCAATGTGAAAAATAATAAAGCCTGCCTACATCTGCCCACGCACCGCTAGCCGGCACGCGCTTCGCAGATACAGCTTCCTCAGGCCCTGAGGAAGCTGTATCTGCGAAGCGCGTGCCGGCTAGCGGTGCGTGGGCAGATGTAGGCAGGCTTTATTATTTTTCACATTGATGCATTTTGATTCTGTATTTAGACAGTGGAACGACGCTAAGAGCCTTTTTCAAGGCACTTACGTTTGAGTCTGACAGCTCAATCGGAGGCGGCTCCATTGAGTGTACGACACAGACCATTCCAACAGTGCAGCTACGCTACTCCCCACCAGTGAGGAATATACACTATCATATCACGGAGCGTCTCCACGCTAGATGGTGTTCCACTGTATATACGGACAAACCACTCACTAACAGAGGTGGCACGTCCGTTGGAGTTTCCATTAGCAGGGGTTTGACACTATCCAATCTAAGAGCGTCTCCACGCCTGATAGTGCACCCTTATATACGAGGCAAACGGCCCTATACCATTGTGTATAAGTAGCTCAGGTCTAACACGCACACCCTAAGGGGGTCACGGCGTTTAGGGATCCTCCGTTATCGGAGTCAGTAGTGCATAGACACATACACACTGTATAATTACTACAGTGTGTACTGATCCTGTATTTACGCCCATACCCCACTTTTTGAGCTGATCAGATCTCACTTACTCATTATATAAGGGGTCACGGCGTTCAGGGATCCTCCGTCATCGGAGTCAGTAGTGCATAGACACATACACACTGTGCAACCATTACAGTGTGTACTGATCCTGTGTTTACGCCCATACCCCATTTTTTGAGCCGATCAGACCTCACTTACTCACTATATGAGCTCAGCGTCATAGAAAGCATAAATACAAAAGAGGTTTTTTCATTTCTTGAACCCGCTTTCATATTTGATTTCCTGAACTGACAGAAGAATTATCCCTATCTGTACAGACCAGGACTACATACTGTCTAAAACATACTGATACCTTAATAAAGTTTTCTGCCACATCTGCCCACCACCTAGTTTTTAAATTGTGTGTATCCCACCCCTGTATGTTGTTATATGTGTTAAAAATTTTATCTCGCAGTTCTTAGAATAATCATTAATAAAGGTTAAGTTTTAAATATCTTTTTGGTGCACCCATCAAGGACATTTCTTCTCTCTCCTTGAATTCTCCATTACCTATATGTCCGTCGGTAGCACACCCCCTATTTAGTGATACACTATAGTGTGACGTACGAATTACTTTAGGGGGTCCGCCATATCTGTGTCTTGTGCGACCAGCAAAAACACCCCCCTTTTTCTCCCATACAACGGTAGCACCCTGGATTTTTGGATAAGAAATGGTAGGTAATAGGAAATTTGTTAAGATTTGTGAAATCCAATTTAACCAATCTGTCACAGAGATTTTATCCCTTGTATAGGCAGGCATTAAGTGGGTCCCACAAAGACCCTTAAGCTGTTTATCCGTGTTGACAATTGGCCATTATTGTTTGATTGATTTATTGGATACCACACTAGATTATGACCCAAGGTATAATGGGTGCAGAAGCCTCTCTTACCTTGGGCAACAAAGTTTGTGCACTAGGTGTATCCATTACCTTCTTATTTACTACCAAAAGATCTTTTGTATTATAGCCACGTTGTTCAAACTTGGTTACTATGTGATTAAGAGCAGGCTCCACTTTTTCAGGGTTACTCAATATCCGTTTGACCCTTAACATCTGGGAGTAGGGTAGTCCAAATGCCGGGGGATGGAAACTATCTGATCGTAATATAGTGTTCCTATCTGTGGCTTTAACATATAAATCTGTGTCCAATTTCCCTTCTGCTAGACTTATATCGACATCCAAAAAATAAACTCTTTTATTGCTGATAGAATATGTAAATTTATCAGCATCATCAGTCTTGTTATGGACATCAAGGAAATTCTGTATTAAGTCCAGTTCTCCTTTATGGATAAACAGGAGGTCGTCAATAAATCTGACATATAAAATGAACTCCATATAACAGGGTTGCTGATAAATTAAACTCTTCTCAAGGCGTATCATAAAGTCATTGGCTTACGATGGGGCCACATTCAACCCCATCGCACAGCCCCACCTCTGTAAAAGAAACGCACATCATAAGTAAAAATAATTACGAATAAGTCATTTTTAATAATTCAATGAATAGGGGAATGGGTGGCCCTTTATAATGAATGTTGTCTGTGATGAGGTCAACCACAGCATCAATACCAGCCTCATGGGGGATATATGTATAAAGGCTGACCGCGTCAGCACTACACAGAGTAATATTAGTGTCTTTTACTTTCAATCCCTCTAATACCTGTATACGGTCGGTATTATCCCTAATGTAAGAGCAAGACTGTACACAGGGGTTCAAATACAAATCCAGATAGGTGGACACAGATTGGTACAGTGAGCCCCTGGCAGCTATTATTGGTCTGCCAAGGGGATCACCCAAGCATTTATGTATCTTAGGAAGTGTGTAGAATAAGGGTACATATATATATATATATATATATATATATTTATATATATATATATATATATCCTCCACTGAGGATCCCTGAGGACGGGCAATAGCCCAAAACATGTTGGAGCAATAAAGCACCTTTTTTCACTTCAAGTATCCGAGAGTGCCGCCTGATCAATCCAGCTTATATATATAAAAATATATATATATATATATATTTTTATATATATATATATATATATATATATATATATATATATATATATATATATATATAGCCTATTGAGACCTTGCCAGTGTTTTGTTCTATGCAGAAATCAAGATGGCTAACTTCTACAGCCTTATTTGCAGGAGTTGCTGATAAATATAGAAATTCTGATGGAGAACTCTTACAGTCTTATTTGGCAGTGTAATACTGATAAACGCTAGAAAGCATGTAATTGTGGCTGGGCAGGCGACATAGGTTTTTGGATTTGAATTCCTCATAATATCTTCCTGTTCATGCACAAAATAGCCGTATATTTCAAGAACTGCACACACAAGTCCCCTTTTCTAACCCCCTCTGGGCGGGGAACCTTATAAATCTTAGAACATCCGACACATTCTATTGGAAATCTTTAATATCTCATTAAGTCATATTCTGTTCTACGGGAAATGGCTGTACGCTGCATTCTTGAAACATGAAATAACAGTTTTGTCCGAAAGTTTTATATTTTATAGGGTCGTTAACAACAGCCTCGTGGCTCCAATTAGACCACGGTGTTGAAGTAAATGTTTGGATTTGGCAGAGTTTTATTTAATTTTTTTATGGACTCTAAAATTAAGGGGAATTTATTATGAAATGCAATACACTAAGGTTAACTGTTTGTTATTCTGGATCTTTTCATATGTGAAAAGTTAAAGGATTGTTAAAGTTAGAGCTTAAATACAAAAACAAATGAAAAACAAACCAACAATGTTGTTTGGCCCATGTGCCAGGCAGATTACTGGGCATGTTACTGTTCATTAGACCTGTTGAAATACAATGCAACTGTATTTTTAACAGGAGACCAATATGATCCATTTACCAATCAATATATCTGAATAGACCAATCAAAATTGAACCATGGCTGTCTAACTTTAGATGAACCCACTGATCTTTTTACACATCGCTTTTCTTCCTGGATCATTTTAGCTGCCCATGCAACTTCATTTACCATCTTCTTACAACAGATTTATATGGTTCTGCCCAGTGCCCAGTGACTGAGAGCTGAGTCAAAATAATTGATTGTGACTAGTAACTGGGAGGAATTGCAGCTGCTGCAGTGACCACTTAATGTTTTATCTTTTCCAATCAGCTGCCTGGTTCATTCTCTATTCCCCTGCTCTAAATGTAAATGAATGAGGTCAAAAAGCACAGGGTAGTATTGAAAATAAATGTAGATAGTGCAGCCTTTTTAGAGGTGGCTATAAATGTAGTGGAACAAAAATACATTTACAGAAGTATCCAATTTACAGAAGTTCCAAAAAATCATTTGTGGTTAAATGTATATATTAGTTTTGGATAAAATGAAGATTTAAAAAATGAATGACTTAAAAGATGCCCAACCTGTGATTAGGAATATGTAGGAATCCATTTAGGTCAGTGACGTTTTGAAGTTTTATTTTTCAAGCTGGTTCAATACAGCACATGTCACTATAGGCCTGTTATCTAAACATTCTATATCTCTTATATACATCAGTCCTAAAGCTACAATTACAGATACCTTTAAAAGTTTAAAAGGAGGCTTATAATGAAAGGATGCTGTTTAGGCTTGTTACTCTGAGGGACATGTAGGCTATGTCTATTTGAATGGGCCTCCAGTACCACTCTCTGATCCTAAGGTAATATTAGGACAGCAGGTAACTTAATAAGAGAGTTAGATGAAGACAAAATGCACAGAGGATCACTCTCTTTATTTACTACGTGTCCAATATAGTGTCTATAGTGAACATTGGTCAACAAAGATTTTGGTGTCTCAGAAATAAACATCATTCCTACAGTATATGAAATTGGTCTCCTGAATCTCAAAATAACATTAATTTTTCCATATCAGGTTTAGTTTTTAAGTTATTGAGCACCGCATAGGGTCTTCAAACAATGTATAGAACATCTGCGACAGTGGACGAAAGGGACAAGGCAAAGTATGAGTTTTGTGGTTTGAGTATGAGGTTGTTTAATTCCCCTAACACACATTAATATCAACTCAAGTTCACTGGTGGAAATAGGTTTAGCATCTAATAGAGCAAAACTGGAGATGAGGAGGGTTTAAAAACTAGACCTGATGGAGAAAAACAGAAGACATTTTTGAATTCAGTAGGCAAAACTACTTAAGATGGCTAAGTTTGTAAGTAACACAGGATAATTTAGGTCTTTTGATTAGGCAGTCATGAAACCTCAGCTGTAGTCTCTCTTAATCAAACCTTGTATATATTTGCATTCAGTTAATTGGGCAGTTGTTGAGTTAGAAAATGAGAAATTACGAAGTGGGAATTTCTTTTTAAAGAACAGTTAAAAAACAGTTGAAAAACATCAAAAAAGCTAATTACAGTACTTATTACACTTCGTTATACATACCCTTTCTACTTAACCCTGCCTTTAACATACACACAACCACAGCATGCTCACCAATCTATTTCTCATTTCATTACATGGAATTCTCACCAAGCTTCATCCATCCTATAATCTCCCTGACACTCTGCACATTGCCTGTTGTATTGTCCACTCCATTTTTCTAAACACTCATGAGCTTTTTTACTTACTTCTCTACTTGTATTTTTACATTCAGCCACCAGAATAAAAAAACACAAACATTTACCTATACAGTATCTAAATTTCCTTTCTAATCTTATTAGCTGGTGACATATCACCAAATCCAGGCCCCAACCAACTGCCTCACTCAGATTTAGCTGGTTCAAAGCCATACAGAAATGTAGCTAACCTCATAAATATTAATTGCCTTCCACCACCCACCAAGCAACTTAAATGTGCCCTATTGAATGCACGGTCTGTTTGTAGCAAAGTAACATTCATCTGTGACAACTTCAGCCTGCTCAAAAAACCTGGCTCAAAAAATCAGACAATGCCTCCCGTGCAGCACTGTGGTTTCCACTTCACACACACCTCCAGGCCTGGTAACAGTAAAGGAGGTCAAGCAAGACTATTACTATCCCAATCCTAAACATACACAGTTCTACCACCAGTTCCTTCACTCACATTCACATCATATAAAATGCACTCTATTAGGATTTTCCCCCCTTTCTCTCTAAATGCTGCTGCTATCTATCACCCACTTGGGCTTCTCAGCCGTCAATTTCTGTAAGATATCTCTGCCTGGCTCCCCCACTGACATCTACACCATCATTCTGGGTGACTTCAATATCGCTATTGACAGTTCACAATCTCTACATGCTTCCAAACTCCTCTCTAACATTCTTCTCTCTCCCAGTGGTCTGACTCCTCTACTCATGAGGAAGGCTACTGCCTTGATCTTATTTTCACTAGGCTGTGCTCAGTCTCTGATTTTTTTTACTATTACTCCCTTCCCTCTCTCTGACCAGAATCTTATCTCCCTTTCACTCTCCTCCATTACCCCAAACTCATTGACACTGAAGCAAGCCTCCTCTAACCTGCAGAAACATTATTACTATAATTTTTCCACAAATTTCCACCTCTCTGCAACAACATTTCTCACTAATTTCTACACTTACCTCTCATGATTCTTTTTTCACCTGTACCAGACTCTTGAAACAGCCCTTGACAAAGTGGCTCCAGCTTCCCGTTACACCCCATGCAGGCTTAGATGTCAGCCGTGGCACTCTAAATTAACAAAACAACTATGAAACAAGTGGGGTAAATCTCGGAATCCATCTACCACTCTTACCACAATGTTTAGGACACTGCCACACAAATATACTTACAGTCTCTCACCTACCCTAAGCGACTTTTTAACACATTTGAGTCACTTCTGTACTTAAGCTACCATCAGTGCACAAGAAGTTTCCTCCTACTTTAAGTACAAGATTGTTAACATCTGAGATGAAATTGTATGCTCTTCCGCAGCCACTAAACTACTCAATTCCCTACCTGAACCCTCAGAGACTTCATTTGAACCCACAAATGAAAAGGAAGTATCCACACTCTTCTTATCCTCCTACTATCTCTTCCCAAATTTTAGCATAGGTAATAGGTTGTTTCTCAGTAGAAACCAGGCGACATTCCACGGACTTTGTTCAAAGTGCAAAACTTGTTTATTGTATCATCTCAAATCGACGTTTCAAAGCCCCATGGGCTTTTTCTTTAGGATATACATATACATCCTGATGAAAAAGCCCACGTTTTGCACTTTGAACAGTCTGTGGAGTGCCACCTGGTTTCTACTGAGAAAACAACCTATCTATCTATCTATCTATCTATCTATCTATATATCTATCTATCTATCTATCTATCTATCTATCTATCTATATAGAGATATATATGTATATATATATATATATATATATATTATTCTGTGGGAGACGCACACTTATCCTTTTGAAATGGGGAGTGCCTGGTCAATTAAAAGTGCATAGTCCTATATCACAAGCACCCAAGAGTACAAATGATAAGACCGGCACATCCAGTGTATCAGCAAACAAATATCACGTTTATTCCATAAAGAGAGCAAAGAAGGCCATAATACAGTACCTCTCCACGGGCAGCAACCAATCAACATGCTGGGTACATGGATATCAGTCGGTAATGCAGCATAACGAGCCGTGGGGCCATCAATCACCCTGACAGGCCGTTTTGGCACGCCTGCGTCTTTCTCAAAGGCTATGGGAAACATCCCACCTTCAATAGAACTCCCATGTTATTACATTTACCCCTGATTCTCTGGAGTGTTGCTTGTTGTTCTATAAGTGTGTGTGTGTATGTGCATGTTTATAAAATATATCACAGGGGCTCTGCACTAACAATATTAACTAACGATAATAAACTGTGTTGCGCCACCAAATCTAAGAATGGTGAGTGCCATGAATCTATCTAGCTATATATTATACTGTAGACAGGCAGTAATCTTGGTGCCATGAGGCATACTGAAGAATGGTTGTCAAAGTGAGTCAGAATCAAGTGGGCAAAGCAGCACCAGGGGATGGACACTATAAAGTCAGAAGATGAAGCTAGTTCCTGGAAATCACGAGAAGCAGAACCAAGGGAGCAGGCCAGAGAGTTCTCAGACAGACCAGAACGGGATGTAGGCAATAGTACCATGGGGTTCAGGCAGAATTAATGCTGTAGTAAATTTTGTCAGATTAATAATATGTATCACTGCCAGAGCAGTTTACATAGACTGGGCCATTTGAATTTAGCACCAGCATGACATCAGTGGTCATGACTGCAACCAAAAACAGGGAGAAGAACTGACCACTCTCGGATAAAGCAGGATACACATTAGGAAATTGTGGATCAGAACAAAGTATCAGCCACATTGCATGCAGGCACTTGGTGCAAATTAATGCAGTTGCATGCTTCCACAGGATGTTCCCAGGGCTGTCCTTTTGGGGGTTCTCCATTCCCAGTGGGACGACAGCATGCATTTTTAAATGCGGCAGGCACAAAGATACATTGCACTGTTTACCACTGCATCATGTAAACAACATATGTATCCAGCATGTGTGGCAAGAGTAGATGGCGGGCCCTGGCAGCAGCGGCCGTGGGTGAGGGGGTGGGTTGGGGGTATTCCCCCAACAACAAGAAGAACCCCTGTTACAATGGGTACATAGTATGAAGGGTTGTGGTGATGGGGGCTCAACTTTTCTGGTTCTGGCCACTGGCTTTCCAGCAACAGCCGCATTACTTATTGCAGGTGAGCTTCTGTGTTTTGGTTAGTCTGGCACAGCAGATAATATCTGGTTGGTTAAATTGGATGTAGTTATAAAGTTTACTAAAGGGGACAACTGTAATTAACAAAAGTCATATTTGTGATTTTATAATATATTTATAGTTAATTACATTTTTTATTATATGGGTTTAGGCTGTATGTACACACCACTGCAGAAAAAGCATGAGTAAGAGTTAATAACTTGATTTTTAGGCTGCCATGTGTAACTGAACACTGGCTGTGCCAGTGGAATAGACCTCAAGGTTACAGGACTGGAAAATAAAAATTGCCTCTGGCGTCTGATTCCCTGGTTCTCCCTTTGCCATGCGATGAGACGCAACGCATTATCTTCGGTGACTGGAATGTTCTGCGGTTGTTCTGTGCATCTTGGAACTCTGGAATTTTCCAAGGGGAGATGGAAGCTCCTGATTACTCACCACAGGGGAACAGACAGATCATCCTTAACAAGGCGAATAACAAACCTTTGCACAACCAGAACAGTCTCCACGCAGAGGTGCTAACATTTTCTACTGTAAAATGGTCTTCATAAAAAAAGTGTCCTTTTTTGCACCAGGGTTTAAAAACTTTAGCTATCACATTACTACAATAAAAAAAGTATAGTATTTCTTTTTAGATTTACATTGTATTATCAGTTGAGTTCTATGCAATAAAAATGCAGGCACTTGGTGCAAATTAATGTTTGCAACACCGTACACCTATATAGTATATTTATGCTTTTGAATCTTCTTATAATGGTAGGCACATGACTCGGATAGTCTAAAAGGCTATGATTGTTCTGGAGTCAGGTTTAGCTCTTTCTGATGGAAGAATGAGAATGGGCTTTCCTTACACCCTGACCAATAATGTGTGCAAGGAAACTGAAAGGTTATTCAGGTCCCAAAATTCAGTCTTTTGGATTCCCCCTCGGGAGACTGTTGGTATGCATAGTGGAATTTCTGAATACCCTGAAATCTGGTTTCAGACCTCCTGGAAGTGAATCCATCTTGGAGGTGACAATAGGTCATGGGGCAAAACCCTGGATTTAAGTTGGGTATGGAGATCAAAAGACTGGATCTTCTAGTTTAGGCTTGCTGGCCATACACAATACCAATGTTTATCCAACTGGTTGGCTGGATTGGAAATTTGTTAATGTAAATCAGCCATTTGCTCCTAAACCTGGAAAATAAATAAAAAAAATAAAACTCCATGCAGAAAGGTTATTTAACCCTTTGAGTGCCAGTGCTTCTGTGAATGATGTGCAAAATGTCTGCTAAAAATGCCAGCCTCGCTCAAAGCGACTGTTTTTTTTGGCCGCAATATTTAACTAAACTGCAATTAATTTACTTCAGATCATTTGCCAGCAATAACTAAAGTGATTCATATTCCTCGACTAAAGCCCTGGCATTTTTAGTAGATATTTCACACATCTCACATGTAGCAACGTTGGCACTCAAAGGGTTAAATCAAACAGATTTTAAGTTATCTGAAGGACCTTTTTTCATCAGTTTTGGCATAGCAAAATAATGACAGTCCAACTTGTCTGTCCAACTAAGATGGTGCTCCAAACGCCTGTAACTTTTTCATCAGACCATCCAACGAGCCAAACTTTTTTGCTGACCAGCCAAGTTCTCTCCAACCTTTGATGCCACAGAAATGGGTGGACAATTTCTGTTTACTTCTTTATGTTAAGGTGTGTACACACGGTCGACATGCTGCTGTGTGATGTGAGTCCGGATGCGATCTGATGGCATCGGGACTCGCATGGGATGAAGGAGAGCAGAGGAGAGGACAGTACCTGTCACCTCACCAGGTGCCGGGCAGGGGCACAGTTGTCAGCGTGCTGCGACACCCGGGGCTGCGGCACAGCAACAGCTTCCCCCCGCCGTGCAGACATCAGGCCACACCCCCCGCCCTCCTCTTTAGGCAGACTCCTTCCGGGTCATCAGCCCTGCTGCGCAGCCCCAGGAGAAGCCCCTCTGGCCGCCGGAGCTATAGTGAGTATTAGGCACAAAGACTATATAGTGCAGATCTGCACTATATAGTCTTGCCTGCCCTTACTATGTCGCTGCCGAATTGCGCTCACTCGGGAGCGCGCATCGGCAGCGCATCGGGTTCGCAAGCCCACAAAAGTACACAATCGTATGCGATATGGCTTCCGATGTGCACTATATTGGCAACATCGGAAGCCATATCGCCCCCGTGTACACATCATTAGAAAAAAAATTAAATTCTATGTTTACGGACACCTGTAGATCAGCAAATATTCCTACCCCTAAAAAATTATTAACACAGTACATAATGTTTACTTCAGCCTTCTTTTATTTACTTATCTTCTTTGCAGGTCCTTAGTCACTGAAGTTTTTGCTTCATTCTCCTTCCAGGACAGAAGCAGCCTCATTTTGAATCCAAGATTGTTGATATAAAACGGCTTTTTCCATATACAGTAGCACAGTGTAATGGGATGCATACCTGTATGTTAGGGATGTCGGCAGTCAGAATACCAATGGCAGCCTCCCGATGGAGGGAATCCTGATGGTGGTGAGGTAAGTATACTTACTCTCCCCTTGCCACCCTAATACTGCAGCCCATAGGTGCCGATTCTGTGGGTGCTGGAGGGCCCGAGCACCCACGGAAATTGATGAGCACCCACCCGCTCATCAGCGGCCCACTCGCCCGTGTCCCACTGCACTCCCCCTCCCTCGTCGCTGGCACAGGTACTGTGTGGGCATTTATGTACCTGCACTGTATGGGCAGTGATGTGTGTGGCACTGTGGGGGCATTTATGTATTTGGCACTGTGGGGGCATTTATGTATTTGGCACTGTGGGGGCATTTATGTATTTGGCACTGTTGCCATAATTTGAATATTGGAGACAACTGTGCTGCGTAATATAAATCATTATTATTTTGTGGTCACGCCCCTTTCCCATGAAGCCGCCCCCCTATATTTTTGGCTTGAGCACCCACCAGCAAAAACATAAATCGGCACCTATGCTGCAGCCTGAACCTAACACTTCCCTCATAGCCAGACCCTTATCCCCCCACCGGTGCCTAACCCCCATACCCCACCGCCTGAACCGACTCCCTCCACCCTGCGGCCTAACCCTAAATCATGCAAACCCCCCCCCCCCCCCCCCCCACACACACACACACTGCCTTACCCTAACCCCTTCTCCAGCCTGATGCCAGGGATTCCCACTTACTTACTGTTTGCCATTCTGGCAGTTGGGATTCTGGTGCACCTGCCATCTTGGATCCAAAATGAGGCTGCCTTTGCCCTGGATATAAAACATTGTAAAGGGTACCTTTTTGGTGTATATACATAAATGTCATTAAAATAGCCCTTATAAAAGCTAAGAGGTGATCCAGCATATTGCCCAAGTGTGAGCACTTCCAGGAACTGGTGGTGGTAGCAATTCCTCTCCTACAGCTGAGGCCGCTATATTGGTGTGCATAATTGGTGTGTGTCTGAATTGGTCAAGCAGAACCAGTAGGTGTATTCTTGTGATGACTAGTTCTGAAAACCAGTAAAACCCCAAAAGCTGGTGGAGCAGAGTGGCAAGCCCACCATCACATCTTTAGCTTGCTGACAGTATAGGAAAAACCTTGACGGCTTCCTGTAGTCTACAGTTTCAAGGGAGCCAAGTTACTGACGTGGAATAAGTGCAGTACAGGAGGGCAACATTTAGATCTTGTGTTTTAGGATAAAAAAATAACTAAACTTCCAGTGGTAGAGATTACTCATTAACAAATATTTCCACAGTTTAGTTTGTGTCTGCTGAGTTGATTCAGAGGTGGATAAATTTGCTGCTGCTATTACATTTTTACCCGGATTTGCTGCTGCGTTAATGCTAATTGTAGCCTTTCTCCTGAGTGCCCCAGAATGTATAAGACCTGAGACATCCACTTTTAATGTTCCTGGACAGTATAATTGCATTGGTGGTTATAAACAATTCACTATTGGAGCATCATCGCCATTACCATTGGCAATAGCACCAGCCTATGCCATGTGCAGAATCTCCATCTGTGGCTAAGCATTACCTCCCAGAAAATGGCCGGTTACTACCCCCAAACGCTGAGTTCCTGTCTGTCAAATTGTCAATGGTTTGCGATTAGTTTTTTCACTATTTTAGTCACAATTTGGCCTCAGGCATGCACGCTACAATCCGTAGGGCCAACAAATGATGCCTGGGAATCCTGATGCAGCTTGCAGGCATCTATTAGCAGTAGACATGAAACGGGTGTCCACCATTGGGCTTGCAAACAGCAAGTTTACATTGTAAATTGTCTGCAGCACCACGCAGTAAAATATTTCTTGTCCTCCAGCTCTATTTTAACACTTTAAATTCTGTAAAACTAAAATGACATCACAGAGAGTGGTGAAACAAACGCAGAGCTTAAGATTGTTTTGGTGCAACTTTACAACACTGTAAAATCACTTTTTTACCATGCAGATTAGATTAATGGGACATTTTGCTACAATATCACTGAACGCTAATCAAAGGTTGGCAACTAAGCTAAAAAACAAAACAAAAACAAATAACTCAGAATTGTCTACGGTCCGAGAGTATGCAGGGAACTTCCAAATCTCCGTTGGGTCTCCTGGAGGCTTGGAAAAGTGGGCTAGTCTCCCATGCTCCTTTGTGCCCACGACCTACATGTGTCAAGTATGTGGTCTGGGTGGTTTGATGATGAAAATTGATTAGTTGTTTCTGCTTTACAGTAATGGTAATAGTGCATAGTAGGTACACGGTGACAATGAGGTGTTCTTCAGACGGACGCAGTCCCCACTACCACTCACTTGGCTGCACGATGCAAAGCACATTGCCAACTTATCTGTCCTCTGCTGGGGCCTGCCAGAAAATCAACATACTGTATATGAAGTAACTTTGCAGCTTGGCAAAACCAGATTGCACTGCATGTAAGGGAGATTTAAAATGTACATAGGATTTACATTTGAGAGGAACAAGGCATGTGCATTTTGGCCGAACTGAGCTTCAATGCTCAGGAGTTGCCCCCTCCTCCTAAAGAGAAGAAAGGGGGCTGAAATTGCATATGAAGAAGCTTCACTATGCCTTCCTTGCTGATGATCACTCTTGTTATAACCCCAGTTTGGGCTAGATATATATAACAACAATAATCCCTTTCCATTCCTGCACTCACAGCCTGATTCACATTTTTGAGTTAACTCAGTGTTGTGTGGTGGTGGCTGTGTACAATTTGGGAGGCACTGATAAGTGGTGCTTCTCACTGATAAGTGTAAGGGGTTGAAGTGCCGGGGGGGGGGGGGGGGGGGGGCTAAGCCTTGGGGTAAAATATCCCATTTAAAAAAATTGGTAAAAGTGGCAACATGTTTCATTGGGGCTGCTGTGATTGGAATGCCTGGGGATGGCGGCGGCAGCTCCTGCCACCACCCCTGCCAGTCACTAACCCCCAAGTGCCACACACCAATTCTTGGTCTTTTTAGTCAGTTACAACAGAGCTGCAGAAATCACTAAAACAAATGGCATGGTTGGCAAAGCCAGAGTATACTGTGCTGCCAAAGAGGACTAGATTTAATTGATCCTGCATATGTGCCTTCTTCTCTCTTACACCACATCTGAAAGTATCCTCAATGTTCGTACCTTCTTTTGGGATACTCATCTCTTGGGAATCTTCCTTTTCTTAATATTACACCCATGCACCAAAAGCACCTACAGAGGCCAACACGCTACTTGCTGTGTAGTAGATTGATGTTTTATAATGATAAAACAATGGATTACAAATTCTTTTAATAAAAAATCTTGTTGATTTTTATATCACTGAAACTGGCTCCTCAGCATCCACAGTCATCACACCCAGAGTTAAAGTGGGTTGGAACAGGGTGGAACTGCGTTCCGTCAGTTGTATTTGGAGGCGGAATGCATTCCCCCAATCCACCTACTATTTACTGTGCCTGAGGTACAGTATAACCAGAGGCATAACTTTGGGAGGCAATGGAGGCATCTGCTCCCAGGCTCCTCCTCCCCTGTGAGTTTTAATTGAAAGCTGTCAGTATTGCTTCTGCGGCTGACTCCCCCCTCAGGGCCTTATTAAAGGTTCCAGGTGTCCTAGGCTAATATGTAGCTCCTCTAGAAATGCTGTTAAACACACATGCATGGGTGTTCTGGTATTCACCAGTCATACTGCCATTGTGCGTGTTTAAAGGTTATAAAGCCTATACAGACTTACAATGAAGCATAATCTACATAAAGTAATGGTTCCATCAGTAAGATACATTGGCACAGCCATGTGGCAGTCATCTTAAGAGTGAACCCCTCCCCCCCCTTGCACACAGTACATTGGAATGAGTGACAGCTAACAAGCATGGAATTAATTATCCTTCCCCCCCCCCCCCACACACACCTAGGCTATCACCATTTTCTAGATTTTTTTATATATGTATATGGGGTGGGTGGGGCACCAATATTGCGGCAGTGCTACATTGTCACTTTATAACTTACTTGTCACCTCCCCCTGCCAGTGATCCACTGATTTGCAGGGTATGAAAAGACACACTGTCGAAGGGGGGAGATGAGAGAAGACAGGCTGGATGTGGAGTACATGAATTTGCCTCTGAGAGTGAACCAGAATAAGGCCCTTAATACACCAGAAGGTCAATTTCTTCGACTACCATATGGAATTTTGTCTGCTCCAGGAGGATATCACAAAAAGATACACATGATTTTTTAACATATTCCAGGTGTTGAAACAATGATGGATGACATTATTGTCTGGGATCTACAAAGGATGAGCATGATTCTAGATTGAGACAAGTAATGAAACTTGTCAAGAAAGTGAATCTAAAGCTAAACAAGGACAAATGTGAATTTGGCATGAATACTCTTACCTTTATGGGCGACGTGGTCTCAGATCAAGGTGTAAAACCAGACCCAAGGAAAACATCAGCCATAGTGAACATGGAACGTCCTAACAACAAAGACAACGTCAGAAGATTCCTAGGAATGATTACTTAAAAGTTTATTTCTCAACTCTCTGAACGAACAGCCTATCTTAGATGGTTGTTGGACTAAGATAACGAGTGGATGTGGTCACATGAACAAGAAGAAAGTTGGCAAAACCTTAAACAGATCATTACAGAGCAACCAGTGCTAAATTTCTTTGATCCTGCGAAAGAATATGAATTTCAGCAGATGCATCATATTTTGGCCTAGGCTCAGTGTTGTTACAAGAACACGAGGATACATGGCAACCAGTAATTTATGCATCAAGAGCACTGACAAGTGCTGAAACAAGGTATGCTCTGATAGAAGAACTTCTAGCGATCACACATGCATGTGAGAAATTTCATCAATTTGTGTATGGTCAAACATTTACAGTGGAAACTGACCACAAGCTATTGGTAGCTATCATAACTAAATCATTACATGAATGTCCCATGAGAAGTCAACGAATGCTTATCAGACTACAGAAATATTATGTAAACTTGCTGTACTGTCCTGGTAAATACATGTACATCACTGATACACTTTCTCGTGCTGTGGACAAAAGTGAAGGTTCGAAAAGTCTGATGGATGAAGAGATAGAAGCCTATGTTAATTTGATCGTAGCTTCTCTACCAGTGTCTCTTGTAAGACAAGAACAGATAAGGAAAGAAACTGAGACAAATGACACAATGACAGTGTTGAAAGATATCATTCTGAAAAGTTGGCCAGCAGAAAAACATGTGTGCCCGCTGTCTATTCATGATTATTGGATGTACCGCAGTGACCTTACAGTTGTCGATGGTATTATTTACAAAGGCAATAGGTTTGTCATACCTGCATGACTAAGATAAACTATGCTGTGCAAGATACATGAAGGCCACTGAAGTTATGTATTGGCCAAGAATGAACCAAGACATAGCACAGACTACAGCTATATGTGAATTATGTCTCATGTATAGACCGAAACAACAAATCGAGCCACTGAGTCCTCATGCAGTGCCAGAGAGACCGTACCAGAAAGTTGGCGCAGATTTATTTCATTGTAATGGGAAAACGTACATTGTCGTAACTGATTATTACTCTAACTACCCTGAGGTGAAGACACTACATACAACTAATAGTAAAGCCATAATCAATTGCATGAAGTCAATCTTTGCAAGGCATGGTGTTCCTATGGAAGTGTTCACTGACAATGGTACTCAGTTTTCCAGTGCTGAATTTAGACAATTTGCTGATGAGTGGGAATTTGTCCATACTACGTCAAGTCCCCACTATCCAAGCTCAAATGGGTTTGTGGAAGTTTAGTAAAAACTGTAAAGAGTCAAGAAGGTGAAGCTCAAGAAGGTGAAGAAGATTTCTACAAAAGTCTTTTAATCTACCTCAGTACACCTTTACAGAATGGGCTTTCTCCTGCACACATGCTGATGGGAAGGAGGATTAGAGCAAATCTCCCGATACATGATGAACTGCTTAATACACATAACTCAGCGTTGGTCAGACTATAGAGTAACGAACATCAACAGGCGAAATCTGATCTAAAATCAGGTGACTAAGTCCGTCTCAGAGATCACGAGAAAGGTATTTGGGTGAAGAAAGCTATTGTGCAAGCACAAGTAGCACCAAGATCTTATACTACAGAGCGTGGAATGGAAGTAAGAAGAAATCGGGTGGATTTAAGATCTCAACCTAACCATAATGAAGACAACATGACTGAAGAATACCCTTCATCTGACATGTATGATGATCCTGATAATGGTGAACAAACCACGATTCTAGAAAGGTCCAACATGGTCGATGAAACACAGACTGTGTATGAAAGACCCAAAAGGGAAATATGCAGACTCATTAAAACGTGTTAGATGATGTTCTTAATATGACGTTGTTAATTGTTGCATTGAAGCATACAGGGTTTATCTTTAAAGAAAAGAGGATGTGATGTTAGTGTATGAGAATGCTTAATATTTGTAGACACTCCCTTACTAATATGTTTAAGCCTGAACCTTCGGTGATGGTCCCTAGGACCAGGGGAATGCTGGGAAGTGGGTGGTCATGAGGCAGTGTGTCTGGAGTTGGATGGAAAAAAACAGCACAGCAGTGAACTCACATGTCTCTGTGTCCTTATGACTGGATTTACAAACATATGAACAAAACAGATGGGAGTCGAACACCTCAGCACAGTCCCTGAATCAGTCCTCTGCAAACCTTTATCCTTTTACATATTCTCCTATATCTGGTAATAGGGATGCGGTCACTAGGTCTACAAGTATAATGTCGACATTCATTAGGTCGACATGGTCATTAGGTGTACACAAGCACTTGGAAAAGGTGGTTTTTCATAGTTTACTATCCAAGTGGACATAGAGTGAGAATATAAAAGTGTGACGAACGTAGGAAGGCTCCGTGCCCGAAGCAAGGGGACGCGGTACAATTATACGTTGTCCATGTTGACTTGAGTAAACATAGACACCAAAAACCATGAAAAACTAATGCCATCCTTTTCCATCTTGACCTAATGCTTGTGTCGCTCTAAGACCATGCCGACCTAATACATGTCGACCTATTTCATGTGTCAACCTGATGACTGTCAACCTAAGTTCTGTCATCCTTATGACCCATTCCTCTGGTAAAAAAAAATAGGGCCCAGCAGAAAGCAGTCAGTCATTAAGAAGAGCACTGGATTCTGTCTTCATCAATTTGCTAAATATGTTATGTACTGTATAATCATGCCATTTCTAATATTAGTAACCTGGACTCTAAATGTGATTAGTAATGCCATCATGGAAACTGCATGTTTATGTCTTCTGTGAAAGCATTTTTCGACACGTGGTAAGTTAATATATTAAACGTATTTTTTATTTTTCCAATTGACAGCATTTTCTTCCATTTTATCATCCGGATACATTTTTAGTCCATGAAATGTGACCGTTGCTCACAATAGTTAATAGAAAAGTACTGAGTGCTCAGCCAGTGTGCATTGTGCATGCCAGCTTGTGGCTCGGCATTACAATATCCAGACAGACACTACTGGATGGATTGAAAACCTTGCTAGAGCATAATTAATTATAAGACATAAACCCCAATTAAATAGGCCTGCCGAGACTCAACGATAATGCATGTTTGGTATTAAAAATTTGATGGCGTACATAATTTTTATAGCCAAGGCAAATGTTACAGGTTTATCCTTCTCTGCGAAGTTAAGTGTGGTTGCTTAGGCCTTTCATAATAAATCTGAGGCTGCGTAGGAGCGTTTTTCTTGGCTGGGAAAGTGTGATATAACACAATTATCTGACTGTGTTATATGTCATGGAGGTTGCTGTGAGCTGGCTGTATGCATACAGATCTGCAGTATTTATTTCTGGGGGAATTCTTCTGATGGAGCTTCAGGTTTGTTAAAATGTGTGATTTTGTGCCAAGAAATAACCACTATGTATGAAATAATTCCAGTTGTCTTAGTGCCTTCTATCTCCATAGCCTCTAAGGATCACTTAAGCCCCATACACACTAGAGGATATTGTGAAAGATATCACTCAGAAAGGGGCTTTTGAGCGATTTCTTTCACAATATCATCTAGTGTGTACGCTCCATATTGTTAGTGATGACTGATGTCTGCTGAATATACAGGTCAATTTGGCTCTATAGCTTAACGACCTGCATGTAAAGCGGGTTACGGTGATGTCACTGAATGGTATCGGCTGCCAATATCATTCAGTGTGTACACAAAATATCAGCCACTGGCGGCCAATATAGTTAACTATGGGCCTGATTCAGACCTGTTCTCTAGGCTGCATGTAAGCAGGTTAAAGGCTCCTGCCGCTAGCATGTGAGGGGATGTGGACACGAACACATTCCCTTCTATGCGGCCGAAAAGAGTTGTAGATTATCACATCCATCAATTTATAGGATCCCAAACAGCATGGATTTACTTGGGGGAGATTGGGTCAAATAAACCTTTTTTGAATGGGTGATAAAAGTAATATATAAAGCAGGAGCAATAGATTACTTACTTTTCAGATGCCTGCAGATCGCCAAATTGGTAGCTGGCACTGATGTCATGCGATGTCATATGATGTCACACACCCATAAAATGCTGGGTGTTCCCTTGCTGCCACCCCCCTGCTGAAGGCATTCACAGAGGGCGCTTCCCCCGGGACCCCGCCGGCTTGCCGGCGATCACCCGGGGTCCCCACTGCCTTCCCGCTCACCCACCTAACCCTGTCCGTCTCCCTGAAGCGGAGTCGGACAGGATTCCCGTCGCCCCGCCACCTGGAAACTGAGACGCGCATGCGTGTGAGACGAACGCGCGTCTCAGTCAGATGGAGCGCCTCGCCGCCGGCGGATCGCCAGCAGAGACAATCTGGGGATTCGCCAGCAAGAGGGAGGCTGGCTCCATCTGTATATTGGCGCATGCGTTTGCACAGACTCCCCACCATCGAAAACAGGGTCGAATTCGGACCCAGTCAAACCGGTCTGAATCGACCCCTATATATTTACTGCATGACATTGCACAATGATTACCCTGCAGCATAGATGCCAATTGTGCCATGTAGTATGGATATATTATATATTGTCTACAGAAGCAAAGAGCAGATGTGTGGATTAGCAATGTTAGTTGCTGAGTGTAGGCTAGGTAGTTAATGCCCTGCAGGGTGGAAAGTCCAGTGAATTATACTATTGTGCCTCTGCCACCCTAATGCCACGATTATACAGTAGGAAGCAGTGCTGCAATGATGCACCTCCCACATTAGGGCTGTGGTATAGGGGTCTGACAGTCGGGATCCCGACAGTCATTATCCCGACGTCGGGATCCTGTCTGGCCGGACCCAGACAGCATGGCGAGCACAACAAAGCCCCTTGAGGGCTCGCTGCGCGAGCCACCTATTTTATTCTCCCTCTATGGGGGTTGTGGACCCCCACGAGGGAAAATAGCAGACGGGCGTCGGGAACCCGACTGTCTGTGTTTTGACATTCAGATTCCCGACATCGGGTGAATGCATGTCGGGATTCCGACTGTCAGGACGCCATCCGGCACCCCCACATTAGTGTCACCTTTTGGGATCTCCTACCTTAGACAATGTGCTACAGGTTGAGTATCCCGTATCCAAAATGCTCGGGACCAGGAGAATTTTGGATAACGGATTATTCCGTATTTCGGAATATTTTAATATTTCATGTATTTTGAAGTATCTTGCATTTATGCTGTATAACCACATAATATACACACAAATATATTTTATTACCACATAAAATACACACAAATATATTTTATTTGTTCAAAAAACAAGGTTTCAAAACGTGAAACAAAATGTGTGTACTATCTCAGCACTGAATTTGAATGCCAAGCATTCATGTTCTTGTACATATATAGTGCCAGTTACATATCATGTCCTCAGTAGTGCTGTTACAAATGTCCCCAGTGAGTTTTTAGCAAAAAAAAAATTTTTTTTCACTTTCTGGAATGTCCGTATTTCGGAATAATTCGGATAACGGATATTCGGATACGGGATACTCGACCTGTATTAGATTGGGGGAGGAATCATCTGTTTTGTTCAGAACCAAAAGACATTTTTACATATTCACTAGCATGGTATAAAGTAAGCCAGGCTCCTCACTCCCATGATTCATTCAGAGTATATATATATTTAAGATTAAACGTGGAAATATTGTGATATGTACTTTTAAGTGACCTTTAGTTTGCAAAAGAACTGTATGCACAGATTGATTTTTCTGGAGGCATTTACAGACCTGGAATGTGGGCATACTGTATAACAATGTGTGCGCAGGAAGAACTTTAAACCTTGCAATAGCAGATGTGTGACCTTTGTGTGTTACCTTTGACATAATGATCTTAAACTCTATAAATAAATAAAGACACGGAGACATGGTTTGGCAGAAATTTGTTAGCTGAAATTTATTGAAAATAATTTTTGTTTAAACTAGGTTTTTGTTTTTATTTTATTTTTATTTGTTTTTTATTTTATTCTAATTTTTATTTTAATTTTTATTTTAATTTTTCTAATTTCTAAAATGGTGGCCAAGAAAGAACGGCTACTACCAAACTCCACCCCCAAACTAACATACGTAATTTGGCCTAATCACAGGAAGCGGTCTCCACTCAACCCACTCGTTGTCTACCCACCCAGCCGGGTGGGCTCGCTATCCCCGGTCGGGTAATCTAGCGAAGGCCTAAGCCAATGAGGGGCAAGCGCACCGAAAGCTGCCAAATACGCCATAAACTTAACTCAATAAACGCCTAAAAACTCTGAACTTGCCGTTCTTTCCCGCCTATCAGCTAACGCGATTAAAACAACAGACACAAAACCCCCAAAACCATCCTAATCGTCTACCAAAAATTCCAGGGACGGGAGGGTGGGGAATTTTCCAGAAGAAGAGGGAGACTCCTCCCTTCTCCTGGGATATTATCCCAGTAGCTAACAAGCCAAGAGCCATTGCCATAGGCTCTCCGTGTCACATGTCACCCATGGTCACACCCAGCTATTATGTTTAAGTCACTCCATGCCTATCCTAGCCACTGCGTTGTTTTAAACCTTGCAATAGCAGATGTGTGACCTTTGTGTGTTACCTTTGACATAATGATCTTAAACTCTATAAATAAATAAAGACACGGAGACATGGTTTGGCAGAAATTTGTTAGCTGAAATTTATTGAAAATAATTTTTGTTTAAACTAGGTTTTTGTTTTTATTTTATTTTTATTTGTTTTTTATTTTATTCTAATTTTTATTTTAATTTTTATTTTAATTTTTCTAATTTCTAAAATGGTGGCCAAGAAAGAACGGCTACTACCAAACTCCACCCCCAAACTAACATACGTAATTTGGCCTAATCACAGGAAGCGGTCTCCACTCAACCCACTCGTTGTCTACCCACCCAGCCGGGTGGGCTCGCTATCCCCGGTCGGGTAATCTAGCGAAGGCCTAAGCCAATGAGGGGCAAGCGCACCGAAAGCTGCCAAATATGCCATAAACTTAACTCAATAAACGCCTAAAAACTCTGAACTTGCCGTTCTTTCCCGCCAAAGCGGGGGACCCCTCTCTGGAGACCCCGCCCCGCCACCAACTAGACTACTGAATCTATAACCCCTAGAATGTCTTCGATGAACAACACTAGACCCTCCTTAACTAAATGAACCCCGTCTGGCCTATAGAGCTGGTGGTACCAAAACCTGATTCGCCCGTGTGTGACAATGGCGCCCCCTGCCCCCAGCACCCATCTGGCCACGGCGGAGTTCAGCTTCTTCCTAGACTCATCCACCGCCTTGCAATCCCTTGCACCCCTCCAACATAGCCGCGGGATCACAAATGACCAAATCAAAAAACATGTGGGCCAAGCACTCTTAATAGCGGCCAGGTCACTCAAAATCAATGCTCTCAGCTCCAACTGGGACATTTTCCCAAGATCGTTCCCACCTAAATGGATAGCCAGTATTTCAGGCAATCCACATCTTCTCACATTTTCTAAGAGGAATGGCCTTAGCTCGCGCCAGGACATCCCCCTCACACCCAACCACCTTATCATGTTGGAGCACAAGAAGACGGGCCCGTTGCCCGAGGCCACCAGCCGGCCCGCCCAATGCACGAAGGAGTGGCCCACTATCCATACTTTGCACCTGTCGTATCCCATACCTAAGGGGAAAATTATTTAAAGAAATTAGATGGTGGTTCTACTAATTCGTTTAGGTTCAGTCTAAGTACAAGCATTAATGTTATAAGGAGGGTCTGCCAAAAGAAAAAATAATTTGGTTGTTGCACAATTTGGTGCGAAGAACTACTTCAATCACGATTGAAGTCTCTCCTAGAGACAAAAGGTAAGGAACAAACATAGGTGGGTAAGGGTGATGGAAGGGTAAGGAAAACAGGGGATTACTCGGCCGGAGAAAAAACGTATAGACCTGCTGAGGGACTCTTAATTGGTGCCGAATTAGCCGAATTATGATAAGCCAGATTCAGTCCGTCAGGTCAGGTAAAAAAACGAGAAAACTCCGGACGCTGGCCCAACAACAGAGCGTAGCTAATCCCCGAGTAGGAAACGGTGGGTAGGGGGGTAACATAGGAATACAACCAGCCAACTGGAAACCTCACATGCACATACATCATATTAGGAGGTTCGGGCGAATATATTTCTTGTAGGTCGCGGAGCGCCAACGCCCTAGCTTCTTAATATCTGCGACCGACCAGCCAGAGCCCGCAGCTGTTGTCGCGGCGCCTATTCTAAAGGAATGGGTGCCAAATTCCCCGGGTGCCAAACCTAGCTCTATCAGGCATTTTCGTAACATCCAACTAAATTGATATCTCGTGAGCGGAGATCCATCGTAGTGCACCAGCCATGAGTGCCCCAGGCTGGGCCTCACCTGAGCATATTGCCTGGCCAGAGCCACGGGGCATGCCGATACTGGCACCGCGGATCCTAAGCGCACCCATACCCCTTTTGCCGCCTGGTCGGTTTTGGATTTTTTAACCCTACACCAAAGCGCCTCCTGCTCTATGCGTATGTCTGAAAATTGCAGCGAAGCATCTCTATATTTTGAGGGGGAAACTAACTCTAACACACGGAAAGCCCCGTGAAATGCCATAGAAAAGGCCAGTGAAAAAACTAACGCTTCGAAAGCTGAGTCTGCAAACAACTTAATCTTACCTATCAGGGATAACAACAAGGAGAAATCAATGGGGCGTCGATGATCAGGTGCGACCGGCGCCAGACGCGACCAGCCTTTCATGGCTCTCCGTACCAGGAAGCATTTAGTAAAGTCATAGACCCCTTTTAGCTGCGCAAAAAATGAAATCCCTGCGAGGTAGCGCGCCGCCACTGCCCTTGACTTGCCCGCCTTATACAGTTTCCATACAAAGGAAAGCAACAATCTCTGGCCCCGCCTACCTTGTTGCCCAGCGCTTCCAGAATAAGCCTCCCACTCGGACCATGCTTGCTTATATGTTCTGAGGGTAGCCGGAGCCACGGATCGCTCTGCTAGCCCCTCCAATCCGGCCTGATGACCTGCCAAACATAAGATGGGCACGAGACCCCAACAACGTCAGCAGTCGGCACAAGTTCTCTGAAACGGTCCCATTGAAAGCGTGATAATGCATCCGCTACTTCATTCTGTGTGCCCGGCACATGCCTAGCTTTAAACACAATGTTGTAGCGGAGACACTGAAGAAAAAGCTGCGCCAACACTCTCAACACTAGCAGCGACTTTGCTTTCTGATTGTTAATGGCATGCACAGTGCTAAAATTGTCACACCAGAATAGGACGCTGTGATTAGCTAGGCGACTACCCCAGATTTCTATGGCTACCATGATAGGGAAAAGTTCGAGCAGAAGCAAATCCTTTGTAAGCTTATCTGAAATCCAAGACGCGGGCCAAGCCTGAGCGCACCAACTGCCACCCAGAAAACACCCGAATCCGGTCGAGCCGGCGGCGTCAGTGAAAAGTTGCAGTCTGGAGTTGTCGAGCACTGGGGTCAGCCAAATCCGAATCCCGTTAAACTCATCTAGGAAAGCAGACCAGACCAATAGATCGCGTCTGATTTCGGCTGATAAGCGCACGAAATGGTGCGCTTTAGAGACCCCAGTGGTCGCCCTCTCAAGCTTGCGACAGAACAGACGGCCCATAGGGATGACTCTGCACGCGAAATTCAGCTGGCCTAGCAGGGACTGGGTCTGGCGCAGGGTAATCTTCCGCGCCGCGCAAAAGATAGCTACCGTATCCTTCAGCTTGCTAATCTTATCCTGTGGCAGGCAGCAATGACCCCTGACTGTGTCTATTTCGATCCCTAGAAATGACACCGAAGTGACGGGCCCCTCCGTTTTGTCCTCCGCGATAGGCACGCCAAATCGCTGAAAGACATAACGGGCTGCTTCCAGCAAGGAAGAGCAGTGACTGGAACCGGCTGGGCCCACGCACAGGAAATCGTCCAGGTAGTGGGCGATCCCCTTGAGTCCAGCCGACCTCTCTACACACCAATGCAAAAAGGTACTGAACCTCTCAAAGAATGCACAGGATACAGAGCACCCCATCGGCAAGCACTTGTCGACGAAGTACTCGGCACCAATGCGGAAGCCCATGTACCTAAAAGCATCAGGGTGCAGTGGAAGGAGCCGAAAGACCGATTCCACGTCAATTTTAGCCATCAATGCCCCGGTTCCACATGCCCTTACCATGGCCAGTGCCTCGTCAAATGATTGGTATATGACAGAACAACACTCTGGAGGGATGGAGTCATTAACTGAGCTGCCCACAGGATAAGACAAGTGCTGTATGAGTCTGAACTTACCGGGAGTCTTTTTCGGCACCACTCCCACCGGTGAAATCACCATGTTCGGCAGGGGAGGGGCCGGAAAGGGCCCGGCCATTCGACCCAAGCGAAGCTCCTTGTCAACTTTCTCCTGCAAAACATGAGCCAGCGAACGTGCTGACTGGAGGTTTCTAAATGCCCCCCCCATAACTTCCCCTGATATAGGGAGACGAAAACCAACTGTGAAACCCTCCTTAATAAATTCGGCGGACTTTCTGTCCGGGTACTCATTGAGCCATGGAATCATGGCTCCTACCCGTACCGGAGTAGCTGCCCTATCGAGCGTTGGTGGACGTTGAGGGCCTGGGTGCTGACGAAGCAGCCGCCCCTCTGGAGGGGCGGCCACCCCGAAAGCAATTGGAGGCGGGGTGGTTGCCGGAACAATTGATGCATATATGTTTGTACCGGCAGCGTTGACCCTGGTTGCAGAAGGAATTGTTGAATGAGTAGCATTTTCCTTTTGCCGCGGCAGGGTTGAAAGGCCTACCCCCCGACGCAGGGCGCTTGTGGGGGATAACTTCATTCGCAGGCCGATGTTGCGCCGCGGGGGCGATGGCCACAGTTGTTACCGGGCGAGCAGCCTCCACAGGCTCGACAAGGGGCCTGCTCAAACGCATCCAGACCTCCACGTCCTTGCACCCAAAATCTATGATATGCAAGCAGTCCTGCTTACGCCGAAACTGCTCGTCATAAGTCCTTCATGACACGCCCCCATAGGACCTGTACATGTCGTGAACCATGTGAATATAACGAATTATATTCATATGCTCATCTGGTCTGTCTTCTAGGTAGCATGCGGCGAACACACAGAAACCGGAGAGCCAGTTATCATAGGAGCGGAAAGCCTCCACCCCTATGCCCCCTTTTGCCTTAGCCCCCTTGAAAGCCTTTTTGGACTCATCAGTGAGGCTGAATAGGTCCACAAAATCCCCTTTCTGGATTTTGGCCCTGCAACTCTCCCTAAGACCCCTCGTTACAGCAGTGTAGTCGCAGTGCACGACCCCCGGAAGGTTCCTACGCTTACGCTCCCTCCTGGACAAAGAAGCGCTACGCTTCCGCTTGGAGCTAAGGGCCTGCCGGCCTGCCTCCTTCTTTGCATATTTCGCTGCACGCTTACGCGCTTTCTTGGTGCTACCCCCTTCAGAGCCACCTTCTGAGGAGGAAGAGGAGGAGGAGGAATGGCGAGTAGAGCCAGAACCAACCGTGGAGGAGTATGTCAACGAATCAGCCTCCCCATCAGAAGAGTCCTCACCTGTAGCTTCCGGCTGTGCCGCCCATGTAGCGTCATCGTCGTCTGTATCTTCCTCAACGTTGGCTATGTGCTCTTCTCCCACAGCTCTGTCTTCTGCATCTGAGGAAACAAATGACAGCGGCCTGGCGGGCCATTCGTGAGGGCCACATGCAGCATGATGCCTGCTGGATCTGATGTTGGGACGGGACACCTGAGACCGACCCTGACGCCCTCTTGAGGCCGAGGAGTCCTGGTCCCTAAAGGCCCTTACAAACTCCGCACATCCTGGAATGCCCTGCCCTCTCTGCGATGGGCCGTGGCTATCTGCATGTGATGCAGCCGCATCATTCTCACAGCCCTCCACTAGGGGGGCTAGGGCCCCCGCCATGGATGACAGGGCGGCGGATAGCAGAGCTGGGTCAAAGGCCCCTGATGATGCCCTAGGCCTGGAGCCCGCCCCTGCCCCCGGCCTTGCAGGTGTACCCCTGCGAGTGCCGGGATAAAACCCATGTCCCCTGCCAGCCCCCCTTGCTGAGGGCTCCCCAGTCTCATCTTGTTCGTCACGCTGCCCCCTATCCCAGGAAGGCCTATAGCCATAGTGTGGCGTTTCTGGGTCTGGGGAGGGAAAGGGTAGTTCCTCCCAGCCCTCATCATCTTGAAAGCCTGCATCACTGTCCTGTTCTGTCAGGACCTGATGCGCCCCCCTGCCTCTGACAGGCCCAGAACCCCGCCGTCCAGCAGGACGGCTGGATCCGGCCGCCATGTTGCTGCTGCTGCGGCTTATATCAGACTGTGATGGCCGCCGCCCGCCATCTCTGCGGGCGCCTTGCGGCCTAACTTCATCTGCCGGCTCCCCCCTTCCCCGTGGGGACTCGCGGCGGGCGCTGACTGACAACCTGCGCCCGCCGCGTGACGTACCCCTGCCGCGCGAACTACCGCGACCGCGCGACGGGGGGATGACGTCGTCACACCCGCGGCGGGACGCGGCAGCAGCAGCGCGACCGCTCCCCCTCCGTCCCCCTCTGGCGCCAGAGAGCCCCCGGCCTGCCTGGATCGCCTCAGGCTGGCTAGGCCCGGTGCCTGCTACCGCCATTCCGCGCGGGGAGCGCGCAGGCGCGCCACCACCGCGCGCCGCTGACCCTCTCACCCCAGCCCGGCGACCAGGAGGAGATGACCCCGGAGCCACCGCTGGGGGAACAGCAGCAGCCCCACGCCTCCCTCTTGGGCCACCGGACGGGTGGGGGATATCAGCAGCGGGGACAGACACCTCAGCCCCACCGGAGCCTTCAGCGTCTGCAAAGCGGGCCGGAGGCCTCACCACACGCCTGGGGCGTCGTCTGGAGGCAGCACGGGGCATTCTAATAGGTAGGAGAACACTAATTACTCACAATTGCTTCTAATCCTCAAACTTTACCACAGCAAACGCAGCAGCTACAGCTAGATGCACTCAGGTCGAATTTTCCAGAAGAAGAGGGAGACTCCTCCCTTCTCCTGGGATATTATCCCAGTAGCTAACAAGCCAAGAGCCATTGCCATAGGCTCTCCGTGTCACATGTCACCCATGGTCACACCCAGCTATTATGTTTAAGTCACTCCATGCCTATCCTAGCCACTGCGTTGTTTTTCTTTGAATATATAGAAGTGTTTCTCAGCTTACATTATTTTTAGGTTCCTAAATGGCGTTCACTGAATTCTCAGCAGGTCCCTTCTTGCATTTTATTCCAACACCTACATTTGCTAAAGCCTACAAACACTGCAACAATGAGACTTTGTGTGTTGTGGCATTATGTCTGGCTAATGTACTGTATGAAATATTAAGGAAGAACTTCTGTGTACATTGGGGTCATCTGTCTGTACAGTATGTCTATTTAGAGGAAAGCAAATGTGCTGCGACGCCATTGTTTTTTTGTTTCTTTCTACATCATTATGCTGGTGTTTCTCATCTTTTACATGAGAGTTGATAATTTCATGCAAAATATCCTCAATTCTAGAGTTTAGTAGTAAGAGGCTGATACCAGTTTAGTCATTTAGGGGCCTATTCATTATGCTAATTATCAGGGGCTGGACCGCCCTGTATCATTAAGTTTTATATTCACTGCTAGATGCAGGAGCAATTCCTCAATGCTCCAGCATGTAAACAGCTGATCAGAACATTGAACCTAATTCAGACTTGAATCCCACAAACTATGTGGATCCAAACTGAATTCTTCCTGCGGTTCAGAATTCATTTGTAACATACAATTCAATATTCTAGCACTATATAAGTTGGTTAATAAATAAATGTCATAAGCTGTAATAACATTGTGTATTTATAAAAGGACATACAAGTTATTATACTTATTGTTTTATTACTATAAAGTAAAGCTTCAATAGACATTTTTTTTTTAAAAAGGACATTACTAGCAAACGTTTGTATTGCCCACTATGTATATATGTACATGTGTTTATATATATATATATATATATATATATATATATATATACACTTGTTACTTATATACACTTGTTACTTTGTTACTTTGACAGGGAAGGTGGGCCCCTCTCAACTGTGGGCCTCATAGCAGTTGAACTACCTTCACGTATGTAAGTTACGCCCTGGGACATAAGCTTTATTGTCAATGATACAGGTTCTCTTTGCTTTTGCGTGAAGGGTAAACTTTTTATCAATTATTGCGGAATATGGTGATAAATCAGCCTTTAAAAAAAGATAAAATAAAAAATTTGTGTTGAATGTTGGCTGAAGAAGTAGAGCCATAGGGGCTCATTTAATGTATGCTTTATGGGGGATGAGAAGCTGCCCTATGTATCAACATTGAGCAGCATAGCTTTGGGTCCCTGGGCTACTGCCATTCTAAGATGGCGGTAGCCCATTGTAGCCTATGGCCTACAGACCACACTGCCGCCGTGGCAGTGCGGTCAGCGGGGTCAGATGACCCCCTGGCAGCTGGATGAGAGCATCGCAGGAAAGGGCTCGAATAGGATCATACATCCCCGTGATAGGATTGCATATTACAATTTGATCCTAGGTAGTAATATTCCACCCAGATCGCATTGTATATGCGATCCTTAAAAAATGGGCCCCATAGTGACTATAATGGCATAGCTTAGAGCAGGGGTCCTCAAACTGTTTTACTCTGGGACCCCATCAGGCAATAAGAATAATTACAGGTCCCCAGCAAGTTACTGCAGAAGGTCATCACATCACATGTGTAGTCAGCAGGCAGCACATACATGGCGGCATTGTGGAGGAACAAAATGATGTGAGGTGTCTAACATAACAGACAATTCTACAGATTATTCAGGCTCCTTGAATCACTGACTGAGATCAGAAAATCATCAGCCTGATGGTCAGTAACGTGGAGTTGTGACTCCATGCTGAGTAGGTCGGGACCCACTTTGGGGTCAGGACCCACAGTTTGAGAACCGCTGGATTAGAGGGTTGGTGTCCTGGTCAAGATGAGCCAGATATGAAGGCCACTTTTCATCAGTACCAGCAATTTAGTATGTCATTCTGCTCTGGGGTGGGCACGGCATATTCAGAAATGCTTCACATTAAAACGGATACATGTAAAGGTGCCCATAAACTGTAAATTAACAGGTGCGATGCGCGATCCGGTGCACATCACATCGCACCGCACAAAAAGTATTTGCAGCACATACTTTGGTACTTATGTAGTATCTGGGCTGCCGATTTCTAAATCGGGTCGGATCGGGAGATCGCATCGCATCGCATGCGACCATGCGATTCGATGCGATGCGATGCGATGACCCGATTTTTCCATAGGAATCAATGTTAAAATGGACTGAGTCCATTTTAACATGGAATTTAATGGGAAAAATGGGTCCTTTTCATACCCCTACTATCCAAGTGGGCATGGAGTTGGATATAAACCTGTGGCGAGCGTAGCGAGCCACCGAGCCCGAAGCGTGGCGAGCGAAGCGAGCCCCGCGAGGGGACGAATACCGTCCCCTCGCGGGGCTCGCTTCGCTCGCCACGCTTCGGGCTCGGTGGCTCGCTACGCTCGCCACAGGTTTATATCCAACTCCATGCCCACTTGGATAGTAGGGGTATGAAAAGGACCCATTTTTCCATAGGAATCATTTTAACATTGATTCCTATGGAAAAATCGGGTCATCGCATCCGATATCGGATGCGATGCGATGCGATGCGATATCGCATCGCATCGCATCTGATTGTATGCCTTAACTTAAGGCATACAATCAAAAAATCGGCAGCCCAGATACTACATAAGTACCCATACTTTTTTTAACTAGATTGCATTGCATCTAGTTCAAAACGCACAATGCTTTAGCACATCGCATGCTTTTTTAATTAGATGCAATGCGATCTAGTTCAAAACACACGGTGTATGGGCAGCATTATTCTTCTTTGACTAGAACTTTCTGCTATTACCTGGTTTCTCCATGTTACAGACTAACACATGTTAATGTACAAGTACAAACTGTTTTCAATAATAGAATTATTCAGAAATATTTTGACATTCTGTTTTTAGGACAGTTAAGCATACCAATAATAACAGATCTCAGTATGTTCAATAAAATCTACAGCTTGAAAACTGCAATAGCGGTCACCATTCATTGTAAAGAGAAAGCTTAGCTTCCAGGCTGCTGTGAGACGTGTTACATTTTTGTTGGAAAATATTTTTTCCCTCCAAAATGGCATACATTGAAATTCTGTTTAGCTAGTAAATATGGGTTAATCACCCATGAAATTGAATTTAAAAGGTTTTGGTACTTGAGCAATATGCTTTTAAATTCAGGGTGAAAAGAATCCATTATTTTCATTGATTTCAATAATCTGTCCTATCAATTATCAAGTTGCCAAATGGTGCCAGGCGTAAACTAAACATAGCTAACGCAGAAGATGAAAGTGATATCAGATTGATACCACATCTCATGCAGACTACCCAGTTCCTTCCGGACTTGTAACCTCACACTAGAACTGATACTGCCAACATTTTCCTTGTGGTCTCTATGTTAACTTTTTTCCTGTATTTCTTCTCAGTCTCATCATCAAGTTGCTTTCACTGTCTATCATATCTGAAATGTATTAACTGTAGTATCCTGAAACCGGGGATTGTAGCCTGATCTGTTTACTGGTTTTGATCATACTTAAGGCCCATACTCACTGGGAGATGTTGAGCTGAAAGCAGCTCAGTTTTGTTGTTTGAGGTGATATCAGCTCAAAAGCCACCCAGTGTGTACGGGGCAGCGATAAGCGTTGATGGGCGCTCCCGCATCATTTCCAGCAGCTACCAGCAGTAATACCAGCAGATGGGCGATGGGATGGAAGGCTTTCCATAGCGTCCTGCTGTGGTCTCTTACCTAACCACCAGAGGATAAAGGACACAACTTGAGCAAAATTTCCTAAATGTAGTAGCGTTCCGGATTAAATCAGGCATTTATTGTGGGAAAGCCCCAAAATGGAAGGTTTCTGGCTTTTCATGTCAGAAAATATCAGAATAACAGGTGTTTTCTGTGCCTTGCTGCTTGTATGCTATTTTATTGAAAACAGGATGGTCAGTCTGCTTCAGGTGAGCAGCTCATTGTCCAAAGCAGCCAAATAACATTGTGAAATGCTTTACTGTCCTGCAATTGCCAGTATTGTTAGTCTAGCCCTACATTTTGTGGATAAAGTTGCAAGTTACGTGTTATTGTTGTAAATAAGTATGCAGCACATTACATGTGATATTTGTTCACTAAAGTGCTAATTTGGATGGAAATTGGGTGCATGTACTACCATGGATTGCTACAATTTATAATCCTCTATGCATCAGAATAACCCTCTGTTCCATCAACGTGCCCTCTCTAAACTTTTCTTACATGAAGAAACTCCATTATAGCCCAGTTATGCCTCTTCAGTTGTAAATGGAGACACGATTGAGATGAGTACAATTCAGGCGCTCCCATTCTGTAGTTGCTTGTGCTCGGCTCTAGAGTATGTACAGTGCCAGTGCAAACTCTGCCTCAGACCCTTAATGTGTATTTAAAATAAATAATGTCATAAAAATGGGTAGGTCCTCAGTAGGAGACCAGAGAGTAGATGCTTCTGACAGACTTGGGGGGGGGATGCTGTCACTATGTTGACAGTATGATGATCGACATGCATTAGATCGACCACTAAATAGGTTGACAGGGTCCGGATGTTGATACAGGCATTAGGACTACAATGGGAAGGTTGACAGTCAAAAGGTTGACATTAGTGTTTCAAATTTTTTCCCAAAACAGGTGGTATTTCATACCCTAACAGGGTATGGAGGGTGAATATAGTAGTGTGCCATGCATTGCGCACCTTGCCTGAAGCATGGTGAGCACAGCGAGCCATGTGAGGGCACACTGTACACCGATACGGTGTCCATGTCAACTTATGTCGACCTTCGCCCTGTTGACCTTAAGTGGTTGACCTAATGTATATCGACCTTCATACTGTTGACCCTATGACCCCTTCCTATGGACAAGAAGAAGTGGGCCGGATAAAAAAAAGATCTACCTACTGTTCCGGGGATGCGCAGACTAAATGAATGGGAGTACCCTGCAACTTTCAGGAGAGTATAATTTAAGATGTGCAAATCATTTTTTTTCATGCAGGGTGAATACTGGCTGCTTCTGCTTATAGCCTACAAATACTCAAATGTAAATATCTACACATTTTACATCTGCCCCACCTGCAGTGCAACATGGTTTTGCCAAATACCACAGTTAATTGCACTACCTTGCTTTACTTCCACCTCAGAATCAGACCCTATATCTATCTATCTAGATCCTTTTTGTATGAAATTGAGATAACTGAGAAAACAGATGACTTGGTTTGCATTCAGTAAATTCTACTGTCAATGCCATTCTGTAGGTGTCCCATCTCCAGACCATTCACCCAGACACATTAAAGAGATTATAAATATGCCTTTATTCATAGAATAGTTTTACACTGGTATTCTGGCATATCCCCTGGCAGCTGACGGGTGAGCATGGCAGTTCTGTTATAAATTAATTCATAAAAAGCAGCAATCTGATATTTTGGAGTGGTGAGGAGTGTCTCTGTGTGCTTCATACACATCATTGCATCTCCCTTGGGGAATGTTAATTTACAGAGAGTAAACATTTCTAAACAGCCACTAAATCATCAGCCTTCATGTGCCTTGCCAAGTCTGAGAAACCTGCACAGGCAGCGCTCCTGCATCCGTCAGGGGTGTAATTGAGAGAAACAAAATAGCAGCATCTTGTCTTGTTTTGGATGTCTATGGAAATGGCCATTATTCTGAACTTAGACAAGTTATTATTTATTACTTTAATTATTTATTAGATAGTTTATTAATGATATACTGTACATTCATCATATACAGTAAGATATAAGTAAGACATATATACAGTAAGACATTACCAGGGATTTTTCATAGAAATGTATGTCTTTATTTTTAAGCAATGACCAGTTGTGCAATAAGCCTTTCCTGTCCATTCTTATTACCTATTTTATGAATGTTATAACCTTATGTTTATTGAATAGGAGTTTTAAATCTTCAAAAAATCTATTCAGTTCAGTAAACTTTGCATGCCAGGGGTTGTAGTTCTCCAGGGACAACTGAGAGACTATCGCATATAAAACATTGCAGGTGGGATGTTCTAACATCCGCAGCCCAGCTCCGCCCCCCTTCGCCGCCCATCGCATACATAATTATCGCATATGCTCTAACACAGGACAGGCCAACCTGTGGCTCTCCAGATGTTGTGCAACTACAAATCCCATCATGCCTTTCCACAGTTTAAACACTCCCTTATAGCAAAATTGGCAAGGCATGATGGGATTTGTAGTTTGACAACATCTGGAGAGCCACAGGTTGGCCAGGCCTGCAACATATGCGATTATTATGGCAAAGGACAGCTCTTGCGTTAAGAGCTGTCCTTTGCGGTGAGCCAGCGGGTCCCATCGGGTCCCGGCAGCTCCCTCCCTTACCCGGCACTGCTGCTGCGCCGGGCTCTCCTCCTCCCTGCACCCAGAAGAGGATTACAGTGCAGGGAGGAGGTGGTCACAGGTCCGGACAGCACAGCTCTGTGCTGCCCGAACATAGATGAGTGGGGGTCGGTGCGGGGCAGCGGTGGGTCAGTGGGGGGCGGCGGTGGGTTGCGGTAGAAGCCCATAGGCTTCTATAGGGCATCACCAGATTTTTCTAGTGATGCCCCCTGTCGCAGTAACCCGGCGGGGGATGCTTAGAGCATCCCAAAATGCTGTAAAAACCCTGATAACGGGTTATACCGTATTTTTAGTTTAGAGAATCTCCCCCTGCATCCTTTACGATTTATGGAGGGTTTAGCACTCACACCATCATGACACTAAGGGCCTGATTTCATAAATGAGCTGCTGGTGGATGGCATAATCACAGGGCCACTCTTGTAAATGTGCTAGTCGATTTCCCAGCTGGAGGTAGGTGGTACTCTGAGTACAGGTCCATCTATTTGAGTCCATGTTTAGCAAGGCATCCTCGCAAAGGATGTAGGGCACGCTGACTGTGATGTAATAGAACTTCTCCAAAGGGATGGTGGTCCGGATCCACTGGTTAGCTGGAGTTCTTGGAGTTCTACCCCTGCGCAGATTACATGTTTGTGAATGAGTCTTACCCTTTTTTTTATTTTAGAGAAGGGTGAAATTTAATAGGTTGAGAGAATCAGAAAGTGAGAGATTTAGTAAGAAATCTCCAGTTTTTTTTAAAGCAGCAATCATTTACACTTAAAAATCTTGTATTTGCAATGTAAACGATTGCCGCTTTAAAAAACTGGAGATTTCATACCAAATTTCTCACTTTCTGAATCTCTCATCTTATTAAATTTCCCCCTAAGTGACTGGCTGGTCTAATGTGATAAATGTAATACCAAGAAAACCAGTTTTTAATGTATTCTTCTTGTTTCAGTTTTCCTTCGTGGATCAAAGTGAAGAATCTTTTGTGTGGGACATTTTCCAAATTTCGGCAATATCTCCCAGAATCCCAGGGGAGCAGACAATCTCCTGGGACTTACCCAATTCCCCAGTAATGTAGATGTTCTTGGGGGTTTGATAGCATGATTTGTGATGAATCCAGACAAAGCAGTCAAGTTTACAGCATGTCTTACTGTACTAACTACCCATAAATACACAATTGAAGGTAATTGCTGAACATCAGATTCTCTTTTGTGAACAAATGAAGTCAGAAACTATTCATTTTATTTTACAACCAGAACACTAATATTGCATATAACTCAGAGCTCTAAAAAAATCCTTCCTTCTCTTCTGTCTCAAAAAACATTGAATGATGACATGATAATGAAATATCTGGGGATTTGGCATTAACATACTGTAGCTGCAAAAGTTCATGATTGTATTAGTCTGCAACATGCAATTTAACTTTTCTATTCTTCAGTTTAACTTGCTTTAGGACAAAGCTATTTGGTGCTATAACTTTGGTGCCCTGTTTATTAATATCTGTATTTTTGCCATGAACTGTAAAATGAACATTTTGGATCACAGCTATTCGAGACACCATTAAGGCCGGCATACATTTGATCAACCACTGAAGGTCGACAGGCTTCAGGTCCACACATGAAAAGGTTGACATGCCTACAGTCGACAGGGTCCAAAGGTTGGCACACGCATTAGGTCGACATTGAGAAGGTCCACAGTCAAAAGATTGACATGGGTTTTTCACATTTTTTTGAGCCGACATGGGCTGACAGGCGGTATCTCATGCCCTACCATCCACTAGGGCATGGAGGGAGAATGTAATGGTGTGCCAAATGTAGTGGGCCGTGCAAGGGGCTGTGGTGCTACGTTTCAGTGTCCATGTCGACTGTGTTGACATTCCGGACAAAAAAGTGAAAAACCCCATGTTGACCGTTTGACTTTTGACCTTCCCCATGTTGACCTAATGCTTGTGTCGACCTAATGACCATGCCGACCTAACCCATGTCGACCTTCAGCATAGTGAGGCACCGAGCCAAAAGCATGGTGAGCGCAGGGAGCAATGAGAGGGGACGCGGTGCACTTTTTCATGTCTATGTTGACTCTGTCGACTTTCGGGACAAATGACCATGGACAAACCATGTCGACCTTTTGCTTGTGTCAGCTTTTTTGACCTTGTCAAGCTTAGACAAGTCAACCATTTTCCTGTGAGGACCTAAGGCCATGATAGCAAACCTATGACATGCGTGTCACTTGTGACACGCCAAGGCACTTTGACTGACACGCACACACGTCTGACCAACCAGTGCGGAGAGTGAAAAAACGGAAATGTGCAAGGGAAGTGGCTAACAGGAAGGACAGAGGGGGGGGCGTCGCCTGTCCGCTGGAGGGAGCAGACGCTTATGGCGCTAGCTTCCGCTCTCCTATAGACCATCCCTGCTGCTGTAGTCGGGTTTGTGGAAGCGCTGGCTCGGGACTACAGACCCGCCTGCCGCTGAGACCTGGCACCTGACCCAGAGGATCGACAAAGGCTACAAGAGGAGCTTTGGGCGAGGTGAGGACTGGGCTCTGGCGCCCTGCTGCTGCAGCAGCCATTTTGAAAGGTGAGACCCTGCTCTTTCTGTCCAGGAGGATTACCCTCCCTGGGACACCATTCCCACACATGGGCTCTGTTGAAAGCTCTGCAGGCTCTGAACGCCACACTATTCAGTGCTTCTATTGGCACTGGTAGCTGCCTTTTTGACAGACACTGTATTAGTGCAGCCTTCTTAAATTATATCTTGCTCTTTCACATAGAGTAGACTTTCATATTTATAATGGGCATCAGGGTGTGTGGCATATGTATAATGGGCATCATGGTGTGTGGCATATGTATAATGGGCATCACAGTGTGTGTCATATGTATAAGGGAACATCACGGTGTATGGCATATGTATAATGGGCATCATGGTGTGTGGCATATGTATAATGGGCATCACAGTGTGTGGCATATGTATAAGGGAACATCACGGTGTATGGCATATGTATAATGGGCATCACGGTATATGGCATATGTATAATGGAACATCATGGTGTGTGGCATATGTATAATGGAACATCCCGGTGTGTGGCATATGTATAATGGAACATCCTGGTGTGTGGCATATGTATAATGTAGAATCACGGTGTGTGGCGTATGTATAATGGGCATCTACACTAATAAATATATATATATATATATATATATTGAAAATATAACTCTTTATTATGGCTGATCTTTATTATGGCTGCGAATATCACCAAATTATTGATTTTTAGTAAGTAAGCTTTATTTATATAGCGCACTTTCTCCAACAGGACTCAAGGCGCTATTTCTTGAAGTGACTCGCGACGCGAGTAACTCGAGGAAGGCTACAATTTTATATGATTTTCGACACACCAAGCTGAAAAGGTCATCCATCCCTGACCTAAAGCCTGTCGTCCTTGAGTGATCGACCCAATGTATGTCAACCTTAATTTGGTCAACCCAATGACCCATACCCGGCGATTTGCAGCAAGATAAGATTAACACAGCAATTATGCAGCGACAGCGTATCTGCTAAGAGGCCATCTCTGCGATGACTTCCCTGCATCCAGCAAAGAACTAGCGTTGGGCATTCACACATCCAGGCTGCCAGGGAGGGATCTAAAAACCCATCTCTGTCACAAAAGGTACATAAATGGTGCCTGTAAGAATGCAGGGATACTTAATTCATGCAAAACCTTTTAGTTCCTTCACGATTGTGCCTACATGTGTTTATAAATAGTCATTATTATAAATCCTGCTAGAGAAATATTCATACAGCTGCACAATGTCTCTATTCTGTCATTGTACCTTTCTGTAAACTTACCTGCCATTAAGTGTTTGTGTACACAGTCCAGATATCCCTGTCCTTCTGTTTCTCCTTGAGCATGTCTCTTCAGCTCTTTCCTTTGGGACATGTTAGCATTCCCAAAGAGAGGGCACAGTCAGCGCTCTACAAAGCATTTTATTTTTCCACCATTAAAGAGGCTCCAAGTTTCCTAAGCGATTATGTAAAACAAAAGTACAGAATATAGCTAGCCATATATGATCGTCAGTAAGGGGCTGTCTGCTAAACTTATTAGCCTAAAACCTAATGGCTTTTAGGAGAGTGGACAAGAGCAGTGATGCATTTAACCCCTCCAGGTTCACAACAGCAAGCCTGTTATAGGCTTTGTAATACGAATAAATTTATAACCCCCCGTACAAATGTCTTCTTTATATCCATACTTGCCGCATTGTGAACCGTCCCAGAGTGCATTGCCCAATGTTACATGACCAATTCTAAATAATCATTTACACCTAAAACTTTCTTAGGATGAGTCAGGCATTGAGAAGGTTGTTTATGAACAGTGCTCAATGAGGTAAAGCCACAATCATGCCTGTCATTGGCAATTAGCCTTTTACTGTCCAGAGCAGGTTTGACAGTAAATGTTATTAGCAAACCAATAACTGTAATATCGCTGAAGAAGACTCCAGTGAAAATGCTATCCAACATTGCTGCACACTACAGTATCTATAACAGATCCTGGGTTGCCAGGGCAATTTTTACGGTGATGAGCATATGTGCAGTAAGCGCTAACACAGTGCCAGAGTGTAGACTGCACTTGCGCTGGAGTGAGGAGGGCGCCCCCTAGCTCCTCTGTTTGGAAACTGTACATGGACCCCCACCTCTCATGACATTCTCCTGCTTCACTAAGCAAAGTTTAGTAGCCTATTTAACAAGCATCATTCCTACTGTATGTTTATGCCATCTCAAGAGAAAAATAAAAAAACAAAATGCTTAAGAAGTTTAAGTGCCTTTTTAATAGTTCATGCCATGTGAGTTTTTATTATTTAATTTTTTTTTTTTTTTTACTGTTTAAGATTTTTAGGTATTCTTCAAACTAAAAGCCCATGTCTGGGCTTTCAGTTCTACTGCAAATCACAAACTGAGTAGCTAGGTCACACAAGAAAATATCCTCTAAGACTGGCCTGGCAAAGTGGTAAAGAGGGGCACATGAGTTGTTCGCTGGGTTTGTGGGGATGCTCTGAACTGGCTGAGCAGTCAAAGGTAAACTACAAAACCCATGAAGCATAATACCCTTTCAAATATGCCTGCCTCTGGTGCTCTGTGTCTAGAGAGTGACATGATGTGGAGTGGAGCAGACTCTGCCAGGGACTGAGTCATCCAGATGCATAACAGAGGTGCTGTGTATGATTTTATCTCCCTTGTGGAAACTGCTACTGGGAAGAGCACCATATAGAGACGCAAAGAGGAAGATGACACAAGGCCCTTCGATACACTCAGCTTCATTATTTCATCATGTTCTGCTTCACAAGGACAGTCAACTCTGGAACTGTGAAAGAAGAAGAAGAGGGACTCACTGCAGTTGGAGGCAACACAAGAGCAGGCAATACAATATTAGCCATTGAACAGTACACATCACAGAAAAAGGAAGAATCAGAGATGAAGTCACAGGTGTGCTAAGTGGACAGTGACCCCAACATACAGTTACTACTGTAAGTGTGAGAGGGACAGGCCCCAAAGCAGCAGATCAAGGGTTTGCGAACATCAGAGGCAGTAATACATATATGGTTTATTGGTACTCCATTAGTTGTGCTAGCATGTGTGTTTCAGGCAAAGCAGCACTGGTCGGCGTTTCATACAAGACCACGTCATGAGTACATTGAGACCAAAAATACAGTGAGCACTGGTTTGTAGTTTAAGACTACTGAGGAGAGAGACTTGCACATCTCATTGTGACCATAGTGAACCCATGTGGCAGACTGATGTGCTTAGTTAAATCAATCATTACATCTCCATGTAATATCATATGAGCTCTAATTCGGAATCTACCACAGTGTACGATGGCTGCAAATACACACGATACATTCTCTGCCACATTGGATTCTGTCTTCAAGCATGAATGTATATACAGCACTATGTATGTTAAAGAATTTATTATAAATTATGCAAAGGACTCCTGTCATATGATGAGATACATAATCCAAATGACCAGGTCTTGTAATTCCAAGATTGTCTTTTACAGTGAAAGGGTTACACGCACTGGCTATAATTAGGAGATTCTTATCCAGCATCTTCTCTCTAGTTAATGGGAATTTTATGCTGTTCTTAGACCGACTGTCTCGAACTTCCTTTAATGAAAGGGACGTTGAAGTTTTTTTTTTTTTGTTTTTTTTTTTATGACCTATGCATAGTAGGACCCCTGGCCGCAAAGTATTATCATGTGTGAAACATATTTGAATGTATATATTCAATATAATATATATACAGACAGAAACTATGTTCATGTCTTCTCTGACTTAGTAGACACTTTTGTCTGCCATTTGTCTGTGTCAACATGTTACATGGAAATAATTTGTCTGTCAAAACACAGTACAGGGCTCTATCTTGTTATCAAGTATTGTACATGCCTCTCCCGGTGCTGCAGCACAAATGAGTATCTACTGCCCTGTGAGGTGGATTTCCTGAGGATGAAGGTGGGGTGTGACCTTCAAGTGCTCGCAGACTGCGGTGAGGGGACTAGTCAGCTGATGTGCTCTTAATATCCAAGAATAACACCTGTCCGTCCTTCCTCTTAACTTATGCCAAGATAATCACAGCTGAGAGTCCCAAAAGCAGTCAGACATGTGTCTAAGCCACAGAAAAGCTCTCACACATCAGGTAAACTCAGTGCAGCAAGAAAGAGAGTTCCTTGAGAGGAACATAGGTGTGGTGGTGAAGGCGTACCGCACGCCATGCTTAATATAAATTGGTTAGCGCAGTTGTTTGATTTTATTAAACAAACTTGGATTTTCTTTTTAGTCCAATATTTTCCTGACATGTTGTCCATTCCCAGTGAACCATATTAATAGTAATCCAGAGATTTTGACATAATGAATTCTGAATCTGTGTTGCCCCTGGACTGCAACAGTTTTAGCTTCTTTGTCATAGACAATTGCATCAACTTACAGTATTAGCAGCAGCAAATCCCATTAAATAGCTTGTCATCTAAACTGGAAGAGCAGCAGAAAAAGGGTGTGGTACAGGGTTCCGACAGTCGGGATCTCGACAGTCATTAGCCTGATGTCGGGATCCCGACTGCCCGGACTGTGGTGAGCGCAACAAAGCCCCTTGCGGGCTCGCTGCGCTCGCCACGTTGCGGGCACGGTGGCTTGCTACGCTCGCCACTTATTCTATTCTCCCTCTATGGGGGTCGTGGACCCCTAGGAGGGAGAATAGCCGGTGGCCGTCGAGAACCCATGCGTCTGTATTTTAACAGTTGGGATCCCGATGTTGGGTAAATGACTGTCGGGATCCCGACTGTCGGGTCCCTCTCCGGCACCCATAGAAAAGATATCTCTCACATCCTCCTGCTATTTTCAATGTAAAAAAGGAAAACATGCAAAAACACCTTGCAGACTGTGGCCATTATTCTGGTTCACTCGCAAAGGCAAAATCCTTCTCAAATGGAAAAAAAAAACATGTGCACTGCAGGTGGGGCAGATGTAACTTGTGCAGAGAGAATTCGATTTGGGTGGGGTTTTCCTTCAAAGTGCGATCTAAATTGCAGTGTAAAAATAAAGCAGTGAGTATTTTTCCTGCACAGAAACAATATAACTCCCCCCAAATGTATCTTTCTCATTACGTCTGCCTCCCCTGCAGTGCACATGGTTTTGTCCATTTGAGAAGAAATTTGCTTTGCAAGCGAACCAGAATAAGGGCCTGTGGGTACGCTACTTAGATATACACAATTTGATCCTTTATTATTATATATGCATACCAGTATTTCTGACTTTATTATATATTTCTATTGCATACATTTACATGGAATTTTATTTTTATTATTGATATGCATGAGTGCGCCATTGTTCTGTGTGTTTCATCCTCCAGACAGACCATTGGTGGAGAGTCAAATATATCGCCCTATTCCTCCATTTTTATCTAATTGTATTTACATCTAGTAAGATGTAATATTACAAAAGATAAAGTCATAATGTGACTCATACAGAGGTGAATGCATGATCAGGTTCATTTTTTAATGGCGCCCACCTTTTTACAAATGCCAATGGAGGGATAACCAGCGCTTACAGTAGGTTGAAACTTGCTTGTGAGCAGGAGACCAGAAAACAGGTGATAGAGTGGGCTAATGAAACCACACTTACTTTTAGGTTCTGTCTCGTGTTCACATAACAGTTTCTTTTTATAAGGAGGTATTTTCTTCTCCCCACCTGGATTGACACTTAAGGCCCCCATACATTAGGCCGACTTGTCCTTAAGACAAGTCGGACCCAATTCTCCTGTGAGCCACCTGGGAGCTCCCCGGGAGGCTCACACACAATTTGGCACTTGATGAGCCAAATTTGACATGTGATAAATTGCTTGCGATTTATCACATGTCGTGGGCGCAGGGGGCGGGCGGTGAGGGGCAGGGGGCGGCGGTGCTCTCATCAGGGGGAGCAGTGGGGCGGGCAGCGGGTCCCTGAGCTCCGGGGAGTGCTGACCTGGCCAGGCGGTGATGTTCATATATATCAGCAGCGCTGAGGGAGTTGGGAGGGGACGTGGTGCCGGGTGCGGCGAGTGCTGCTGGCTGACCTGGCCGGGCATGTGATAACAAATAGCAGCAGCGGGGACGGGACGCGCAGTGGCGGCTATTAGATTTTTAAAATACCTGTCAAATGACCGGCCATTCTCTGATTGGCTTAGAGTTATGGTTGCTCAAGGACCTGCTGCCCGCCCCACTGCTCCCCTGGTGTCTGCATGCATATGCCTGTCAGGTGGGCAGGCATATGCATACAGGGAGGTCGGACGTGATCATATGTACTGACCATCCGACCTCTCTGATCCGGTCCGATGCGCACGGGACCGCGCATCGGATTGGATCAGATATCACACACCTGCGATTTTGGGCCAATTTCACCCGATTATCGGCACAAAGTGCCGAAATCGGATGAAATCGTCCCAAAATCGCATAGTGTATGGGGGCCTTTACTTCAGATTTCTCTCTCGAGTGCACTGAAAGGTGTCTTTACTCTTCTAATACAACAATACTTTTGCACATAAAGGATGCAACTTACTTTCAATTTCGCATTCCCATAATGGTATCTTTAAAATCACGATCCGACATCAAGGATAAAACCACAGGTATTTATTACAGGAACATATGTACAGGGAAAAAGGAGGAGACACCGGGGCACAGCCGCTGAATACATGTATTTCTCCCATCCACGGCACTGCAGACGCTTGGATGGGTGACTCACAGACGGGTCCCGGTCTCCGTATACAACAAGCTGGGGTATGGTGCGCCAGCAAACAGCACTGACGTCAATGCGTTTCGGATGGCTCCTTTGTCAAGACGTGCTGTTGTCTCTCTCTATTTGGGATTTAAACCCGGCAGGCTTGTAATGTGATCAGACTTTCACCAATCACATAAATCCCCCAAAAACTTTGGAACCCGGCTCTTATTTTACAATATTAAAATACAATCACAAAAAAATGCATTATATCCATCAGTAGATAGTATAAAATGAATTTAAAAAAGTATTGTACAGTATACAGGCATATATATAACTGTAGTCATATTTGCCCTATATAAAATTCGAGTTTTTATCACTTAACAGTACAAAAATTCATATATATAAATAAATATCGATTTTATTAAAAAAAATCTTATGAAAAAGCATATATAAAAGCATCAATACACAGTATAGAGCTGGGTGTCAAAAAAGGACAAACAAACAAAAACATAATGTTAGTAACATATAAAAATCTGAGAACCTAAAACGGAATATATATATATATATATATATATATATATATATATATATATATATATATATATATATATATATATATGGTTTATCTAACCCTATTCCTTTTTAGGTTCTCAGATTTTCCCCATTTTCAAAGGCTTTTTTTTGCCTTGAAAAAGCGAGGAGCGAAACGCGTGCCGGCAGCACGGCTGTGTGGGTGTACTACTGTGTGCACTGTCTCTACTGTATTTAATAAAGATGTGTATTTAGCATCTATCACTTCTAGCCCTTTTTCGGGCTGTAATTATACTGTAGCACCGCCAAATCATTGTAGCATTGTGATTATTATCGCCTAAATACAGCAGCGGGTACACTCCATGTGTGCCACCGCTGCTGACTTGCTGAGAGACTGTGTGCGGACACGCTACCAATCAGTGTGTACTGCTTGATGTAACTGGTGTTATTGGGGCTACCACAAATTATTGCCTGTTTGTACTGCCATAGCAACACTATAGAAGCTAAAGGCTTCATATTATATGCGCACTGCATTAATTATTAACAACCAATGTGTACCGCCTGATGCGCTGACAGTTTGCTCAGCAAACGGGTGACATCGGGGTTACCACAAACTATTGTTTGATTGTACTGCCATAGCAGCATCATAGAAGCTACTGTATATGCTTCATATCACATGCGCATTGCATCAATTATAACCAATCAGTGTGTACCGCTTTATGCGCTTACAGTTTTCCCTGCAGTACTGGTAACATTGGAGCAACCATAACTCATTGCCTGATTACACTGCTATAGCAGCACTATAGAAGCCAAGGGCTTCACATTATATGTGCATTGTATTAATTATAACTAAATCAGGCATCAATACCATCTTTAGTTCATATACCAGCTTTAACAAACTAAACAGCAATATTATCGACACAACATGTCGACACATTGGTACTATCAACATAACTGGCAATAGACACACAGATCCTGAACATATATCAACTATATTAAAGTGCAAGCAGTTCACCTATACAGCAACAAACAGTTGTAACAAATGTAACAAGAAGAATTTTTCCCACATTTGAAGCTGTTACTGTTTTCTAAAGACGCAACACTGTATAACTGTATGATTAAAGAGACTTATCTCAAACACACAATCAGTCCCCACACGTGCTGTTTTTAAACACGCACCAATTCTCAATTTGTTTGTCATTTTTCTGTTTGTTTTATATTTCGCATTTTTTAAGAACAATCAATTTAACGTTAATTTTTATTGGCATGAATTAATTCTTTATGGTGCACCACACCAAGACACACTTTCTCTTTCCTTATATAATCTGTTGTTTTTGTGTCAGTGGTAGCACACCGTTAACTAATATGGACTTCTAGAATCTGAATAACAGGGGATCACAACATATAATAGTAATTGCAATACCTAAATCCTGTGCGGTAGATTATCCCACTCTGTTTCTAATAACGAGACCCCACAGGCTGCTCCCTCTGTATAATAACGGGACCCCACAGGCTGCTCCCTGTGTATAATAACAGGAACCCACAGACTGCTCCCTTGTATATAACAGGACCCCACAGGCTGCTCCCCCTGTTTAATAACAGGACCCCACAGGCTGCGCCCCCTATTTAATAACAGGACCCCACAGGCTGCTCCCCCTGTTTAATAACAGGACCCCACAGGCTGCTCCCTTGTATATAACAGGACCCCACAGGCTGCTCCCTTGTATATAACAAGACCCCACAGGCTGCTCCCCCTGTAAGTCTTACCTGATCTCTGCGTCTTGACGCCGGACATCGAGGTGGGCAGGAGTGAAGAGAAGGTGGAACGCACCGCTCCTGCTAGCCGCCGGCGCCTGTAACCTCATCCTCTGTACCGGCCTCCTGCACTAGACATGTCCTCAGAGCAGGAGGCCGGCGGCCATTTTTCTGTAGACTGACTGAGCCTTCGTGCGGGCGGCATAGAGGGCAGGGATGCCGTTTGCGGTGCGCGGCTCCAGCGCCCTGTCAACTATCGGCGCTCAGAGCTGGCGCTCCACCCTAGCTACACCACTGCCCACCTGTGGTCGCTTTCGGTGGCTTCCTCAGAACCAGTGGACATGCCTGCATTAATGTATTGTTAGGTGCTAAGGAACCCTTGTGGCACCATTTAAATAAACAATAATATAATAATATGCACAAGTTTCCCATTTGTCCATATATACATAAGTTCCTAACATCAGCTGATTTTCACAATATCTCTTGTAAATTTTGTAGGTAAATACTACCAAGAGTCTGTTTGGGAATGTACATGGCAGAAATTTGAAACGTAATTTCCTACAATCAATGGAGGTCATTCTAGTTTATTCACACACCCCCCCCCCGCGCCCGCGCGTTTGCACAGGGGAGCAATGTTTTGTGTCTGCGTATGCGCATTACTTGCGGGTGACTAGCATAGTCACTGGCCTGTTTGTATGGAGCAGTGCGGGCAGGGGGCGGTGGGCACGGGTCGCGCCCATGGGAACACCATGAATTTCATGGGCGTTCCCATGCAAACGCTGGGCATTCCCATGCAAATGGCACCATGACGTGGGTGCTGGGGGTGGGCAGCTGACATCCCCAGATGTCAGCTGCCACCCTGTTCATGTAGCAGGGCTCTGCAAATCTGATTCACTCTGCAAATCAATCATTCAGCGACCATGGAATGATTTTGGAAAATCAGCGGGCAAAAAAATCAGCGTGCGAAATTTGCAGCTTTGAGAGTCAACCAGAATGACCTCCAATGTGGAACTACCGCTTTCATCCAATTAATATTTCTCCTGAAATAATGTCAGTTAGCTTTAGTTTTTTTTTTAGACAAATGAGAGTGACAGGAATCTGGGCTCTGTTTAAAACCACTGTTACTTTTGTGTTTTTGAGTACTGTATTTATTACATGTGCAATTCTTTTTCTGTCTACATCAAAGGTCCGTGCATGATAAAAAGTTGTTACAGTAGACAATATCTACAGGTTGGGTTGCCGACACTTCACGAGCAACTGTAATACTTAATAACTTCTGCAAGGATAACGATGCACTGTTGCCAACCATAAAATAGAGCCAACCACATAAATGTTCCCTCTCCACCTCTACAAATGTATTTTACATTTCCTTTCCTGCAAAGTAAAATCTTGGTTTTTGTATGTGGGTTCAAATATTGCCTGATTCTGCCTAGCTATATTCATCTGAAGTTGAAAAAATATGGTAACATACACACATACACACGCTATATACAGTATATAAAGTATATATATATATATATATATATATATATATATATGCTAGGCAGTGTTCCTAACTTATGTATACAACTTGTCTCTTTCTGTAGAAGGTGAAGTGAGCGGTCACCTCGTCGGAGGGATGCAGGTTTGTGGTCAATAATTATGTGAAGGAAGGACGCTAAGTTATGGTTATTATGGACAAAATGTTGCGTGACCACTTGATCACTATGTCCACTGGAAATGGCTGCTGGTGTTGACAATTTATGTACAACCAGTCTCTTCCTGAGATTCCGATCAGATTTGCCAACATGCCCAAGACCACATGGACACGTGTTCAGGAAAATTATGTATTTGGGGCTACAAGTCTTATTTCAAATTTTTACCCAGTGTGTGGGTGAGAAATATTACTGCCAGTGGAAAGTGCTTGGCATAATGCACATTTCCGACACCGAAAGAATCTTGATCAGAGTGTGCTGACCTCATACCTGTGATATCGGTGTTAATGGTGTTTATGACCCAGTCACTCAGGTGACTGTAACAGGGCAATTAACCTTGTATTATGTAAATTTAGATCAGGGTCAGCTCTCATAAACGGTTTGAAATTTGTTGAATCTGCCCATTATACCGATTGACCCATGGTAGATGGTCAGTCACCTCTGTCTTGCTAGAATGACCCAATGTTGCTTCATGTGTCTGTTTCAGTGTCACCTTACATTTAGCATTTAGCCTTGCATTTAGCCAATTCTAACTGTCTGCAGTCATACCCCATTATCAGGCCCCTTATCAGAAAATCATTATAAAATGTTAGCAATATGTATCACACTCAGAGCAGATATGTATGGCTTGCAAGAATTGTAAGTATGGTAAAGAAACTTGTAGGATGTAAAACCATATTACGGTCAGTTGGCTTGCGGTACAATTTAGTACTCAATGACCCATTGACTAAACCAGTGATGGCTAACCTTGGCACTCCAGCTGTTGTTGAACTACACATCCCAGCATGCCCTGCAACAGTTTTAGCATGGCCAAATAGCAAAACTGTAGCAGGGCATGCTGGGATGTGTAGTTCAACAACATCTGGCGTTGCAAGGTTAGCCATCACTGCACTAAACTGACCAGCACATCAAAGTCATTGACCGTACTAGGACTAATATGGTAAGTGAATTGTACAGGATGTCCTGAATCAAATGTTCAAAACCTCCCATGTGCTGGTCCAGATGATGAAAAGGTCATCTATGTATCTTGCGTAAAATAATACATTGTCAAAGATGTCACGATTACCAAGCAATATTTCCTTCTCCACCATGTACATGTAGGCACTGGCCTACGATGGGGCCAGATTGGACTCCCATCGAACACCCAGATGTCTGCAAGTGGAACACCCCATCAAGCAAGAAACAATTACATGTAAATACAATCTTTAATAGGTCAATGATTAGTTCAATATCAAGACCTGTATAAAAATGGCTATCAACAATTAATTCACAGACTGCTTGTTGCATCTCTTGTTTATTTGTTGTCATTGTATACAAACTCAAAATGTCCATGCTGCAAAGCAATGATTCATCAGGGACAGGCCCAATGTCCTTCCATTTATTCAAGAAAGACGTGGTGTCTTATAAATGTTGAGGATGATTTACAATACATTGCATCAAGGTAAGGTGGGAAAATCAGAAAATGAGAGATATGGTAAGAAATCACCAGTTTTTTTAAGCAGCAATCATTTACACTGCAAAATCAAACTGATTTTGCAGTGAAAATGATTGCCGCTTTTAAAAAAAACAGGAGATTTCTTACCAAATCTCTCACGTTCTGATTCTCTCACCCTATTACATTTCAACCACCATTTCTGGCTGCAATAATAGGGTGACCAGGATGATATTGGACAGACTTGAGAATTTTTCGACAGAGAATATATAATCGGTACAAAGGGATGCTCATTAATCAAGGCTGTCACTACATCTGTCATTACATCTGTCTGTACAAGCCACAGCTTGTTTCTGTTTGTCTTCTCTTTGTTGTTTGAACCAGCATGCCAGGTTTTCTGTTGTATTACTTGCTGTGGAAAACCTGGATATTAGTGTCCCTTGATTCCACGTCAAGTGGGGGGTACTGTACTGTATTTGCCTTGCCCAGCCTCCATTAGCAGCCTTGTTCCACTGTGAGACCTGGTGGCACCGGAGTTTGCACTAACCCATGGGCACCAAATAGCCTCTCTGAGATATATGCTGATTGATCACGTGCCTAAATTGAAGAGAGGAGCACATTGTGAATGGATCCTCAAAAAGAAGGAGACTTGTTGGATCTTTGAGTTACAGACTATAGACCCTAATGGGTTAACGAAAATAATATGTTTAATATTTTTCTTCAAGGAGTGTAATATAGTAGATGAATATTTCAGTATTCCTTGCGGGTACAATTGGTGCCATCAGGTACTGGTCAATGTGCAATAGTGGTATACATGTTTTTAATTGTCTTATGTGTTATTTTATGCATACTGTGATGATGGTGATAGAAGCCTTGAAGCTATTAATATATACTCCCACTTGTTCATTAATTAATATTTAGTTTACTATTGGATGGGTTTCTGGTGCATTAGTCGAAACAATATTATATTATATAGCACTTTTTTTCTTATAGTTGGATATTTGTTTACTCTTTATACTTGAGCAGGACTAACCTTTTCCCCTATATACATTATTAGTATGGACCAATTTGCCCTACTATTATGCAGAGATGACACCTTATGTGCCGATATTTAGGATACAGATGGTGAATTCAGACACCAGTTGCTGCTACCTCGGGTGGGCGGTCTCGATGGTGTGGTGTCATGATTAAGTTTATTAATATCTTATTATAACTACTGATGCCTCTTGATGATTGGCTAGATCCCTGCAGAATACTCATGATATTCACATAACCCCAGCTCCTGGTGCCTCTACCTATGGTGAGCAGTCCAAGAGACACAGGTGCTTGTGTGTGATTGATGTATACAGGGACTTGCTGATTTGCCCCTTCATACATGTCAGTGCACTCATAATGCCAATTTGGGTGTGACATTGTGGACTGCACAAGTTATACATGTTACCCTGGCTCTGGGCGCCACTGCCTTTGGTGGGTGGTCCTCCTGGTTGTGTAGGTGATGGTGTTATAGTGGTTGGCTCAGCTAGAGCTTAATATATGTAAGATGCACTGCTTTTCACTCTGATGGTTGGTATATATATATAGATGGAGCCGGCCTCCCTCTTGCTGGCGAATCGCCAGATTGTCTCCGCTGGCGATCCACCAGCGGCGAGGCACTCCATCTGACTGAGACGCGATTGCGTCTCACATGCACGCGCGTCTCAGTTTCAGGGCGACAGGAACCCTGTTCATCTCCGCTTCAGGGAGACGGACATGGTTAACAGGGTTAGGCGGGCGAGCGGGGAGGCGGTGGGGACCCCGGGTGACCGCCGGCAAGCCGGCGGTCACCCGGGGGAAGCGCCATCGGAATGGGACGCGCGCGCATCTCGTGCGTGCGCGTCCCCTTTCGCAGATCAGATGGCAGCTGGCGGGGGATGGCGGATGGCAAATCTTCCGCCATCCACTGCAAGAGCGAGGCTGGCTCCATCTGTATATTGCAGATTGACCATGAAGTAAAATAGTTGCTGACTGTGTTTTTTGTACAGTAGCTTCGTATACTGCATGATACATCGGCTCGCCTGCTGTTAATTGAAACATTTACCTCTGATTGGCCCATTCATATGGATGTATATATGTAGTATCAGTATACCTCCTACCTACAAGTTGAACTTTTATGCTGTTGTTGCATAAAGGGAACACTTAAACAACACAATGTAACTCCAAGTCAATCACACTTCTGTGAAATCAAACTGTCCGCTTAGGAAGCAAGGAAATTCTTACCAAGGAGAGGAAGAGGAGAACTAGGCACTGATGTGAGGTGCTTTTACCACAATTTAGCTGCTGCTTGGGTGAGGTGTATAGTAAACCTCTAAGACAAATAGCAAAATACCGTGTATATAGATACCTATATAATGAAGCAGCGCTGTTACTTTAAAGTTTAAACGAATCAGTTAGTGGGGATTGCCTCAAAAAAGTACAATTTATTTAAAAAAGATACATTTAAACATTAAAAACAATTCATATTGCTACATGCAAGCAGCCTCTTGTTTGTGATAGTATGATTGGCCAATTTTCAAGTCCTCTAGAAAGGCAAGGGACAATTTTGTGGAACCACAGCTAAGTGTCAGTTTGCAAAGTCTCAACAACTTTTGTATATGATTTTTCCAGATGGGGTCCAGTTGTCCTCACTAGGGTGCAGTTGTGCTGTGATGGTATTAGGCCGCTGGAGGAATATCTAGGACCTTGTGGGGCTTCCTAATCAGGTGGATGGTGTTTTTAGTTGAAGCAGTGCTGGGTGTCCAATTCCCAAAAAAAAAAATTGCCAAGTGGAGGACGAGAGGTGATGCCAATTTTGGTCAATGGAGGTCTGCTCAGGTAGCCACCAACACGTTTCACTGAGCTCTGTCACTTTGAAAAAGCTTGGGTTAATAAATTTGATTTCCATTGATAATTGTTGTGTAATTTTGATGTCAGCACATTCAACTATGTAAAGAACAAAGAATTTAATAATAATATTTCATTCAGATCTAGGATGTGTTATGTTAGTGTTCCCCTTTTATTTGAGCAGTGTATATATGTGTATATACATATATATATATATATATATATATATATAAAATATACATGGTGGCGGAACACTTGTGGGTACAGAGAACCGTGTAAAAGTGGCAGAAATGAGGCCACATTTGTGCCCATACATAAACAAGTCTTTGGAACTCACTATTCTCACTTGTTCTTTAAGAATTTAAATTATCATAATTTTGGCTAATAATAATAAATGGCAGCATCCACTAAACCAGTGGTTCCCAAACCTGGTCCTCAAGTACCCCCAACATTGCATGTTTTCCAGGACACCAGGCAGGTGCACAGGTGCACTCATTATGGATGCATATTTTAAAAAATCCACAGGTGGAGCTAAATATTTGACCTGTGATTCTGTGTGGAGACCTGGAAAACATGCACTGTTGGGGTACTTGAGGAACTACTGTACTAGACAACAGGTGCACTTTTAGTCCAAACACGAGCCTTACTCTAGCCATCTCTTCTAAACCCAAATATTCAACTTCTCAGTGCTCAGATCATCCTCCTATGCACAAGCGAGCTCACAACCCTCCTTAGAGCCAAGGCAGCCCAATAAATCTCTTTACACTCTTGTAACTGGATACAGTTAAGATTTCCAGCCACACACAAAAAAAACAGCTACTTATTCCTGTCACAAAAAATGAAGCCAATCACAGTTGCTGGCACATGTACCGCACACAAAGCTCCAGTTACTGGTGCTGGCTCTTGACACAAGCACATGCAGATGTTTTCTCGTAATAGCGCCTGTCATTGGAATACAACCCACTCTGAGGCCGGTTATAAACCTGCTTTATAGCTTTGGTGTATACAGTATACATTTTTATATTGCAATAATTACAGTTTTTCAAAGTTAACCCCTTTCATGAGCTATTTGCAGAGCTCAGCTGAAGTAACATATACAGAATGTTTTACAAAGTAAAAAAAAAATACATTTATGGTAGTCTCAATTAATATTTATGTAATGTTAGGAAACAATCATTTTGTAATTTTTTCTTTTATTCCAACCAGTTTATATTCAGAGAAATCATTGCTTTGGAAATTAATGTATATTTTTTCTTGAAAAATTTTGTTGGCAGCGATTGTTTCCAGTGGTTCAGGAGAGTAAACATCTCACAAAATTTGAATACAATGCATATATTAGTGTGTAGTGGCACAGAACATCTTGAAGTTGTATCACAGTGATTTTGCACCTGTATCATTACTCATAGACCCATTTCCCAAATACTCCAAACTCTATCTGCTGTCTGTAACGTTTTCATGATCAACACCCACTTGAGCCTGCATAAGGTGGGATCTGACACAACGATAATCTAAAACAACCACTTGATCTGTCTACCAAAATTTAAACAATCTTCAGTTTATCTCCCACTAACTGATAGCTAACAAGCATGGAACCCCGATCACGAGGTTTTTACCGTATTTTTAGTTTAGAGAATCTCCCCCATTCCTTTCTCCATCCCCAACTATACATATTAAGATCTTTGAGTCTTTTCTAATAAGCTTTTGTGCTGCAGTCCATACACCATTGTAAATGCCATCTTAGTAGAGTCTAATGCGTTTATTTATACCCTTCTGGAGATATGGCGCCACGAACTGAGCACAGTATTCTAGAAGAGGTTGTACCAGTGGCATTATTACTTTGTTTTCCTGCTGCTGCAGAAAAGGTGTCTCAGTACTTTTTTTTTATGTAAAAGTAGCTTATGAGCAATGTGCCAGCTACACAAAAATGTGTTTATTTGCAGAATAACATGTCATACATTTTACTGAATAATTGTAGAACAAAATGTGACAATATATATTACTTTTAAAAAATGCCAACACATTGATGACCTGTCCACATGGCATTTCCTGGCTATATAAGACACAGGTCTAGATGTACTAAGCTTGAAAAGCAACCAGCCAATCAGTTTCTAACTGCCATGTTACAGGCTGTGTTTGAAAAATGGCAGTTATGGGCTGATTGGTGGTTGTTTTATCACTTTTCAAGGCTTAGAACATCTCACCCATTATACAAGTAGTTATTTAGATAGATAGACAAACAATCGATTGTAACCTTGTGAGCAGGGCCCTCCTACCGTTTGACTGTCTGTAAATACCCTGTTTGTTGTATCACTGTCTCCTTTGTAAAGCGCAACGGATTATGCTGCGCCATATAAGAAACTGTTAATAAATAAATAATTTACCCAAATATTTAATTTAATCACAAAACATGCACTGTCAAGCTGTATACACACGGGGGTGATAAATTGCTAATCAATATATTGCTAATCAATATATTGCTCAGTGTCTCCTTTTCATCAGCGACCAATGATGGTAACTGATGAAAGGGAAACTCTGCGCATAGGGAATCAGCAAGCTTCTGTGACCAGTGATCTTAAGGGGGCTAAAAGCGGGAGCGCGCACTCAGTAGTAGTGGGCGGCGGTGGCTGTGTACTGTAGCTGCGTACTGTAGGTGACAACCCCCCCCCCCCAGTCTCCTCGCGTCTCCTCTGCGCCTTAGGGTGGCCGGTGTTATTACCCGCACACACGTTTCCATTAGTATCCCCGGTCAGTCCTTGGAAGCTGAGTCTGATGACGGAAGGCTACAGTATGTCAGCAGGTGGGATGTCCTCCCTGTTACGCCGCAAAGGGCGCACATCACTCCTGGGGAGCTGCAGCACTACACATGGCGGCACACGGTGGCCCAGGTAACCAGTCTGCACCATTGTCATAATTTACTAAAGAAGGGGGGGGCACCACAATTTTTTTTGGCAGGGGGGAGCTAAATTTATAGTTATGCCACTGGAGGACTGGCACTAAATGTGCACAAGACGATGATTGCTTGGCATTCAAATTCAATGCATGAGATAGTACACAAACTTTGTGTCATGTTTTGGAACCTTGTGTTATGCACAGATTAAATATATTTGTTTATACTTCATGTGGTTAATGTGTTTAAACAGCCACAGGGCGTAACTAGAACCATGCGGGCCCCATAGCAAAATCTTGATAGGGCCCCCCCACCACTGTCACTACAATATGGGGACAGGAGAGGGAAATTCAAAGATAGAGGCACAGGCACACACAGAAATGAGCAGGGGGCTGCACCAAGTGTGGAAGTCAGCAGACATCAGGCTCCATGTGCTGCGCTGCCTGGTGGAAGATACTGGGGAGGAGCGCTGACTTAAGTTCCGTCCGATGTTTCCGGCTGTGCGCACTGCTAGGTACAACAAAAGAGAGGAGAGACTGCTCCCCATGTGAAGGAGCTGCTGGGCAATCAAAAAAGGCAGCTGCAGCGCCCTCTAGTGTGACGATCTGAGTCTACGCAGCCTGATATTTGCCCAGCCTCCTCCTACCTTCTTCTTCTTCTTATTATTATTATTATCATTTTATTTATAAGGCGCCACAAGTGTTTCGCAGCGAAATACGGAATAATCCGTTATCCAAAATTCTTCTGGTCCCGAGCATTTTGGATAAGGGATACTCAAACCTGTATAAAGGAAGGCTTTGCCCAAATACAACCTGCATAGTGTATATCCATCTCGGCTCTGGAAGTACTCACACTGTTAGTGCATTTACAGGCCAGGCTACACTTTCTGGAACTTTGGTGTTCAGTTTTATAGTATTTGCCACTGTATGTTTTTAATTTAATATTCTGAAGCTTTAATGTGGTATTATTGGCAAGATCAAATCAAATCAACTTTTATTGGCCATGTATACTCGCGTATACTAGGAAATTTTTGCGGATTGCGGTGCAGCTACAAGCAAGGGGAGCACAAGAGGGGGATGGGACATACAAGACATTTCATTACAGTGACTGTTTTACATTTCAGTGAAAGGCAAGCACAGTTGGACGTTACTATTTGCATTAGGTTGTCATAGATTGTTTAATTGGCGGATAGCTGTTGGAAAGAAGCTTATCACGGTTCTTGGTGATTTGGCAGGGATCGTCCTGAAGCATTTGCCTGATGGGAGCATGTCAAATAGGTTACGGCCAGGGTGAAGCTTGTCTGCCACAATCTTCACTGCACGCTTCTTTACCCTAGCAGAGTGCAGTTCCTGTACAGGGGGGGGGGGGCCAGTCCCAATGATCTTCTCTGCCGTCCTCACCACACTTTGCAGTCTGCGTTTGTCGGACTCGTGGGCCCCTCCATACCAAATTGTGATCGAGGAGGACTGATTCCACGATTGCCATGTAGAAGATGCGCATTTGCACTTGTGGGATGTCGAATTTCTTGAGTTGTCTCAGGAAGAATAGCCGTTGTGGGCCTTCTTGATGGTAGTGTTTATATTGGGGACCCATTTGAGGTTGCAGGATATATTTGTTCCTAGGAACTTGAAGGTCTCGACCTGTGGTACCTCGCTGTTGGAGATGACTAGTGGGGGCCACGATGTTCGGTTTCCTTCTGAAGTCAATCATCATTTCAACTGTCTTGGTGGGGTTCAGGTCAAGGTTGTCAAGATGGTGGGTGGTGCTCCTTTCTGCCTCCTGTGATCTAGGATGGACATTTGAAACATTCTATAGGTTCAGCAATAGAAAAAGTTAAATTAAATGGCCCTGTGTGAGGAGACACCCAACTAAGTGGTAGTGGTGATAGAGAGTTGGCCTTGAGTCAGTAGAGGCAGATATGGTTATGGTATGTCAGATGACCATTCCTTATCTAAAAGCACAATAAAGAGACATGCCTTTTTATATTAACTTCTACTGGATAAAAAGATTTAGTTTCAGACAGTATTACCAAATAAGTATGTGTTACCTTGTGTGTATGCACATATTAAATATCTGGGAACATTAGTTTTCCATGTCATTTCCTAGCACTTTCTTAGCAGTGAAATGGCTTGCTGACAGTACTAAGACAGTACTGGATTCAGAACGCCCACTTTGAAATGTGGCTACGCTCTGTATACTCGAGTCGTTACCAAAAGACGTGATGCATATTTCCTGATGGAATGCAAGGGTTCCAAAACATATACTTTTTGGATTTCAAACACTGACAATCTGTTGTACAGCACATTCTAAAGCACTCCTTAGGAACACTCAGTACAAATGATATCTAATATATCAGCCAACCACTGTTGTACCTGATGTTCCACTGACTTGCCTCTATGTTTCTAAACTCTCCTGTTAGCCTTGACCTGAGTTGTGCCTTGGCCTTGCTCCTATTTTATAATTTCACTTAAAACCAATGACAGGATTCATGTTGCTTCTACACCCAGCACTCAGGACCTGATTAAAGGTTTCAGGTGCCCCGGGCTAAGCCTAATACCCATGTTGCTCCCCTTGTAATGCTGCTAAACACACATGTATCAGCGTTTAGGGACTCCCCATTCATACTACCCATGTGCATGTAATGAAAGTTACACAGCTGGTACGTAGACTGTAATGATTGTGGCATATGAAGGAGACTTTGGCTTTAGGCTGACCAGCTGGCTTTATAGCACAGTGCACATAAAACAATGGTTCCATCAGTAAGTTACTTTGGCACATTCATCTGGCAGTCATAGATATCTATAAATCACGGAATAAATTATCCGTCTGTCATCTGCAAGGTAAACACCTCCCCCCCCCTCTTCCCCTTCCCTAGTCCTAGTGCCCTAGGCTGCAGCCTAATCAGCTTATTGGGTAATCAGGCACTGCCTATCCGACTTCTCCCCACTGAGAAGGTACACAGTCTATGGGCTCCATTACTGCACATGCACTGTGCTTTTCCTTCAGTGGACAACCTGTTTCAGCCCAGCTCCTGAGAATTACATATGCCAGCATACCCTGTTGCAGCTTGAGCATACCCTAAATGTATATATGTTAATATATGTTACTGTGCATGCTGGCACGTGTAGTTCCACAGCAGCTGAGTGCCATTAGTTTATATAAATATTGAGCACATCAGACATTCAGACTAATTCAACATGAGATGTAATTTTGCAGTTTTGTTAAATTAAACCCCCGTGGCAGGCTGCGGGGCTACCCAACGCAGCAAAGGCTGCCCTGCAATGTGCCTGGAAAGTTTTGTGGGCACATCGCTATACATCCAGTGATGTTTATGGTTTTGCCCTATGGATACTTTCATCAGACAAATGTTTCCTTTTATACCCTTGCTGTGATGCATACGCATAGCAGAAAGAACAGTGTGGCATAGTGGGATGCATGTGTTTGCATGCTCCTGCTATACCATACATTTGAATGAGAGCTGATGTGCACGTGCACGGAACCAATTAAAGTGGCCCACAACATGCCCTTTGTACACTCAGTTGCTTTTCAGTTTCTCCCACAGAGATGTGGCTAAGATTTGTATAATTCAGGATCACCTGTAGTTGCTTGAAGTTCTATATGATTAGCAACTCTGAAGGTATTTAATCAGGATCCTGGTGGTCAACCAACCCTGATAGCAAAATCAAACTTTCACAATGGTGCGGGATCCTGTTGGTAAGGGTAAGGATAGATTTAAGGGGTGGGTAAGCCTTTGAGAGGGGTCAGTTAGGGTTAGACTGTTGGAGGGGATGGTTAGCGTTAGGCTGCAGGAGGGCTTAGTTAGTGTTATGTTAGTGTATTAGAATGCTTAATATTTGTAGACATTCCCTTACTAATATGTGTAAACCTGAATCTTTGGTGATGGTCCCTAGGACCAGGGGAATTCTGGGAAGTGGGTGGACCTGAGGTAGTGTGTCTTAGTGATGGGCAAAACGGGTCACTAGCGAGAGCTGGGATCCAGTAGATCAGTCAGTGAAAAGACCCGTATCTTTTAGGCAGGTCAATAGCTCACTTTGAAAGAAGGGGTAATTTGTTAATAACGAAGCATGCTTTGTCTTACAATCGTTTATTCCCATTATTTTTTACTTTAAAAAAAAAAAAAAAACATTGAGCTGAACAAATAAGAACATACATAACCGAGTAAAACACTGATCGATGGCTGGGTGCAGAATCACCATCGATGGCAACCATCAATGGCGTCTGCACCAATGGCCATCCCTAGCAGCAGCAGCCTTATTATTCTTTCTTTTACTTGCAGTAGCAGCACAGAACTCAGTCTCCGGAGTCAGTACATCTCACCTACCACAGGTGGCAGTGCTGAGATCAGGAAAATGCATTGTAATTAAAAACGAAACTGAAAGTAAAGGAACGATGGATCAGCTTTTTGGGATCGGCGGCTCACTCGTTCTTTCATGGGATCCATTCAAAAGATTTGCTTCATTCGCGAAAGACCCATCTCTACTGCCGTGTGCTCCTCTCTTCAAACGGTGAGTAACCATGGATAAACTGGCTCCTCCAACCGGCATGCTGATTTCTGGTAACTAGTCTGAGACAAGGAAAAGATTTAAACAAAGGTTTAATATATATCTTGCTGCATGTGGAGCTGATACAGAGGCTGACAAAACAAAGGCATCCATTTTCCTCCATGTGATAGGAGAGCTTGTGCTGGACATTTATAATAGTTTTCAGTTTGCTAAGGGGCAGAATATGGTGCTATCTTCTATAATGCAAAAGTTTGACGATTACTTTGTACAAAGGAAAAATGTGACATACTGTATGAAAGATATAAGTTTTTCACATGTGATCAGAAGTCTGGAGATGGATTTGATCAGTATGTTACAGAGCTGCAATCACTCAGTAAAACCTGTGAGTTTGGTGATTTAAAGGATTCACTGATTAGAGATCGAGACTGCTGAGAGAGCAAGACCTAACACTAGACAAGGCAGTGACTATGTGCTGATCTGCAGAAATAACTAGATTAAAGTTACACAAGGAAGCTGATGGTGCCGTAGATGTAGTGCAGAAAACAGAGCCAAGCAAACCTCCATTCTCAAGAATGAAGCAGTCTAAGCCACAGTCTAATAAGGAAATTTGTAGTAGATGTGGAAATGCTCACAATCCTAAAATGTGCCCTGCTCATGGCAAAATGTTCATGAAATGTGGTAGACTTAATCACTTTGCCGAATGCTGTAAAATGAAAAGTGAAACAACCAAAGGGCTTGCAGTTAAACACACAGAAGAGTTCTTTGTGGATTGCATTGAACTTTGCAGTGCAGATAAGAAAGAATGGACTGTCCCTTTAGCTGTGAGATTGTCATTCCCTTTAAGCTTGATACTGGTGCGCTGTTGAATATAATATTGTTTCAAGACTATAAGAATTTTAGAGTAAAACCTAAAATTCATTCAGCCAAAGGGATAGTTACAGGGTACACTGGGGAGGAAATTCCTGTGAAAGGTACATGCTTAGTGACACTGAAATATAAGGGACAACAGTTTAAAACATCTCTACTGATTTTGGATAAAAATGTGCAACCGATTCTAGGATTAAGTTCCTGTGAGAAACTAAGCTTGCTAAAGAAAGTTTTTACGGTGACATCACAAGTAGATGATAACTGCAAATTGATGTTTACAGAATACAGAAACTTGTTTGAAGGTCTAAGTTGCTTGCCTGGAGAGCATAAAATAAATATAGACAAGCACGTTTCTTCTGTGATACACCCCTGCAGAAAAGTGCAGTTTGCACTGAGAGAAAGACTGAAACAAGAGTTAAATCGCATGGAAGCCTTGGGTGTGATACAGAGAGTTGATGAGCCTATGGAGTGGGTAAGCTCCTTAGTAATTGTTGAAAAGAAAAATGGACAACTCAGAATATGTCTAGACCCCAGAGATTTAAACAAAGCTATTAAACGAGAACATTTGAAACTACCATCTAGAGATGAAATCATGTCGCAATTTGCGGGAGCAAAATGGTTCAGTAAATTGGACGCATCTTCAGGATTCTGGCAAATGAATCTAGATGAGGCCAGCTCAAAGCTTTATACATTTAATACACCAGAAGGTCAATACAGATTCCCTTGACTACCATATGGAATTTTGTCTGCTCCAGAAGTATATCACAAAAAGATACACGATTTTTGAACATATTCCAGGTGTTGAAACAATGATGGATGACATTATTGTCTGGGGATCTACAAAGGATGAGCATGATTCTAGATTGAGACAAGTAATGGAACTTGTCAAGAAAGTGAATCTAAAGCTAATCAAGGACAAATGTGAATTTGGCGTGAATACACTTACCTTTATGGGCGACGTGGTCTTGGATCAAGGTGTAAAACCAGACCCACGGAAAATATCAGCCATAGTGAACATGGAACGTCCTAACAACAAAGACAACTTCAAAAGATTCCTAGGAATGATTACTTAGGAAAGTTTATTTATCAACTCGCTGAACGAACCGTCTCTATTAGATGGTTGTTGGACAAAGATAATGTGTGGATCTGGTCACATGAACAAGAAGAAAGTTGGCAACACTTGAAACAGATAATTACAGAGCAACCAGTGCTAAACTTCTTGACTCCTGCGAAAAGAATAAGAATTTCAGCAGATGCTTTGCAATTTGGCCTAGGCTCAGTGTTGTTACAAGAACATGAGGATACGGGGTGTCGGGCGGGGGTCCCGACATCGGGATCCCGACTGTCTAAACACCGACAGCCGGGTTCCCGACGGCCGTCGGCTATTTTCCCTCATGGGGGTCCACGACCCCCATAGAGGGAGAATAGAATAGTTGGCTTGCATAGCGAGCCACCGCACCCGCAGCGTGGTGAGCACAGCAAGCCCGCAAGGGGCTTTGTTGTGCTCGCCATGCTGTCTGGGTCCGGCCAGTCAGGATCCCGATGTCGAGATAATGACTGTCGGGATCCCGACTGTTGGACCCCTATACCACACCCGAGGATACATGGCAACCAGTAATCTATGCATCAAGAGCACTGACAAGTGCTGAAACAAGGTATGCTCAGATATAAAAAGAACTTCTAGCAATCACAAATGCATGTGAGCGATTTCATCAATTTGTCTATGGTCAAATATTTACAGTGGAAACTGACCACAAGCCATTGGTAGCTATCATGACTAAATCATTACATGACTGTCCCATGAGAATTCAATGAATGCTTATCAGGCTATAGAAATATGATGTACACTTGGTGTACTGTCCTGGTAAATACATGTACATCGCTGATCCACTTACTCGTGCTGTGGACAAAAGTGAAGGTACCAAAAGTCTGATGTATGAAGAGATAGAAGCCTATGTTAATTTGATCGTAGCTTCTCTACCAGTGTCTCTTGTAAGACAAGAACAGATTAGGAAAGAAACTGAGACAGATGACACAATGAAAGTGTTGAAAGATATCATTCTGAAAAGTTGGCCAGCAGAAAAACATACGTGCCCGCTGTCTATTCATGATTATTGGATGTACCACAGTGACCTTACAGTTGCCGATGGTATTATTTACAAAGGCAATAGGTTTGTCATACCTGCATGACTAAGAAAAACTATGCTGTTAGGGCTAGGCTGAAGTAGGGGTCAATTAGGGTGAGGATGCAGGGGGGCAGTTAGGATTAAGTTGTGGGAGGGTATAGTTAGGGCTAGGCTGAAGATGGGGCCAGTTAGGGTTAGGTTGTAGGAGGGGTATGGTTAGGGTTAGGCTGCATTTGGGTTGTTATGGTTAGGTTGAGGGATGGTATGGTTAAGGTCAGGCTCTTGGTGGTGTCAGTTATTGTAAGGCTGCAGGGTTCAGGTACAGTTAGGCTGTGGGAGGGGATGTTTAGGGTTAGGCTGCAGTTAGGGTTAGGCTGTGGAAGTGTATGGTTAGGGTCCGGCTCCAGGAGCATTCAGGTAGTGTTACGCTCTGGGAGTGGATGTTTAGGGTTAGGCTGCAGTTGGGGTTAGGCTGTGGGAGTGTATGGTTAGGGTCAGGCTCCAGGAGGGTTCAGGTAGAGTTAGGCTCTGGGAAGGGATGTTTAGGGTTAGGCTGCAGTTAAGGTTAGGCTGTGGGAGTGTATGGTTAGGGTCAGGCTGCAGGAGGAGTCAGTTAGGGTTAGGTTGTTAAAGGGAACATTTTGGGGTAGGCTGCATGCGGTGTCAGTTAGGCTTAGGCTACGATTAGGCTTGGTTAAGGTTAGAGTAAGACTACTCACTGGTAACAGTCAGCATTCAAACCCTTGAGATTCTACTGATGGTATTCTGTCTGTTGGGATCCTGACCACCTACATTTCATTCCCAACTAACTGTGAATAAGCCCTCATGTCTGGTACTCCAGTTCATCTTTGAAAAAGTAGGATCTTTTGTTAATAGAATTTTCCTTTATAACAATTGTATGTGAAAGCTTGCTCTTTTGAATCAGTTATCTACAATCCTCAATATGTTTCAGTAACTGATCATTTTCTCACTTCCTTTCTTCTCTAAGAAGCAGTCCACACTGGAGGAACTTGTTTGGCTCATCCATTATACCTCCTTAACTTTGCTAATGTCCTTCATCTCTTTTTAGTCTCCCATCCAAAGTCCTAGTGATTGCAACATCTGGCTGCTCTCCCTCAATCAATAAGTTCTGCGTAAAGTTTTTCCTTCCAGCCCCAGCATAAATTATTCCCAGAATATGCAAATGAAAATGGCTAATGTTAATTGCGAGGTCCATGGTGTAATTAATTTTTTTTTGCTGTTGATAATTATCAATCACTCTAGGAAGAATCTTTAAAAAGGCATCGAGTCATCTGTAAAGTGATTTTAAGGAAGATTGTGGAGAGCATGAGTGGCCTACACTGATTTTATATCCCAGACGCTTTCACTGCCAACAGACAGAAAGATGGCCTTGTAATAGTATGCGTCTGCAGAGAGAGTGGAGGCTAGAAGAGACTTTCTTATACTCTATACTTGGGTTCAATCTTCATTTTTTAAGCTATCATGTGTACTTATATCATGGGTGCATAGTAATGAGGTACAAGAAATGATAACAGCAGAAATAGTAGATAATAGATTTAAAATCCTCCCCCCCCCCCCCCCCCCACACACACACCTCCACCCAACACCCCCATGTAGAAGGGAGTGAATTGTACAGCTACTGAAAGGATAAAACTGTCACCTCTCTAGAAACCTTTTTTGGGTATCTGATATGTGATGTGAAATATGATGATCCATCATTGTTAAATGTATTAACCTATTAAATTTATAAATCAGTGTCTCCTTTCACCCGGCCTAGCAGAGAACTCATCTCACATTAACACAGGGTGGGTGCTGAGCTTCCATTATTACTGAACCTCTCCTCTTACTTGTTTCAAGATACATATGTTGTACACTGCATTTATTACTCACTGTCCTTCTCTGGGGAATCTCTCTTCCACAGGTTTCCCTGTCAATGAGGTGGTTAATTACCCTTATGTTTACTAGCTATGCTGTGAATAGAGAGTGACAGGTAGATGTATTATTCTTCTATGTGTGCTGATATCGCTTCCCCATGTATACTGTAAATGTACTGGTGTGTGCTAAATGACCCTGTCTATATCTGCCTTACTATCTACATGCCGATATGCTGTGCAATGTATGACTGTCAGTAGCACTGACCGTTCCGATATACCTGCAGTTATAAAATTCAACAGCTACAGGTGTCATTGCCCATTCACCATAGCAGGGGAAGCGCTGTCCCTGGTTGTGGTGGTGCCAGTTCTGGATCTTGCAAGATCTCACACATGTGCTGTGAGCTGTCCGAGGGTGAGACATAGCACATTAGAACTAGGCCATGTGCTGTGAGGGGTTGTGACAGACATCGCCAGAGGATTACACACATCACAAAGTGCCCCCCGTTCACATTATGCCACATAGATCTTAGCCAACAATTCCAGAAAACTAGTAGACAACTTTCTGACCTGTGTAGAGTTGAGTTAGGACCCAGAAGTGATCCCCCACAAGCTTCTGGGCCTGACAGCAATGGCACTCGCTGTACTCTCTACAGCTAAGCTTATGCTAACAAGCACTCCATTTATACCAGTTATGCAGTAGATGTTGCATGTACAAAATACAAGTAATGAAGTGGTTGCCCTGTTCTCATCGTGAGTAATAAGTGGTGCTTAATTAACAGACACAGAAAGATTTCTCAGGAACTGAATTATGACCAGAGAGGGTTGGGAAATAATGGTCCAATAAGTAAATATTGCTCCAAACAAAAAGAGGCACCAGCTTAGTGACTTACAGACCACTTCCTTTAATTTTCTTTAATGCAATGTTTATTTTTGTGAGATGGGAAATGTAACATATTCTGAGGTAAATATCTTTAATCGAGAAGCGTTCACCCTTCTCTGCAAATTGTTCCCAATGCAGCGATCGGGCCCTTGTTAATGGAAAAGTACAATGTTTTAGCTCTTTGGTATGTCAACATCCACAAATGCACATTTTTTTTTTATTGAACTTTTAAATCATCTTTGAATTTTTTTTGTTAGAACAGGTACAGTAACTATGAGATCACTATAGACAAATTTCAATTAAGTGCGAAAGATAAACACACACACTGTGGGGAAATGTATGGAGAGTGATGAAATAGAGAGAAACCAATCAGCTTCTGTCATTTTTTATAACTCAGTCTGACTGATTGGTCCTAGTTTATTTCTGCCCACATTAATACTCTCCAAGGCTTAGTAGTACATGTGCCTCACAGTCATTAGACCTCTAGGGTGACATTCTATGGGATGTGATAAATGCGCATGTTATTTTTTTTTTTTTTTAAATTCAATCAATTTTTATTGAAATTTTGTTGTTTACATACATTTATGCAAACATTTTATGAAGAAAAAAAACAAAAAAAGAGAAAAGAACAATAACAAAACAATACATTTGTGTACATTGCTCTTACAATTTAGAACGGCATATCGGGTTTCGTGTGTATACTGTCCTTGTACATATATTAAGTTAACATGTATTAAATAAATCCAATATTGTACCAGTATTTATTGTGTAGTCTGTCAGTTTTCTTGTCGCACTGATTGCCCATGTGCTCACTGGTTTACTGCTGGCGTGCAAGCGCCTCCGAGGCATGCTTATATCTCGTGCACAATTTGGTCGTGGTATAGGCGTAGTGCACACGTCTATCTAAACACATAGTTTTATCATCTACATCCCCCCTTACGTGATGGAGAGTGTTTAGGTCTCTCCGTGATTATCAGACTCGGTTGGGGTTTTGGTGCATGTGTGGAGAATTTAACCATTTATTCCAAATATCAATATATTTCTTCTCAGATCCTCTGGCCAGGTATACGAACCTTTCGTGCCTCACCACCTCATTAGTTAGTGCTAGCCACTCCTCCAGTGTAGGTCCCCGTGAGGCTAGCCAAGATCTAGCAATACATATTTTAATTAAAGTGCACATATTTATAATATATTGTTGGGTGGGCCTATCCAAGCTGTCCTCTTCGAATATGGCTAAGATGCACATTTTTGGGGTGAGAGTATTGAGGGGGATACCAGTGGATTCTATTATGTTCGTGGTTTCCCTCCAGAAGTCCGAGACTAACCCACAGTCCCACAGCAGATGCCAGAAGGTTCCATCGGAGGAACCACACTTGGGACATTTAGAGTCACTTCTCCCCCCCATTCTCATTAGTCTAATTGGCGTCAGATATACCCTGTGTAGTATATATAATTGGATTTGTTGGTACCTGGAGGATGTTAAAGAGATACGTGGACTATTCATTGCCATCTCCCAGGCTTCATCTGTTAAGGGGCCTATATCCATCTCCCACGTTGCCCTCAGCTGTGGTAAATCCTGCTCGTGGAGAGAGGACAGTAGGTTCCCATAGAATCTGGATATTGCTTTAGAGGGGCAGCTTTTTTTAAGTAAGTTCTTAACAGGCGAGACACACATCACTGGGGGACCCGTGGGGAATTGTGTGTGGCAGGCGTGCCTGAGTTGTAGGTATCTGTAGAAGTGGACATTAGGTACCGGATATTCCACCTGAATTTGTTGGAATGATTTTAGTATAGTGCCCGAGTATATTTGTCCTATCGAAGTGACTCCCCATTGGCTCCAGAATTCCCGTATCTGTATACCGGAGAGCTCTGGGAAAGCATATGATCCATCTAGAGGGGCATCTGGATCACATCCCGTCGCTTGTAGTATGCGACTCGCCTGTCTCCAGACCATTATCGCCTGTTTAAATATTGGCATATCAATTAGTTTTACATTGTCACTAAGTAGCGCATGCATCGGTGACAGACCCGGCAGCTTCAGAGACACCAGTGAGCCTGGTAGCTTAGAAAGTGGATCCTCACCCACCCAATCCAGCAAGTGGGCCAGCTGTGCCGCATAATAATATAACCTGAAGGATGGGAGTGCCATGCCTCCGCCACTACGTGTTCGTGTTAAAGTGTGTTGTTTAATGCGGACCCTCTTGCCAGCCCAGACAATGGATGAAAGCAAGCTTTCGATACGTTTAAATATCTTGATGGGGAGGTATATTGGGGCGTGTTGTAGTACGTATAAAAGCTTGGGTTGAGCTGTCATTTTGATCAAGTTTATCCTACCTGTAACTGTCAGAGGGAGTTTTCCCCACACTGAAATTCTGGATTTTAAATATGCTAGTTGAGGTTGAACATTTAAGGGGACATATCTAGACGGGTCATTTGTTATATAGATGCCTAAGTATTTAAAGGAGTCAACCCACCTCAAGGGGAGGGATAACATGGGGCTATCTGGAACCTTGCCCTTAAGGGGAAGGATGCAGGATTTGTCCCAGTTAATGAGTAGTCCAGAATAGGAGCCAAAGGTGTTTATAATATCTAGGACTGTGGGCATTGAAGATACATAGTCAGATAGGAACAGCAGTATGTCATCAGCATAGAGGGCAATCCTATCTTCTATGGAACCTATCGACAGACCTGCGATTAGGGTGGTGTTGCGTATGAGGCAAGCAAGGGGCTCTATTGCAATTGCAAAGAGGGCGGGTGACAGGGGGCACCCCTGTCTAGTACCTCTCGCCAGTGGGAAAGATGAAGAGGTGAAGCCGTTCACCGATATTCTGGCCTGTGGGCATGAGTAGAGTAGTTTAACCCACTTTATATATCCTGGGCCTATACCTACTTTGGACATGGTCTCCCACAGGAACGCCCACTCCACAGAATCGAAAGCTTTTGCCGCGTCCAGTGACACAATTACAGAGGTACTGGCGTCCCCGCGGGAGACCTGCAGGTGAGTGAAGAGTCTTCTAAGGTTGATCATTGTGGACTTACCTGGCATGAAGCCAGTTTGGTCTTCATGTATAATTTGTGTTATTATCAAATTGAGCCTAATGGCCATAATTTTGGCTAGAATTTTGATGTCTGTGGGTATAAGAGAGATAGGCCTATAGGATTCTACATGCGCATGTTATTTTAGCGCACCACATCGCCGCTATTCGCCCTTTTTCAAATCGCATTTTTCAGTAATAATTCGCATATTTAATGTGATGCGCTTTGGAGGCTGAAAAGTGCGAAGTGGTGCGATTTGCGGCGAAGTGGTGCGATTTTAAGTAACAAAAAAGTGCGAATTCTTCCGCAGGTCATGTGCGAGTTTTGGACCAACCGGAGTGCGATTTACAAAACTGTCTCCGCATGACTAAGAACCCCCCAACCTATTGGCCCACCTCTGTCCCCTCCAGTGGCAGAGGGAGCAGTGGCAGAGGGAGCAGTGGCAGCAGCCAGCCAAGTGGGAGAGCCAGCAGTGTGGCAGGCAGCATGGCCACAGCAAGGCCAGCCCCAGACCAGGCCCTGGGCGTCCAGCCCCAGCAGGAGGAGGTGGAGGATCCGCTGGCATCCCCATCCTATAGCCAAGACCTTGACCATAACCCACAGCAGCTGCAGGAGGGCCACATGTCAGAGGTGGAGGAAGATGGAGGTGAGGAGGAGGAAGACACTGGCATGGAGGAGGAGGGGTACATGGCTGGAGTAGAAAATGAGGAGGAGGAGGAGGAGGTGGAAGCTGGCCACACAAAAAGTGTCCGAAAGGTCCGATTCTCCTATGAGGAAAATGCTGCACTTGTCCGGGCTATCATGCCTGTGTTTGACAGTTTACTTGGCAAATCTCACCACAAGACCACTGCACAGCGCAAAAGGGCTATGTGGAAGGACATCACCCAGGCGGTGAACGCTGTCAGTCAGCACAAGCGCCTGGTCAGAAATGTCAAGAAGAGATTCAATGACATCAAAAGGCAGTTGAAAAGTAAAATGGCCATGGAGTTGGAGGAGGCCACCAAGACTGGAGGAGGAAGCCCCACCACTGTGTGCTACACATCGTATGAGGTGAAGTTGAAGTGCATCATACCCCCTGAGGTCCTGCCTGGCATGCACGTGGCGGATACCGATAGGCCGCAAACGCCATCCAGAGCTGGTAAGTGTGACCACATGCAAACTTAAACATACATGCCAATGTTTTCTAACTGTAATGTTCATTTGAATTTTTATGCTAAGTAAAGTGCTGCTGTGGAACTACATAGCCCAGCAAGGTCATGCACAAGAAATTGCCTGCTCCTACTTTCAAATTGCTCATAATGCTGGGCCTTGTAGTTCCACAACTGCTCATATTGATCAACACTGTAACATTCTTTCTAGCAGCCTAACATGTATGTGGCCAAAAACACAGAGGTGTACTGGTGGTTTACCTGCCATGACTACATACCACAGATTATCCAATAGTTTTCATGTGTCCACTAATTTTATAATAAATTAACAAAATAATATTGTGAAAAAAAAAATTGTGGTGAATAAATAATGTAGTCCTTATCCAAAGGAAGTATTGTCCATTATTGTCATTTGAATGCATGGTTTTTGAAAATGCTTATCCATTGTAAGGTCCATAATGGCTGGCCATCTTTCCTTGCACAGATTGTCCATCCCGAAGTGCTGCGGCATCCAAGAAAAGAAGGCCCGTTGCTGCAGAATCTGTGGAAGCAGGTAAATGATCAAAAAACACGCCATTACACATACAGTACACACACCCATGTCACATGAACAATATCTCACACTACATTCATCTCCTGCAGCTACATTGCAACGGAAATGAATGTAATCTGAGCTAGGCATGTGACTTATTATTAATGTCAATGTTACATGCTGTATCGGGGTACATGTGTAAGTAGATCACACCCCTAGGTATGTGTGTCCAGCATCTCAAGCCCTTTCTAAAACAGTATAGACGACAGTCTGGCCTATATATGCATCAGTACTTACCTCTTCATCTGTATCCACAGGTACTATACAACTAGGGACAGACCAAACAGATTCTTTAATAATGGTGTTAGACGAAATGGACATCATTCTTGAACCGGTCGAGACCTTTGCGGCAGAGGAAGAAATACAGACCTCATCACAGAGTGATCTTCCCCCAAGTGGTGTGTCTCCCAACCCACCCCCACCCACAAACACACCCCATACAGCAGCTTCTGCTTCCCAAGTAGCTAACTCCTTGGTCAATTTCAAGGACAAACAGATAGAATTCATGGCCTCCCAAAGCCTGCAAATAGGTAACATCCAGGGGTACATGCGTGACACGTTTCTTCAATTACGCAAAATTGCACGTAGTGTACGGGTAGGTGTAGGCACTCATCAGAATAGCCATATTGGCAGCCTTGCGCAAAGTATAGCTGCACTAAGCCAATCATGCACAGCGCAGACCAATGCCTTAATAGGAATGCAGGCCCAACTACAGCAGCTGTAAGCCAATGTCGGAGGTGGCGCAGCATCAACCCTCAGCAGTGTATCCAGCACCCCAATAAGTGGCTCCCCCACTTCCCCACCCCGTCGGAGTATTAGGACCCGTGGTGGGCTTGGTGCAGGTTCTAGAAGTGGTGTAGGGTTGCCTAATGCTGGGAGAAGGTAGCTCATGTTTGATAGTTTTGTAATATCCAATACATCTTGTAACATGCCCCCACAGTTTTTATGTTTCACCTGCAAAAATGCAGATTGCGTCTGACAAAGTAGCCTGAAGTAAAAATGTCTAAACGCATACCATTGTGTTTGTGTATTATTTTTAAACCAATTATTGTGTGAATTATAACATATTGTAATGGTATATGACAATGGGATTGCACTAAAGTAGTGTGGGGTAACTCCTGGCCCGTCAAAGGTTGTGGATCTACATATTCCAGCAGGCTCTGACACTGATGGTTTGGACTGTAATGGTTATAGTGTGTCAGGGCATGCTGGCACGTGTAGTTCCACAACACCAGTGAGCCATGTTTTACTGCAAACTTCATTCATACATGTATCAAATGTACTTACAAGCTTGATACCAGCAAGGGATAGGTCAGCACCACCAGCTGCATCCGTTGGGCTCTGTGTATTAGGCTAAATGTGGGTGGAAACAGATGGTATTGGTCACAAATTTGTTTATGAGTACACTTACAGCACAGGTACATTTTGGAGTACAGGGCACATGTGCTTACCAGAAAAGTAACGGCTGATGATGTGTGTGCGCACCAGATTCCCCCTCTGCGTACCCCTCACTACCCGAGGTGTGGTAGGTTGGGCTTACTGCACGACTGCTGCATGTTCCTCCTCCACATAGGCAGGTTGGGACAGGGCTATGTTGTGCAGCATGCAGCAAGCCTGGATGATCCTCACTACTTTGGCAGGGTGGTAAAGCAGCGTACCCGACGTCCTGTCCAAACACCGGAATCGACTCTTCAAAACGCCAAATGTGCGCTCCACCACATTGCGGGTTGCAATGTGGGCTTCATTATACCGGTGCTGTGCAGGGCCCTCTGGGGAGCGCAAAGGTGTCATGAGCCAGGAAACACAACCATATCCTGAGTCACCTAAAACACAGATAGGAAGTGATTGCCTTATATGGTAAGGTATGTGTTTCTTTCAAACAGGACACACTGTTAGAAGAGCAATATGCTTGTGAAACAGGAAACACACACATTAGAGCAGATACAAATAAGGACAGACAGGGTAATATGAAAAAGGTACTTACCTAGTAGCCAGCCCTCTGGCATTTGGTGGTCGGTAAATCTGTTCCAGAGGGCTGAGTGTCTCAGAATATAGGCGTCATGGCAGTTCCCAGGAAATCCTGCGACAACACTCAGGATTTTAAAGTGAGCATTGGATACAACCTGCACGTTCAGGGAGTGCCGCCCACGCCTATTGACGTAGACGTGGCCCCGCACGTGCGGTGCCCTAATCCCAATGTGTGTGCAGTCTATAGCTCCCAGCACGTGAGGGAATGCTGAGAGTCTATAGAAAGCCAACTTGTGGTCCTGCCACTCCAGCTCAGAACTGGGTAATCTGATGTATGTCCGCCACAACTTCTTTAAAGCAAGTAACACTTGAGTAAAATGCTTAGAGAAAGTGGCCTGTGATACCCCCAAGGCCCATGAGGTCACAGACTGAGTGGAGCCTGTGGCCAAATAGTAGAGGGCACACATTAATTTGTGCAGCCCAGACACTGCATAGTTGCCTCCCCCAAAAGGGTCCAAATCATCTCTCACCTGCTCATATAAGTCCAACAGGTTAATGCGGATCAGCCTAAACATCCCCACAACCTGTTGATCCGAGAGGGAGTCCAGCTACAGCCGAGCACGATACATACGTGGGGTACGCAGTAGTCGGGGGGCTACCTGGATCTGGCACGCAGCTTCCTCCCTCCTGCGCAGCTCCTCCAAATGGGCCACATCACAGATAAGCAACTCCAAACCACTCTGCAAAATCTCCATGTCTCAAACCCTCACAGGTGTCCTTAATGATGTTGGGGTTTATGTAGGGGTGTTTGTGAGTGAAAATGAGGGCACCTGTGGTGAAATTAACCATGTGTGCACTTGACCAAAATGAGTTCTGTGTCAAATCGCCAAACAGAACCTGGTCTGAAATAAGTGCGATTATTAGACACCTAAAAAGTGCGATTTGCGAAAACGCATTGCATTAAATAAGCGATTTGTATACTTTTCTGTACGAAAACATCTGGATGCGATATAAATGCGATTTAATCTCGCACTTTTGGTCCGCATGCCTTAACGCACATAATATGCGATTTCAGTCCCTTAGCGCATCCTATTAAATAGGCGATTTGACAGAAAAATGCGATATCGCCATTTTGTTTACTAATTAACGCCAAAAAACGCAAATTTCATCCCATAGAATGTCACCCCTAATGTCCTGCCCTGATATTTTCTAAAAACAGTTCAGAATCAATTGCAATGGTAAACTCCTCCAAATTGCCTGTTAAGTGCAAACAGACTATTTAAACAACAAATGACTACCCTTAGCTAGAACTAACAAGCAAATAGGGTTGAAATTGCAAAAATGATAAATGAATAAGGGCAGACTAGATGTGACAAGGGGGCATATGTATTAAGCCTTAACAAGAGATAAATGCAAGTGTGATAAGGGGGGGGATTCTCTATCACAGAAATGCGGTAAAACCCCCGTTATCTGGGTTTTTACCGCATTTCTGTCTGCTGTACTGTGCCTCCGCAGTGGTCACGGATCCCTCCCAGCATGCCCTGCGGCCGGCACAGATGGACTCCCGGGTTTACAGACCCGGAAGTCCAGTGCCAGCACCACATCGCAAGGGACAGCTCTTATCGCAAGAGCTGTCCCTTGCGTTAATAACAGCATATGTTACAGCATATGCCGTTATTAACAATGCGATGCCCGGCGAAGGGGGGCTGCGGATGTTACAACATCCCTCCCAAGGAGAGATAAACGTCCAGCCAATCACCTGCTAACTGCCATGTTACAGACTGTGTTTGAAAAAAGTCAGTTAGGAGCTGATTTGCTGGATGTTTATCTCTTGTTATCAACCTTGCATTTATCTCTTGTTAAGGCTTAATACATCTGCCCCAAGAGACCTTATCTGCCATCATATTCTATATGTATGTGTTTCTATATTTAGGCAATGACTCGTGAGATATCTTCTTTCCCTTAAGGACCAGATGTATCAAGCTTCAAAAGTGATAAATTGGAGAGTGATAAACAGCCAGCCAGTCAGCTCCTACCTGTCATGGTACAGGCTGGGTTTGAAAAATGACAGGTAGGAGCTGATTGGCTGGTTGTTTATCACTCTCCAATTTATCACTTTTGAAGCTTGATACATCTATCCGTTAATGTAATTAGTCAACATAATTAAGAGATATGTGGCCAAATGCAATACTCTCCGGGTTCATGAGATGTGTGTGTTGCCGTTAAAACTCCGGCCGGATCAGCCTGTTTCTAACGCAGCAGCCGAGTAAGTCCTGGGCCACACACAGACTATACACAGTGCAAAAATCATTCATTGATGAGTGATTGTCTATGGAATTTCAATTATTTGCCAATCCAACTAATTTTGACATGCCCAGCATACACCTGATCGCAGGGCTCCCGAAAATTAGCAGCCCAGCAACAAGGTCTGCATTAGGCCCTTTATTGGGCCTCCTTTTACCCTTAATAGAGCTTGAATTTATTAAGGGTATAGATCCTACTGGTGTGTCCCCCCCCCCCCCAGCCGCCGAATCCCCTTAATAACAGCGAGGGATGTAAGGGAACACATCCTCTGAAATCCAGCCGAAGGGGAGAGAAATCACCTGATCACGCCAATCATCGAGTGATTTTTCTTCCCTTCGGAAATATTTCTGGTGAAGTCCGCTGCAGAGGGGACAGGCATTGATGTCATGTAACATCAGCCGCCCACCCCTGGCAGGCATCCGTTTGCCTGCGTTCCCAGGGGAACACCCAGTGTTTTCATGGGGACACCCATAAAATGCTGGGTGTTCCCCTGATCCGGCCCATTGTTCGCCTCCGACCCTCCGTCTCCACAGTGAATGGCCTGGGGAGTGTGTAACTCGCCAAAGTCGTTCGTAACGGCAGAAATGCGCATGCTGAAACCCTGACCGTTAGGGCTGGAGCCGAAATCAGATCAAATCAGCCTCCAAATGCAATAAACTACATCTTCCAGTTCCTGGAGGTTTGATAGTAGAGAATCCATTTGTTGGATGCTCCTTTGACTTCATGATACAAATGTTTAATGTAATTGAGATCTGGATATTGAGGGCACAAACGCAGCAGATACCAGTCTTCGCCACACTCCCCACACCATTTGTGCTCAATGTGAGCTATACAGATGTGTCCTCAACAGCAGTGGTTCATTACTTAGGGGTACACTGCAGACCAGTTGGTAATTAATATTGGTAATGGGGGAATAAGTCTCCCATTGCCGTGGAGATGAACCACATTATGTCACGTCTGGCTCTGTCTGCGGCATCATCAGCATCTCCTTGTTCTTTTGACTGACCAGCAACCCACTGAGAGCTACCCCCACTGCCCTCAGACATCAGCATTCATCTGGAGGTACAGATGGAACCGGCTTCATCTTTGTGAGGGCTGGCGATAGAATCGCCAGCCCTCACCAGCCGCCAGGCCCCCGCCATCAGTTGGTAGGGGACACGTGCACACAAGACACTTGTATGCTCCGTTCCAATGGATCTCCCCGATACCAATGGTCTGCCGCCTCCCCGCTCGCTGTCGCCGGTAAGTATCACCCCCCTAACCCTGTCCATCTCCCTGAAGCGGAGATGGGCAGGGTTACCGCCGCCCAGCCACCGAGTGACTGAGACGCACGTGCCTGTGAGTCCCAGTCTAATGGAGTTCCTCTCAGCCAGCGCTCGCCAGCGGGGACATTCTGGTGAGCGCTGGAGCTGAATGAGAGGGGCTACATCTGTAGCAGCAGCATTAATCCTACAAGTGTTAGCGGGAACCCCTGAGACAAAATACAGCCAATGGCCAGACACAGAGGGATCCAATTTCTGACTGTACACTACTCCATCGCTGCTCCTTAATATAAGGACACGCATAACAATACACATACCACTCACTTTCACTCTACTTATAAGTACTGTGGATATTTCAAATTGAGATTAGGGAGTACTAATTAAAGAAAAGCCTAATCAAGGGGTACGGGAGAGAAAAAAGGTTGGGAACTGCTGCTCTTAGTAGTGCATTGTAGCAGGTTTATGAATCACACCCATCGCTGCATGCCAAGAGCGTTTGCATTGGTGCCAGATCCCATTACATTTAAGCCACTTTAATTGGTTCTGTGCACGTGCGCATCAGCTCCCATTCAAGTCTATGTTATAGCAGGAGCATGCAAACACATGCATCCCACTATGCATGCATGCTGTCCTTTCTGCAATGCGTATGCTTCACAGCAAAGATATAAATGGAAATATCTGTATGACCTTGTGCTGATGAAAGTGTCCATAGGGCAAAACCATCAACATCACTGGGTGATGGGTGCACAGTATAGCAAAGCTCTCACACAATAGTGATGTGCCCACAACAGTTTCCTGGCACATTACGGGAGTGCCTTTTGCTGTGTTGGGTGGTTCCCTCATGTACTGTAAATGTTTGATGTTCCTCATTAAGGGCAAGGTTTGCCATATGTATTATATGCAGTTAGTACCACAAAGGGCAGCCTTTCTTTACTGGTTTATGGCCTGGGAATGTCTTTGCACAGAGTGACAGTGGCAGCTGTTGGGCATGCTGGGATCACAGCACAATTTGAAAAGAAGCCCAGACGCTGGACCTCCACATCAGGGCCCTGGCATAGGTGCTTTAGTACACCTGGAGATAGGGTAAAAACCATGAAAGCAGTGGTTCTACCGCATTTCTGTCTTAGTACATCCCATCCTTAAGGTCTACACATAGGGTGACACTGCTGAGCGATCTGAGCAATGTAGATCACTCAGCAAGATTGCTCAGCACACAGCAATGTCTCAGTGCTGTGTGCTGAGAGATATATCAGGGCCAGTGTTCTCCAGTGAGATTTATCCAGCATGCTGGATATTAATCGCTGGGAGATAGCGACACGCGGGGCAGCGCATCGCTATCACTATGGCCCCTACACACGGAGCTATGTAGGGGCATTTTCTAGGTGACTTAGTGATATCGCTTAGAAAATGCCCTGAAATTGCCCCCTTTTGTAGTCCCCATAACTTAAATAAAGTAAAGGTATTGCACATATACTATAAGCATTTAATTGATTTGGCTGCAATATTTATGTTTAGAAAATAGAGTTTTCTCCAACATCGTATTAGCCAAATTATAAAATGGTGGATACTCTGTGGAATATGATGTTATGGAAAGCTCAGTTGAACAAGTAAAACATTTCCAGAGACCCACCAGGTGTCCTCACATCTCAGTTCTGAGAAATGTCCATATACTGTATTTGATCATTCCCTGAAAACACTGTTTACAGGTCGTAGTTTATTCATGTTGAGGTGAAATAGAGAGAAGGGTGTGGAGAGGAAAGAGGTGCAACCGAGACTAGTGACCCGGTTCTCCTCCTAAGGGCCTCTGCAAACAGCTGTGCAGGGTTAAAAAAAAATCTACAGACAATTTAAATACCCCAAACCAGATGTGCTGTGGATACACACCCAGAATGTCTTGTGCACGGTTTATTTTGTTTTCTGAAACTATTTTTCACCAGCCTGTTTTCTCAGCTGGAAAACTTCTGGGGTAATGTTTTCAAAAAAATATTACATTTGGCATTACAAGAAAACAGAGCCTTTAAGACATTAAAAGGACAATATCCTTGTTTCTCTTGGCAGAGTGAAGCAGGTCTGTAGGAATTTCAGAATTCTGTACCACCCAAAGAATAGGTAAGAGAAATTTTCCACTCTTAAATCCAGTTTACATGGGAATTTGAGAAGTGGTTTACTTGGAAATATAAAAACACACGCACATTTCTCAGTTTCCGGTCTATGCAAACAGGAAAAGTGAAAGTGTCCCGTTTCTGACCTAGTCCTAGAAAAACTTTCCTCAAAAAAGTGTCCCGAAATCTTCTCAAACAGGTGGCAAATGTCCAGGACGGCTTGATGGAAGATAGCAAGTCCCAATTTCCCAAATCTCTTTCAAGTTCTGCAGACTGAAACCTTTAACTGTACTTTTTATTTTGAGAAATGTGAAAGTATGCAACAGTTAAACATACTGCACAAGTTCAGAAAGCAGCATAGTGATCATACTGTATAACAAGCATAAAGATGCTTGCATGCATATTAAGTTACAGAAAGTTACATAGAAAGTAGGGACAAAAAATATGAGTACATACAATATAAATACATTTTAACTTTGTAGTTACGTGTCGTTAATGCAAATTCTTATAATCGTCCCCCTGTTATCTGTACATACAGTTCAATTGAGGGATGTTACTAGCGATACCATTCTGCCGAATGCAGCATGGGCCCCAATTCGCACAGCGGACAATTATCGATAGACTGCGCGTGACGCCGTCTACCGAATAAATCCTGGTACTTTTTTCTTCGCTAACCGTTCGCAAGTTGATTAACAGGAACCTGGTGTCTGGGGATGGTATCCTCCAGTTTATCGGGCATGCTAAACAAACCCACAGGTCTGCCAGAATAAATACAGGCGTGCCTAGGGAAGACGCAGGTGTGTTAAAGGTTTTTAAGGGATGGTGTGGGATGCCAGCTCCAGCCTTGATTAGGCTGAATTCATCACAGCTGCCAAGTAAGTCACTGGCTACTCAGAGTCTGCGAACAGTGGGGACCAGTGGGAAAATCATTTGATCGTGAGCGGCTTAGGAATGGATTTGGACATACAGCTGCAAATAGATTAGCAGCTGTGCTGTATTGCTCATGAGGTCACTGGGTACATACATCTGTTATGTGTGTACCCAGCATTAGTGTAACATATTTCTTCGATTTTTTTATCCAACTTGATACTTCTATTGGTCTTGTCACTGTGCAATAGAAACGGGTGACACTGGTGGGCAAAGCAACATGCAGACGAAGACCCTTCAAAAAATGGCAATGCCTTAAAGGGAAGTGCAGAACACCCATCGCTACCCAGAAATGTGGATTCCGGAAGCACTGGTACGCTGTGGCCCTGCAACCATCTCTGGCAATGACCATGTAACCCTCTCTAGTAACCCCTAGGAACGAGCATGTCACCCCTCCTGTCAAAGTTCATGTACCCCCCCCCCCTGGCAACGAGCACATAAACCTCTCTAGCCACAAGCAAGTAAACCCCTTAACAACGAACGGGGCTACTATCAAGTAAACCCCCGGGCTACGAACACGTAAACCCCCTTAACAATGAGCAAGTAACCCACTGACAATGAGCACGTAACCCCAGGCAAGAAGCCTGAAACCACTGGCAACAAGAAAGAAACCCCTGGCAGTGAGCAAGTAACCCCATGGCAATGAGCATCTAGGTAAGTTGCACTTGAGGGGGGTTCAGGTGTGTAAGAGGCATTAGAGCATGCATTATGTGTGAAAACAGCACTAGTGGAGGCATTATGGTGGGTGGCATTTAGTGAATTAAGCATTATGGGGTGAGGAATGTGCAATGGGCATTATGTTGTGTGTGATAATGTGTAACAGGCATTACAGTTTGTGGAATAATGTGTAACATGCATTACGGTGTGTAGCATAATGTGTAACGGGCATTACAGTGTGTGGCATAATATGTAATGGGCAATACAGTTTGTGTGGCATAATGTTTTTGGAGGCATTACTATAAGAATGAAATTGATGGGGGGGGGGGGGCATACCCTTGTTTTGGGCACCATGTCACCTAGCTATTCCTCTAATAGGAGACTCTCTGAAGTAGAAGAAATCTCCCTGACTCCCTGACTAGTCTACCAATCTTGACCTAGCCCATAATATGTAGCTGTTGCACTTTTGGGGAAAAAAGAAATCAGAGATATATACATTTGAATAGAATCATCAGTGGCATTTTCCTGCATTGGTTTAAAGCACAATGATCCCTATGGCTACATGAATTAAAATTTTAAGGTTTCCCATGGCCATTTATACGGAACCACTTGTAAAATATAACACTCAAATAAGTTTTGACACCATACTTGCCTGCCCTCCCTGAATAGTGTGCAAACCCCCCACTTTCCCCTGAGGACTTTGCAACCCCCTTGGTTGCCTACAGTAGAGTACAAGTGGGTGGTCCGATGGGGACCAGATGATGTAAGTCTCGCTGAATCATGTAATCATATCCCCACCCCCTGCTATACAGTTCCTGTTTTTCTTCACTGTCTACTGGGAGTGGAACCATGCCCACTGGCCAGCCCACCTTACTTTTGGGTGGAGCCAGAGATCACAGCTGCTCTGCTCTGTACAGAGCAGCGGTGATCAATGAAGAGGTGCTGTGTTTGTGCATGGTATCTCTTCAGTGCATGGAGGAGGGAGAAAGGGCAGGAGGGAGTCGGGGGCTGCCCAGCTGAAGAAAATGGGAGTTGTGGTGCTTGGCCATGCCCCCTCCACCCAAAGCCTCACCTGGCCGGTAGCCCTACCCCTTTTCTGGTAAGTCCCAATTGCAGAGTTTAAGATGTTGGGTATGGAACATGTCTGTGCTCATACTGTAGGTGTCTCCTTCACAATCTTCCTGAAATGCTTTTTTCAAAAGTAGGCTAGTGTGAGTATATGTGCTATCTTTAATTGAATGTGTTCTATTTAATTTCCTTTTACATTAACAATCTCCATTTGGATTATGCTAGTGACAATTTTTTATAGTTTGCAGCAGATTAATTTTTCACTGCATATGATACCTAATAGTACTGCTAGACATGTTTTATATTCTGAATGTTTAGCTTAAAATGTACCTGTTGCTTTCACAGTGCAAGATTGGTTGTTATGGGCAACATCACCTCTTAATTTTAGAAGCTTTAGTAAATTTACCCCTACATCTGTAACAAATAGTTATTGAGTAATATTAGGCTGCAGTCTCTTGAATGTACAAAATATCTTAAGCTGGGTACAGACTTGCAGGATATCGTGCCGATTTGTCGGATCCAGGGAAAATTGGAATAACAAACCGGTCTTAACTTACAGCATGTATGGCTGGTTACGCAATCCCTAGGGTTGTATGATTGGCCGTACTGCATGGCCAATCACATGATCTTGCTTATGATACAGTGAATATCAATGAGGGACAGAAAAATGATATTTCTATCACTCATTAATATTTGCCTAGTGTGTAATGGCCGTACATATGTGCAGTCTATCGATAATCACCTGGCCCTGCGATCGCGTCTGAACTAGGCCCTATGGGCTATTTCACACGCTCCGGCTCCTGCTGGGTGGTGAATCCCCGCACGGCCAAATGCCGTGCCGCACAAAGTAGTTGTTAATAGACACGATTGTGTCCATTCACACGGGACGGCCATGGCCTGGCTGCCCGGTTGCAACCGGATCCCACCACTAGAAGGGACGGCTGTCGGGCTGTGGCCATCCCTACCATTGTAAACTGCTTTGTGCGGCACGGCTTCCTGGCAGGAGCCGGAGCGTGTGAAATAGCCCTATGGATCCACCTCAGCAGCTAGAAATTATAAAAGAGGTATATATTTATCTGGGGCATATATTTAAACATTGTTGTTAAATGAAGGGGATATAGAGGTAGATTTATTAAGCTTGGTGAAGTGATAAAGTGTCTGGTCTTTATCATCCGCCAATCAGACCCTACCTATCATTATACAAACCAAGCCTTTAACTTCACAGTTAGGAGCTGATTGGCTGGTGATAAAGTACCAGCCACATTATCACTTCACTGAGCTTAATAAATCTGGCCCATATAGTAACAGTAACAATGTCACATAACAAGATTTTCAGAAATATATAAAGGTAATGTTAAAATACTGTCACAGTGTTTGTTGGGCAATGCAATGAGAGTGCTGGGAGGGGAAGGCGAGGCTGTCCCAAGCCACACGAGGGTAGGATTACATGTTTAGTTCTTAGGAACATTTAACTGTAGAGAAGATTTATGTCTGACCAGCGAAGTGTGCTAACCTGTATTATTATGTATTAACAGCTATATACAGCACATAAGTATTTTACAGCGCTTTATAGAGAATATATAGTCATTCACATCAGTCCTCAGTGGTGCTTACACTCAATGGCAGGCATTCCCAACCACGGTCCATAAGGCACACCAACAGTGCAGGTTTTGTATATATCCAGGCTTGAGCACAGATGACTTAATTAGTATCTGAGGGATTCTGATTAAACCATCTGTGCTGAAGCCTGGATATCACTAAAACCTGCACTGTTGGTGTGCCTTGAGGACCGTGGTTGGGATTGCCTGCTCTATGGGCCTGATTCAAACTGGGTTGTAATTTTGAGAGGATTTGCAAAACTATAAACTTTGGTGGCAGGCTGCGGGGGGCCTCCCAGGACAGAGCAAGACCGCCCTGCACGCTAGGTCCCGCCCCGTGATGTGCCTGCAAAACTTTGCTGCACAGCGAAGCGCCTCCTATTGAGGTAACCTGGACGCGGTGGACAAGCCCATAATAATGGCCATCATTATGCTAAGAACCTCAGAAATGCAATATAGCAATGATATTAAAAGGTCTAGCATTTGTATTTAGTGTGCATCTGCAAACTCCTCCTCTTGCTTGCTGCACTACAGGTCTCAGCAGGTAGCACCTCATATGTCCAGGGTGTGCAGTTTAGGGCCCCTCCCCCTATGTACTATATATTGTGTATTCATATACACTGAAGGAAATTAGAGACGCCTTCCTCCTTAACTAGCACCCCTCCCACCTGTCCCAGATTGTTTTTAATTAGCTTGGAGTCCTACACGCAAGACTGCACACTCAGCTGGGCACTATAAAGATAATTCCTACTATACATATATGCTGAGTGTTGGTGTGTGGGACTGCGTTTGGGGCACGGGCAGTGGCGTAACTATATATTTTGCGCCCCCCCGCCAAATTTTTCCGGCGCCCCCCCCCCCATACTCTTACCTGACGGTCACTGTCCCGTCCAGTCTGCCTCAGTCACCGCTGCCCGGCCGCATCTGCGTCACTGTCCCGTCACTCGCTACCGGCGCCGGCTCCTGCTGATAATGAAAAGTGACTCTTAGAAAATGGCTGCCAAAACTGTCTGCAATACGGGGGCAGCCATTTTCTAAGTGTCACTTTTCATTATCAGCAGGAGCCGGCGCCGGGAGCGAGTGACGGGACAGTGACCGCAGATGCGGCCGGGCAGCAGCGCAGCGGGTAACTATAGCACCGCAGCCCCCCAGGCGCCCATAGTTACTCTGCGCCTCCCCGCCATGGCGGGGGCTGCGGAGGCTTAGTTACGCCCCTGGGCACGGGGATCTTTGGGCTGCTGTTGCTGGGCTGTTCCATGGCATCATATCGTACACTTTCCATCACCCCTTTAGTTTGTTTAGTATATATGTAGCACCCTTCACATTTATTATAACCTCTTACTTAGGTAAGTCTTATCACATATAATTTCCCTTATCCCTTTACTATCACTTTAATTTCACACCAATGTGATGCCATGGGGTGGTTCTGCTGGGCTGGCCTGGGGGGTCCCGTGCCCTAGACCTGTCTCAGAGTAGTGTTAGGGACTTGTCCTCTGGAGCTTAAACCTGATAGGCTGAGGGGAGACCCATTGAATGATATCAGTGGGATTCCCCTCAGGCTCGGAATGGAGCTGCATGTGTAAACAAACATGCGGCTCCTTAGTCCCCTGCTACGGTTGATTGGTTTGCTTTTTTAATCCGTGGATGCTACATGGACTGAAAAATATGCGATCTACACTGTAGAAGGTGAGTATTGGGTTTTTTTTGCCACTGGTACATGTACCTAATAGATTTATACTGAACAAGGGGACCGACCTACATGTCAAGCTCAACATTTCCAAAAAAGGAATTACTTATATTCCCACCAGCTAAAACAGTTACCATCCTGACATCTCCATCACTGTTGACAACTCAACAATCTACCCTACTTCCCAAGCTCGTTCGCTAAGGGTCATCCTCGACTCTGAACTGTTCTTTGTTCCCCACATTCAATCTGTCACCAAATCATGTTAAATGCATCTAAAAAACATATCCAAAATATGACCCTATCTCACACAAGACACTACTAAATCTCTTATCCATGCACTTATTATATCCCACATTGATTATTGCAATAGTCTCCTAACTGGTCTTCCCAAGAACAGACTCTTGCCACTGTAATCCACTCTAAATGCTTCTGCTAGGCTGATCTTCCCAGCAAGATGCTCATTGTCTACTGATAGACTCTGCCAGTCACTCCATTGGTTACCTGTGTTTTACCATATTCAATATAAAACCCTTCTGTTAGCCCAGTGGTTCCCAAACTGTGCGCCGTGGCTCCCTGGGGTGCCTCGGGACACATGCAGGGGTGCCGCGGCTTGGTGGTCTAGGACCAACTCAAATTATTAATGGTTAATTATTTATGAGCAAAACCAGTGCTGGTAGCTGGCAATCATAGAATGTGTACCAACAGAAGCAAATCCTGCCCTTTACCACATAACTGCCACTAAGAATCGCATATAAACCCAATCTAAATAAAAAAAAATTGACCTAGGGGTGCCGTGAAAAAAATTCTGATTCTCTAGGGTGCCGTGAATCAAAAAAGATTGGGAACCCCTGTGTTAGCCTATAAAGCTATTAACCATACTGCTCCAGCTTATATCTCTTTACTTATCAAAAATATATCCCATCTCGACCACTCCGCTCTGCACAAGATCTGCATCTCTGTTCAGCACGGATAACCGGCTCCCATTCACTATTACAGGGCTTTCATCGGGCTGCTCTCATCCTATGGAATGCCCTTCCATGCACAATAAGACTCTCTGCTAGCCTCCAAACTTTCAAGCGATCCCTGAAAACTCACCTCTTCAGGCAAGCCTATCATATTTAAGTTCCATACTCATAACCCTCTGAGACACTTATGTATTATATAGCTTCCCTTCTGGACCTACAAGCTATGATATTACTGGTGCTTGTCCTTGTGTTTCCCTCCTATATCCCTATAGATTGTAAGCTTGCAGCAGGGCCGTCTTATCTCCAAGTCTGTCTGTTGTTACCCAGTTTGTCTTATCACTGTCTACAATTGTAAAGCGCAACGGAATCTGCTGCGCTATATAAGAAACTGTAAATAAATAAATACATAAGTGAATATGTATGTACAGTATGTATGTACTGTATGTTATGTGCATGTATGTAATTAAAATTGTACTTGTTACGGTGTGTGTGTGTTATTTTAGTATTAAAACTGCTGTGAAACTACAAGTCCCAGCTGACTGTGACGTCATTAAGCCCCGCCCCCATTACGGGAAATAGGATAAATGACTGATCTCCATGTAGTATTGTGGCATTTTAGCTCCGCCCCCTCCTCTGAGACCCGCGGATTGCGGCATGTACATGCCGCGATTCGGGGGGCTCAGGGGGGTCCCCCAGATTCCGGGAGGGTTGCCCACACTTCCGGGGGGCCGGGAGGGTGACCCGATTTTTGGGAGACTCCCGGGAATTCCGGGAGGGTCGGCAACCCTGGATAATGGCATGGCCACTGGACCTTGTATAAAAAGCATCTCCGGGCTGTTGCATTATCCTACTGGCTGTTTGAGCCCGGAGATGGTTTAAAAAATACTCCTTTTGTACCTGTATTTTTTAAACCAGGACTGGTTCAAGAACCCGGGGCTGGTTTTTGAAATATAGGGAACCGCTATTTAATTTCCCCCCATATTTATGGAATCAGGACCGGCTCAAAGGGAGGGGGACCCATGCCATTTAAAATATATATTTTTAAAACTATTTCTTATTTTTTACACAGAGGAGCATGCACGGATCTCACTGATGCAGGCAAGTTCTATCAATGGTTTATTCAGTCATACTGCCAAATACAGCAGAGCTTGCTGTTTGTAAAAACTGCAACACTACCAAATTCTGAATTTTGAAAATTTGCCGACCACCGGGTCCCGGTCAAATGGGTATGAATGGGTGCATTTTTACCTATTCGATCTTAGTACATTACTCTAATAGTGTCTGCAATTCTGCAGGAGAAATGTTGAATCAAGGCCCTTATTCTGTAATGTCAGATGGCTGCGTGTTTGGCCGATGTTTTGTGTTTGCGCATGTGCAGAGGCATTTCTGTGCTTGTGCGAATGCCGCGCACGTCCGAATACGGCGTGAATTCCCTACAGAAAACAATCAGAACAATCTGAACAGGGGGTGGAGAGGGGCGTGAAGGGCTGTTTGGGCTCATTACCATATGCATACGCCCCCGTTTCATGGGTGTTCCAGTGAAACCGCTGGGCATACCTATGGTAATCTGGCCATGATGCACATGTTGGAGGCGGACAGCTGACATAGCCAGATCCCAGCTGCCCGCTCATATCCCTGCTTTCGCACTGAAAAATGTCCGAGTGGTCTGGAGCACTCGGAGCTGTTGGACAGCTCGGTCCATCATTCAATGGTCTGCAACCATCGGAGGTTGGCGTAGGTTCCCACAGATGGGGGAATTGTTCACATGAAACATCCCCTCGCGATCCGTTTGCTCTGCGTCTTACCGCATTTGGATGGTGTGAGCGATCCGTACGGTAGGCGGGGCTAAAAACACTCGGTGGCCGTCTGAAAATACACATCCATCCGAATCAACTAGAATAAGGGCCAAAAGGTCACTCAAATGTCTGATAGTGTTGGAAAAAGCACTGTCGCACTGTTGCATTATATGCTAGAAATAATTATGTTCAAATCTAGTGACTAGACATGAATGACGCATATATAGCATCAGTGACATGCTCCTCAAACCAATGGGCAACCACACTGGGCAAGATGAATTGAGCATTGTCATCCTGGAAAACACCCAGGGACGAAAAGCTGCTGCATGTGCTGAAAATGATCACTGAGAACCTTTTAAATTAGTATTAGCCATGACTTCTAGGTAAATGACTGAACTGAAATCATGGCAGAAAAATGCATCATACTGTACATTCCCGCAGATGCTAGGCTGCCCCTCTAGACTTGCCTGCCTGCATAGCCGGATCCAACACTGACTAAAGAGAAGTGCTGCATGTAATGTCCCAGTACAGCACCCAGCTCCTGTCACTGACTCAGCATTGTTAGGATTGTGGACCTAATTCATCCCCTATCGCTCAGCTGCAAACTAGTGCACGTGCATGATCAGTCCGTGTGATCACATCGTGATTCGCAGTCATGCACAGGGGCAGGGGGAAGACCATGTCTGCATTTTTCTGATCGCTGGGCTCCAGAGAATCTCAGCCCAGCTATCGGATCTTAATCAGTAACCCAGTTTGACCTGTTCAGTACTTGTGTGCAGCAGTAGGGTCTGAAGCATGGAATCAGCAGCTCCTCCTGTCCTAGACTACTAACCTGCTAAGAGTTAATCTGCCTGATTAGTGGCACCTGGGCGGGGGAGCAATGGGGCATTGCTGTTCATGTCTTCCATGTGTCATTCTTGGGATCGGCCTTTGAGGTTACTGAGGTTTCTTGTAATGTACCTGGATAGTGAGCCTGATTCAGACCTGATCATTGCTGGGTGATTTAGCAGAGCCCTGCGATCAGACAGTCACCACCCGGCCCAGACAGTATTAAACCCTCCCTGTGGAAGTTTGTGAATGGATCACAAAAATATCACTGATTGTCGCTTAGCTGCAAATCCATACGCAACTCACCATCAAATGATTTTCCCTGTCTGTGCAGTCTGCGCGTAACCCAGAACCTACTCTATCTGTGCAATAGAATCTGGCTTATTGAGCCCGGAGCTGAAGTCTCAGACCTTCCTGGAAAATGCTTGGGAACGCCTGCATAAAATAGGGAAGGTTATACTGTACATGTGAGAGGCCTTGTGTTTCCTTTCATGGGTATAACGGTACAACGTGTAGTAAAGGTGTATTTGGGTGCCTAAATTATGACTGAATTGTATAGCTTTGCAGAGAAGCAGACGTTTGCAATGGTGAGGTGGGCGGAACATGGCTGCACAATATATTTTTCTGCACAGGAATATTAATACTGTATGTGTTACAGGGTTAAATAAGGTGTATTTGTCTTTCCATGCAAAACGATACACAGCCATTTTCACTCCTCAAAAACTCTTTGGACACTAGCCCAGAGCTGGCAGAGATCACTTTGTACCTTCCAGTAGTATTTCAGCAGATTTCTAGGCACATTTTAAAAACACAAAGGTTCAAGTACCTTGCAAACACAACATCTCTCCCTGGTGCACTAATCCCCACAGTAATATGGATGCGCCAAAAGCTAATATCAACATCAGAGTCAGTAAGGCGGCGGGGAACTGGGACAGAAGGCTTGGCTGCCCATCTCTGCTTCAGGGAGACAGGCCGGGAGCAGGGGCAGGCATGGGGCAGAGTGGGCAGTGAGCGGGGAGAGAGGCAGAGGGCTGCAGGGCTTCCGGGAGATTGGGGCGCACAAGCGCCTTGTGCACTAGCGTCTCGTGCACGCGTGCCCCATTCTGTCGCTCTCTGGTGGCTGGCGGGGTACGGGTAATGGTGATAGAATTGCCAGGAGCCGCTCTAATGAGAACGGCTCCATCTGTAAATTGCTGATTTGCAAATTTGCAGATGAGTACTTCTGATGAAGGACAATCGGTCCGAAATGCATTAAGTGTGGTGCATACTTTTTTCTTCTGCTTGGTGGATGGTGACTTCCTTATCTTTCCTGGACCATTGAGGACTTGGGATAACAGTGCCCGGAGCTTCTATACAACACCAGAGCCCAGGACTGAATTGGAAAAAAACGCAGCAGCTTTGCCAATGGATATGTGATTACATGCTTTTTACCACCTATCATTGTGAGTTCCCTGTATTTAATAAAAATTATGTTATACTTGGATACCGCGCTATGATCTTTTTATGTTGATGTACCCTGATCTCTGAAAATCTCATTAATTTGGGGAAAAGGATATATCATTTGTGTCCCTTTAGTACCTGAAAAACCAAATGTATCTGGATCAGTACCTTAGCAAATGTTATGTAAAACTTTTTTTATTACAAGTGTAGCGCTGATTGGTGTCACCGATTTTTTTTCTACAGATGAGTAGTAAGCCAACACCCGGACAGAAAGAAAACCTGCCATGTGTAAATGGGTGCCGGACGGCTCCCCGACAGTCGGGATTCCGACAGTCATTACTCCGATGTCGGAATCCCGACTGCTCCCTAGTGGGGGTCCACGACCCCCATAGAGGGAGAATAAAATAGGTGGCGAGCGCAGCTCGCCACCGTTCCCGCAAGGGTCTTTATTGCTCTCCCCACGCTGTGCAGTCAGGATTCCGATGTCTGACTAATGACTGTAGGAATCCCGACTGTCGGGGAAATAAACCACACCCGTGTAAATCTGCGAGTGGAAATTTACCAATCTGGCAATACAACCTGTCGCACATCCATACCCAATTCACTCCCCCTCAAATGATTTTCCCAGTGTGTGCAAATGTGTGAAAGTCTGACCCATCCACAACTATGTGACAGACACACGCTGATCAAGGCTGGTGCTGACGTCACACAACCGACCTTAAAACACTTGGTCACGTCTGCAGTTTCTTGGACACTCCCTGATAACGGGCGTTCACTCCTGTCTGCAAATTGTGAAGGGATTGTGATAATATATTTTTGCTATTTTTTTTTCGCTATTTGGCCTTGCGCATGCGAGCTACGATCCATTTGATTATCGGTAGGATTGCAAATTCACACAATAGCGATCATCTCTAAATAATGCTCAATGTACATATCTTCTATTGCACATACTGTATGTATTAGCACAGTCATTACAGTGAATGTTTTCAGCTTTGGTATATTATTGCTAAAATATATATAAAGAAAGATCAATGCTGACTTTTTAGCACATCAGATTACATTTTTGTTTAGATTAGTTGACATACTAATTTGCAGCATTTATTGTATATATATATATCAATCCTAGATTGAGCCTCTATTGGCACAGTCCAGTTGTGTTTGACCATATCAGTAACACTGAACACTGTAATCTCATGTAAACCCATTTCGATATTCTGAGCCTCAATGAAATAAGAACATCTAGTGGAATTATGCATGAACCATCACATGATTGGGGATATCTGAATCTTGTAACAAATATCTTACACATCTCTCTCTTTATAGCACATTCCTTTTGCATCTCTCTACATAGGATTTACAGCCCGACTGATTTTCTACTTTATTCTAATCCTAAAATTTAGTTGCGTCTGGGAAACTGGAAACTGAGCGTTCTGCAATTTTGCATGAGGCTAAATAAGCAAATGCTACACTCTTGTATCCAGCAATGCTGTTCTTGTGGGAGTTATGGAGTAATGAGAGTAATGAAGGATTAATGCACATTACACAGGCCATTAAGCTGCTGAAGGGACAAGATAAGATAAGTAAAAACTCCCAGCTGGAGGCCCACACAGCTCTGTGTGAAGTGCTCTCACCCCAGCCTGGAGCATTAAGCCTCAGCAAGGCATGAAAGAGGGAGGCTGCCATCCACATAATTGTTATTATTATTGATATCCACTGTTTCTGTCATGTATCATGAGAAAATAATAGAGGTACATAAGTAGCCAGAGAAAGCTACATTAATCCTTTTAGTGGTGCCAAAAAATTACACAAATAAACCAACTTCCTTTGTTCCAGAGTTGTCTCTGATTATAGGATACAGTAAAGGGTAACAAGTATAAACCAAATGTTTTGTTGACATCACAACAGCTTTCTGTATTATTAGGAGCACCATTATTTAATGTATCATATACCCATCATCTATCTCATTGGTTCTGAAACTCGGTCCTCAGGACCCCACACAGTTCACATTTTCCAGGTCACCCGGCAGGTGCACGGGTGCACTCATTACTCACTGACACATTTTAAAAGATCCACAGGTGGAGCTAATTATTTCACTTGTGATTCTGTGAGGAGAGCTGCAAAACATGCACCGTGTGGGGTCCTGAGGACCGAGTTTGAGAACCTGTGATCTAACTTATACTGCTAAGTAATAGCAGAGGTCAGTAAAGTACTAAAATATGTCCTTGACCATCTAACTCCATGTATATGCAAAATATATGTACAATCCTAGATACATGGAAAAATAAAGCATAAATACAAAACCTGACTTCAAGGAGTTTAAAGATAAAATAAGGGGGGGGGGTGAGAAAACCATTGTGATCATGGTCAATTTTTCTGTGGAAATGGGGAAACAATTCCTAAAAGTGGAAACATACTTGTGTGGATCTGTGTCCTATGGCTTACATTAAATTAATGCCCCCTACACATCTGCAGTGGATTGGCACAATTTCCAGATTCCTCAATGTCTGCGCTGGGAAATCGAAATTATTCAAGCTGTTGAATGATTTGCTGATTCTGACTAACAATAATTTGGATTTGCAAATCAGGGAATCTTAACATTTTGAATTTCCCAGATGGATCCACTATCATCTATGACTGCAGATTGCTATTTCCTGTCAGATCATAGAAATGGCAGCTGATGTATGGGGTGCTTAAGTTTCTCAATGAAATATTGGTACTTGTGAGTTATCCGGACGCCCGATTTCAAAATCGGGTCGGATCGGGCACATCGCATCGCATCGCATGCGACCATCGGATGCGATGCGATGCGATGCGATGCGATGACCCGATTTTTCCATAGGAATCAATGTTAAAATGGACTGAGTCCATTTTAACATGGAATTCAATGGGAAAAAGGGGTCCTTTTCATACCCCTACTATCCAAGTGGGCATGGAGTTGGATATAAACCTGTGGCGAGCGTAGCGAGCCACCGAGCCCGAAGCGTGGCGAGCGTAGCGAGCCCCGCGAGGGGACACGGAATACCGTCCCCTCGCGGGGCTCGCTTCGCTCGCCACGCTTCGGGCTCGGTGGCTCGCTACGCTCGCCACAGGTTTATATCCAACTCCATGCCCACTTGGATAGTAGGGGTATGAAAAGGACCCCTTTTTCCATAGGAATCATTTTAACATTGATTCCTATGGAAAAATCGGGTCATCGCATCCGATGGTCGCATGCGATGCGATGCGATGCGATGCGATATCGCATCGCATCGTATCTGATTGTATGCCTTAACTTAAGGCATACAATCAAAAAATCGGGCGTCCAGATAACTCACAAGTACCGAAATATTTTCTCACTGCTCTGTTGAAAGATTGATAGTGAGCTTTGGGTTCTTCAAGTTTCTGATTCATTATGGTAATATTGATTAATTTTGTTTTCCACCCTTCACCTCAGGGTGTCAAGCACTGGCACGTTCTCCCCACAGAAAACCTGACTTTACACCACCCGTGATCCAGACAAAAAGAGTCCAGTTTAATTGATCCCTGAAAATGATGTACAACCCCTACAAAGGAAGACCATACATCCAAATTTGTCTACTACTAGTCAACTCTGCTCATTTAAATGTTGGTGTTTTTATGTTCCACCAGGGTCATACCTTTTTTGGCTACAATGTAATATTCTACCATTTTTCAGCCAAATTCCTCTTCTAGTGCACCTCAGGTGTACACCACCTGCTCTCCTGTTTCATATGTCAAGCACTTTTCTATGGGGAACATATCTGCTGCTTATTGGCTATTAACTCGCACACATTTCATATTATAGAGGATTTAACACAAGCAGAGTGAGGCCAGCCATGAGTTTCCATATGTTTCCTATATAAAGCCCCTAAGTAATCTCACCTGCAGAGAACCTAAAGCTCTCCAAACCTTGACACAGAGGTCTACGCAGACCTCATAAACAATTATTTATTTATTTATTTGCAGTTTCTTATATAGCGCAGCAGATTCCGTTGCGCTTTACAATAGTAAACAGTGATAAAACAAACTGGGTAACAACAGACAGACATGGAGGTAGGAGGGCCCTGCTGCAAGCTTACAATCTATAGACAATCAATCAATCCAGATATTGCCTCACTCTAAATGTGGATTTCTCTGCCCATGTTGTTTGGGTTAATGTGCCTAGATTAGGCTTGATAAGGATCAAATCTAATTCATGTATTATTTAATAAAGTTTAAATCCTTTGTAATTTGTCCATAAAACCTATGGCATAGAACCAGCAACTGGTTACTGCAGAGTGGAGGGAATAATAAAGACTCTCTGAATGCGTAATTGCTTTGTTATCAGTACCATGGACAGAGGGGAAAACTTGCACAGATATAAAATCGACCCCCCCTAAATGTTAAATGCTGTTCACTTGTGACACACACAAAGGGGCATCAATATGGGAAGATACTTTGTTATATAGCTTACCATGAGATGCGCGGTGTTGGATACCAATTCAAAATTGCTCCGGGGTGGGGACATCTGCTCCGAACAGCATCTGTCTCTGCTAACTCTAACAATGCAGATTCCGCTGATAATTACTAGTGGCGGATTGTTACACACAGTATTAGTGCACATGCATGATCTAAGCGCATGCAGCGTAAAGTGGAAGATTACTCTCTTCAGCCTAACCTCAGATTAAACATTAATGGTCGATATATCGGTCCAATGAACTTCGCGAGCATTGCAACATTACAAAGAAGATTCTCGGGAAATGTCCACCTTAAAGGGTTTTTTATTTACTAAGATGGAAGTTCTATTGCAGATAAGAAGTTGCTATGGGCAACCAATCAGATTACTGTAAATCTATTATCTTCTAGAAGGTGCTAAATAAATAAGTAGCAGTTCGGATTACTTGCTATGAGCTACATCCCATCTTCAATAGAACTCCCATCTTAGTAAATTTACCCCAAACTATTCCAAATAATGCAGAAACCTGTCTGACATAATAAATGATGATGAGGATGATGATGATGAGGATGAAGTCATGATGAAGCAGCAGGGATTGGACTTTGTTGGGACATAGGACAGAGTTTGGGAAAGTGCATACAGGAAAGCACACACAGCAGAGGTGGCCTATGATGCTACTATAGTAGAAGGCCATGGTCTGCTATACAAATATTCACAAAACCTCATTGCCACAAAGAACAACATGGGATGTGGCGTACAGAGATTACCTAACTGATGTTTGCTGGGATAAGTTATGACCATACGGTTTCAGGCAGCCATGAGAATAAATGCAGCTGTGACTTTCCTGATATACTTTTACATAAATATTTGTATTCTCTGACAGTAACTCATTGGAAGGGGAACTTTAATCTATTTATAAATGGGTAGATTTCACAAAGACAAGCAATATAACATATGGTAGCATTTCTGGTAGTGGAAGAGATGCTGTGAATATTTCTAACAGTTCTACATGTAAACCTATCAATATACATTAAATACCACACATTAATGATTAGATTTGACCTGTGACTATAGAATGGACAGTATCTGTTATAAGTCTTGCTTTGTGGACACTCACTTGCACTGGGCCAACATTGTAATTTGACTTGATCTTGTCCAACACTCTTTGTTCATCCTGGACATTTACTGGATAACTGAATTTTTCATTCAGTTTGTAGCCCCTGGCTTACAAATAATGCTGTAGGGTTTTCTCGTGTTTATTCTGTTACATCATCATATATCATTGGTATAATGCTCAACTTAATTTGCCTATGTAGTACATACATGCTGTGATGTAACCAATAGGAAGGCCAATTCGAGGAATGGGATCAGCGGGATCCTAATATTTTGCCCCTCCAATCTCAGGAGTCGTGGGAATAGGTTGCTCATGCAGTTTTGCCAAGCCATGCTGAGCACTAGCAGCACTTGTATCCATGGCGGATTATGAGATATGTACCCTACGTACAAAGCGGAGCACAGATGAGGGAGCAGAACACAGCTGAGGAGCCTCATAAGTGGACAATGCGCCTACTGGTTCACTTATGGTGGTGAAATGCAAGATTAACAATATGAAGAAAATACAATGAAAGACATATTTCATAGTAAATGACTAACCAAAAATGTATCCAGTTTATTAACAGAATATTAATCCTCAATGTGATCTTCCAGTGTTCCTGTTATCTGATTCCTCATGTTCAAGTTTATATGCTTAACCAGTTTTCTTTATTACTCCCATTCCTGGCCTTGGACTACATTCTGGCTGTATTCTATGTTTAACCCTGTATTGTAGTCATTATATCAGTAATCATTAACTATTCTTCTTCTGGATCAAGGTCTTCCTGCTTGCTAGCAACACCTGTTTGCTGATCTACGATGTCTGCAAATTAAAGTAAATACTTCAGTCCTGTGCATTACTATATGGGTCTCTTTATAAATTGCTCTTTGTTTTCATCTAGATCCACCTATTAAATATCGAAGTGCTCATTGGCAAGTTCTGTGAAAGGACCGGTTACACTTCCTGAGAAGAGCATATCATGTCTAGAAGTTGTATTTCACATTTCAAAAAGTTTAAAAAATAAATAAATCCAGCAACCTATTTCATTACTTCTCCATGGAGACGCAATGGTGTGGGTCATGGTGGAAGTAGATGAACCAATTGTAAATTAACCCAATACCTTTCTGGGAGATATGAATTAGTTTTTTTTTAGGTTGCTAACACATTTGCCCATTTTTACAATCTGAAATAAGAAAATAAAGATGAGCTGCTTAAAGTGTTCTTGTTCTATCAATAAAAACAGATTGAATGAAAAAAGATGAACTGATCCCTAATGAAGATATATAAAGTTATGTATACTTGTACTGGTGCATTATTATTAAGTTCCAGCAGATACTGTAAAGGTTGAAAAATAAAGCTGCCATATCCAGAAGTCACCAGAGGCTATATCTAAGGAGCGTCTTTCCCTGAGGCATGGTATCCATTGTTCAGATGTGATCATCAACCAACCCTAACAAACCAGGGCACTGCACCAGTTCTGCCAGTGTTCAACTACCCCTTCCAATGGAGGAACAGAGCATCTCTGCAAAAGGATTGATGGCCCTTATCTTCTGGTCCATATAAAAAGATACAGCGCTATTAAGGGTAAACTGCCCAAAAAAATGGAATGGATATTACCTAGGGAGCTATTCACCATTGAATAAATATAATTGTGCAGCTGATGAATCTCCAGCCCTGGACGCGTATCGGGAATTGCTTGTCCCTCACTGCCTGACGAAGGGACAAGCAATTCCCGATACGCGTTGCAGGAGGTTGGAGTGCTGTGTATGGGAAAGAGGCATCCAGGGCTGGAGATTTGGGAAGTACCTGAGACCCAGGTTTATCCGGAGAACCAGGGGCCCTCTAAGGATTTAAAGAACTATCCTATAGGCTTCCAAAACCGCCAGAATCTGGTAAACCTCCAACCATATTTTTAAGGATACCATAAAAAGTGGTTTTATACTGTGTGTACAAACAATTTTACTGTGTTTATTGGAGTGTATCTTTTTTGTAATAAATTGTTATCCCTGGCAATATTACACTATTTGTGTTTCTGTCTTCCCCATATATATATCCCTCATATTGCTGAGCCTCATTTGAGAGGTGAAGATATATAGAATACGGGAAGTAACATTTACCTACCTCTCACCCACATATATATAATTCTTTTTTGCACTTGTTTTAAACGGTCACTCACTTATCTGGAAGGTGTCAGCGCACAGTGTCACTTATCATTCCTTTATATTGCATTGTTCAGTTACTAGGGAAGTAACTTTTAGTGACTAGTGCTGCAGACATTCAGTGTTCAGCGCCACAAACTATATAGACTCAAAATCACAATATATAAAAACCAGAGATGGTCGCTGATAAAAAGGAGACTCTCTGCCTTATTAAACAGCTGATTGCAGGAGCATGCTCCTCCGACCAGCAACCATTAGGAGCATGCTCCTCCGACCAGCAACCATTAGGAGCATGCTCCTCCGACCAGCTGAACAAAGGAGCGCGCGCCAGGCATTTTATCTCCGACAGCACATACAAATCACTGGCAATATGGTCGCTCAGTGACCATATTCCCAGCGATATGTGCTTAAAATCGGCCGGTGTGTACACAGCTTAACACTAAAAATCTCTTTCCATGCTGTGTACTTTGAAACAATTGATGGTTCACTTATAAAATCTGGTTTTGTCATTCATTAGTTTGATTCTCTGAAATTGATCCCTGAAGGAATGCATTATGAATCCTTGATTTTTGGTGTCATATTAACTGTATCCTGGTATAAACTCACCACTGCTGGGACTACAGTGGTACTTCTCATAGGCCCTTATTCTGATTGACGCGGACTTTACCGCATACTTTCGGATCGCGTCTTTACGGCGTCTGCGCATGCGTGGAGAACGCAACGCGCATGTGCCACGCATTGACTCGGTACCAGTTCGGCCAGATCCCGTCCAGAACTGTTCACCGCTATCATTCGGGAAATAGGGGCGTATTATGGGCGTCATGCGGAATGACACATGGGCGTAGTTTCAAAGTGGGCAAAACGGGGCGGAAACATGGGCGGACACGGGGGAGTACACTTATGTTGGGGGGCGTACATTCGGAAACCACTCCGAATGCACGCGATCAAAAAGGGCAGAAATGTGCGGTGTCCACAAGTGTACTATTGCTTTGCGGACACCACTCGTTCATGCGCTAGGCGAACGTACGCCTAATGACTACAACCATTAACACCTGAACCCAATAGAATCTACTCCTTTACTCATTACTCACTAATAGGACGCTTGTCAGTGCTTTAATTGAAACCATTGCTGCTTCAATTGCTGTAAGGGTTAATGTGTGCAATGCATGTGTTAGGCATGCTTGTAAGGATATATTGGCATCTAATTGATTCCAATTCCAAATAAGCAGTTTTTTATGAGGATAGGTAATTGAATAAGTGGGTCATGTGATGTATTGCAGAAGATACTTCATAGTGGGTTGTTTGGCGTAAATACTCCGCTTACGTGCGGTAGCACCGCTTGGCTCCCGTTCGGATGCGGTATTCCCGAGCATACTCTGTAATACTCTGTAATACCGTGCCGAATCGGAGTGTTTCTCCCGCACACGCATGGTTTGTATGTCGTCCGTAAACACGCCCTGTTCTTAAAGAGTGAGTCCGTCCGAATGCGGAGGACACGTGGGCGTTTCTACGGACGATGGCCGCATGCGGCAAAACACCGTTGCGTGCTGACCGCTCCGTAAGAATGCGGGAATTTCCGCACAGATCAGAATAAAGGCCATAGTTGTGATCAGCCTAAATCTAGGATCAGGATAATGCATACTCCAGAAAACTCATTTGATTTGTCCACTCATTGAAATTTTTGACCTGACTCAATGGCTCATTAATCTTCTTTCTCATCCTTTGGTTGTATACCATCAATTCAGGGACATTGAACCTATGATTGCTGCATCATTCCAGGTGCATGAGTGGCATTTGGACACATTTACAGTATAAAGCTTGTCTCATTTAACAAAATACAACTTACTACAGTATGTTCCTGATTGTATAATAGTGCTCTAAATAAAGAAACCATTCATTATAGACATCCTTTGCCTTTGGTTCCTGAACTACTGGAGTAGGCCTGATTTGCCACTATTTGCAGACTGCCTTTACAACCATAAATGAGCATTATTAACACATAGTAATGCTGTTCAACTTATGGCACCTGAATTAAGCCTAACTCGCACACTTCACAGAGAATTTGCTTAATACTGCTTGCACCCCTATGGAGGTGTGAGCACTTTTAAGCAATTTCGGTCCGCTGTGGATTTGCACCCATTTTCGTGAAGATTCGCACTCGCGAATAATCCGCAACCTTCGGGACTAATAGGATCGACCCCCAAGAAGGGTTGTTGACATCTGCACACATAGAAAAAAACAACTATAAATAAGTCTACATATGTAAATAAGCAGCTTTACATGTAATCTGCTTTACCTGTAATGTAAAAAGAATGTTTGAATAGTTGTATGCTGTGTCTGATATAAAGTATTGTCCATTCAATCTTATATATCGTAAGTGCATCGGAGTTGTTCACAGACATATCGTGTCGGCCCTGTAGCATTGTGATGCTCATTGTATCTGCAGATATATCGGCACATCGTGCTGTGTGTATGAGTGGTCTGCAGACCAGCGGTACACTTGCTGCAGAGGCTGACATCCAGACTAGGTGGGCACATGTAAATGCCTTCCTAGTTGTGACATTAGGGATAACACATCAGGCTGACGATCAGTAAGTGTGTCAGACAGGTTATAGGAACACCCAGAAGGTCAATCCGTCGGTCTACTGCGGTGTTTTAAATGTGTCAATTTTGTAAGTTCTGTACAAATGCATTTACATCGTTCTAGGGCCCCAAAAGATATGTTACTACATTAAATAAAGGCAAGGTATTTTCAATAGAACAAAGTTTCAATAGCTGCCGAGTCCGCCACTATTGAGGAGATATGATTTGTTACTGTAAGTGTAGGGAGGGAAGTACATTACTGTAACCATGTAATTCCAGACACCTCCGTAAGTTTCGGGAGTCATTTTCCTTTTCTAAATATTCCCAAAAGGAAAAATAAATACACAGAGAAAGAAAAACAGATCTGTGCAACATAATCCAAACTCATTTCATCTAAGTTTCCCGTTGGTAGAAAAGTTTGAAGTGATGGCAAATATTAAACACATTTTGTGTTGCATCGGTTTCTGAAAATAGCTTACAACATTGCAGAGCAGGGCTTCATCAAAGTTGAATTTATATTTTATCTGATATTATTTAACATTTATCTTTAACCCTTTGAGTGCCAACGTCTCTGTGAGATACTGTATGCGCAAAATATTGTCTAATAATGCCAGCGTCATTCACATTTGTTATATAAATTAAAATAAAAAATGTTGTGTAAAAGATGATTATATTTCCTATGTAAATAACATTACAGGTCATTATGAGGAGTACAAAAGTTTGCTTGCCAATTTTTCACAGCTATTTTGACAAATTCACATGGCACTCAAAGGGTTAATGACTTTGAAAAAAAAAAAGAAAATATTATTTATTAAGTTTCTTATGTAGTGCACACATATTCCGCAGCGCTTTACAGAGTATATTTGAACATTCACATCAGTCCCTGCCCCAGTGGAGCTTACAATCTATATTCCTTACCACATGTACACGCACACAGACAATCTAGGGTTCATTTGTTGGGAGCCAATTAGCCTACCAGTATATTTTTGGATTGTGGTAGGAAACCGGAGTACCTGGAGTAAACCCATGCCAGTACGTGGAGAATATACAAACTCCGCACAGTTAGGGCCATGGTGGGTATTGAACCCATGACCTCAGTGCTGTGAGGTAGTAATGCTAACCATTACACCATCTGTGAATAATATCACTATGATTATATGTATCGTGTAGGTAGGCAGCTAATAAACTCTTATTCTACCCATAAGAAAAAAAGCATTTTGTTTTTAGTTATAATGTATATTAGTTTCATTAGTATCTGTTTCAGCTTACCTACAAACACAACCCAACTGCTGTGTGCAGATTTCTCTTTGTTTTCTAAAATTCTTAAAAAGTCCAAAGTAATTTGCTGGAAGCTCCAGAGGTAAAGCGGGGGTTTAGCCCCGTACACACGGGGGAGATATATTGCTCAGCCATATATTGCTAGCAATATATGGCTGAGCAATATATTGCTCAGTTTCTCCTTTTCATCAGCGACCAGAGATGGTCGCTGAAGAAAAGGAACCTCAGCCGGCGGTACCGCAGAGGTAATCAGCTGGTCGCAGGAGCAAGTTCCTGCGACCAGCGATTAGAATGGGGCAGATAACGGGAGCGCGCACCTGGCGATTTATCGCCAGCGACCATATTTCCAGCGATTTCAGCCCCTATCGCCCCGTGTGTACACAGCTTTTGAGTTGTGAGCCACACCCAGCCAACTAGGCCACACCCAACCCACAAGACCACACCCTTTTCCCCTCAGACTACAGGTAATGCCACACTGGTTGTCTGAACAGGTAGGGAATCAAATCTAAACCTCTCTGCACATTTCCCCCCTTCTTTTCAGCATGGCGTTGCCTTCTTCACAACATTGCTGCCTGTGTATTCTAGACCATGTGTTCCATGAAGGTGTGTGCGCACCCAAAAATTGGGCAGAGCTTTGGGGTAAGGGGGTGGGGCACCACCATTCTTAAGTTAGATTAAAAGTCCAGTGGCTAGCTATACAGGCTCAAAAGTTGGCCAAGGTCTCTTAACCCCTTCCCGACATTTGACGTATATATACGTCATGGCCGGGATGTACTTCCCGACACATGACGTATATATACGTCATGACTTTAAACTGTCCCCGCGTCTATAGACGCGGTGACAGTTTAAACATGTCTGCTGTCCCTGACAGCAGACATATCCCAGCATGTCCAGGGGGGGCGGCGATGCCTCCCCCCCGTCGGCGATCGCTGTGATTGGCTGTTCAATGTGAACAGCCAATCGCAGCGTTTTCCTGTGTTACCGGCGAATATGACGCTCGGTAACAAAGGTGTCAATCACCGCCGGGTGGGAGGGGGCGTGAGGGGGTCACCGGTGATGACCACACCTCACCCCACCTCACCCCACCTGCCCCCAAGGCTGTGATTGGTCCGTCGGACCGACGGACCAATCACAGCCATAGCGCGTTATTTAAACTAACGGTGACTGCGCTGCAGACGCCATTCCGGTCTGGAATTGCGTGCAGAGCGGTCACCGGCCAATCTGTCGTGATATACATACCTGATCCTTGCCTGATACTTGCCTGATACTTACCTGATCACCGCTGGTAGCGTGCTGCCAGCAGCTGGATGCTTACTGGATCTTGTCACTTCCTGTGTGCTGCTGCTGCAGTGTCATAGAGTGACAGATAGTGAGAGATAGTGAGAGATAGTCAGAGATAGTCAGAGATAGTGACAGAGAGTGATAGAGAGTGCTATATTTTGTGTCTGCTGCACCCCCTTTTGTGCTGATCAGTATATCTGTGCTGATCAGCAACTTTTTGGGGGTGCAGGGTTTTTTTTTATATATATATACCCAGTGGCGTAACTAAAACTTTTGCGCCCCCCCGCCGGGACAATTTCACCGCCCCCCCCCCCCCCCCGGGACAATTTTGCAGCTGCCCCCCCCCCCCCGTTAAAGGACCCCCCCGGGAGCTGGCAGGGGGGTCCGTGTGGCGCGGAGGTACCTGTATTAAAGGAGAGCCTGGAGGTCCCTGCGCCGCCTAGTATGATGCTGCCGGGGTCCCTGCGCCTGCGGCGCTGAGTATGATACTGCCGGGGTCCCTGCAGTGAAGTGGAAATAACGCGCTATCTCCAGCGGAGATAGCGCGTTATTTCCACTTCACTGCAGGGACCCCGGCAGCATCATACTCAGCGCCGCAGGCGCAGGGACCTCCAGGCTCTCCCTTAAACAGGTACCTCCGCGCCGCACAGACCCCCCTGCCAGCTCCCGCTGCACCCACATGCAGTGGGGAGCTGGCGGAGATCCACCAGCGCCCGCAGCCCCCCGGCGCCTCCCCGCCACCGCGGGGGCTGCGGCCTAATTGTTACGCCACTGTATATACCTGTCAGTTGCACCAAAGCTTGTGCTGCCTGTGCAACTGACTGCTGCCCCCCTGCTGCCCCCCCTTTTGTGCTGATCAGTATAAATTAACTGATCAGCAACTTTTTGGGGGTCCAGGGTTTTTTTTTTATATATACCCTGTCAGGTTGCACCCACAGTTGGGTGCCTGCTGCCCCTCACTGCTAATCAGTGTTGCATCACTGATCTGCAGGTTTTTTTTTTTTTTGGGAGAGTGCAGTGGGGTTTTGTTTTTACACCCACGTTGCTTTTGTGGGTGTCCTGTGGCCGCTGAGCGCTGATCAGTGACGTACATCACTGAACAGCATTTTTGGCTCAGGGTAGATATAATTTTTTTTCTGCAGTTTTTTTAAATTGTTTTTTTTTTGGAGAGTGCTGTGGTTTATTTTTTTTAAATTGTTTTTACACCCACGTTGCTTTTGTGGGTGTCCTGTGGCCGCTGAGCGCTGATCAGTGACGTACATCACTGAACAGCATTTTTGGCACAGGGTTGATATAATTTTTTTTGGATCAAATTCCTGTTGCCTTTGAGCGCTGTTCAGTGACGGACGTTACTGACCAACATCTGTGCTAAATTTTTGGCGCAGGACCTTTTTTTTTATTTTAACCCCTTCAATTTTTTTTTTTTTTATTGGGATCAAATTCCTGTATAAAGTATTTTTTTTCTGCACTACATACACACTACACACTACATAAAGTTTGTACCCCCCCCTACACTATACACGTGTTGAAACATTACACTTACAGAAACACAAAAATAAAAATGTCATCCCAAATGTCATCCCAAATGTCATCCCAGTCATCCAGAAGAATGTATTCAGCGGAGGAGGCATATGCCATGCTTGCCTCTGACTCTGACACAGCCAGTGATGCAAGCAGGGAATTTGAAGGATTCGTCTTAAGCTCCTCTTCCTCCTCTAGTGATGAGGGACCCCCTCAAAGACGCCCCCGTAGAGCAGCTGAGACCCCCCCCCAAATGATTGATCCCGTATGGACCCCACCACCAGACAATTTTGAGCCCCAGGTTCCTGAGTTTTTGGCCATCCCAGGAATCCAATTTGATTCAACAGGTCTCAGAGAAATTGACTTTTTCAAATTATTTTTCTCTGATGATTTTATAAATTTAATGGTGGACCAAAGTAATTTATATGCCCAGCAGTTTATTGCTCAAAACCCCACATCATCATTTGCTAGGTGGACTCCTGTAGATGCAGTAGAGATGATGACGTTTTGGGGTCTGGTGTTACATATGGGCATAGTAAAAAAGCCAGAAATTAGGCAATATTGGAGTACAAATGTTCTGTACAGCACCCCACTTTACCGTATGGCCATGGATCGGACTCGTTTTGAGACAATCCTTAAATTTTTACATTACACCGATAATGCACAGTGCCCACCCAGAGATGATCCCACCTTTGACCGGCTATTCAAAGTCAGGCCGGTCATTGATCATTTCAGTGCCAAATTTGCAGAGATGTACATCCCTGAAAAATGTATTTGTATCGACGAGTCCCTTATACATTTTAAAGGAAGGGTTAAATTCCGCCAGTACCTTCCCAATAAGAGGGCAAGGTATGGCATAAAAATGTATAAGCTGTGTGAAAGCACCTCAGGGTACACCCACAGGTTTAGGGTATATGAAGGGAAGGACTCAAGAATTGAACCGCCAGAATGCCCCCCCTCCCTCGTAGGTGTTAGTGGAAAAATTGTCTGGGATTTAGTGCACCCCTTCCTGGATAAAGGTTATCACCTCTATGTGGATAACTTTTACACTAGCATCCCCCTGTTTAAGGCCCTTGGTTCAAGAGGTACAGCAGCTTGCGGTACTGTGCGCAAGAACCAAAGAGGCCTCCCAAAAACGCACGTTGCCCAATTACTGAGAAGGGGTGAAAGCAGGGGAATATGCACCGAAAATATGTTGTTGGTCAAATATAAGGACAAGAGGGATGTCCTTATACTGACAACAATTCATGGAGACAGTACCACCTCCGTCCCTGTACGAGGTACCAGTACCCACACCTCAAAACCTTATTGTATCCTAGATTACAATAAGTACATGGGCGGAGTGGATCTTTCAGATCAGGTACTGAAGCCGTACAGTCCCCTGCGGAAAACAAAAATCTGGTACAAGAAGCTGGCCGTGTATATCATCCAGATGGCACTGTATAACGCTTACGTGCTATTCCGTTCTACCAGCCAGAGGGGGACATTTATGCACTTTGAAGAGGAAGTCATAAAGGGCCTAATATTTGGGAACCAGCAGGCAGAGGGCCCCAGTACTTCTAGTACTGGCCCCCATATTGTACCAGGGCAGCATTTTCCTAACGAAATCCCCTCCACTGCAAAAAAGGGCAGGACACAAAAAAGGTGCAAAGTTTGCTATAAAAAGGGAATAAGAAAGGATACTATTTTCCACTGTGAAACTTGCCCCGACAAACCCGGCCTATGTATAAAGGAGTGTTTTAAAATATACCACACATCTATGGATTATTAGGTTCATCATTTCACCGTGCTTCGGGGGTCATGCTAATGCCACATAGCACCCACCATTCATTCCACCACAATCTGAGCTGCAAAATCCAAAAATCACTCCTTCCCTTCTGAGTCCTGCCATGCACCCAACTGGTATTTTTTGGTCACATATGAGGCATTGCCATACTCGGGAGAAATTGGGGCACAGATTTTGGGGTGCTTTTTCTCCTTCATACCTTATGAAAATGAAAAATTTTGAGCCAGAACTGCATTTTTGTGTAAAAAAATTTAATTTTTCATTTTCACAGCCCAGTTGTACCAAAATTGGTGAAACCCCTGGGGGTTTGAAATGTACACTATACCCCTAGATGAATTTCCTGAGGGATATAGTTTGCAAAATGGGGTCACTTGTGGGGGGGTTCCACTGTATTGGTGCTTTGGGGGTCTTGCTAATGCGACATAGCACCCACCAACATTCCACCAGAATCTGTGCTGCAAAATCCAAATAACACTCCTTCCCTTCTGAGTCCTGCCATTTTTTGGTCACACATGAGGCATTGCCGTACTCGGGAGAAATTGGGGCACAGATTTTGGGGTGCTTTGTCTCCTTCATTCCTTGTGAAAATGAAAAATTTTGAGCCAGAACTGCATTTTTGTGTAAAATAATTTAATTTTTCCTTTTTTTACAGCCCAGTTGTACCAAAATTGGTGAAACCCCTGGGGGTTTGAAATGTACACTATACCCCTAGATGAATTCCCTGAGGGGTATAGTTTGCAAAATGGGGTCACTTGTGGTGGGGTTCCACTGTATTGGTGCTTTGGGGGTCTTGCTAATGTGACATAGCCCCACCAACATTCCACCAGAATCTGTGCTGCAAAATCCAAATATCACTCCTTCCCTTCTGAGTCCTGCCATTTTTTGGTCACACATGAGGCATTGCCGTACTCGGGAGAAATTGGGGCACAGATTTTGGGGTGCTTTGTCTCCTTCATTCCTTGTGAAAATGAAAAATTTTGAGCCAGAACTGCATTTTTGTGTAAAAAAATTTAATTTTTCATTTTCACAGCCCAGTTGTACCACAATTGGTGAAACCCCTGGGGGTTTGAAATGTACACTATACCCCTAGATGAATTCCCTGAGGGGTGTAGTTTGCAAAATGGGGTCACTTGTGGGGGGTTCCACTGTATTGGTGCTTCGGGGGTCTCGCTAATGCGACATAGCACCCACCAACATTCCACCAGAATCTGTGCTGCAAAATCCAAATATCACTCCTTCCCTTCTGAGTCCTGCCATGCACCCAAATGGTATTTTTTGGTCACATGTGAGGCATTGCCGTACTCGGGAGAAATTGGGGCACAGATTTTGGGGTGCTTTGTCTCCTTCATACCTTGTGAAAATGAAAAATTTTGAGCCAGAACTGCATTTTTGTGTAAAAAATTTAATTTTTCATTTTCACTGCCCAGTTGTACCACAATTGGTGAAACCCCTGGGGGTTTGAAATGTACACTATACCCCTAGATGAATTCCCTGAGGGGTGTAGTTTGCAAAATGGGGTCACTTGTGGGGGGGTTCCACTGTATTGGTGCTTCGGGGGTCTTGCTAATGCGACATAGCACCCACCAACATTCCACCAGAATCTGTGCTGCAAAATCCAAATATCACTCGTTCCCTTCTGAGTCCTGCCATGCACCCAAATGGTATTTTTTGGTCACATGTGAGGCATTGCCGTACTCGGGAGAAATTGGGGCACATATTTTGGGGTGCTTTGTCTCCTTCATTCCTTGTGAAAATGAAAAATTTTGAGCCAGATCTGCATTTTTGTGTAAAAAATTTAAATTTTCATTTTCACTGCCCAGTTGTACCACAATTGGTGAAACCCCTGGGGGTTTGAAATGTACACTATACCCCTAGATGAATTCCCTGAGGGGTGTAGTTTGCAAAATGGGGTCACTTGTGGGGGGGTTCCACTGTATTGGTGCTTCGGGGGTCTTGCTAATGCGACATAGCACCCACCAACATTCCACCAGAATCTGTGCTGCAAAATCCAAATATCACTCCTTCCCTTCTGAGTCCTGCCATGCACCCAAATGGTATTTTTTGGTCACATGTGAGGCATTGCCGTACTCGGGAGAAATTGGGGCACAGATTTTGGGGTGCTTTGTCTCCTTTATTCCTTGTGAAAATGAAAATTTTTGAGCCAGAACTGCATTTTTGTGTAAAAAATTTAATTTTTCATTTTCACTGCCCAGTTGTACCACAATTGGTGAAACCCCTGGGGGTTTGAAATGTACACTATACCCCTAGATCAATTCCCTGAGGGGTGTAGTTTGCAAAATGGGGTCACTTGTGGGGGGGTTCCTAACTTTTAGCATCTTATGGTGCCTAGAAACCTACATGGTGCCTAAAAAATAATCTCATAAAAAGGAGGCTCCAAAATCAAGTAGGTGCTCCTTCTATTATGAAGCCTGTGGTTTGGTCAACGTGCACACTAGGGCCACATATAGGATATTTATGAAAACAAAAGAATTGGGGGAATCAATTTTTAGTCACATTTCTCTAGTAAAATCTACTGTGTTCCTTAGAAAAATGTATTAAAATTGCAAATCTGGAAAAAAAATGAAATTTTGAAATTTCACCTACACTTTGTTTTAATTCCTGTGAAACACCTAAAGGGTTAACAAACTTCCAAAATGCTGTTTTGAATACTGTGAGGGGTGCAGTTTTTGAAATGGCATCATTTATGGGGGTGTCTCACATACAAGTCCCTCAAAGTCACATCAGAACTGAACTGGTCTCTAAAAAAATCAGTGTTTGAAATTTTCTTGAAAATTTGAGAATTTGCTATTCATATTTTAAGCCTCCTAGTGTCCAAAAAAATTAAAAGGATGTTGAAATAATGATGGAAACATAAAGTAGACATATGGTCTATGTTAGTTATTAACTATTTTGAGTGGTATGATTATTTGTCTCACAAGCAGAAAACTTAACATTTTGAAAATTGCTAAATTTTCCATTTTTTTACGACATTTTGGTATTTTTCAAAAAAAAACACAGACTGTATCGACCCAAATTTACCACTAACTTGAAGTACAATGTGTCACGAGAAAACAATCTCAAAATCACTGGGATAAGTAAAAGCAAAAAAAAGTTATCCCCACTTAAGTGATACCTGTCAGATTTGAAAAAAAAGGGCTCTGTCAGGAAGGCAAAAACAGGCTGCGGCGGGAAGGGGTTAATGTTGGAATGTGACACAACATAAGTAGTGGCTGTCAGGCAAATTTTTGCCTGGGAGGGGGGGGGGGGGGCAAGCAACATAGAGAATACAGGGGTAGATGTATTAACCCCAGTGAAGTGATAATGTGGCTGGTACTTTGTCACATGCTAATCCGCTCCAAACTGTCATTTTTAATCAGTCTGTCTTTAACAGTTAGGGGCTGATTGGCTCCAATGTGACCTTCTCTGGCAATAAAGACATGACTTGTTGGGGTTTCTTGGGAATTGTATTTGAAAATTAGCACCCTGATATATAAGAAACAATCAATATTGATCTGATTATTAAGTATACTATTGTAAATGAGTGTGGTATAGCAGGTTGTCTAGGTCGACCCCAAAAGGTCCACATGTACATGGTGGACACAAGGAAAATGTCAACATGGAAAAGGTTGACACAAAAAAAAAAGGTCAACCTGAATTTTTCAAATTTTTACTCGTGTCAATGTCGTAGAGGCTTAGAGCCCCAATTAGCGTATCCCCCTGCACTTCACATGGCTCACTATACTTTGTGCCGGTGTCTTTCTGCTGCCACTGAGCTCAGCACCGAAAAAATTAATTTTGCGCACTTTTTTTTTAAAGAAGATTAAATAATTTAAATTTTAGTAAACAACACAAATTCATACACAGAATAAAAATATAATAATACTGTAATTGATGTCATTTACATATTAAAATCCGGTACTTTGAAATATAGCATACCAAGGTGCAATATGCTATATTGCGCTCAGCACCACTTTAACGTTCCCTGAGCCCATGCAGATGGGAAAGTATGAAAAAAAAATCATGAAAAACTTTTGTCAACCTTTTGACCACACCGACCATACGTTGTCGACCTATTGGCTTTCAAACTATACATTGTCTGTATATATCTGGATACTATACTAAGTATGCTAATTGCAAGTATGACAGATATGAGCTATTCTGAATATATTTTGGCTTCTGTCCCAAGAAGCTCAGTTCTTCCAATGGAGCATTTATTGCTAAATGGTAAATTGTAGGATCCACCTTAAGTAATGACGTTGCTGCAGGTAAACCTTGCATGGCAATTATCACATTGCTCCTACATTTTAATATACAGGAGATTCTGGTACAGTGGGGCAGATGTATTAAGCCTGGTAAAGTGATAAAGTGGTGATCAAATGGAAGGTAATAATGCACCAGCTAATTAGCTCCAAACTGTCATTTTTCAAATACTGCTGATTGGCTGTTGTGTTATCACCTTCCACTTTATCCCTGCCTTATAAACACTTTATCACTTTACCAGGCTTAATACATCAGCCCCATTGCTCTTTGCAAGCCGTGTTTAATTGTATTTGCCTGTGTCACGTGGTGTCCTCTGCCTATTGTTGTCTGGCTGTATTCTGTACTATTATACATACAGCGAATGGAAGAAAAAAATAAACACTCAGGAGAACTGACAAGCAGCTGATGGAACACTGGGAAAAACAGCTTGCATCTACAAACATTCCAACTCATGCATTAATTATATGCAACAGTGTCCCCTGTATATAGATCTCTAATACCTCTTGTCTGTGTATTGACACAACCTGCCACCTTTGTGTCATTTGTCATTTTTCCAGCAAGTTCATCCACTTTGTCCTCTACATGTTATGTTTGGCTTCCATTTTTAGTTTACTGTTGTCCGTGCCATGATCGTATGCCAGAGTGTCACAATAACAGTCTGCCTTCAGATTTTGAAATATGTATATTATTATAGCAAACAGGACACAATGACATCATTACATAAAAGTAACAATCTTCTTCTGTAAAGGAAAATAACCACTTTTAATAACTATCATGAAAAACAAAAACTATATTACACTGAAAGAAAAGTAATTTTTCCTTTTGGATTTTGACGGTTATTCAGGCCTGATTGCACTGCTGCGATTTCACAGCCCGGCCGATTATTGATAGATTGACACTCTGCGGCCATTTGGGGTAGCGGTAACCCAGCATTTTCTAAAAGAGTGCCCTTGAAAACACAGTCATTCCCTGGCCTTTGGAGGGAGAGCCACTGACGTCATCAGCAGCCTCCTTCTGACCATGACCTTTGCAGCATTGAGTGATATGATAGCCGTGCACATGGCGGGATCTCTCTCATGCCGGGTAGAATGGGGCAGAATTTACCTGCTCGCAGCAAGCACGCAGGTCTGAATCAGGCCCATAGTGAGTGTTGACATAACATCCCATAAAGATATGCATTAATCTAAATTAGATTATAGTACATTCACAATTTGCTTCACAAAAAAGAGTATTATTGTTTCTTTGATAAATCTCTGCCTCTGTGAGCTCCACTAACCTACTTTTATTAATTCATTATTTATATGAGTTTCAAATATTGAGTGTTGGTTTAGCTGTTATTTGAATACACAATCCTCTGCCCTGTACAGTATCGTGGCTAGTTTTTGTTGTGGAAATCCAAAAATATACTGGTAGGCTAATTGGCTCCTAACAAAATTAACCTAGAATGAATGTGTGGGTGTACATGTGGTAGGGAATATAGATTGTAAGCTCCACTGGGGCATGGGCTTATGTGAATGTTCAAATATTCTCTGTAAAGCGCTGCAGAATATGTGTGCGCTATATAAGAAACTGTTAATAAATAAATACATAATAAATAACATGACATAACCAAGAAGAGTAAGAAGATACAGTATATCAAGTGGAGGCAAGTATAGGGTCCAGGTCATTTAAATTACGTAATTACGTTTTTTTTTATATGCATTAAATGTTTGATCTACACTCCTAACAAGGCAGAACACAGTATAAATGTATATTTATATATATATCATAAATTTTGCGGACGACACCACTGTCATCGGCCTAATTGAAAAGGGAGACAAATCCGCATACAGACTAGAAGTGGACAGACTGACACAGTGGTGCTGCGAAAACAACCTTGTCCTAAACCCTTCCAAAACAGTAGAGATGGTGATTGACTTCAGCTAGAAACCAAATAATCTGGCCCCGCTAAAAATATCCAACGCAGTGGTGGCGAGGGTTGAATTCTTCAAATTCCTAGGGTCAACCATTATCAGTGACATGAAATGGGGAACAAATATAACCACTAATGTCAAAAAAGCCCAACAGTGACTGTTCTTCTTGAGGCAACTCAAGAAATTCAACATCCCGCAGGATCTGCTGTGTGTTTTTTACACCGCAATCGTGGAGTCCGTCCTATGCTCCTTCATCACAATCTGGTATGGGGTGCTAGTGAAATGACAAACAACGACTACAGAAAGTGCTGAGGACAGCAGAGAAGATCATTGTAACTGGCCTCCCCCATGTTAAAGACATATACTCAACCAGGTATAGGAAGAGTGCCAGAAGGATCCCGACAGACAAGCTGCACCCTGGTTACAACCTGTTCGACTTTCTTCCATTGGGAAGACGATTCAGGTCCGTCCCTGTGAGAACTATCAGATATGCAAGAAGCATCTTCCCACTAACCATCCATTAACTGAACAACTGCGTCCAAGCAAGCAAAATCTGAACCCTGTCCGTTAAATAAAATAAACTTTTAGCTACATTTCCACTAAAACGTATGTAACCCCAACGCTACCCCCTCCCCTCGTACTCATACTGGTACTGCTGTGTTGTCCACTAAAATTCCTAGTGTACACATGTATACATGGCCAATAAAGTTGATTCTGATTTTATATATATATATATATATATATATATATATATATATATATATAAATGCTGATGGTGATCCTAGCTCTGTGGACAGAAATCACTGGCATGGCACTCCAGGTCTTGTGAAAGCAAAAAGAGCAATTTAATGTGCAACGGTTTCGGAGACCAAAACTCCCATTCCTCAGGCAGACAGCTTAATACTATATATATATATATATATATATATATATATATATATATATATATATATATATATATATATATATATATATATTAGATTATATATTAGATTATATATATATATAGCAACCAAAAAAATAAACGTCACTCCGGGTCTTGTAAAAGTGCAAAAAGTTTTACTGTGACTCACAGTAAAATCTTTTGCACTTTTACAAGACCCGGAGTGACGTTTATGTTTTTGGTTGCTGCACATTGGAGGATTTATTCTAAAAAGTGGGCATCTGGGTAGTATTTAACGCTGACCCTGGCAACTGGGTAGTGCCAGACTCCCGTACTTATTTATGTATATATACAATGCACTTACCCCCCCACGAGGAAGGATTGCAGACCGGCACACAGCAATGAAGAAACAAAGTATTTTATTCCATGTAGAAAAGAAACAGTAACAGCCGCTGTCCCAGGGGCTGTTACTGTTTCTTTTCTACATGGAATAAAGTATAAAATATTTTGTCTTTTCTGCATGGAAAAACATTCTTCATTGCTGTGTGCCGGTTTTTAAACCTCCATCGTGGGGGGTAAGTGCATTGTATTACTACTTTATGGACCAGGCACCAGGACCATTGTTAACACTGCCGGAGTGCCTCCTTGCTACCCAAATCTCAATCTCTCTCTCTCTCTCTCTCTCTCTCTCTCTCTATATATATATATATATATATATATATATATATATATATATATATATATATATATATATACCGTTTATGCAAACAGCAATGTCCCAACATGACATTATAATAATGTAATATGTTAATCTGTCAGAGTAATGTTAAATGTTCTAGGTAACGTGATCGCTCAAAGCTTCTCTGCAAGTGGTTCATTAAAAAAACAGATGAGAATTGTCCGTGATTTCATTATGAGTTATGAAATTAAAGCTAACCTCGAGGAGACACTGGAACTCTCCTTATCATTTTTCCAATTACACAATTGCATGTGACAGAAACATTCTGTGTGTGTTACACTTGTCACCTCCTCTTGTACAAGTGAGAGATTCTGGTTTCTGGCTCTTGCTGACAAGACCGACATCCGTGCTGCTTCATACAGACTTCTGGGCAAGTGCCTATACATTCCTTTGGGAATTACACATGATGCTCAGGGAGTGATCCTAAACTTCTCAGAATAGTGGAGACATAGATATAATCAAACTGTTCCAAGTTATGATGTAGAAAAATAAATAATCACAGGTTACAAAATAAAATACTTTATTCTCCACAAGGATAAGATCCACGTAACAATCCTGCAGTTAGACACCGGTCCGCAAATTATGATAACCCATATTGATAACTGTCATTACTAAACATCTTTAAACACTAAATTGTTAAATCATTGATGTATCTGAGATAGGATCAGGATAAAATAGATAGTGGAAAAGGTAAAGGTTGGCAAATACAGTATATCAGTGTTTGAGATCAGGGGTGAGATGTAATAGGGTAAGGTTCCGATGTCCCATATTTTGGCAACCATCACCGGGCCCACACAGCCAGCAAGGTAATGGCACACAGCATGTGGGGCATTACAGGGCCCGCTGGTAATTGTAGATAGCCTATGGAGGTTCTAGATCTTGTATTCGTCATACTTTTTGTATCTGACGATGAAATGATTTGCATTTTCCCTGTACCATGAACATAATAATGTGAACTACAATAAGCACAGAAGTGGATGGTGCTGTAATAATGCAAATCAGAGATGTGTCCACGTACATCTTGGTTTTATTGCGCCATGTATGTCACAGTTTGGCACACCTTGGACTCTGCAAAGTCACACTTTGTGATTTTTCGAAAAAATTGCTTCTCTAATCTATTACTTTATACAAATTCTACTGCTGCAAAACATTTTTAGAATCCATCTACTTGCTACATTTGGAAAAACAGCTAAGCAGTGTTTTGCTTGTTGTGCCAAATTGAGAAAAAAGGCCAAGATGTATGTGGACACATCTGCATGTCATCATCAGATACAAAAAATTCAAATACGAGATCTAGAACCTCCATAGGCTATCTTGTCTGACAAATTGAATAATTAGATAGAAAGAATGATTTCAGTGGGGCGCAAGCCTCTTAAACATACGTTCCAAGCATTTTGCAGACACGCCGGTCTCCTTTTTCAAGCTGAGTAATACTCAGCTTGAAAAAGGAGACCAGTGTGTCTCCGAAACGCGTTGCAGCAACAAATTGGACACATCACTTCATGCACTTTTTGGACTCTGCACTTTCAAAGCAACTTTACACTTAATTTGGATGCACCAGCACTTTAATTGGGGACCAGTATAAATCAAGCCATCTGCGGTGGTGCCGCAGACCTATCATGGAGGTGTAGCCCACCACAATACACTCATATGGTGAGATTAATTATCCTGTGCTCCATGTCACCTTAAACGTGTGATATCATCCAATAAGTGTAACATAAGTATATTCATTTAAATATATATTTTTCTGTGTAAATTGTACTATCAAATAAACCCATGTTGTTATTATACCCACGGTGTTTAGAACATATGTTTAAGAGGGTTGCGCCTCACTGAAATCATTCTTTCTACCTGGTTCTTTTGTACAGGAGGTAGTGTACCTCCTTTTTGGTTTTAGTGGCCTGCACCCCCTTAATTAGTTGTGCCACAGCACTTCACAAAAGAACAGCTTTTTCTTAAATTAAATAATCAGTTTAAGCTGGGATTTGACCATTATCAGTATATGTCATTTAAATATGTAAAGTAGAGACAAAATGGTTGCACAATGGCTAGCATTGATATCTTGATCACCCTGGAATTTGGGTAATTTTCCCATGTTCGCATAGGTTTCTTTGTATGCCTGCAATAAAATAAGTAGACTACAGAATATGTTTTTGCTAAATAGCAAATCTGTTTACCAAGTTTATGGGCAGGGGGGAACTTATTTAATTCTCTATATGACTATTCTAAATTGACCATGAAATACCTATCAACACTTAATAAATAAAAAATAAAAAAGAGCCTTGCCCACAATCCAGACAAACATTTTAGAGAATTGTCTGAGATTCAAAAAAAGATTGAAAACACTGTGCTAATTGTGCTTTTAATAGCGCCCAATCTCCTAGTGTGTTCTTCATTAATTATATGACCATACCTCGAATTGTGCAACCATTCTGATATTAGTACAAAAGTGTGCCCAGTTTTGGATAGACTATTCTTCTTTTGGGGTCAGATAATTGTGACAGTCCTACCACACACAAACATGGAGCAGTACACGCAAGTGCAAAAGGGAATATATCAACTACATCTAGGAATTGAAGACCATATAAAAGCATGGGAGGATTGGCCCTAGGGCTCACAGGGAAGAATTCTGGTGGGCCGACATATATCCGATGGCTGTTTTGTTTGCTTACATGTGGGCTCCACCCTCTGCAGACAGCCCACAGTACTCATGACACTGCACCTCAGTACAGTATCTCTACCATCCAGTGATGCTGACATGGCTACACGGCATGCCTTTGGTGCTACCCATGTCAGGGCCACTGTCAGTTTCCAGTTTGCCCCTTTATAGAAGCACAGTATATTTTAGATGTTTCTCTAAACGTAACTCCTATTTCATGCAATGTTACTGACTGTAGTGAATCATTTTCAATTTAATGTGATCACAAGTTTCATTTTGTTCCAGTTTGAAAGAGTTAACATGGAAGAATCTCTGTTAAAAAAAAAAGTCATTGCTTTTAAAATTGATATATTGCAGAGGCCTCTGATCAGATATTATGTGTGAGAAGTTGCACATAAATTTCTGCTTGTCATCTTCTGCAGTGGGATTTCACCCAGCAGTGGCGGCCAGAGTGGAAACTGATCACTTTAGTATAGATTGTGAGAGCCTGGCTAATAAATGCCTACGGCTTCCGGCTCAGGGCAAACTCATCGGCTACACAAGATTTAAAGAATTACCTTAGTTAATATCGGCCAGCCACAATTGTTTTAGGACTAAAATACATTTTTATTGCAAAACCTGGCAAAAAAAGACATTCGTTTTTATTCTTTATTTAACTGTTATAGTAATTTCCTGCTCTATAATTCTTCTTACATATCTCTCTTTATGCTTCTCTGTCTTGTTCATTTCTTTTTTTTTTCCATTGTGTTTATTGTGTATTTAAACAAGGGGTTTGATTGAATGGTACTCTCCGAAAGTAAAGTTATGGCAGGTTTAGTTAGGTTTTATTACAATAAAAATGATAGTTGCCTGGCATAAGATACAGTAGCTAGTGTGCCCATTATGCTAATTGCTATCCTTAGTCTCTCCACTGTCGCAACCCCTAATGAATGTAAGTGCTCTGTTCTGGTCTGAGTTTGATGTAAAAAAATATGTCCATGCTTTTCCTCTGTGGTCATAAACAGTTATAGCTCTCTTCTCTTCATTTAAACTAGTAAAGGATCATTACAAAGTACGGAATATGGAAACTTATTGCAAATTATTTTGATCAAGCATTTGTAACATATGCTACGTTCAAAAAATCATCTGAGCACAGAGCCTGCCCTAGCCTAAATGATGCCCTAGGCAAGATTTTGGCTGGTGCCCCCTAGCACCGCCACTAGTTCTGCCTCTGACCCTGCTCCCCTTTCTCAGCACCATCAACCCTCATCATAGCAGTCATCATTTTGGTGCTCCTACCCGCAATATTTTAAATAGAAACAGGGCACACATTCGGTGCGCAGCCCAAACAGGGGTGTGTTCTTGCTGGGAAGAGGCAAATTATGACACACAGTAGTGCAACTTTATTCACATTATATCATGCAATGGCGTACCTTATTCACTTTACATCACACAGTAGTACCACTTTACCTTATGTACATTACTCCTCACAATATTCACATTATACCCTTAGAAAAAAATCCTGAGAAAATATTGTATTTTAAGCACCTCCATGGCCACACTGCAACCCAGCACAAAGCAGTGTGTGCTGGGCAGAGGAGAAGATCTGCAGCTGCTGCTGTCACTTAAGGGGAGGGGGCCCGGGGCCCCCACTGGGCCCTTCCATCAGACTTTGGCCTGGGTAATTTGTACCCCCTACCCATTTCTCTTGGCACCCCTGATAATACCACACAGTAATGCCCCTTACACATGACACACATTATTAATGTCCTTATAACCATAATGCCCTTACACATTATGCCAACCTCTATTAATGCCCTTCATACACATAATGACACACATAAGGCCCCTTACACATATGTTGCACATTATTAATGCCCTTATACACATGACACACATAATGCCCATTATGCATATGTTGCACATTATTAATGCCTTTATACACATGAAACACATAATGCTTGTTACACATATGTTGCACATTATTAATGCATTTATACATGACACACATAATGCCCCTTACACATATGCCGAACACTATTGCACAACCAACCCAGCCGCTAACACTGTGACCTCTGCTTGGATACAGATACATCTTGACTCAATAGGCCATGTAGCTCCTGGCCAGTTCTGCTAATGTTGGGTGTCTTTTTTGCATTGTTATGACCAGCACACACAAGGAGCTTCCAATGATTAAAATGATATGTGGCATGCCTATATTATGTGTGCGACTGTGGCTGTACCTGCATATGGAATGCTATGTTACAGTGATTTCCATGAATACACTATTTCATATGCAGATACAGCCTCACTCACACACAGAATATAGGCATATATCATTGTAATCAGCAGAAGCTGCTGGTGCCCTTAGGCATTCCAAATGCCCTAGGCAATTGCCTAGTTTGCCTATGCCTAAGGCCGGCTCTGTCTGAGCAGATGCTTTGCTCAACAGTTGTATGCATTATACTGTAATGTATTGTTTGTCCATGACTGAGCTGTCGCTGAGGCTCACTGTACTCTCCTTTGGAGGTCTTCCTTAATTAATTGCAACCACTGCTTTACCTGTACTGTTTGCTGCTAGGATTTATGAACATACATGTTCATACTATGATGCGATTTAACTGGTCCCATCCCTTGCTGTCTCTGAAGGTAAACATTATTATATTATACTGCTGTTTTCCTAAATGTTCTAGATGGGTGTGCCCCATAAATGTCAAAACATCTGCTATGATATAATCTGCATCCCAGTCTAATTATGATTATCTTTGGATATAAACTTTTCATACATATATATATATATATATATATATATATATATATATATATATATATATATATATATAAACAAACTATATAGGTACGCTAAAACACTGTTAAATAAAATGTTTGCGAACTGATAAAAAAGTCCAAAATGGTTTGGGTCACTGATATACCGGCTCAAAAATGACCATGCACATAGAGTCAAAATGTTAAGACCATCACTCCCCTCTGTTAGAACCACCCTCGTCCTATGGGTGTCAAACAACTG